>NC_047123.1:25382351-26132351 GCF_902500255.1 Thalassophryne amazonica | reverse complement strand
TTGCGTTTTGTCACCCTCCTCTGTGTGTGTTTCTGCAGGACTGGCAGAGGAAGCTTTCACAGCTGGTTCCAGAACAGCAGAGGCTGACTGAGAGGCTGCGGAACGTCAGCCTGAGCAAAATGCCTTGTGGGTAACAAATACCTCAGATACACTCTGCATACGCTTTGGTTTTCGGTTTGTGATCTTTGACCTTTGCTTCATAGCGGTGACTGTGGCATCTCTTGCTGGGAGTGTGAAGGAAAAAGGCGTGAACTGCCGGCGTTTGAAGGATCAGCTCGATGCCCTGGAAAGGGAAACGACCGATAAACTCGCACAGATGGAGCAGTACAACAAGGAGCTGAAGGTCAGGCGTCACCACGGCCAATAATGAACCACACACACACAAGATTCAGGCTTAAGGGACATGTTGCACAGAAATCATCACAACTTAGATATAGGCTGTTAGTGACCATCTGATGATACACCCGGATTACTTTTGTGCACTTCTGTGACTGGCCAAAAAGTATACGGCATTCATAACAAATGGGTATGGAGACTGCGGAAAATGGAGTATTTGATGCTCAAAGCGCTTTACAATTATGCCTCACATTCACCCCGATGTCAGGGTGCTGCCATACAAGGTGCTCACTACACACCGGGAGCAATAGGGGATTAAAGACCTTGCCCAAGGGCCCTTAGTGATTTTCCAGTCAGGCGGGGATTTGAACCCAGGATCTTCTGGTCTCAAGCCCAACACCTTAACCACTGGATCATCACCTCCCCCTTCAACCCATCAAGATCCAAAATCTGACAGACTCTCTCAAAGTAAAGTAAAATGAACAAAATCTCACAGCTTCACTGAGAAGAACAAAATACAAAAGAAAAAAAACTGAACAGGGCAGTCACCCACTTGTAGAATGATTTCCCAGATTAAATTTGTAAAGACTACACCAGGGGTGGGCAATCATGTGCCATGAAGGGCCGAGATACTGCAAGTTTTCCTTGCTACCGTTCACCTCAGCAGGTGATTTCAATTACTATCAGGTGTTTATGTTCAGGGGAGAAGCTCATCAGCAACCCACCTGCTGAGGTGATTGGTTGCAAGGAAAACCTGCAGTGTCTCGGTCCTCGATGCCAACCCCTGGTCTACACCATCAAAGAAGTCGTCACATATGGATCACACACAATTGCCAGCCAGAGAATAAAGTCCAGCTCCATGCCATCAAAGAGGCCCCGGCTGGTACCGTCACACTCGGATGGCGCACAATCACCAGCTGAAGAACCATATCCAGGTCCACGCCATCCTCCTGTGGATAGATTTCCTCCACTGTTCTGCCCACTTTTGCGTGCGGGGGCTGACCGCGGCTGCCAGCATGAGTCGCTTTCCCCATTGTGGTCCTGATTTCAAAGAAGAAGAAAAAGGGTAGTCCCATCTGGTGTGGACAGGTGTGTCCAGCCCACTGACCATGAGACATGGCTGCTGGGCTCTGTCAGCCACTTCCAAAAGTGGCTCTCTCTCCGATCATCTCCACTATTTTGGCATGCGCCCACAGCAGCTCTGCCATCAGCTACTCACAAACTTCTCTCACGATTCTCACACATTAGATAGAAAGTTCATTATCTCCTGAGAATAACGTATTCTGACTTTTTCCAATGTAAGAAATACATCTGCATGTTCAGGCAGCCTGTAAAAACAGTGTTGTGGGGACGTTCCACCTGCGTGTTCACAACGGCATGAAATGAATGCTCAGATGCTTCGTTATTGGACGTTTGTTTCGCAGCATTCATGTCACGCTGTCTGTCGGCCTTCGGGATGTTTCTGTGTTTAAAATGTACATCTTATGCTGTAAAATGTGGAGTAAAAATGGAAATGCACCTACTGACTTGCTGTGTGAGAGGGATAATTAGCAATAAAATATATCAGCAACCACTAATTATTACTGCATGTGTGTGGATAGACTTCCAATCATGAATTCTTTGACGTTGTGTTGCTAACTGGGATGTTAGACAATGTGTGGCATTTCCTTTAAGCTGCTCTTAAGAAGTTTATTGAACGTCTCAAACCAAAGCAGTCCAGGATCATGGGGGGGGTGGGGGTCTAACGGCTCAAGTCTTTACTCCTCATCACCTCACTTTTAAAGTTATTTCACCAAGAAGTGAATTGGCCTAAAGGTGGATTTTCAGAAATGCATCGTCATGAAAGCAGCAGCCAAAATTACAGACCAGCTCCAGGTTTCTATTTACTTTTGTTCTTTACTTTAAAATCAAAATGATTTTACACTGTGAAATCTTGTTCAACTGGTTATGGGCACTGTAGAATTTCACCCTCAGGTAAAACAAACTGTGTAGCCTTGCCGCTACTGCAAATATACAGACACATGCACACATTCAGTATGAGTCTGAAGGCTGATGTAATTAGTGTGTCATTAATTAATTAAAAACCTTCATTTACATTTAGCTGTTTTCTTAACTACTTTTAAACCCTTTGTGTCCTCCTGCACACCACCCTGTGGACCTTTCTCGTACTCCTCCACCCTTCTTTTCACTGCCTTCTCTTTCTGCTTTCTGTCGTTATTCTCTTTATGACTCACCTGTCTCTTTCTCCTCCCGAGCACCGTCTCACCCTTTCGTCATGATTCTGTTTCTCTCTCCTAGCTTGGGGATATGGATGACTGTGTCCTGCGGGGCCTTCTGTCTCTGCTGGGCTGCCTCAGCCAGCTCTTCCTTCTAATCAAGGTTATCCTTTTTCTGACGGACTCTCTGTGTGCTTCAGCACCTCTTCTGTTTCCCATCTTGGCTCTTCTTTTTCTTCCCATGCATCACAATTTTGCATCATCATCACATTTTCATCCTGAGGATCTGAGGTTTGCTCTCATTTGTATCATTATTAAGTGGTTTGTTTGTGTGTGTGTGTTCTGTTTCGGTGGGATTTGCTAAAGCTGGTGTTTTCTGTGAGTAAAGGGAATGCAGCTTGAAAAACAAACACACAGAATGCTTACCTTGCACATTTTGATATGCATCTGCTGACGTAAAAGCACAAGGGAATTTTGCTCACTATTGCAACTTTGGAATTATTTTTGCACGTGTGAATTAGATGCTTTTTAAAAACAAAAACATGACAAGTATGTTTGAAATGGAATTCTTTTTGTGCAGTGCATTTGTTTTAGTAAATATCAGCGTGGTTGATGTTCTAGCTTAAAGCTACAGTGTGTGTGTTGATGCGGTAGCTCAGAAGCGACATACTTGAGCTGCTGTTCGCATTTTGCCAGACGACTAGCGGTGGCAGGTGGAAGAATTAGTGGTTGCTCCCCTACACGTTGTCTCCTGGTTGCTAGCGCAGGCTAACAAGTTTGACAATTGTCATTTTTGTGAAAAGGAGGACTAAACATCTTGCTCATCACAAGAGAAGGCAAAGGAAGCAAAAAGTGACCGGCGATGGCATAATGCAATCTGCGACCTCACCACTAGATGGCATTCAAAGCTACACACTGTTGCTTTAAAGCTACCATCCATTTCAATTATGTGAAATCTTCTGGTTTGTGGAGCTCAGTGAAGCTGGAGTCTTGATTTCTCGTCTGTGCTGACTGCATCAGGAGCTGAGAGAAAAACAGGTGAAGCAGCAGACTGTCCTGGATAACCTGTACAGAGTCAAAGAGGAGAAACTGAGGGAGCTGCACATCTGCAGGGAGGAGGAGAGAGAAAGGAAGAGGAGGGAGGAAGAGGAGGCAACCAGGTGAGTGTGAGAGACTCCAGAAATATGGACCACTAGACTTATAGAGCCATTCATTCCCAGTAATTTTATAATTCTGAACTGTATCCTCTTTGGCCCATTTCACAATTTCTTTTTACAGACAGGCAAAGTTAGAGCAAGAACGGCTGGAACAAGAGAAGAAGAAAAAGGAGGAGGAGGATGCTCGTCAGAGGAGGCTCCTGGAGGAACAACGGCTCAAACAGAGAGAGGAGGAGGAACGGGAGGCACAAGCACGTCTCAGAGCAG
This sequence comes from Thalassophryne amazonica, assembly GCF_902500255.1. NCBI lineage: Eukaryota > Metazoa > Chordata > Actinopteri > Batrachoidiformes > Batrachoididae > Thalassophryne > Thalassophryne amazonica. The sequence goes on along the minus strand of NC_047123.1, from coordinate 26,128,375 downwards.
CTCAAGAAAAAGCTCAGGAAGAGGAGAGGAGAAGACAGGAGGAGGAAAAGAAGAAGAGGGAGGAGGAAGAAGAAGAGGAGAGGAGAAGGAAAGAAGAGCAAGAGCGAGCAGCTCAGCCCTCGCCCAGTCTGGCCACCTACAGAGCTCTGTACTCCTTCGTGGCTCGTAACGCTGATGAGCTGAGCGTGGACGCAGACTGTCTGATAGAGGTACCAGACGCAATCTGACGTCTGCCCGTGTTAAACAGTATAATCTGGGCCAGATTATTCATCTGGACCTGGGCCATGTTTCCATGAGTGTTGAATAATCAAGCTGCCTTGACCTTACACAAGTGAGGGTTTGCCTTTTTGTTTACGAAGAAAGAAGTCTCCTTAGTTAATTTTGCATGTCCATAGATCTGAAAATAGATTTGCATGACTTTCACTTTGCTTATACATTTTTCTTTGCGTCTGTGTGTTTGCATAAAGTTCAGTTTGACTGAGCTGAAGCCTCAGCAGCACTGTTCTACTGCAGCTTTATGAATTCACACTAATAAACTCCTGCTGTTTAAGTGTGCATTGTTGCAACCGCTATTGCAATAACTGTCTTCATTGTAGTAATTATGACAGTTGTTGTCTTAAATGCGCCGTGAACTCAGCCACTGTTGTTGTAATTATTAGGAAAGTGATTGACTCAAATTTATATAAATACTCTTGTATTCATGGAAGAAGTGATGGTGACATTACAAGCATTTATAACCATAGTAGTTCAGTCAGCTTTGCAAATGCATCTGCTGCTGTTTTTATCGTATAATTTGTCTGTTGTCCCGCTCCGCCCAGGTCTGTCGGCCAATTTCCACCTGGTATGTGGGCGATGGTCAGTCGCAGAATTGCAAAAGTCAAAGTTCTTGATGCTTCTGTCCAACAAATTTAGTACATGTGTGGATGTAGGTTCTGAAATTTGCCAGAAATCTGTTACTTGGGTCAAAGGTCAATAGGATGTGGGTTCTGGAATTGCCCAGCAATGTCAAATTTGTGAGATGTCAGTTGTTGGGGCCGGGGTCACGTCTGCTTGTTTGTTGATCTACTCGAAAGGTCGTTTTCTGATTTCTACCAAACTCAGTATGTCAATGAAGGTTGACCCTGAAATTATCCATAAAATATTAATTTGGTAAAGATCAAAAAATTTGATTTTCAACCCAATTTTGACCAAATGTGGCACATATTTTGGACATTTGGTGGAAGGACATCGGAGTCAAATGTCAGATTGCCAAGGCCCTGACTGCCTTCATGCCCATGTGCACGATTATAGAGTTAGAACGGTAGTGACAGTTATTGCAGTTGTGTTTGCAACAGCACAGCCAAATAGTGAGATGTTAACAGCCACCTGCTGGCCAAACAGGATAGAGTATTTTCAGCAGCTGTGGGGTTCTCACAAAGCCGTCATCTACGCTTTAATCTGCACTTTTTATCCTCCAATAATTCCAATAGTGTGATCAGTGCATACACTAACTAAATCGTAAAAGCATGTTAATGGTATAAGTTTCTCATCACGCCGTTTTGTCTCTTTGGGTCGGACTAAACACCGTCTTCCATGATGCAGGTGGATGAGCAGACGGTGGGTGAGCCCGGCTGGCTGTACGGGCATTATTGCAGAAAAAGGGGCTGGTTTCCCAAGAGTTACGCAGAGAAATGCTCTACCACTTCACCCGCTGCGGACACTGCAGCTTCTTCTCCAGGACACCTCAGCAGTCCACCACAGCCTCTTACCACACTGTGAGTAAGAGGACAACCAGGATGGATTCTGGAGTCATCTCAGACATTATTCTAATTTAGTTTTCCTGCAGGGAGATTTTTAACACTGTGGGAGCACCTGTTCGTTTGTAACGGGGGGAACAGATGGTGTCATTTATGTTGTAGTAATGTAATTTTTTTAAAATGCTGTTCTTCCTTTTGCAGTTCATTTACGCATTTATTTTTTCATGCCATTTTACCCAGAGTCCAAGACGGGGATATAACGAACGATTGTGCTGTTCCTGAACATTCCGATTCTTCACAGGTAATGACGGAAGCGCTTGATAATCTGGTTAGACATGATTAATCACTTGTGATTGATTGCTGCTTTTCCATTCCTCAGTCCTCAGCTCCTTTACTCGCTCGCGCCGTCTCCTCGTGGTCGCCCACCTCGGACACCCGCCTTAACCAGTCTGCGGGCGACGACGTCACAGCGCTGCTGAGCTTCTCCCAGGGTGACATCATCAGCGTGCTGCAGCAGAAAGAAGACTGGTGGTTGGGGCAGCTCAACTCGACGCAAGGATGGTTCCCCAAAAGCTACGTCACTCTGGAGGCGGGCGGCGGGGCGCAGTAAGAGGACGCACGCAAAAACATCTCACCAAGGTTAAAGTGAAACTGCTCACGAGGGCTAACTTTGTTCTTTTTGTTCTAGTGTTGACGCGTATGATGCATCAGACGCCGCTCAGCTGGAGGGTAAAAAGAACATTAGTATTCATACGTTTTAGTAAAATCCAGCTTCGTGTTCTGTTGTTTTAACGCCACGTGGTTTTGCTCTTTTATCCAAACCAGAGTACGTGGCCTTGTACACCTACGAGAGCCCGGAGGTCGGGGACCTGACGTTTGTTGAGGGGGATGTTGTTATGGTGACGGAGCGAGAAGGGGAATGGTGGCGAGGATGCATCGGAGACCAGACGGGAGTTTTCCCTTCAAACTACGTCCGACCCGTTGATCCAGAGGTCAGAAAAGTCATGTTAATAATTAAAATATTACTTTTAATTATCAGCAGAACTATTTATGATTGTGTTTCTTCTTTTTAAATGTTGTAAACTATAAGCAAATCTTTAGCGTGACTCAAAAACATGAAAATTATAATCAAATCTGAATGATGTGGAGGAAACTGCATTAGCTTCAAATGGAATTTACATCTGTGTAATAGTTTTTAATCAAAATTTCTTTGCACAGGTTAGAATTCTGAATTGTTGCCATTTATATTGTGGTTTAATAATCCTGTCTTGACCATATTCCTTCTGGAGTCAAGCTTTCCTTTTCAATTAATTGAAAATGTTCAAATAAATAATGACGTCTGCAACAGATGCATTCCTTTAATTTATCCATTTATTACCTGCATCAGGAAAGTATTTATTAATTTCAGTATGATTCCACAAAAACTAACTGGAATAGAACTAATTATGTGAGTAAAGAGGTGATGATAAAATTCTGAACCATGTTAAAAGGTATTCAAGCAGTTTTTCACAGAACTTGATTAAAGGTTTGACATTTTTGTGCTCCAGTGAGTGTTTTTGTCTTTGTTATAGGGGTGTGAGCTAATGAATGTGCTTCTAGTTATTTGTGTATTTATTTATTTAGGCAGCAAGGACTGGAGGGTCTTCTAAGAAGCCTGGTAAGGATGTGTATATAGACACACACACACACACACCTGTGATGTTCTGTTTGCCTCATGACATTTACCTGATCTAAAGTCATGTGTGGGTGTGTGTTTGGTCAACAGAGATCGCTCAGGTGGTCACCGCCACCATTGCTCCAACTGTGCATCAGCTGCCTGTGTTGCCCGGGCAACTCATTGTGGTCCTGGCCAAGAACTCCACCAGCTGGTGGCTCGGGGAACTGCAGGTGTGTTTGCAAGCATAAACGAATAAACTCATTACAAATTTTAAGGAGACATCCACTTTAAAAGAGACTTAAAATGTGCTGGTAAAGTCTTGCTTGTGTCTCTGCGTTGGTTTAGTGACTACTTGCTGAGGTTGCAGCTCTAATAACAGGCGTGTAGAGCTGAAGGTTCTCAGGCTGCAGGTCTGATTTGTGCACCGTAATGAGACGGAAGCTGGCTGCAGAAATGTAGCCTGTTCAGATCACGCAGATAACATCATTTAGAACACGATTACTCCAGTTTTAGTTGATAAATTCTGTGCAAAGTGGTGAATTTGACCTGTGATTTGATTTTTCTTTTTTTTCTTTTTTTTTGGAACAAAATCAGACACTGTTTTGTTCTCACCCCCACATCCAGGCCCGAGGTAAGAAGCGACAAAGAGGCTGGTTTCATTCCTGTCACGTCAAACTTTTGGGTCCTTCCAGCACTAAGTCATCCCCGTCTCCTCTGCCAGGTGATCTCTCTCACACACACACACACACACAAACACACTGTTTATGGAGAGCATGAGAACAGTTACCTGACATGGCTACTGTAGTACATGTTGTTGCTTTTTCTCTAATTCAGTGGCCTGATGTGAAGTGAAACTATGAAGTGAGATGTTGGGAATCCGTCATTCATGGATCTGTTTAAATAAACAGATTGATTGCTTTAGTTACACATAAATTTCACAATATTGTGAAATTTATGTGTAACTAAAGCAATCAAAGCTCATGTCTCCTCTGATCAAAACATGCATTTTGACTTTATGACTTCTTAGGAGTCCAGACACTTAAAATAGATTTACATGTTGAAACTTGATTTTCTCTTTCTAGACAAAATACTGGTAGCGTATTGTTTCAAATATGTGTTTTGTTTGTCTTATAATTAGGCTCTTATTATATCTGCCAAACTATGGTATTCACGTTTTTAAATTTGCTACATGTGGAACCAATGGACGTGCTCTAATCCCCTCAGTGTGCCAAGTTATTGCGATGTACGACTACACGGCAGCCAATCAGGATGAGTTAAGCTTCTCCAAAGGTCAGCTGATCAATGTTCTGGACAAGACCAACCCTGATTGGTGGAAAGGAGAGGCCAATGGCGTCACAGGCCTGCTGCCCACCAACTACATCAAGATGACCACAGAATCCGACCCCAGCCGCCAATGTGAGTAAACGTAGCAGCTGATGAGGGGAAGAATATTTTTATTCAGTCAGAATGTTTGATAGAGAAATCAATGACTCACACGTGGTAAAGAAACACACACACAAACACTGGCTGCAAGTATTTACTGCAAACATCTCATTGGTTGATTCACTCCAGGTACAGCAGATTCCTCACTCATGCCAGAACGTGGAGAGACTGTAAGAGATGGTAAAAGTTAATTCTTGTCAGTCACTGAGGAATCATTGGTGGTTTTAATCTAACGGGACTTTAAAGGCTCAATCTCCTTTAGAATAATTTGGTGTGTTAATGAAGTGTACACAGCTCCTTACATGTGATGGTGGCAGTTTGTTTTTTACTTTTTGGATTTCCTTAACAGATTTGGTATTCCTGGCTGTTTTTTTTTTTATATATATATAACTGTTTCACAGTACTTGCACTCATTTTATTCTAAATGTATTTGTGTGACGTGTCAAGGTGAATGGAGTCCTCAGATTTATTGTCGACCGGGTGTTCCTGAGCTTTGGTACCCTGTAAAATACAAGATAATGCCAAAAACGTCTGGGAAATCTCAAAATTAAAATGGAATACCAAGATAAACTGATTCAAAATTTAGGTAATTTGATGCCCCAGATCAATAGAATAAGCACGTTTAGGTGTGTTTTAATATAATTGCCACCTGCAGAACATGTCTGGGATTGTTGTGGGAAATAGTCTTATCATCATGGTGGCTGCGGTATTGTATCACTTCCTGTTCCGGAGCACAGCGGTGTTTTGCTGTATCTGTTAGCTGTTTAATCTGCGCAGTTAGATTGATCTAGATAACTAGATAACGATTTGTTTCACAGTGTAATCTTCACATGCCTTAACTAAAGCACTCCCTCTGCTGAATCACCTCTAAATTATTTACATTATTCACTTTGTGTGTTTTTAGGAATCCGCTAGCTTAACGCAGCTACTAGCTCTTAGCCGGTTTAGCATGGTGGCTTCTCCTGTCTCTCCCGCAGTTTTCTGCTCTGGGTGTGAAATGTTTAGTTATTCCTCGGCCTCCTTTAGCAGTAATGGTACTTGTAATAAGTGTAGCTTATTCATAGCTTTGGAGGCCAGGCTGGGCGAATTGGAGACTCGGCTCCACACTGTGGAAAATTCTACAGCTAGCCAGGCCCCTGTAGTTGGTGCGGACCAAGGTAGCTTAGCCGCCGTTAGTTCCCTTCCAGCAGGCCGACTGGGTGACTGTGAGGAGGAAGCGTAGCCCTAAACAGAAGCCCCGTGTACACCGCCAACCCGTTCACATTTCTAACCATTTTTCCCCACTTGGCGACACACCCACCGAGGATCAAACTCTGGTTATTGGCAACTCTGTTTTGAGAAATGTGAAGTTAGCGACACCAGCAACCATAGTCAGTTGTCTTCCGGGGACCAGAGCAGGCGACATTGAAGGAAATTTGAAACTGCTGGCTAAGGCTAAGCGTAAATTTGGTAAGATTGTAATTCACGTCGGCAGTAATGACACCCGGTTATGCCAATCTGAGGTCACTAAAATTAACATTGAATCGGTGTGTAACTTTGCAAAAACAATGTCGGACTCTGTAGTTTTCTCTGGGCCCCTCCCCAATCGGACCGGGAGTGACATGTTTAGCCGCATGTTCTCCTTGAATTGCTGGCTGTCTAAGTGGTGTCCAAAAAATGAGGTGGGCTTCATAGATAATTGGCAAAGCTTCTGGGGAAAACCTGGTCTTGTTAGGAGAGACGGCATCAATCCCACTTTGGATGAAGCAGCTCTCATTTCTAGAAATCTGGCCAATTTTCTTAAATCCTCCAAACCGTGACTATCCAGGTTTGGGACCAGGAAGCAGAGTTGTAGTCTTACACACCTCTCTGCAGCGTCTCTCCCCCTGCCATCCCCTCATTACCCCATCCCTGTAGAGACGGTGCCTGCTACCAGACCACCAATAACCAGCAAAAATCTATTTAAGCATAAAAATTCAAAAAGAAAAAATAATATAGCACCTTCAACTGCACCACAGACTAAAACAGTTAAATGTGGTCTATTAAACATTAGGTCTCTCTTCTAAGTCCCTGTTAGTAAATGATATAATAATTGATCAACATATTGATTTATTCTGCCTTACAGAAACCTGGTTACAGCAGGATGAATATGTTAGTTTAAATGAGTCAACACCCCCGAGTCACACTAACTGCCAGAACGCTCGTAGCACGGGCCGAGGCGGAGGATTAGCAGCAATCTTCCATTCCAGCTTATTAATTAATCAAAAACCCAGACAGAGCTTTAATTCATTTGAAAGCTTGACTCTTAGTCTTGTCCATCCAAATTGGAAGTCCCAAAAACCAGTTTTATTTGTTATTATCTATCGTCCACCTGGTCGTTACTGTGAGTTTCTCTGTGAATTTTCAGACCTTTTGTCTGACTTAGTGCTTAGCTCAGATAAGATAATTATAGTGGGCGATTTTAACATCCACACAGATGCTGAGAATGACAGCCTCAACACTGCATTTAATCTATTATTAGACTCAATTGGCTTTGCTCAAAATGTAAATGAGTCCACCCACCACTTTAATCATATCTTAGATCTTGTTCTGACTTATGGTATGGAAATTGAAGACTTAACAGTATTCCCTGAAAACTCCCTTCTGTCTGATCATTTCTTAATAACATTTACATTTACTCTGATGGACTACCCAGCAGTGGGGAATAAGTTTCATTACACTAGAAGTCTTTCAGAAAGCACTGTAACTAGGTTTAAGGATATGATTCCTTCTTTATGTTCTCTAATGCCATATACCAACACAGTGCAGAGTAGCTACCTAAACTCTGTAAGATAGAGTATCTCGTCAATAGTTTTACATCCTCATTGAAGACAACTTTGGATGCTGTAGCTCCTCTGAAAAATGGTAAATGGACTGCATATATATAGCACTTTTCCATCTGCATCAGATGCTCAAAGTGCTTTACAATTATGCTTCACATTCACCCCGATGTCAGGGTGCTGCCATACAAGGCGCTCACTACACACCGGGAGCAATAGGGGATTAAAGGCCTTGCCCAAGGGCCCTTAGTGATTTTCCAGTCAGGTGGGGATTTGAACCCATGATCTTCTGGACTCAAGCCCAACATCTTAACCACTAGACCATCACCTCCCCTAAGAGAGCTTTAAATCAGAAGTGCCTGACTCCGTGGTATAACTCACAAACTCGCAGCTTAAAGCAGATAACCCATAAGTTGGAGAGGAAATGGCGTCTCACTAATTTAGAAGATCTTCACTTAGCCTGGAAAAAGAGTCTGTTGCTCTATAAAAAAAGCCCTCCGTAAAGCTAGGACATCTTACTACTCATCACTAATTGAAGAAAATAAGAACAACCCCAGGTTTCTTTTCAGCACTGTAGCCAGGCTGACAAAGAGTCAGAGCTCTATTGAGCCGAGTATTCCTTTAACTTTAACTAGTAATGACTTCATTACTTTTTTTGCTAATAAAATTTTAACTATTAGAGAAAAAATGACTCATAACCATCCCAAAGACGTATTGTTATCTTTGGCTGCTTTCAGTGAAGCCGGTATTTGGTTAGACTCTTTCTCTCCGATTGTTCTGTCTGAGTTATTTTCATTAGTTACTTCCTCCAAACCATCAACATGTCTATTAGACCCCATTCCTACCAGGCTGCTCAAGGAAGCCCTACCATTAATTAATGCTTCGATCTTAAATATGATCAATCTATCTTTATTAGTTGGCTATGTACCACAGGCTTTTAAGGTGGCAGTAATTAAACCATTACTTAAAAAGCCATCACTTGACCCAGCTATCTTAGCTAATTATAGGCCAATCTCCAACCTTCCTTTTCTCTCAAAAATTCTTGAAAGGGTAGTTGTAAAACAGCTAACTGATCATCTGCAGAGGAATGGTCTATTTGAAGAGTTTCAGTCAGGTTTTAGAATTCATCATAGTACAGAAACAGCATTAGTGAAGGTTACAAATGATCTTCTTATGGCCTCAGACAGTGGACTCATCTCTGTGCTTGTTCTGTTAGACCTCAGTGCTGCTTTTGATACTGTTGACCATAAAATTTTATTACAGAGATTAGAGCATGCCATAGGTATTAAAGGCATTGCGCTGCGGTGGTTTAAATCATATTTATCTAATAGATTACAATTTGTTCATGTAAATGGGGAATCTTCTTCACAGACTAAGGTTAATTATGGAGTTCCACAAGGTTCTGTGCTAGGACCAATTTTATTCACTTTATACATGTTTCCCTTAGGCAGTATTATTAGACGGCATTGCTTAAATTTTCGTTGTTACGCAGGTGATACCCAGCTTTATCTATCCATGAAGCCAGAGGACACAACCAATTAGCTAAACTGCAGGATTGTCTTACAGACAAAGACATGGATGACCTCTAATTTCCTGCTTTTAAACTCAGATAAAACTGAAGTTATTGTACTTGGCCCCACAAATCTTAGAAACATGGTGTCTAACCAGATCCTTACTCTGGATGGCATTACCCTGACCTCTAGTAATACTGTGAGAAATCTTGGGGTCATTTTTGATCAGGATATGTCATTCAATGCGCATATTAAACAAATATGTAGGACTGCTTTTTTGCATTTGCGCAATATCTCTAAAATTAGAAAGGTCTTGTCTCAGAGTGATGCTGAAAAACTAATTCATGCATTTATTTCCTCTAGGCTGGACTATTGTAATTCATTATTATCAGGTTGTCCTAAAAGTTCCCTGAAAAGCCTTCGGTTAATTCAAAATGCTGCAGCTAGAGTACTGACAGGGACTAGAAGGAGAGAGCATATCTCACCCATATTGGCCTCTCTTCATTGGCTTCCTGTTAAATCTAGAATAGAATTTAAAATTCTTCTTCTTACTTATAAGGTTTTGAATAATCAGGTCCCATCTTATCTTAGGGACCTCATAGTACCATATCACCCCAATAGAGCGCTTCGCTCTCAGACTGCAGGCTTACTTGTAGTTCCTAGGGTTTTAAAGAGTAGAATGGGAGGCAGAGCCTTCAGCTTTCAGGCTCCTCTCCTGTGGAACCAGCTCCCAATTCAGATCAGGGAGACAGACACCCTCTCTACTTTTAAGATTAGGCTTAAAACTTTCCTTTTTGCTAAAGCTTATAGTTAGGGCTGGATCAGGTGACCCTGAACCATCTCTTAGTTATGCTGCTATAGACGCAGACTGCTGGGGGGTTCCCATGATGCACTGAGTGTTTCTTTCTCTTTTTGCTCTGTATGTACCACTCTGCATTTAGTCATTAGTGATTGATCTCTGCTCCCCTCCACAGCATGTCTTTTTCCTGGTTCTCTCCCTCAGCCCCAACCAGTCCCAGCAGAAGACTGCCCCTCCCTGAGCCTGGTTCTGCTGGAGGTTTATTCCTGTTAAAAGGGAGTTTTTCCTTCCCACTGTAGCCAAGTGCTTGCTCACAGGGGGTCGTTTTGACCGTTGGGGTTTTTCCGTAATTATTGTATGGCTTTGCCTTACAATATAAAGCGCCTTGGGGCAACTGTTTGTTGTGATTTGGCGCTATATAAATAAAATTGATTTGATTTTGATCTTGCACATTATGGATATTATGAGCAGGTGTGGTTGAAGATATATCAGATCAGGTTAATTTATTCCAGTCATGTCAGAAACCATATGCACAAAACCTTATAAATGCAGCCACATCTACATATATTTAACACCAAAGAGATTTAAATATATCCATACATATATACATACTCATAAATTGTTTCCCATTTCTATTTTCATGTTTCCTTTTTTGTGAATATTTATAAAAAAAATAAAGGTAATCAATAGTAAATTAAATAAATATTTTCCTAATGTTTATACACTATCTATATACCCATATTCTGCACATATAATATACCTACACACACATGTGAATCCAGGTGTGTATGTTGCTTTGGTCTCTTTCATTTCTGAATCCTGTGTCTGGTGGCCAAAAAGACCATCACTGCTTAAAGACCTTCTAACCCCAAGACATCCTGACCTTCTTTTGATCCTTTTAAGTCAGTCAGGCATTTCAAACAAAATGGGTAAATGTCAAAAATAGCCAACTCCATCAATGATAGAGTTGATGATAAATTGCTGGAATCCTCTTGTTAATGACATCAAAATCCCTCTGACATTTACAGGAGCTTCAGATATCTTTAATGTGAGTAAAATGATTGATTGGGCCTTTAAACTCTCACTGCACCATCCACGACTTTCTGCAAGTGTTAGTTTCATTTTCACTTGGAAATTCATTCATGGGATCATCTGTGATGCAATAAGGGGGGAAAAAAATAAATGTGGTAGATTGGACGTGCAGTGTCGGCCTGATTCTGTGGATGAATGTGTTCCGACATGCGCCCCACACTTCAGAATAACCATCATGCTTCAGCTGATGTGATTAGTAACATTTACCTTATTAATGCACCTGCATTCCTATTAAATCTATGTTAATGTCTGCTGTCTCTCCATTTCACTCACCTCCCTTTCCCACTTCTCCACTTCATCTGTTTTTTCTTCTTTCCTCTGTAGGACAGTAATGCTGGCTTTCCTCTCTCCTCCTCTTCCTCCTCCTTCCTCACTCCTTGCGTGTGCCAGTCCGAGTTCAGACACCCGGCCGCCGGCAACAACAGCCTGTGCTTTCCACCACACTCGTCTTATTTTGCTTCTTCCCCTTATTTCTCCTCCTCTGTAATAATTTCTCTGCTCCATCTCCTTCCTGATTTTTTTTTCTTCTTCCTAATGTTTTGTTTAAAGCTACAGTGTGTACAATTTGCTGTCACCTAGGGGTGAAGTGGCAGATTGCATTATGCAGTCAGCGATCATGACCGTTCACGGTTTTGCTTCTTCGGCTACATGGATTCATGCTCGCTTGCCTTCTCTTGTGATAAACAATATGCATGATGAGCCGCCATTTTCACAAAAATGACGGTTAGCAAAGTTGCTAGCCTGCGCCAGCAACCAGCAGACTGTACAGGGGAGTGCAACCACTGATTCTTCAAAAAAAAACTACAAAAAGATGGTTATAAATGCCCTAAATCCTGCACACTGCAGCTTTAATAAAGAATTTGAGTGGGGGGGGGGCACACGAGTATTCAGAAGCTTTTGTCCTTCTGACATACGAGCGATGAATGAAAACACGGTTTATATGAGGTTGGTTACAGGATGGTTTTACATAAAACAACACCCACTAACAATTTGTTTTTTTTTTTTTTAATTAAGCAGTCAGTCTAAAAATATTGATCAGGATTGCTCGTTGTTGCGCTAACACCATCAAACTTGAACTGGACCAATGTGAACGTTCACTGTCGCTTAATCACTGGTAACCTCAGTCACCGTTTGCTAACTCGTTGCTTGGATTCAAACGTGATTTTTACTCGTCACCTCTGATGCTCTCTTACTTTTATTGATGTTTCCAAGCATTTTTTTAAGCTGAAGCTCATCCTGCACTAAACTGACATCAGCAAAAAGATTCCGAGACAACTTCTGCCAAATCCGAACCTCAAAAAGACTTGAACCACCAGCAGTCTTCCGCTGCTCTTTTCACTCGCACGCTGCTTCGCTCATTCTCACCTATGCAATCATTAGGAGGCGGCGCTCCGCCAGGAAAAGGTGCTTCATTTTAATTTTAAACCCACTGCTCTCAGCGACGGTGGCAACGTTAGCGATAGCATGCACTGCTTGGTAATGTTGCTCATGTTCCCATGCTGCAACTACAACGTGCCTCACTCTCTCGCCTGTGCATTAAGTGTAAATACAACCGTGTCAATAAAGCAAGATTTTAACATGAAGAGCGTGTGCGTCTTCCATGCACGTGATGGTGTGCTGATGTGGGTTTGTGCGTGCCTGGCTGCATGTGTGTGCACGCGCTGCAGGGTGTGCCGACCTGATGACGCTGGACACCATGCCCCCCCAGGAGAGGAAGAGACAGGGATACATCCACGAGCTCATCCAGACTGAGGAGACGTATGTGGAGGACCTGGAGCTGGTGATGGAGGTAAAGACGAACACCATCAGTGTGCGATTATGATTCAATCCGTCTTTAATATAGGAGACATGTCCATGAAAAGCCTTCACGTCGTCCTGCACAGTCCAACTAAAGGGGCCATCATAACGTTTATGTGTGTTAATACCTTGATTATGTATGTTAGCTGAGAATAACAATAAAAAAATCTACATTTGGATGACATGAATTCTCCCTGCTGGTGATTGTGTGAATGAATGCATGCTCATTACTTCATGCAGTCACCAACAGGGGGCATTTAATGGATGTAGGAAGTACAGTGCGTCCAGAAATTATTCAGTGCTTCACTTTTTCCCACATTTTATTCCAAAATGAAGTAAATTCATTTTTTCCCCCTCAAAATTCTGCTCACAACACCCCATAATGACAACATAAGATTTGGAATTTTATTAAAAATAAACTAATAAATCACGTGCATAAATGAAGCGATGTGAGTACTTTCCAGATGCTCTGTACATCACTCTGTGTGGTTGCATAATGTTGTGTAGTTTTCAGAATATTACTGTGGTTCATTGTCAAATAGCTCCTCATATCTTCTGCCACGTGGAACCACTGGATACCACACTTGGATTAACTTCACCTTTAACCTCCTGGGAACCATATGAGGACATCAAACCTGGACTGTCTGAGGCAGAACAGTCCGGAAGTTACGGGCACATGGCTAGTAGTGGTGCAAAACAGCCATAACAGTTTTCCCACAGCCAAAAGTGATATTTTGAAATCATCTATTGGCCTAAAGAACAGTGCAAAACACAAAGTTTTTGATTCATGGTGATTATAATACGGGGCGGGGGAGGGGGTTGAACGTCACTCTGTCAGTGTGACAGAAATGTAGTTTCAGTTCCTGTGATTATAATTTTTGTGTGTCTCAGGTCTTCTATAATCCCATGTCTGAATCAAATCGACTGACAAAAGATGAAATAGGAGTGATCTTTGTGAACTGGAGGGAGCTGATCATGTGCAACACCAAACTGCTGAAGTAGGTCTCTCACACACACACACACACACACACACTGTGATCTCTCTAACGGAGGAGTTATTTTCTTTTAATGTCTAAATAAAATGAATGCACATGATCTGGCTCTCGTTTATCCGAGTCATTTGCTGTGTATTTTTTTATGACGTCCTGATGATATCTGCTTGTCAGGGCCCTGCGTGTCCGTAAGAAGACTGGTGGAGAGAACATGCCGGTGCAGCTGATCGGGGATGTGTTGGCGTCGGAGTTGGCCCACATGCAGCCCTACATCCGCTTCTGCTCCTGCCAACTCAACGCCGCCGCCCTCCTGCAGAGCAAAACCATCAACCAGCCTGATTTTAAACATTTCCTGAAGGTACTGAGCGTGTTTTTTTTAAGGAGGTACATTTGTTCAGATTGTACGTACGTGAATCCATGTCTATTTTTCCGTGGAGCAGAAGATCGCCACAAACTATCGCTGTCGAGGAATGCCGCTGCCCAGCTTCCTGCTCAAGCCCATGCAGAGGATCACACGCTACCCGCTACTTATAAAGAGCGTAGGTCGAACGCACGCCTCACAAAATCATTCTTCTTCTCAGCACTCTGTCACCACATTAGTTATCTGCTCCAAAGGCCTCCCAGTGTTCCAGCTCCGCCCCTTTGTCTGGCTCCACCCCAGAACGTAATGTTACATGTGTTCTAGGTCTGACCACATTTTGTGCTAATTTGAACAGCTTTGAGGGACTGATAAGAAAATATTTGATCATGAAGCGTCAACCTACAGTGCTGCAAAATGGAGCCAGCGCATAAGTGCCAAACATGTAGTTCCTTGAATGGCCACTTGGGGTTGCCGCCAAAAAAGTGTCAGTCCTCATAGAACCCCATGTTAAAATCTCCAAACTGTTTAGCGTTCTCAGATAAATTTGTCATGACCTTGTGAGTGTTTTTAAAAACAGTGTTTGTCCATGCATCTGTTGGACAGATCCTGGACCACACCCCAGACGGTCACGCGGATCACGGGCCGCTGAGGGAAGCGCTGGAGCGAGCAGAGGAGTTGTGCTCGCAGGTGAACGAGGGGGTCAGGGAGAAGGAGAACTCGGACCGGCTGGAGTGGCTGCAGAACCACGTGCAGTGCGAGGGACATATAGAGGTTCAAACACCACGTGGGTTGTGTAGTCGTGGTACATAACCGGGTCAAGTATTTACTTGAAGCAACTGTTTTTTTTCCCCAGCATTTGGTCTTTAACTCTCTGACGAACTGCCTCGGGCCTCGCAAGTTCCTGCACAGCGGCCGGTTGTACAAAACCAAAAGCAGCAGAGAGCTCTGGGTTTTTCTCTTCAACGACTTCCTCCTGTTCACACACAGCGCCAAACCCTTCTCCTCATCCGGACCCGACAAGCTGTTCAGCCCCAAAACCAACATCCAGCTAAAGATGTACAAAACGGTAAGTGTCAGTTCGTGAGGCTGCACCAGCTTAACGCTCTCCGATAGTAACAGAAGGTCCACGTTTGTTCCGCAGCCGCTCTTCCTCAACGAGGTTTTGGTGAAGATGCCACCCGACCCCTCCAGCGACGAACCTCTTTTCCACATCTCGCACATCGATCGCGTCTATACCCTGAAAGCGGAGATGCTGAACGAGAGGTAGCCAAACGTCTGTGCACGGTGATGTCACGTTCATGCCGTATGAAGCCTTCATGTGTTCACTGTGTTGATAGGACAGCGTGGGTCCAGAAGATTAAAGCGGCGTCAGAGTACTTCATCGAGACGGAAAAGAAAAAGCGAGAGAAGGCCTACCAGGGTGAGCCGTGCTAAAAACTCTGACTCGTAACAAGATGATTTTCAGAATTATTATCCGAATATTTAAAGCGGCAGTGTGCAGGATTTAGCAGAAAATATGAAATTGATGTTTTCTTCAATTTCGTTCGAGCCCTTCATGTCTCCACAGGAGCGAGGGACTCCTCATGGAGTTCTGCCGTGTTGATACAGTAGCCCAAAAGGGACATACTTACTGAATGTTTTGCATCTTGCAGTGAAGACGAATTAGTGGTTAACAAATTTGAGAATCCTCATTTTTGTGAAACTTGCTGATCGGTTGTAACAACAGGAGGCAAAGAAATTAGTCATTGTTGCTAAAGAAGCAAAAATCTGAAGGGGAAACAATCTTGTGACTGGCTACTGCTTAATGCAACATCACCACTAGATGGCACTAAATCATACACACTGTAGCTTTAATCCTTGAGGTTTATGAGTGTCCTTATTGACATTTGATCCACTCCAACACCAATTTGTTTGCAAAGCGTTGTGTCAAAGTCTGGGTTTTGTGGTTTGACAGCGCGTTCTCTGAAGATGAGCGGAATCGGCCGATTGCTGGTGACCGTCACTGAAGCTCAGGAGCTAAAGGCCTGTAAACCCAACGGTGAGCTCTTAGTGCCGTACGGTTGTGAGAAACCGGTGAGTTGTATTACTGCAGAACCTGTACGTGCTTCTGGCTGCAGGTAAGAGTAATCCATACTGCGAGCTGACGATGGGAGCGCAGTGCTACACCTCCAGGCCGATAAGCGACACCCTGAACCCCAAGTGGAACTTTAACTGCCAGTTCTTTGTCAAGGATCTGTACCAGGATGTCCTGTGCATTACTGTGTTTGAGAAAGACCAGTTCTCTCCAGATGGTGAGAGGCTCAAACACACACTCACATCCATTACTATTATTATTGTATGGTTATGTATCGTATGTTTTTTTTTTTTTTCCAGATTTCCTGGGTCGGACAGAAGTTCCCGTTGCAACCATAAAGAAAGAGATGGAGAGCAAAGGTGCTGCAAACCGTCGCCTGCTGCTCCACGAAGTTCCTACAGGAGAAGTGTGGGTGAAGCTGGACCTGCAGCTTTATGAAACGGCCAAATGAGTGAGAGTCCTCAGACCAGCCCAATAACCTGTGCAATTCTTATTTTTTTTTTTTTATTTATTATTATTGCTGGGTTGTTCACGCTTGCTAAAGTGGATCCAGGTGACCTTCATGCTGATCCTTTGCCCTCTTGAACCTCTAAGGTCAAACATGTCATTTTAAGTCAACTGGGCTTGTGTTTAATAAGTCAATCATGATGTTTGTTATCAAATTTACATTAAAAAATGACTTTTTCCTTTTCTCACTGGTGAGTTTTTGTGACTGACATCTCCACCTCCTTTACATGTTAAATGCAGCAGCCAAGAAGATCATGTGTTCTTTTCGCTCTCTGCACAGTAAACATTTAGAGAAGCTTCCATAAAACTGCACACAGGATTTGGATCACATTCATGCACAAAGCAGAAAAAGTGGACTTTTTCGTCAGAGAAAATGGCACAAATCACTCTGCTAATCCTCTTCCCGTGTAGTTTATCATGCAGTACCTGCACTTGCCCTGAAGATGGTGTCCCAGTGCCAGTCCCTCATCAATTATGTTCACATGGGCTGCAATAATCTGACTGCTGACGTTCTTCCACATGACAATATTTAGATTGTGTATAAATTGTTTTATTTCCACTCATTTGCGTTTACTTTGATTAATGACTTTTGGCCACCTTTCCAGAGGTGGGACCAGCTGTCTGCCTGGGTGGTTGCCATCCAGAATCCAAGCCACTTCCTTCTAAAAGTGCATGCTTCCTAATGTGGGTTAAGGTTGTCAAAATATCATCTTGTTTAATATCAGAATATTGCTCCTCGTGTAAACGTAATCATTAACATGTCTGAACTTTTTTTTTCTTCGCTCCATCAAACCCAGGATGTTCACTGGAAGTGCTTCTGTAAAAGCAAATTATGCATTTCACTCTGCACATTATGAATTCATTTCTTCCTACTTCACACTTACTGACTGACTGATCCACGACTGTTATTTCTGTATTTTGTTGTCAGCGGAGATGGAAAAGGTGCTCAGTCCATCTGCAGGAGACTCATTTATCCATTTGACTAAAATGGTTTATGTATGGAGTGAGGATGAAAGAAAAAACATTTATCCTGCCTTAACTATGTCTGCCATCATTTAATGTCTATTAATTTAGGATTAAAATTCAATTTAAAATTTGTTTCCTGCCCCTGTGCTGCCAAAATAATAAAACTATTTAACTGCCCAACAGTAGCTCCCCATACATTTTTGTTACATTACAATTTTTTCCAACCTACTTTTATTAGGTTTTTCTGTAGAATTGTGCTTTTTCTGTCCCAAATGGCAGCAATATAATTGCCGCTTTATAAAATACATTTTAATTTATTCCGCTCGAACGTGAACGTGTCAGACACTGCCCCCAAGCGGTCATAAAGCAGTACTGCGTGATTCGCGCTCATCCTTTCGGGGAGACAGCCAATTAGTCAAAAAAAAAAAAAGTCATTTATTAAAACTGTCATGTTATATCTTGTAATTTATTAATATTAGTTGTACTTAATAATTTGAGTGTTTCTTAAAATCCATTTCTTACAGGGCGCTGTATGAATCGTAGTTTTACTGCCCTCGAGTGGCCACACTCTGTTACTACATCACTTTTCCCACAGGTTGAGAGGTCAATTTCGCAAAACGCGGACTCTATCCTTCACTAACTACTACAGAGCTGCAGGCTGTTTAACGATAAAACATGTATTTATTATATTTTACAAGAAATTGTGTGATTAGAGAAGCGAGTGTTACAAAAACTGCACAATATTCACTCATGTTGGTCGATGCAGAGCTACAACCAAGAAAGACGACGACGGAGGAGGAGAGACTCGGTGGTTGTTCCCTTATAGGACGCTGATTTTTACTAAACTTAATATTTGTGACAATTTGCTCATCACACGAGAAGGTGGGGAGCGTGAATCCCGTCACCCAAGACACAAAAACACGAAACTAAATCATGAGTGGTGACAGCATAATGCAATCTGCGGCCTCGCCACTAGATGACGCTAAATCTGACACCGTCACTTTAAAATAAGCCCAGTTTTTTTTTTATTGCATAAAATATTCCTAATAAATACTCGGCCACTTGGGGGCAGTAAAGACTATTCTTCACACCACAGAATTCACATTTAATCAAACTATCAATATGAAAGTGCCAAAAAAAAAAAAAAAAAAAAACTAACCACGAACACTCTGCTTGATTGCTTTTGGAGCTTCAGACTAAAAAAAAAATGTATAAAAATTTTCCTTTTTCGACAAATTTTGTATGCAGTGTTTCCTGAGATTTATTATTCAGGCAACAGTAGAATTCTAATGAATGTAAGGGTGAAAAAATGGCCAATTAAAAATGGGGGTTGAGAAACCAAAATGTGAAAAAAAGTGGTGTTTTTGTTTGCTGTAGTTTAAATATTTTAAAGTGGCGGCCTCCTGAACGCGGTGCCGTCTTTAAGACGAGGACAGTCTGGTGTCTGTGGGATCATAAAGTCACATCTGTTGGTCTTAACGCGCCACTGTACGGTGTTCCTGCGGTTAAAGGTGCACTTCATGTTCGGTTCTTAGTTCCACGAGGAACAGGGCAGGGCCACGCGCACAACATTTGGGGATTTCTAAGCGGTTTTCTTTGCCTTTTGGTGAGGGGGGGGGGAGGACAGACCACATGGATTGGCTGACGTGGCTGGCAGCGTGCGTCGCCCTGCTGTGGATTCTCTGTTTTATAGACGGTAAGATCATCTCAAGCTGTTAATTAAACAACAGAAGAGCGGGATAACTGAATAAATTAAGATTTAAAGCGGACTCTCCGGTTTTACGCACAGAGAAATCAAGCCATAAATTTACAAAATGTACATCTAAAAATGAGTTTGGTTGTTTTAACGTGAATATTTCACACTAAGGCGGTTCATCTGTGAAGTTTATGGGGAAAAAGTGGAGGATTTACGTGTATTTTCACGGTAATAGGCTCCGCGCGCGCCGCTCTTTGCGCACTAATCCAGACGCTGTTTAATGGATGCTGACATGAGCTCCCGGTTTTTAATCAGCCTCCACCTGACCCCGTTACCTTCTTATCTCCAGGCAACGCCGTTCTGGAGCTGCGGCTGCTCTTCCACGCGCTGACCAAAGCCTGCTGCCACCTGTACCTGGCGCTGCTCCCGCTGCGCCGCGCCGCCGGACACGTGGCCGACGGCGCGCGCTACCTGGTCAGCCACGACCAGCAGACCCCGCCCCCGCTGGGCTACGTCCACCAGGGTCCGCCGCTGGCCAGGAAAGGCACGCTGCATTTCCTGGAGGCCGCGTGCGTGGTGTGCGAAACGGTGCCCAACCTGATGGGCGCGGCGCTCGGCGTGGGCGCGGCATTCTGCCACATGCTGCAGGGGGGCTCGTACGTGCTGGCGGCCACGCTGCGCACCATCCAGGTCAACCTGTTCTCCCAAATGAACGGGGAGAAGGAGAGGTGGGACAAGGACCGGCACCGGGCCCGGGAGAGCGAGAAAAAGCTGAACTCCAAAGTGCTGGAGTACATTTCGGTGTTCTGCCAGGACCCCGTCAGCGCCCTCAGGATCAAGGTGGACGTGCCACCCGTGTACAGATAAACTGCCACCCACAATACCGGCTGGGCGGCACATAGGAGGCCTTCACATCAGTGCTGACAGGTGATCAATGCAAGGTGACAGGAGGCTGACCTTTGACCTCTCCAAACAGAAAGGGAAAGTGAAGAGTTCAAAGTAATCCTGTGCAAAAAAAAAAAAAAGGTGCATTTTCTTACATTTGCTGCAAAATTTCAATAAATTTCACATGGTACTGTGTATCTGTCCTGATCTTTAACTCTTAAATCCCCAAATTTTTCTACAGGATTACTCAAACATTTCAGTCAAGTCCTACTAAAGATGGCAAAATTATTTTTATTTTGCAACAAAGCATTAAAATGTTTAGTTATATACAACATGTGAAGGTTTCAGCCATACGTCTGTGTTCGGTACAATATTGGAATTGGGCTTTTTCCTAACCTGCAGAGTATCAGAATTCCAACAGTGTGCTTGACTTCCAGAAGTGGTGTGTTCAGTTTTAGAAGTTGGACCATATCAGAACTCCACCCATCCATTTTCTATACTTGCTTACTCCAATTAAGGGTCACAGGAGCCTAAATCCCAGCGGTCATGGGGCGTGCACACTGTCCTGACAGAGGTACCTAAACACCACGAAAACACACCTGAAAATAAGCCTTTTATTTGGAATATTTAATGATTTTTTTTTTTTATGTTGGTGTAACAAAAATCAAAAGTTTTCCACCTGGTGTGACTCATTTCATAAGTAAATCCTCCAACAACTGGTGGCTGCTTCTCAGCTCACAAAATAAACTTACAAATGCATTTTTTCCACATTGTGGCTAAAGCAACTGCTAATAAATATTTCAAACCACAACACAGAGGAAAGTCACAGCTCACCATAACTTTGTGTCAAAGTCTTGTAATAACTACTGTTAATGTCAAGTATTCCTGACGAATTTCAGACGGTAGTTGGACGGAACGTTGGGAAGGATTCTAAGGAATAAGTCAGATGATGGCTGTATTATTGTCTGCAGGACATTTCCACAGAACCCAGACAAAACATAAGCCATCAAAGACGTTCTGTCTTTATGCACCAGATTCAATTTACTAAAGGTCAATCATTGGGGTCATTGTCATCAGGATCAAAGGTCAAAATTTTAATTTTTTATCTCCACCACTCTGATTTCCACCAAATCTGGCACACACATGGAGTTGGGTTTGGTCTTATGACTTGTTGGAGTTTCTTGTCAGACATACAGCAAAATTGAATTTTGATTATTAAATGCTTCATGAACCCGACAGAGGTGGTGTCCAAGCAATTAAGTGCACTTCTTTCCAGTGTGGAAGGTTTCTGGTTCAAATCCCACCGCTATACTCTGTGTTCTCCAATATGGGCATCTGGTCAAGACCTGTTTTAAATCAACATGAAGCCCTCCTTTAGTGAAAACAAGGCAGAAACCCAGTGATTTTAATGAAACAAACATCGTTCTCTTCAAATCATCTGAAGCTTTGTCTCCAGCAAAGATCTACCCAAGGAACTTACTGTGATGTTGCACATCTGCAAACTTGACAACATCCTCCATAATCAGCAATGTAGTCATTAAACCTGAATATCAGAAGCACAGCTGCAACGTTTAACAGGAGGTCATCACAGACGTCATGGGCTGAATTTGCACTCTATGCACTGTTTTTGTAAAGTGCACAACTGCAAAGCAAAGGGGGGCAAAAGAGCATGTGCAGCGACTGATCCTTGGAGCCCCTCCCTCCTCTGTGCCGATGGGGTGCTTCCTCACAGCTGCTTGGTCTTGAACCAGGTCGGGTTCTGCTTTGTGCGCTAGGGAATGATGAAGGGCGACGCTGAGTGATGTGAGCTGCAAAGGGGGTGGGGGGTGCATGATGCAAGCAAAGGTCACAAGTGGGGTCATCTTAGGATAAGTGACTAAGTGCATTAATCCACTGAAGATCTGCTAAGTGAATCTGAACGTTGATGCCAACATACATTCATGTAATCTGTCTGATCCCTCTCAGAGCGTGCACATTGTGGTGCACACTCAACTGCAAAAATGCACATGCCCCCTACTGGTCACACAGGGCATGTCGCATGAAGCCTCGTGCTGGATGACGACAACAAAGGCCCTTTGAGAAGGCGGCTCAGGTAACTTTCTGCAGCTGCTTTTACATGAAAATTCTAAAGTAACAGTCAGATTTACACGTGCACGTGCACTATGCTGAACAGTGTGATGTGGGAATGTTCCAAGACTCCCCATTTGAAAATGCACAAATCAGTGGAGTGGTATGAATCACACAAGAACCTTGATGAGTTTGTGACTTCATGAAGTCCTCGAGTTTCAGAATTTAGTGGGAAGTGTAAAACTGGAACCCCCAACATGATTGCATGTGTTCAATTCCCTGATATTCCCACCAAATTCCAACAAAATGCAAGTTCAGATGCAAATTCCACGTGTTGAGTGATGTTAATGTTATAGGTTCGATTCTCAGGTGTGTTTGTGAGCTTTGAAGTCCAATGGAGAAGAATAGACCACACGTGAACAGGTGGATCAGTGTGTTAGAAATGGTTGTAGTATACATAGAAAGCTTAAGTAATGAGTTCAAATCCCATCTGCTATTTAAGCTTCTTTTTTTGTTTTATTTTGCTTTTAAGTCAGAGAAAGAAGCTGAAAGTTTAGAAACCTGACGATTAAAAATACACTTGTGGGTGAAAACTGATGGGGAAACAGACTTAGAGCTTCAGAAGGCATAGGTTCAAATCTTGGGCATGCCATAAAAAGATTTTTAAGACCAACATATCAAGTGAAAAGCTATAAGCACTATGAAAATACATTTAGATGTGGCAAGCTTGTGGCTCTCTCTTAGAGAGACAGACTCAGAGATTGGTAAGTTGTGGGTTCAAGTCTTGTCCATGCTGCCAAACTTTTTTTTCCATCATACCAAGTGAAAGGATATAAGAGCTACGAAAGCAAGTTTGAGCATGTAGGACTTGTGGTCCTGTGAAAGAAGTTGGCTTAGTGATTGAGAAGTCATGGGTTCAAATCTTGTTCTTGCCAAAGAAGCTGTTTAAGACCAACATATCAAGTGAAAAGATATAAGAGCTCTGAAAATAAAGTGGAGCATGTAAGAGTTGTGACCCAGTGTGAGAGGAGCTGGGTTTGTGATTTAAGAGTTGTGGGTTCAAATCTTATCCATGCTGTTAAACTTTTAAATCCAATGTGCCAAGTGAAAGGTTATAAGAGCTACAAAAGTAAGTTTGAGCAGGTAGGGCTTGTGGTTCTATGTGAACAATGCTGGGTTAGTGATTGTGAGGTTCTGGGTTCAAATCTTGTTCATGCCACAAATTTTTTTTAAGTCCAACTTATCAAGGGAAAGGATGTTAGAGCTACAAAAGTAAGTTTGAGCATGTAGGGTTTGTGGCTCTGTGAGAAAGGTGCTGGGTTAGTGATTGAGAAGCTGTGGGTTCAACTCTTCATGCCACAAAATCTTTTTAAGTCCAGTGTATCAAGTGAAAGGATATAAGAGCCACAAGAGCAGTTTTGAGTATGTAGAGCTTGTGGTTCTATGTGAAAGATGCTGGGTTAGTGATTGAGAGGATGTGGGTTCAAGTCTTGTTCATGCCACCAAATCTTTTTAAGTCCAGTGTGTGAAGTGAAAGAATATAAGAGCCACGAGAACAAGTTGGAGCATGTAGGGTTTGTGGCTCTATGTGAAAGATGCTGGTTTAGTGATTGAGAGGTTGTGGGTTCAAGTCTTGTTCATGCCACAAAATCTTTTTAAGTCCAATGTGTCAAGTGAAAGGATATAAGAGCCACAAGAACAGGTTTGTGTGCGAAGGGCTCATGGTGTGGTGGTCTGGGCACTGAACGCGACCTTAGGGTGTCGCAGGGGGCTCGGGAGGAGGCAATCGGGACACACAGGGATGGCCGGGATTTGAACCTGCGCTGCGAGCCAGACGCTGCGCAGACCATCACCTCCCTTGGGGAGGTGTTGGGCTTGAGTCCAGAAGATCATGGGTTCAAATCCCCGCCTGACTGGAAAATCACTAAGGGCCCTTGGGCAAGGCCTTTAATCCCCTATTGCTCCCGGTGTGTAGTGAGCGCCTTTATATGGCAGCACCCTGACATCGGGGTGAATGTGAGGCATAATTGTAAAGCGCTTTGAGCGTCTGATTCAGATGGAAAAGCGTTATATAAATGCAGTCCATTTACCATTTATATCTTTCACATAGAGCCACAAGCCCTACATGCTCAAACCTGCTCTCGTAGCTCTTATATCCTTTCACTTGACACATTGGACTTAAAAAGATTTTGTGGCATGAACAAGACTTGAACCCACAACATTTCAATCACAAAGCCAGTATCTTTCCCATAGAGCCACAAGTCCTACATGCTCAAACCTGCTCTCGTGGCTCTTATAGCCGTTCACTTGCTACACTGGACTTAAAAAGATTTTATGGCATAAACAAGACTTGAACCCACAACCTCTCAATCACTAACCCAGCATCTTTCACACAGAGCCACAAACCCTACATGCACAAGTTTACTTTCGTAGCTCTTATAACCTTTCACTTGTAACACTGGACTTAAAAGTTTGACAGCATGAACAAGATTTGAACCCACAACCTCTCTATCACTAACCCAGCATCTTCCACACAGAGCCACAAGCCCTACATGCTCCAAGTTCTGTTCATAGCTCTTATATCCTTTCCTTTGATCAGTTGCACTTAAAAAGATTTTGTGGTATTAACAAGATTTGAACCCACAACTTCTAAATCACAAACAACTTCTCTCACATTTGGCTACAACTCTTATACACTCCACTTTATTTTCGTAGATCTTACATCCTTTCACTTTATACGTTGGTCTAAAAAAAGCTTCTTTGGCAAGAACAAGATTTGAACCCATGACTTCTCAAGCACTAAGTCAACTTCTTTCACATAGGACCACAAGTCCTATGTGAAAGCTCAACACACTTAAACTTATTTTCATAGCACTTATCTTTTCACTTGATATGTTGTTGGTCTTAAAACGCTTCTTTGACAAGAACAAAATGTGAACCCATGACTTCTCAGTCACAAAACCAGGATCTCTCATGTAGAGCCACAAGTCCTACATGCTCAAACTTGCTTTTGTAGCTCTTGTAGCCTTTCACTTGATAAGTTGGCCTTAAAAGTTTGACAGCATGAACAAGATTTGAACCCATGACTTCTGATTCACTAACCAGTCATCACTCACATAGGACAACAGATTCTACATGGCAAAACTTGCTTTTGTAGCTCTTATATCTTTTCACTTGATCCATTGGTCTTAAAACAATTTTCTGGCATGAACAAGATTTGAACCCATGACTTGTCAATCACTACCCCAGCACCTCCCATGTAGTGACACAGATCTGACACAATCAAGCTTGTTTTTGTAGCTCTTGTAGCATTTTATTTGATACATTGGAGTTAAAAGTTTGACAGCATGGACAAGATTTGAACTCATGACTTACAAACCTCTGAGCTTGTTTCTCTCAGACAGCACCACAAGCGCAACATTATTTTCGTAGCACTTATATCTTTTTACTTGATATGTTGGACTGAAAGATTTGATGCCGGAACTGAACACATAAATCATTAGGTCTAAACTGCCAGATGGGTTTTTTTTTTCTGTGATGTGATTCAACAACAGGCCTTCTTCTATCAAATCAGTGGCAGGAGTTTGGAGTACGACACAGGTCGTGAGGGA
The DNA here is from genome assembly GCF_902500255.1 of Thalassophryne amazonica. Lineage (NCBI taxonomy): Eukaryota > Metazoa > Chordata > Actinopteri > Batrachoidiformes > Batrachoididae > Thalassophryne > Thalassophryne amazonica. The sequence continues at coordinate 26,102,383 of NC_047123.1, read as the reverse complement.
CGGGCCCTCCTGTTGGACTCCGACCAATTGGACAGCAGCACTGAGGACCAGGGGAAGATCTCTGGGGGAGGAAAGACACCAAGCAGAGGGGGAAATGGCCAACCAGTAAAAACATAGAAGAGACATGTCTTCTGAGCCCTTCGCACACAAACCTGCTCTCGTGGCACTTATATCTTTTCACTTGATACGTTGGCCCTAAAAAGACTTTGCAGCAGGAATAAGATTTGAACCCACAACTTCTCAATCACTAACCCACCATTTCTGGGCCATGGTTCCTACACACTCAAAACACCTTTTGTAGTTCTTATATCCTTTCACTTGATAGGTTGGTCTCAAAAAAAGTTGTGGCACAAACAAGATTTGAACCCATGACTTCTCAATCACTAACCCACCATGACTCACATTGGGCCATGGTTCCTAAATCAAAACAGCTTTTGTAGTTTTTGTGTCCTTTCACTTGATGAGTTGGTCTCAAAAAGATTTTCTGGCATAACCAAGACTTGAACCCATGACTTCTCAATCACTAAAGCAGCTTCTCTCACATAGAGCCACAGGCCCTACATCAGACCTGGGCAAACTGCGGCCCGGGGGCCACATGCGGCCCTTTGCATGTCTCTGTCTGGCCCTCATGAGGTCTGTGACTGTTATTACATATATTAAAAATGTCAAGTTTGTGTGTTGTAAATCATTAGAGAGGTTTATTTAGGTATATTTCCATATTATTACAATAATAAAATTACCTATAAAAGCTATTAAATACGGAATTTTTTGTAAAATTTGTAATGGGAGACAGCTGAGTTATCGATGGTGTGGCCCCCGGACATAATTCAGGTTCCCTATGTGGCCCCTTGTAAAAATTAATTGCCCACCCCTGCCCTACATGCATAAAGTCAGTTTGTAGCGCTTATATCCTTTCACTTGATAGGTTGGACTTAAAATATGGATAATATGGACAAGATTTGAACACATGACATATCAATCTCTGAATCTGGTTCTCCAAGACAGATGCACAAGACCTACATGCGTGTGAACTTATTTTCAGAGATCTTATATTTCACTAGATATGTTGAGCTTTAAAAACATTCTGTAGCATGCACAACACTTGAGCCAATGACCTACCTTTCCTCTCACACACAGTCACAAGCTCTATGTACTTAAGCTTGCTTTCATTGTGCTTATATGTTTTCACTTGATAGGCTGGACTTAAAGATTTGATGCCAGAATTGAAGACACAGATCATTATGCCTGAACTCTTTTCTAGAATGCTCAGCTACCTCCACATCTTAAGGGTTTTCAGCTTTCAATTTGTGTGTTGGAGTTCAACATTTAATGATCCACAGGACTCAAACATTTCTTCAAAAGCTGAAAGCACAACACAAACAGTGTGGAAAGTATGCTGACATCCTGGTCCACAAACCAGCCACTGAGGTCATGTATGAGAGCAGATAGATGGTTAGTTTGAGGAGATGGGGACAGATGGGATGCAAACCTCTGACCTGTGGTGGTTTTGTGGTGTAGCGGATATGACTTGACTTAAAACTTGTTCAGCTATGAACTCACTCTTGCATGCTCTTATTACGTTTGACTTCGAAACTGAAGGGGAAACGAACCCATAACATCTCAGTCGTGTTGTAACAAACTGAGTTACATAGAAGGACACATAAATGCTGTTCTTCAGGCTTTTCAAGATGTACTTTGTTTGGTGGACTTCAAAACTGAATGGCACAGGGGACTTGAACCAATTACATGAAATATGTTGTTTCAAAATCCCTGCACATTGTGTTGTGGCACAAGTCAATTTTGCTCTTGAGTTTACAATTCATACAATCAAACTCTGTGTTCTTAGACGAACAGAAGCTTCTCCTGATCAGGTTTGCTGTTTCGTTCGTGTTTCTATCCAACATGTTCTGAAGAACTAAGAAATGCTGGACCAGCTGAGGTGAGCCCCAAAGTCCAGCCTCGGCTTCCTCTGCCAGATGTTTTTTTTTTGTGATGTGATTCCACAACAGGCCTTCTTGTATCAAATCAATGGTAGGAGCCTGGAGTAAGACACAGGTCATGAGGGACCAGCCCTCCTGTTGGACTCCTACCACCAGACGAGTCACCCAATTGGACTACAGCACTGAGGACCAGGAGAAGATCTCTGGGGGAGAAAAGCAAACAGCCATCCAGTAAAAACGTACAAGAGACATGTCTTCTGAGCCTTTCTTACACAGACCTGCTCTTGTGGCGCTTATATCTTTTCACTTGATACGTTGGCCTTAAAAAAAATTGTGTGGCATGAACAAGACTTGAACCCCTAACTTCTCAATCATCACTAGCCCAGCTTCTCTCACATAAGACCACAAGTCCTATACAATCAAAGCTACTTTTGTAGCTCTCATATCTTTTCATTTCATAGGTTGGACTTAAATGTTTCACATCATGGACAAGAATTGAACCCATGACCTATCAATCTCTGGGCCTGTTGTTTTAAGATAGAGCCACAAGCCCTACACAAATGTGTTTGTTTTCATAGCTCTTTTCACTTGATATTTTGAGCTTCAAAAGACCTTTTGCAGCATGCAAAAAACTTGAACCCATGACCTATCAAGCTCTAAGTTTGCTCTCACAGCCACAAGCTCTATATGCTGAAGCTTGCTTTCATCATGCTTATATCTTTTCACTTGATAGGTTGGACTTAAAAGTTTGACAGCATGGACAAGATCTGAACCCATGATTAACCAATCTCTGAACCTCTTTTTGTAAGTCAGAACCACAAGCTGTACATACTTGACCTTATTTTCATAGCTCTTAATGTCTTTTCACTTGATAGGTTGGACTTAAAAGTTTGACATCAACACGATTTGAACCCATGACTTACCAATATCTGAGCCTGTGGGGAAGGGTGGAAACTCTCAGTTGCACTTTGAGCATTACACACAATTTGAGATAGCATACCAAGTGAGATTGGTGGTAGTGGGACATGGGTCATTACCCATTTTGAGCTCCTCAAATGTGAAAATGTCCCTGATTTTATCCATTATATACATTGCTAAAATACAACTACATTGGGTTTTGGAATGTTGATCTAAGAAGACTAATTAGGTCCCGCAGACTGCCATCAGGACCAACAGACTGGCGCTTATTTCCAAAAACTGCAGTGAAAAATCTCTCACAGGTTACTTCCTGAGTCAAGGCTGGCGCCCATTTACAACTGGGTGGAGTGAGACAATGCAGATACAAAATCTTGTTCAATCCCAGTGTATAAAGTAGTCGTCATCTCCTATCCCAGAGAGCTATGTGATGTGCAACACTTAACATGTAGTATCAAGATATTATCTTGGATTAGCTCTAACATTTTCGAAAATCTTAGCAAAATATATTTACCCCAGTACATTATTTTTATATTTATACACTGTTAAGTGCGGCTTTTAGATCACTGAAAAGCTATATTATTAATATATAGGTGGCCAGTGCCTGTGGAGATGGAGTCAGTAAATTAGCAGTTTATTAATCATAATGTACAGATACAGCAAAAATACAAATGTTCTTTCACAGAAAGAATAACAAGGTATCAGTGTTCTCATACGTGGTCACATTTTATACAGCTGTAATAATAGTTGTATGCAGAATCACACAACTTGGGCAGATTTGTTCTCTGTGTTTCTCTCCTCCTTTGAAAAATCTGTCAGGTGGATTTCACTTTAACGCAACAGTCAGAGACTCCGTCATGATGCAGTAATGAGTTTTACATCAGCCACAGTGGAGCGACAGTCGGGTGATTGTAAAAAAAATATATAATTATATCATACAGCATCACGAAAATAAGCAAATGACATGTAGATATGTGACTGCACGTCAGCACAAATAAATAAAAAGACCAGCAAATAAATAACTTACAACTCTCATAATATATGCACACTGTGTGATTCAGATGTATTTCTTTTTTTTTCCTTTTATGATTCAACATTTCAAACTGTCAGTCATAAAATGCTTCACCTTTAAGAAGAATAATTCCACATTAAATCTGTTGTGGTTGAAATATGATGCGGCAACAGTCAAAATAATTCTAACTCTGTAACACGCAGTATCGTCTGTTAGAATGAGATAATTTTATAGATCTTGCAAGCTTTTATAAAGTAAAATTTCTATGCATTTGTATGTATGTTCTGATTTAATAACAATATTCCTGATAGAAAATATTCACAGTAAGAAAATAACTTCTAGGTTGAATATCTGGCACATTTGCAACTAACCTGCATGATGATGACATGTCATGTAACTATTCTTTGCTACTGTATTTAATAAAAATCATAATTAAAAAGTGTTTGCTACATAAATTATATTAACACTTACTCAGCTCTCAATGCAAAATATGATTTAAGGTGCACTAACATATCACGATGTCACTATTTTCTAGACAGATACAACTTGTCAGTTGAGCACACATTCAATCAAAGTGCATTATAATAAGACTATTTGCAAGAGATTCGCTGACTAAACCAGCTCTCTGCTGCACAAAGTGCTCACTGCAGCATCCATCCATCCATCCATCCATCCATCCATCCATCCATCCATCCATCCATCCATCCATCCATCCATCCATCCATCCATCCATCCATCCATCCATCTGCTACATGTCACCATAATCGTGTTTTATGGCCTTTAAAACTGTGAAGCAATCTGGTCATTCCAGTGAATCAGTGAATCACATTCTGAAACAATTGTCATATTTCCTGTTTTAAGTGTTTGAAACAATGCATCATTTACAGAAACCTTTTTTTTTCTTCCCGTTTTTTTTTTTTTTTACTTTGAGGATTTCTAAATATTGAATCATTTACCAACTGCTTCATTTAGTGTTTCAAAGATATTGAAACAGTGTTGCATTTTGAGTGAGAAAATTGGTTCATTTGGCACTTTTAGACTTTTGAAACAGTGGACATTTTCTGACACAATTGTGCCACTTGGTGTTCTACAAGTATCAAAAACTCTTGCTTCACGGAGTATTTTGGGATGATTTTAAACCACTAATATACACACTGTGCCCACACTATGCTACGCACAATTTCATCCATCCATCGCTTACAAAACTCTCCAGTGTTCACTCAGATTAATTTAACACCCACTGTACAAATAAAGGGAAAAACAACTGTCTGCTCGGAGTTTCTCAGCACACTACTGACTGGAAGTCAGCTGTCAGGGCGGGTATTGTGTGGAGGTGCAGTTTCCTGATGGTCCACTTGAGGGAGCTGCTCCCTCCAGTAGGTAAAGTGGCTGTAGGTATCAGAGCAAGGGAAGTCCAAGGAAGAGGCTCACATCTTTAGCGGAAACACGTGATCCACCACTTCTCCCAGACGTACATAGCTGGGGAGGTAAGACAGGATGATGCAAATGGAACATTTTCACTGAAGTCGATCGCAACATCGGAAAAAACAATAAGTGGAACTTACGATGAAATGTTGGTCTTCGCATGCTCCTGCACGAGCTCCCCTTTTGGGTTCACCGTGAAGATCCTGTTCAGTGGGACTCCTACTTCTTTATATGAATATACATCCTGAGAACAGAATGGAAATCGGTTTCATTTAAGTAGAAGTTTGGACATGACGCAGTGCTGTCCATGTGGAGTGGTGTGCCGGGTCGGTGTTTACCGTAGGCCTGTTGCCGAACGCTGCATAGAAAGGTTGCGTGTTAGGATGGAAAAGGTTCTTGATGTCATTGAGACACTCCACCTTGAACTTCTCCGGCTTCTTCTCAATCACCTCTCTGTCACACAAACACACAGCAGCTAACAGTCAGGGTGAGTCTCATCACAAATAAGTATTGTGAAAAAAAAACCTGAGTTGTATTCACGAGAGACCTGTGCAGGACTGAAAAGAGGCTGCTGGGGCTAAGAAGGACGGGGCCCACAGGAAGCATGGTGCCCCTCTCGTTGACCCAGTGGAGGTAACCTCGGGTCATGTCAGCCATGCCGATTGCTCGAGTGGAACAGTACAGGAACTTGTACCCATTTCTGAGTGGGAGAAAGACATAAGCATCGTGGGTGAGTCTTACACCAGACACAACGCAGCGCACAGCACCGCACACGTCCTTGCTAGTTCCCAACCAATTAGTTCAGCAGATAACTGAAACAATCCTGCAAATGGTGATACAAGCATCAAATTCGGCACAAATACTCCTTCGACATTACTCTTTGGAAATAACCGATTAGCCACCTGACTTTTCAATAGGCAGCCAGGTAGAGTTCAGTTGAAGAATTACACAGTGGTCAAAATTAAAAGATGCTCTAATCATATTGAAAATGATATCACGTCATTCGCTTGATCATAACGATTCCAAAAAGGTATAGTTTGGACTATCTGTGACTGAATGTTATGGAGTTATGGGGTAAAAACACCAAGAATGGTGACAAAGGTCAGTTTCAGTTTGTACAGGGGTCAAAAGTTAAAGTTGCTCCAATTTTGGTAAAAATTGATGCAAATTATTGGTTGAGCTAATAGGATGAATAAATGGAATAGTTTTGACTGTATTGAATGCTTGGTCTCCAAAGTAAAGGTCAAACAAGCTCAATGTCCACTGGATTCTATGACATCAACTTCAATCAATCAACTTTTTTCTTATATAGCGCCAAATCACAACAAACAGTTGCCCCAAGGCGCTCCATATTGCAAGGCAAGGCCATACAATAATTATGAAAAACCCCAACGGTCAAAACGACCCCCTATGAGCAAGCACTTGGCAACAGTGGGAAGGAAAAACTCCCTTTTAACAGGAAGAAACCTCCAGCAGAACCAGGCTCAGGGAGGGGCAGTCTTCTGCTGGGACTGGTTGGGGCTGAGGGAAAAAAACAGGAAAAAGACATGCCGTGAAGGGGGGCAGAGATCGATCACTAATGATTAAATGCAGAGTGATGCATACGGAGCAAAAAGAGAAAGAAACAGTGCATCATGGGAACCCCCCCACAATCTACGTCTAAAGCAGCATAACCAAGGGATGGTCCAGGGTCACCCGATCCAGCCCTAACTATAAGCCTTAGCGAAAAGGAAAGTTTTAAGCCTAATCTTAAAAGTAGAGAGGGTATCTGTCTCCCTGATCTGAATTGGGAGCTGGTTCCACAGGAGAGGAGCCTGAAAGCTGAAGGCTCTGCCTCCCATTCTACTCTTACAAACCCTAGGAACTACAAGTAAGCCCGCAGTCTGAGAACGAAGCGCTCTAATGGGGTAATATGGTACTACGAGGTCCCTAAGATAAGATGGGACCTGATTATTCAAAACCTTATAAGTAAGAAGAATAATTTTAAATTCTATTCTAGAATTAACAGGAAGCCAATGAAGAGAGGCCAACACGGGTGAGATATGCTCTCTCCTGCTAGTCCCCGTCAGTACTCTAGCTGCAGCATTATGAACCAACTGAAGGCTTTTTAGGGAACTTTTAGGACAACCTGATAATAATGAATTACAATAGTCCAGCCTAGAGGAAATAAATGCATGAATTAGTTTTTCAGCATCACTCTGAGACAAGACCTTTCTGATTTTAGAGATATTGCGTAAATGCAAAAAGGCAGTCCTACATATTTGTTTAATATGCGCTTTGAATGACATATCCTGATCAAAAATGACTCCAAGATTTCTCACAGTATTACTAGAGATCAGGGAAATGGCATCCAGAGTAACGATCTGGTTAGACACCATGCTTCTAAGATTTGTGGGGCCAAGTACAATAACTTCAGTTTTATCTGAGTTTAAAAGCAGGAAATTAGAGGTCATCCATGTCTTTATGTCTGTAAGACAATCCTGCAGTTTAGCTAATTGGTGTGTATCCTCTGGCTTCATGGATAGATAAAGCTGGGTATCATCTGCGTAACAATGAAAATTTAAGCAATACCGTCTAATAATACTGCCTAAGGGAAGCATGTATAAAGTGAATAAAATTGGTCCTAGCACAGAACCTTGTGGAACTCCATAATTAACTTTAGTCTGTGAAGAAGATTCCCCATTTACATGAACAAACTGTAATCTATTAGACAAATATGATTCAAACCACCGCAGCACAGTGCCTTTAATACCTATGACATGCTCTAATCTCTGTAATAAAATTTTATGGTCAACAGTATCAAAAGCAGCACTGAGGTCCAACAGAACAAGCACAGAGATAAGTCCACTGTCCGAAGCCATAAGAAGATCATTTGTAACCTTCACTAATGCTGTTTCTGTACTATGATGAATTCTAAAACCTGACTGAAACTCTTCAAATAGACCATTCCTCTGCAGGTGATCAGTTAGCTGTTTTACAACTACCCCCTCAAGAATCATTGAGAGAAAAGGAAGGTTGGAAATTGGCCTATAATTAGCTAAGATAGCTGGGTCAAGTGATGGCTTTTTAAGTAATGGTTTAATTACTGCCACCTTAAAGGCCTGTGGTACATAACCAACTAACAAAGATAGATTGATCATATTTAAGATTGAAGCATTAAATAATGGTAGGACTTCCTTGAGCAGCCTGGCAGGAATGGGGTCCAATAAACATGCCGATGGTTTGGACGAAGCAACCAATGAAAATAACTCAGACAGAACAACCGGAGAGAAAGAGTCTAACCAAATACCGGCATCACTGAAAGCAGCCAAAGATAACGATACATCTTTGGGATGGTTATGAGTAATTTTTTCTCTAATAGTCAAAATTTTGTTAGCAAAGAAAGTCATGAAGTCATTACTAGTTAAAGTTAATGGAATACTCAGCTCAATAGAGCTCTGACTCTTTGTCAGCCTAGCTACAGTGCTGAAAAGAAACCTGAGGTTATACTTATTTTCTTCAATTAGTGATGAGTAGAAAGATGTCCTAGCTTTACGGAGGGCTTTTTTATAGAGCAACAAACTCTTTTTCCAGGCTAAGTGAAGATCTTCTAAATTAGTGAGACGCCATTTCCTCTCCAACTTACGGGTTATCTGCTTTAAGCTACGTGTTTGTGAGTTATACCACGGAGTCAGACACTTCTGATTTAAAGCTCTCTTTTTCAGAGGAGCTACAGCATCCAAAGTTGTCTTCAAAGAGGATGTAAAACTATTGACGAGATACTCTAACTCCCTTACAGAGTTTAGGTAGCTACTCTGCTCTGTGTTGGTATATGACATTAGAGAACATAACAAAGGAATCATATCCTTAAACCTAGTTACAGCGCTTTCTGAAAGACTTCTAGTGTAATGAAACTTATTCCCCACTGCAGGGTAGTCCATCAGGGTAAATGTAAATGTTATTAAAAAATGATCAGACAGAAGGGAGTTTTCAGGGAATACTGTTAAGTCTTCTATTTCCATACCATAAGTCAGAACAAGATCTAAGATATGATTAAAGTGGTGGGTGGACTCATTTACTTTTTGAGCAAAGCCGATAGAGTCTAATAATAGATTAAATGCAGTGTTGAGGCTGTCATTCTCAGCATCTGTGTGGATATTAAAATCGCCCACTATAATTATCTTATCTGAGCTAAGCACTAAGTCAGACAAAAGGTCTGAAAATTCACAGAGAAACTCACAGTAACGACCAGGTGGACGATAGATAATAACAAATAAAACTGGTTTTTGGGACTTCCAATTTGGATGGACAAGACTAAGAGTCAAGCTTTCAAATGAATTAAAGCTCTGTCTAGGTTTTTGATTAATTAATAAGCTGGAATGGAAGATTGCTGCTAATCCTCCGCCCCGGCCCGTGCTACGAGCATTCTGACAGTTAGTGTGACTCGGGGGTGTTGACTCATTTAAACTAACATATTCATCCTGCTGTAACCAGGTTTCTGTTAGGCAGAATAAATCAATATGTTGATCAATTATTATATCATTTACTAACAGGGACTTAGAAGAGAGACCTAATGTTTAATAGACCACATTTAACTGTTTTAGTCTGTGGTGCAATTGAAGGTGCTATATTATTTTTTCTTTTTGAATTTTTATGCTTAAATAGATTTTTGCTGGTTATTGGTGGTCTGGGAGCAGGCACCGTCTCTACGGGGATGGGGCAACGAGGGGATGGCAGGGGGAGAGAAGCTGCAGAGAGGTGTGTAAGACCACAGCTCTGCCTCCTGGTCCCAACGCTGGACAGTCACAGTTTGGAGGATCCAAGAAAATTGGCCAGATTTCTAGAAATGAGAGCTGCTCCATCTAAAGTGGGATGGATGCCGTCTCTCCTAACAAGACCAGGTTTTCCCCAGAAGCTTTGCCAATTATCAATGAAGCCCACCTCATTTTTTGGACACCACTCAGACAGCCAGCAATTCAAGGAGAACATGCGGCTAAACATGTCACTCCCGGTCTGATTGGGGAGGGGCCCAGAGAAAACAACAGAGTCCGACATTGTTTTTTGCAAAGTTACACACCGATTTAATGTTAATTTTAGTGACCTCCGATTGGCGTAACCGAGTGTCATTACTGCCGACGTGAATTACAATCTTACCAAATTTACGCTTAGCCTTAGCCAGCAATTTCAAATGTCCTTCAATGTCGCCTGCTCTGGCCCCCGGAAGACAATTGACAATGGTTGCTGGTGTCGCTAACTTCACATTTCTCAAACAGAGTCGCCAATAACCAGAGTTTGATCCTCGGCGAGTGTATCGTCGAGTGGGGAAAAACGGTTAGAGATGTGAACGGGTTGACGGTGTACACATGTCACATGTCAACCTGTAACATGACAATTAAGCATGACACATGGTCCAAACTATTCCTTTTTAAAACTCTGTTAACTCAACTAATAATTTGCATCACTTTTTATCAAAATTGGGGCAACTTTAACTTTTGACCCCTGTACAAACTGAAACTGACCTTTGTCACCATTCTTGCTGTTTTTACCCCATAACTCCAGAACATTCAATCACAGATAGTCCAAACTATACCTTTTTGGAATTATTATGATCAAGCGAATAATGTGATATCATTTTCAATATGATTGGAGCATCTTTTAATTTTGACCCCTGTGTAATTCTTCAATTGACCCTGACCTGGCTGCCTATTGAAAATTCAGGTGGCTAATCAGTTATTTCAAAAGAGTAATTAATGTCTAAGGAGTATTTGTGGTGAATTTAATGCTTGTATCACCATTTGCAGGATTCTGCTCTTATTCTGTTATCTGCTGCACTAAATGCAATTGTGCTGCTCACACTCATAACCCTACATTATGTACCTGCACTCATCTGCCATCAGGCAGAGTGGTGCATCGCTGTTTAGTGCAAGTCAAAAGCGACTGCGCCGCAGACCTGCAAAAAGCTGAACTCAACTGACTTTATTTACCATTTACCCAAGTACAAGGACAAAGCTGGTGGAGAGTCAAGTGCAGTGTTTGTGTTGTTTATACACACTGGGAAGTGCCTTCGCGATCATATTCATCTTCATCCTCATCATAATCATTTTTTCTTTGACTCTCGGTTCACAGACTGGTTGGCACCATTGTCTGATGGGCAGCTACTCCTGTAAATGATGCGCTCGCACGCTTTGATACTTTACACCCAGACCAGAAAACCTCACCTCTCCACCACTGAAATGGCGCACGCAGCTCTTAAAGACAGAAGACACTCTGCTTGGTCTTTCTACACTCAAAATACGCCAATGATTGACGTATTAAACGACTACTTACAAAAACCTCTGCACCCTGTGCAAAGGTTTTTACACCAGTTTTTTTTTTTTTTTTGACCACTGAAGGTGATGCTTGATTCTCCCTATATTTGTGGCAATTTTCCTTCATAGGCCAACGCACACAGATTGGTGACTTTAATGTGCTTCTGCAAGCATGAGTCTCCAGCTTGAACCTCGTCTCTCGGCGGTTCCTTTGTGCTTTTGTTTGTCTTATCATTTTGAGTAAAACAATCCCATATGGTAGTTTGTCGGTTAAGTATATTAGCTTACTGGCTGACTTTGTGGTACAAATGTGCAATGCCCTGGTGGGTCCAGTCTTTCCCCAGGGTGGGCAGGATTTGGCCCAAAGTGTCTGACCTGTAAGTGAACACACATGCAAAATATTGACAGTGATGAAGTAGACAATTACGCAATCATTTAAAGGCCAAGGGGCACAAACATCTCACACACCTGGTGATTGTTCCGTCAATGTCAGATATGATTATGTTGTCGTCCCAGTTCCAGAGGTAGATGGTTCCTTGACAGCGACAGGTTCCCTGATACTGAGTGGTCACACTGAACACAACGTCATTCGGACCATCCTGCAACCGGAGGGACAGCTGTGCACGCAAAACAGAGCGAGAGAATACAAGAAACATAAAAGATGATGATATAATGACGTGTTCAAAGCAGCAGTTGAATCTGAGTTCTCACCAGCTGCTCTGATGTGAGTCGGAGTGTCTTCTTATAGGACACGCCTCCTGATGCTACCCCTGGTTCTGAATGGAGGGTCGGAGTGCTGTGTTTGTGCTCTTCATCACTAGATGACGACGGGTCGTCTTTACATCTGGAAACAGGCGGGTGGTTAAAAACCCAAATTATTTTATTTTAGTTTGAGATTTCTTTACCTGTCGGCCATTTTCTCGGACTGATGGTCTGGACCACAGGTTCCACGTTCAGAGACTGAATCCTACAAAAGGACACTCTGTTGAAGTCACATGTCTGGTTGCTAATGCACAATTGTGAAATGATCTTACAAGCACTTTTATCTTATTAAAACGCCAATCAGATTAGTGAGATGGACCTTCAGGGCCACTGTGCAATTATTAGAACATTCCTGCATTTCCTGCAGGAATGAGCAAAAAGAAAAAATCACAGACAAAAATCGAAATTTAATCAGCAATAAAACTAAAATTACAGATTTGGTGCTGCTGTTTCTGCCTCTCCAGGAGAACCACCACCTCCCTCCTTTCTTGGGCATCTTCTCCTTCATGATGTTCTCCACTGCAGCCTGCAGCCGAGTGTGAAGAACACCCCCGAAATAAAAAAACAAACAAATACAAATTAAATAATATATATAAAACACACTGAAAAAAAAAAACACAAAGGAAAGGCAGAAAAAACAAGTCAAAATTAAATAAATTCATGCAAAAACAAGCAGAAGAAAGGAATATAAGAGGAACATTCCATACAGAGCCAGAGACACAACAGAAAAAGAAGTCCACAACGGAATGAAGATAACTGGGACAAGAGCGCTGAATGAATGAACAGAAAGAGGAGGAGGAGGAGGAAGGTGTGATTAAATAAGAGAATCAGAGAACACAAAAAGCAGGCAAAGTTTTTAACAACGTCTGACAGGACGTGTGGTTGTACTTTATGTACTACACACAGAATTTGTGCACTGTAGTTAATCTGTGACTGTGATACAGAAAGCAGGCGCAGTTACTGTATTTACACAGTGCAACCGATCTGCAACCCGAGTCATGTGAATCAGAGCACGGGGCGGATTACGTGTCCGTTTCTTACCTTTGGCAAAGGTTTCTGAAATGCTTGAAAGGCCAGCATAAGTGGAGCTGCCGTGCTCCAATTATAGTATCTGCCGAAAGAAAAACAACAAATAAACAAATCATATTCATATCAAAACTTAAAAACTTAAATTGTGAGGCCAATTTATCATGAATGTTCTGTTGCAGTGTATAAAGGAGCTGAAATCACGTTGCACGTCGGGCACGAGAGCGGAAACGGTTTTTGCACCCCGACATTTATGAAAGAGCCGTCCCATGTGGAAAACTATCCTTAACTAACACAACCCTTCCACCATATACTGTTAAAGATAAACATTTATTACCTTGAGTTTGTCTCTTAACAGATCACCCATGATCAAAGGTCATGTGACCAACCTAAAAGCGATACACTGTATGACTTCATATTACTGATTCATAGCACTAGGCCAATTTTTTTGTTGACTTGTGAGCTTGACTTTTAACTGATTTTTATTCCTCCCAGATGAATTCCCTTTTTGTCTTTGGCTGCGCTTCAATCGGTCCACCAAGTCTTGTCCAAATTGGACAAAATCTCATGGGAGTCATGTTGTTGAGTCAATACCACATGGGTCCAGAGACAAATATCCCCACATGCACAAAAAAAAAAAAAAGATCAACTGCCGCATAGTTATGAATGAATGAATAAGTTTTATTCAGCGCGCACATAAACAAAATACCAACATAAAATTCTCTTACTAACAAAACAAATCAAAAAACAGAAGAAAATACAACAATAACTCAAACGATTCCCCAATTAGGTGCGGCTGAAAGGGCGTGAGCTGAAGCGAAAGCTTATAAACACCCACCCGCTACATCAGTAACTGCACACATTTAAATACACTCAAAACAAGGTAACAATCAGAAAAATAACATAACTGAACAGAACAATCAGTAATGTGACGTGCAAATAAACAAAAAAGAACCACAAAAACAGTTAGCCTAATATAGCATACTATGTATAGTAAGACATGACATTGTTTTTATAAAGTCTTTTAACACCGACCAATGTACCAGATGATTTAACACTATCAGAACAATTATTCCAGATTCTAACACCTTTTACAGAAACGCAATGACTTTTAACAGAATCTTTCTTCTCTTAAATATCAGTGTTCCTCGCAAATAACAACTGGACTCCCTCATTTTAAACAACTCCTGAACATGTAGAGGTAAAAGTTTATTTTTAACTTTGTACATGATCTGTATTAATTAGAAAAGCAAAAAAAAAAAGGGCTTACAAAGTGATACATTAAGCCAACAGTAAACGGAATGACTTTTTCCCACTCTGTCACCTCTGGGACTCAACTCGCCCTCTGACTGGATGTTAACTGTAACCATACCATCTGTGTGAGATTTATCTCTACAGATGTTATAGATTAACCACCTGATTTCGCCTGTTTTATCACAACAGTGAGGAGATGTGTGTGAACTTACTTGGAGCCAATTTTTACGACCAAGTTGGGATCATCAGTGATGGACGGGTTTGCTGCAAACTGCTGGTAAGAGATGATTTTCTCATGGAACTGCTCTAAAACGCCAAACAGACAGAAATGCGTCTGTGCATGTGCAATTCCACACAAGCTAAAGAGCGTGACGTCACTGCGTGCCTGTGAGTTTACCTTTGGTGATTTCTCTGTTGTCAGTGAGTCCTCCACACAGAGAGATGGCGATAGAGGGCAGGTCAGCCATGGGGTCGCAGTAGCTGTCCACTCCGCTGTCTCCTCCAGAGCTGAGTGACTGAGGAGAGAATCTAGTGTTGTGGAGACCCGGCTCTGAGGTTCTCCTCACCGCTGAACCGCCATCACTACAGATCACAGACGTGTTTCTATGAGAATGGATGCAACCTTCGGTGCACGTTGAGTGTGTTAGCGTGTCACATGTACCTCTTAGGGAAATATAAAGCTGCTACTTTGGGCTCCAGCTCTGTAATGTCATCCAGATAAACCCCATCAGAACCGAGATGGCAACTTCGCTTATCTGCAACATATCCATGACGATTTTGAAATCTCAGCTTTTTAATATTTACTGCTTTTTCCCCCAAACATTACATGGTAACTTAACAAATGCCACATTTCAAAGCATCAGATAGGTGTCCGGACTGTACAGAGCAGAGGTATTACTCGGGGAGCTACGACCACTACCTTTGCACCCCCCAGGACTAAACCAAACCAACTGTAGGTTCCGCCTAATGGCGACTTCTGCTCCTACTGGCAAATAGGATTGGGTTAAATGCAGTAGCCACATTTCATTGTGCAGGGAAGATGTTCTTCTGTACTGTGCATATGACAATAAATTTCTTTGAATCTTGAATCTTAGATGACCCCAAAACACAATCAGGATGTTCCCAAAAATAAAAAGTGGCCTCAAGCCAGTTAACCAAGATGGCTGCTAAATTTTTTTTCCCCCCACTAAAACACCTTTACACAACAACTTAAATATCACAGAGATTCAATGGGAAGACCACTGCGGGACACAGCAAACTCATTTGTGCCTAAACTAAATTCATTCATGGGTTTAAGATTCAAAATGGTGTCCAAAATGGCCACCAATAGACCCTTATCATTAAAATACATAGTAGGAACAAACAATAGAGCTAATAATGACAGAAATCATTGGTGTTTTAGTGAAAAAACCCTATTTTGGCAGCCAAAGGTAGTGGTCGTAGCTCCCCTAGTATATGGTAGAAAAACTCAAACTGTCCTTTTTAATTAGCCAATGCAAACGTTACCTTTTCTCTTTGATGGAGAGTCTGTCTTGGATAGTGTGCGAGATCCTGTTTCCTCCATGTCCAATGACATACAAGTTGCTGCCGTTTCCATAGGAGTCTCCGCCATTACTGCGTGGGACTCCATCATTGTGCTTTCTTGCTCCGACCCTGTTGTGGACACGGCTTCCTCAGAGGCTGCCGTCTCATCCATCGTGAGCAGCCCGACTGTTGATATTTCTGAGCAGGTTTCGCAGTGATCTGAAGCTGTTTCGCGTGCAATCACGCGAAAGTGCGTGCTGTCAGACACAGGGATGGACATGGGGCAAGCCGGCGGCGGATTGGATTTCACCGGGAGG
Organism: Thalassophryne amazonica; assembly: GCF_902500255.1. Classification (NCBI taxonomy): domain Eukaryota; kingdom Metazoa; phylum Chordata; class Actinopteri; order Batrachoidiformes; family Batrachoididae; genus Thalassophryne; species Thalassophryne amazonica. The sequence goes on along the minus strand of NC_047123.1, from coordinate 26,085,921 downwards.
AAGGACGGCTAAAATAATTAGGAAACAAAATGTTGGACTTGGACTGAAAAATAGCCATCAAGAAAGGAACATTCAACAGCAAAAACAAAGACAATGCGTGAACGTAGTAGATGTGAGCACATTGTGTTACCGTGGCAGCATGTGGCAGCTCCCCCCACGCCCAGTGCATGGCTGTGTCCCGGGTGTCTGCATCTGAAGGCTTGATCATTAGTTCAGAATCACTCTTCGGAGAGGTAGGACGAGAGTGATCAGGGCTGAGGGGGGAGAATCGTTACAGAACTGTGTTTAGTGATCCACGTACAATTTGCAGGATTTCATAGAAGTGAGCCTACGTGTCCAACCTCTGGAGCGGGCTCCATTCTCCCTCTGAACAAGCGTAGACACCGGTCTGTTTGTAGGAACTGCTGGTTGTCTCGTCTCTGGAGACATCCTGAGCTGAAGCCCTGAAACACCCACATAAGCCAAGATTTATACATCACATCTGTTTCGCACCAATCTCAGTTAGCATTGTTTACCAGATTTGCAACAGCATTGCAATTCTTAGAATACAGCAAAAAACATAGATTTTGCTGTAGATTAGCCCGCCCCCTCAAAAACATTCAAGTGTCGAGTTAAATTTTTTTTTTTATTGAAATGTTAATAAACTCCCCATCACACTTTGTTAACAATAATGGCAATAATAGTGATAATAATAATGATAATAATAATAAACGTTGATACAGTTTTTGCAGGTTGGTATGGATCGAAAAAATTGGAGAGCATGTGCTGGAAAAATTATTTTGCCGATATCCAGATAAACATCTATCTAAGATCTATCATCTGTTAGTTACACCACGTGGTAATATTAGATAGTGTTCTGGGAAAGATATGAATCAGCTTTGGAGGTGATTCGGAATATATTTTGGAACTGAGATCCAGAAGAATATTTGGCACATGGCAACATTTAAGTCAAAAGATTGGGGGGGGGGGGGGGATGTTGATAAAATTTGCAAGGAGACAGCTAATGTCCTAAAAAAAATAAAGAGGGATTTTATTGTGAATTTCAGCCAAAAGAGATTTTGGATCCAGGAACCAGAACTTTTTAGCATTCAGGAACCTGTAGCCTTGGTGGGGGTGTGTGCTCTCTGAGTGCCATCTAGTTTCTTATCCGCTGATACAAATACTACAGGGTGACCCAAAAAATACAGAACCCATAAAAATTGTAATAAATCCAAAAAATTTCCTGACATTTGCTGGATTTAAACTTCAGTCTTTGTAAGATCATTCCCAAAAGTTTCAGTTATCTTGGTCGCTTTGTATAAAAGTTATGTTCTTTCAAAATAATGTTCCAAATGGTACGATTTGTTGGTGAGATAAGCTTCTGGGCAAAAATATCTTTTCCTTAGTTGACCAAGACATGTTGGGGAGGACTGTTGTTCCAATCGTAAATCCTACAAAGCTCCAGCTAAGTTACTAAAATTTTCCAGAACTTATGGGTTTGTTTTTTGTTTTGTTTTTTGGGTCGTGATGAGACTAATGATTTCTCTCTTTACCGTTGTCAGATGGGGTGTTTTGACCTTTGGGCTGAAGCATGCGCTCTAGTGACTCTACTGAGTCCTGCTGTAATGCTGTTGGATAAATGCTGGTTTATTTTCCTTAAAATGACTTTCAAGATCCTGCAAAAAACACAATCGAGATCGCTGTCGTGTATTCTAAGTTAAGTGTAAACAAACAAAAAATTCCATGTGTGGTTGACAAACACGTTTATTAAAATAAAATTAGGCCTCGGACTTTGAGCTTTAAATGAACTCAGATTTCCTTGAAATAACAAGAAGATAAAACCTTGTTTACACCAAGTAAACAGGCTCCTGTATTTCAGGCCTTCACCCCAAATGGAGGTTTACTGGACCCCAGTGCTGTTTACAGTCATCTGCAAGGGGGAGATGAGCTGGAATGTTGATGCTGTGCGCAGAGGAACGTACCCCTCTGATTGGCCCGTTATTTACAACTGCTGCCTGCTCGCCACAAATCAGCTTTAACATCAACAGGAAAACATACATGACATGGCCCACGTGCTTGCACATCTAACCTGCATACTCAACATACTAAAGGCATGGGATAAATGGAGGAGGAGGTCGGGTTACACCGGTTTACACGAGTTGCACATCATGTGTGTAAACAGAGAAATGCACTTCATTCACAAACAAACAACAACCCACGGCCGTCCGCTTCTCACACAAAAGCTTCTGCTTTTAGGAGCCGACATCAAGTCTTAAGACTTAAGTTGTCCACGTGCTTTTGGGAGTTTTGTGCCAAAACTTGGTTCATTCTGTCACACTCCACACCTCATTTCTGTGACGTAATTCCCATCGTGCGTTTGATCGTGAGCTCATTCTCTGCAGCAATCCCAGACATATCCAGCAGATGGCAGAGAGGTATGCAGGACAGTATATTACATAAGCAATCTACATGAAATGATCCAGATCAAATGACACATCAGGCTCAAGTGGGCAGAAATACAGGTTTTCTGCAGTAGACACACAATTCAGCCCACTGTGGTGTTTCAAAACAGGGAACTGATCCCGACAGAAAAGATGTGAGGAATCTGTTACAGAACTCCTTCCGTCATGTAAATGTTTTTCCCAACAAAGCCATATCTTTGTCCATAGGGCCCTTAAGAAATCGGTCACGTTTAGCGGAAACACGGGGAAGAACCTGGTATATTTTAGCGCTGATCATGATGTGGATGTGCTACCAAGCAAGCAACCTCCGGTGCTGGAAAATTATGCCAACGCAAAAGTGATAAATCTTGCAGTTCTTTAAATGTACACTTGAGGGCGACTTCCAAAAGTGAGTCACTCAGCGTAGACCCCCATGTTAAAATCCCAGAAATTTTCAGCAGAAATAAACGTGTTTACAGCCTAGTACAAAAACTGTTTTGAGCAATAGCTAGTTTCCGCAACTGTACAGGGGAAGGGGGATTTTATTAACTCATCTGATTAAGGTATTTTAAGCCAGAAAGTTGTGAAAAATTAGGGGTGTAGTCATTTTAATAAGTGTAGCTCTGGTTCCATTACCTGTCCCTCCTTCTATTCCTCGTCTCCTTCCCCACTTCCCACTCTTGACTCCTTCTCACCTGTTGCCGTCCAGCTCTGTCCCTTCATCTGAGCTTATGTCGATAGTGAACATGTCTTCTTCTACGGAGTAGCCTTCACTGTCTTCCCTCCTCATGCTGACGCTGTCAGCCCGCGACTTCCTCTTCCTCTTCCTTCTTTTCTTCATCGCCATACTGCCTGTCTCTCCGGTGGTTCCCGTGGAGCCCAGGGTCTGCACAGGTGGCCCAGAGCTTTTTGCCATCATAGAGGAGCTCATCAGAATGCCGCCATCGGATAGGATAGGAGAGGTCGCCAGGTGAGAAGGAACCACTTCCTGTTTAGACAAGAAACCGAAACAAAAGACTGAAACACCAAGATACATTGCATGTGTTGTGTGAATTTGCAACAGACGTATATTAATTTGCAGGACTTGCTGTCAAATATGAGAGGTGAAGGTATGAGACTGTCTGAGTACACATTCCAGTTATAAAGTATAACTGACCATGCAGCCTGCACAAATATTCAAAAATATTTGCATGGCCTTGACTCAAACTGCCTGTAAACATTTTATACTTGCCTGCTGAAACTAAACTCCACAGCTTCCCCACTTTTTCAGAGGAACACAAACAAATCACACATGAACTTGTTCTACGGTGAAGAAAGAGTTTTTCAGATGACTGAAACAGCCAATCAGAAAGAAAATTCCTTCCTCCTCCCTGCCAAAGGAGGCAGCGCCACAACGCCTCTTTCTAGGACGAGAGGCGGCTTTCCAGGAATTCCTCTGCATGAATGTTCCTGCAAACCCAGAGCAGAAACTATTGGCAGCAGTAAGGAGGCGTGTGAGAGCCTGGAGAGGGAACTGAGGTCACTGATTTCTAGAGATGGACTTCGTGATGTGACGTACCTTTTTAACCGCGTGCCAAGAAAACGCTTTGTGCAGGCAACTTTTCTTACCCCCGCCTGGGAATGTGACACCACTCCGGGGAAAATAAATCATCCATCTCCTTCATTTGCAGCTTCAGCGGTCTGCAGCTTGTTTATGTCTTTCAGCTGCTCACATTTACACGTGTATAACAGAAAAAGTTCTGGTTTGGTTGTTGGTGTTCAAGCACGCGTTGCACAACGTTTGAACTTGCTGTGTCTGTCCACTAGATGTCAGCATTGCAGTGCCTCATGCAAACTGAACTAAATCCAGTTCTAAATCAACTGTTTCAGTGTTTTGAACAATTTAAAGAATCATTTTCTGAAGCAACCCTTTCGTTGAGTAGCTTTGTGTGCTAATTGTTTCATTTACTGTTTCGAGCATTGTGGAAATCGGTTCATGTCAGGGTCTGCCTGCAGACAGCGGAGAAACAGGCGTGCTAATCTAGACTGGAATCATATGATCTCCACGTGCATTCGAGCTAGGCCTAAAACATGTCATCGGGGTTATGTCATTCGAGGGTTGGCAGTGCGGCGGCTAAGCAGTTCGTGCTTCCAAATCAGAAGGTTCCTAGTTCAAGGCTCAAGCCCCTGCCTACTCTCCATGTTCTGTTTAGTTGCGTCAGGAAGGGCATCTGGCGTAAAACTTGTCCCAAATCAACATGCAGATCTATCTGGGCTATACTGTGGCAACCCCAAAGGAAAAAGGACTTACTAGATTGTTTGAGAGTTATCATGACCTTCCCCTACTTCAATTGTTAGTTACAGGTTAGCGGCAAAACCTGACGTTTCTGTCCGTCCATTGAGATAACAACAAAAAAAATTGTCAACTGGGACATCCAGAATACCCTAGTTATTCACTACGGAGTAGTTGAAAGATTCTTCATTTTTCAGTTTGTAATCTCACAAGACAGTACCAACTGGGAGGCCACCAGAAGACAGTTCTCCAAGATATAGAGATGCAACACTGCAGATATTTTGAGGTTCTGCTTTTCACTGTTGTTGCGATCTCTGGTTCGACAATATCAGCTTCCAGTAAAAAGGGGTTGGAAAAGTTTAACCCCTTAAGCCTGAGAGCCTATTTCACCAAAATCACATACCCATACATTATGATTTATCTCTCAGCTTGTACAAGATCAAAAATGCAAAAGTTTGGATCAGCTAAAAGACAGGTCCTTGGGGATGTTGTGGATGCAAAAAAATTGAAAGTAAATAAAACTTGTAGGAGTAAATGAGGTTTTTTTCCCACCCCAAAAAAATAATTCCGATTTATGTATTTATTTGCTTGGCGTTTCAGCTGTGGTTAGTTGATATGTGATTGAAGTGGATACTTTTGTAGAGGAGACTTTGCTTGACATAAGTGTATGTTGGTGTCAGCATTGGTTAGTTATGAGTGTTCAAATGTTCCAAAACAGGGCAAGTCCCGAAATCTGGGGACTCTAGGGTTTAAGAAGGTAAGATTAATTTTATGGTTATGCGGCGGTTAGGGTTGGGTAACTGTTTGGGCCAGGTTTAGGAATATGGTTGGGATTAGGGTTTGGGCTATGGCTGGGGTTAGGATTAGGGCAAACACATCATCTCCACTTGAGCTACACCAGAAACAACGCTTTTCTGTTTCTGTTTCATTTGGGTTGGGGTTAATAATTTCTTGATGAAACGCTGTAAAATCTGTTGCAGTTCCAGATGAAAATATGCTGGTGTTCTCTCGCTGAAGAGTAAGAAGTCATATCATTTCCTGTCCAGAGTGGACTGTTTGGATTTATTTTTTCTAAAGTTAAAAATAAATAAACAAATAAAACCTTATTTCTGCCTTCACTGTCTGGATTACTTGGGAAGCGTTTAACCCTGAAATGTTCAGATATCTGAGTTTATTCATTTCACTTATCAACCACTGAATCTGTACATTTCACGAATGCACAAGTGATGTGTTTAGATTGGCAAAAGCAAATAAAATGCCATCTATCCTTAATGTTTAGTCCTTAGGACACACCGTGGAATGTACGGCGGAGATCCATGGCTTATTAAAAGCAGCATTCAGACCTCTAACTGCTGAACTGCAGAGGGTTGTTCAGACAAAAAAGGAAAAAAAAAAGAAAAAAGGAGACATTCCTGGTATCTGTGCCAACTCGGCACACTGTGTGACTTTGTTCTAACTACTACTACGAGTAAACACAGGTGTGTCTGTGTGTTTAGGTTGAGGCAGAAAAGGATGTGTTTTCACCTGAACCGCGGACGTCTGCCAAATAACTGTAATGTGTAACACCTTTGAATTACCACAAACAGAGTCCAAACCACAAAGTTTTTTTCTATTAATGTAAGAATAGATGCAATGATAGCACTCAATAATCCACATAGTCTACAGGCATAAAGCACCAGTTTTGAACCAAATTGTGTTTCTAGATAATCGGTTGCATGCCACATTATGTGCTTCCAATTCAGCCATCCATCTCCAACTACAGAATGAAACCATGGTGATATGTGGGTGTCCCCTGTCACCTTTGCCCTTTACAGTTGCTGGCACTTCAGTGAGGCAACTCCGTGATGGGTCATGCCAAGAGAACTGCGCCACATGGCCATAATATCAAGTAGCACACCACATGTCAGTCCACAACTCAGATGATATCTTGGTCCAGATAGAAGGGCCGATGTGCAGAACTCAGCCAATATAGCCCACATTATCTTGACAGTGACTTTCATGTCTCTGGGACCTCAGCTTTTGAGGTTGAGAGACCCATGGGAAGAGCTAATGGAGTCATGAGGTTGCTGGATAGAGGTCTTTGGTGGTGCAGACATCTTTGCAGGAGAAAGAAGGTCTTTAGTCTTTAGGATCCTGGTGCTTCCTCACTTACTGAATATTTCTGGCAGTCAGGCTTTCTGGAGGCTCCTTGGGTACTTAACTGGAATGACTTTGTGTCAAATGAATAACACATTAGGGAGACTTGAATGAGGATGAACACTTGCATTGTGAGGGAATGATAGCCATGGCACTATGATCATGTAATGTTCTTCTTCAACCAATCTGTTCAGGACTTAAGCAGCCAAGGGGATCCCCCCATATCACCTGACTATCAAATCAAATCAAATCAATTTTATTTATATAGCGCCAAATCACAACAAACAGTCGCCCCAAGGCGCTTTATATTGTAAGTCAAAGCCATACAATAATTACGGAAAAACCCCAACGGTCAAAACGACCCCCTGTGAGCAAGCACTTGGCGACAGTGGGAAGGAAAAACTCCCTTTTAACAGGAAGAAACCTCCAGCAGAACCAGGCTCAGGGAGGGGCAGTCTTCTGCTGGGACTGGTTGGGGCTGAGGGAGAGAACCAGGAAAAAGACATGCTGTGGAGGGGAGCAGAGATCAATCACTAATGATTAAATGCAGAGTGGTGCATACAGAGCAAAAAGAGAAAGAAACACTCAGTGCATCATGGGAACCCCCCAGCAGTCTAAGTCTATAGCAGCATAACTAAGGGATGGTTCAGGGTCACCTGATCCAGCCCTAACTATAAGCTTTAGCAAAAAGGAAAGTTTTAAGCCAAATCTTAAAAGTAGAGAGGGTGTCTGTCTCCCTGATCTGAATTGGGAGCTGGTTCCACAGGAGAGGAGCCTGAAAGCTGAAGGCTCTGCCTCCCATTCTACTCTTTAAAACCCTAGGAACTACAAGTAAGCCTGCAGTCTGAGAGCGAAGCGCTCTATTGGGGTGATATGGTACTATGAGGTCCCTAAGATAAGATGGGACCTGATTATTCAAAACCTTATAAGTAAGAAGAAGAATTTTAAATTCTATTCTAGAAATAACAGGAAGCCAATGAAGAGAGGCCAATATGGGTGAAATATGCTCTCTCCTTCTAGTCCCTGTCAGTACTCTAGCTGCAGCATTTTGAATTAACTGAAGGCTTTTCAGGGAACTTTTAGGACAACCTGATAATAATGAATTACAGTAGTCCAGCCTAGAGGAAATAAATGCATGAATTAGTTTTTCAGCATCACTCTGAGACAAGACCTTTCTAATTTTAGAGATATTGCGCAAATGCAAAAAAGCAGTCCTACATATTTGTTTAATATGCGCATTGAATGACATATCCTGATCAAAAATGACTCCAAGATTTCTCACAGTATTACTAGAGGTCAGGGTAATGCCATCCAGAGTAAGGATCTGGTTAGACACCATGTTTCTAAGATTTGTGGGGCCAAGTACAATAACTTCAGTTTTATCTGAGTTTAAAAGCAGGAAATTAGAGGTCATCCATGTCTTTATGTCTGTAAGACAATCCTGCAGTTTAGCTAATTGGTGTGTGTCCTCTGGCTTCATGGATAGATAAAGCTGGGTATCATCTGCGTAACAATGAAAATTTAAGCAATGCCGTTTAATAATACTGCCTAAGGGAAGCATGTATAAAGTGAATAAAATTGGTCCTAGCACAGAACCTTGTGGAACTCCATAATTAACCTTAGTCTGTGAAGAAGATTCCCCATTTACATGAACAAATTGTAATCTATTAGATAAATATGATTCAAACCACCGCAGCGCAGTGCCTTTAATACCTATGGCATGCTCTAATCTCTGTAATAAAATGTTATGGTCAACAGTATCAAAAGCAGCACTGAGGTCTAACAGAACAAGCACAGAGATGAGTCCACTGTCTGAGGCTATAAGAAGATCATTTGTAACCTTCACTAATGCTGTTTCTGTACTATGATGAATTCTAAAACCTGACTGAAACTCTTCAAATAGACCATTCCTCTGCAGATGATCAGTTAGCTGTTTTACAACTACCCTTTCAAGAATTTTTGAGAGAAAAGGAAGGTTGGAGATTGGCCTATAATTAGCTAAGATAGCTGGGTCAAGTGATGGCTTTTTAAGTAATGGTTTAATTACTGTGTACTGACTATGACAGATAGATGATTATTTTGAGGCGATGAAGATGGACCACCAGACCTTGATGGGGTTTTTGGCCTTGGCAGAGCAAACCTACATCAATATTACTATTATCATTTTGTTCTGTACCTGATCATTTTCTGTTTCCTGGACAAAGAATGCCTCCCCATTTTCCCCCAGCTTCATATGTAGATCCACTGGTTCTCCGTTGATCTCAATGTCCACCTGGAGAACAGCAGAAGAAGCCTGAACTAATCAAGAACATTAAACCTCCATCCTTAACTGCAAAAGCCCACATTATATCACCTTACCACTTTCTCTCGGGATCGGAGGACGCCCAACTTGCCGAAGCGAATGTGAAAAGGCGAGCACTGCAGGGATCCATCGGGCTGTCTCACTACGATGACGTCAATACAGCCTGATAGGGTAGCGGGATTGAGGCCTCGGTACAACTCCTTAACCTGGAAAAACACCTGACCGGCTAACTGGCCCACGTAGTTCATGGTCTGTCGGGTCTGATGGAAAAAGGGTAAACATAAATGGGAAGAAAGTTGTAGGAATTCTAAAGAAATGGTTCACCATATATACAAATTTAACAAGACTAGCTATGTTTTAACTTTCAATTGCTGGAATGAAGTTATTTTGTTTTGTTTGTTTGTTTTGTTGTTAACAGCTCTGCGCTCATGGGTAATTTGTCCGACAAGAATCTCTTCCTGCCACCACTTTTGGATAATTCGGGAAAAGCTTTACAGCTGTTTTTCCATTCATTTACCTCAGACAAAAGAGGTAAAAGGCTCGTTGACTGTCACTGATTCAATGTCAAAAATGTCCAGGGTACAGACTGGTTGGATTACCCAACGCTGTCACGAGATATGGAAAGTTGGGTATTCTGAGACACGTGAGGAGGATTATGGGAGTTTCTGAATGATGACATTATAAATACGCCTAACATTTACAAGCACGTTTGACTCCAGGTGACTGAATGAACTCATTAAAGTAAAAGTATATTGACTTTTCATCGTAACTAGTCCTCATACACCACTCTCTCTTTGATAATACAATGTTGAAATACCTCTTTTACCTATGTTAACACTAGTTTTTGAACTAAAGCTGCAACCATGGACATGTAGCTCCACCGGAGACTGATATTGTGACAGATGTTTATTTCAATCCACATCTGGACCAATGTGCACTAATAACCGGTGGTATAGCAAACCATTCTTTTTTAAACAAAAATATGTATACTTGTTTTTATAACAGGGCCAATCTATTTGGTATTTTAAACATCTTTTTTTAAGACACCCAATTATCTACATCCATTTATCCGAATTAATTACCGCCTGAAGCATTACCAGCTACAATTGGGTTGTTCATGTTATAACAAGCACTGTTTTCCACTGTATTGCCTTCAATGAATCATTTTAAAAAACACAGACAAAACCAATGACAACCTCTGCAGAAGAAATGAAAGACTTGAGTTATGATGCTCCTGACGATGGGAGCCAATTTTATAAAGAAAGCGATTTGTGTCAACTGCTTCTTCTGTGTGCATCCAGCAGAGCTGTTTCTTCCAAAAATAGACTTTTTCCCTTCAGATACAGATGAACCAGTGGGAAACATTCACATTGTACTGCAGCCTGGTTTTAAAAGGAGCTACAAGAGTAAACATTTTAAATACTCTTTGCGGAACTTTTCAGAAATTATATTATTTAATTGAAATACAACCCCAAATCAGAAAAAAAAAAATTGTATGATGTAGAAAATGCAAATAAAAACAAAATACAGTGCTTCTTACTTTTACATCTATTTCATTGCAGACAAAAGCAACCCAAGATATTTCATGCTTTGTGTGGTCAGCTTAATTGAATTTGTTAATATATATCCATTCATGCATTTAAGGCCTGCTTCACATTCCATAACTGTTGGGACAGGTGCAATTTATTCTAAGTATAAGGATTAAATCATCCCTTTTACACAGTGTTTTCTTGAGACACGTCAGGGGACGGATACATGAACATTTCCAAGTCACTGAATAGTATATCTTGATTTTCAATAATCATTAACAAATACAAACAGTATGGTACTGTACGGTAAATATGTGCCAAGGAGGCAGTTCGCAAAAACTAACGAGTGAGGGAAGCCACCAAGAGACCCATTACAGCTCTGAAGAAGATGTGGTCTTTTGTGGTTGTGGATGGAAAACCTATGCATAATACAACTTTTGTCTGTTGCATCACTGTTATACAGCTTCATGATGGAGTGGTTTCAGCTGCTCTTTGCCAGAAGGTATATAGGAAATCTGAGCCTAAATTTGATCTGTTGTCCTGTTTTGTGGTCCTTTTCTTGCATTTGCATTTTCTGTGTGGTTCCCATTTTTTTTTTCTTCCTGAATTGGGGTTGTACAAGCTGCAGGCTTCATGATTCCTTTTGAAAGCTGGAATGTGGATGTGCCACAAATTTTACCTTCTTAGTACACTTCATCCCACACGGTGATAGAAACCTAATAAGGGGAATATTACAACTGCTCATTTCTTTTGGTCTGTCTGGACTCTGAGCTAGATATCAGTGACTGCTTATATTTATGACAATGCTAATACTGAACCACCAGTTCAGTCACATTTGCACAGATGATCATTTAATACCAAAGTTTGCAAAACTAAGTTTCTCAACCATGGCAAACATATCAGCAATTATTTGGTGGATTGTGTTAATTATACTCAACAAAAATATAAACGCAACACTTTTGGTTTTTGCTCCCATTTTGTATGAGATGAACTCAAAGATCTAAAACTTTTTCCACATACACAATATCACCATTTCCCTCAAATATTGTTCACAAACCAGTCTAAATCTGTGATAGTGAGCACTTCTCCTTTGCTGAGATAATCCATCCCACCTCACAGGTGTGCCATACCAAGATGCTGATTAAACACCATGATTAGTGCACAGGTGTGCCTTAGACTGCCCACAATAAAAGGCCACTCTGAAAGGTGCAGTTTTGTTTTATTGGGGGGGATACCAGTCAGTATCTGGTGTGACCACCATTTGCCTCATGCAGTGCAACACATCTCCTTCGCATAGAGTTGATCAGGTTGTCAATTGTGGCCTGTGGAATGTTGGTCCACTCCTCTTCAATGGCTGTGCGAAGTTGCTGGATATTGGCAGGAACTGGTACATGTTGTCGTATACGCCGGTCCAGAGCATCCCAAACATGCTCAATGGGTGACATGTCCGGTGAGTATGCCGGCCATGCAAGAACTGGGACATTTTCAGCTTCCAAGAATTGTGTACAGATCCTTGCAACATGGGGCCGTGCATTATCCTGCTGCAACATGAGGTGATGTTCTTGGATGTATGGCACAACAATGGGCCTCAGGATCTCGTCACGGTATCTCTGTGCATTCAAAATGCCATCAATAAAATGCACCTGTGTTCTTTGTCCATAACAGACGCCTGCCCATACCATAACCCCACCGCCACCATGGGCCACTCGATCCACAACATTGACATCAGAAAACCGCTCACCCACACGACGCCACACACGCTGTCTGCCATCTGCCCTGGACAATGTGAACCGGGATTCATCCGTGAAGAAAACACCTCTCCAACGTGCCAAATGCCAGCGAATGTGAGCATTTGCCCACTCAAGTTGGTTACGACGACGAACTGGAGTCAGGTCGAGACCCCGATGAGGACGACGAGCATGCAGATGAACTTCCCTGAGATGGTTTCTGACAGTTTGTGCAGAAATTCTTTGGTTATGCAAACCGATTGTTTCAGCAGCTGTCCGAGTGGCTGGTCTCAGACGATCTTGGAGGTGAACATGCTGGATGTGGAGGTCCTGGGCTGGTGTGGTTACACATGGTCTGCGGTTGTGAGGCTGGTGGATGTACTGCCAAATTCTCTGAAGCGCCTTTGGAGACGGCTTATGGTAGAGAAATGAACATTCAATACACGAGCAACAGCTCTGGTTGACATTCCTGCTGTCAGCATGCCAATTGCACGCTCCCTCAAATCTTGCGACATCTGTGGCATTGTGCTGTGTGATAAAACTGCACCTTTCAGAGTGGCCTTTTATTGTGGGCAGTCTAAGGCACACCTGTGCACTAATCATGGTGTCTAATCAGCATCTTGATATGGCACACCTGTGAGGTGGGATGGATTATCTCAGCAAAGGAGAAGTGCTCACTATCACAGATTTCGACTGGTTTGTGAACAATATTTGAGGGAAATGGTGATATTGTGTATGTGGAAAAAGTTTTAGATCTTTGAGTTCATCTCATACAAAATGGGAGCAAAACCAAAAGTGTTGCATTTATATTTTTGTTGAGTCTGCCAAAGAAGCTTTTTTTAGGCTTTAAGTCTTGGATCGGAGATGAACTAATAACATTTTGAAGCAGATACAAGTTCAGGATTACATTTAATGAATATTCTTATAATGTCTGCTATTGATTTTTGAGGTTATTTGGTTGAAAATGTGCATGTACGTACACATCGACTTGATTCAGGAGCGACAAACCACAGTTAACATGAGCCTCATAGTATTACCTAATCAAAGAGGGTTAATTTCTGCTAATTTAATTGTATAAAATGTTCAAACTTCACCGGACAGACTTATATCAGGACATCTACTGCCATCTACTGGCTGCATGAAAGCCATAACATTTAGCAACCCTTATCCATAACAAATCTGCTGTGGTGAGCCCAGGAGAAAAGGAGAAGCTGAAAGATGCATCCAGCTATGAATGTAAATGCACTCTGATTTGAATCATTAGTCTCATGTCAGATCACTACTTATGTCAAAACAACCGATGAATAATTCATCAACAGATAATTAATTGACATAGACTGTAATTGCACATTATTTGTCAAGGAAACCGTGTATGGAAACAGTTGTGAATCTTTTCAGGTTTAAAGGAAAATATTTTATTAAAAGATGAGAATTAAACATGACGGACATGAATGACTACAAGAACCAGGTGCTGTTCAGATATTTTGGAGAGAAAACGAATCTCATCGGGTGCAAATAGAAATATAAGATCCTACCTTCAGGCAGAATGTGACGGCAGAGAACGTTCAGTCAGCAGTGAATGAGAATAAAATGCTTAAACAGAGGAAGCATTATGTGGCAGAGGTGACTCAGTGCGTTGATATAAGCCTGCAAGCAGCTACAGTAGACTACAGCGAAGCAAAACACTCACTTTTATCTCCCTGGGAGCGTTTAGGAGTGAATGACGTAGTGCAGTGGTAACGGCCTGCTGACCAATCAGCTTTCAGGTGTTGAGTTTCCAAACAGTAGTGCTTCTAAGCTGCCGCAGTGGCAACACTGGCAACAAAGGCCTGTTCCCCCCACTGCCCCGCGCCTCTTCTTTTTTTTTTTTTTTTGCAAATGGCTTATTTGTTGCGGTGAATTACATTTTTTTTGCTAGTACTTTCCTTTCTAATATGTGCCAAAGGGTGACAAGCAAGAACAAAAACTGCACAGACTAGGTGGAAGTTATTAAAAAATAAATAAAAAATCTGGTTTTATAAAGTACTGTTTTCCCAAAGCATAAACTGCTCTAAAACTAGACTAATATTATTTTTCACTCGGCTGTAACACTGCTGGAAAGTCCAGATGCATTCTTATTACATTATAGGTATTGGCTAGCGGTCATGCTAGCAGCTATCTATCATAACCAGCGTGTTGTTGCTAACCATTGTATGTTACCAGATTTTCACTCAGTTCTGCACAATCAAAGTACACTGTTAAACCAAACACTTCAGTTTAATTCAACAATTAAGTTAATGTAACACAAACTTTGAAAAAAAGTTAGTCACTCATTTCCATTAATTAAACTAACTCAAAAATGAATTGTTATTACTCAGTTCCTTTAAGTGCATTTAAAAGTTTGGGGCATTTAAGTGTTGGTGATGTATTTTCAGTGCATTCCATTCACTTATTTTAATTGAGTTTATGTAACGGAGGCCAGCAGGTGCTGTGCATATGTAGTTAGTAAAACATAAAACATAAACTAGACATAAGTTTAATTAACTATAAATTGTTAAGTTACTAAAACTTTAATTAATTTGTTGAAAATTATTTTATTTAAGTTGGCAAACTCAAATGGTTTAAAGCAATCGGTTTCCTCAAATGGTTTGAGTTCAACTAACTCACTGAGTGTACAGATTTGTAAAAACAAATCAGCACAATTTTCTGTGGTTTTCTAATTCAATACCAGCTAATACAGATATCATCTGGCTAGGTTGCGTGCAGTACAATTAGCCACTATCAAACTTGCTAACTTTACGGATGACGCTGTGATCTTTGAAGAATCAAATTGGTTAAAAACACCTTGTTTTCATATTTTATAAAAATCTGTGGATGAAAGAAGTGACAATTTATCAAAGATTTCTTGAGATAAAGTCTTGAAATAAGCTGGGAAAACTCATTTTGAGCTGTATTTTACTTATACTAAAAAAAAGTTACACCTTTTACAAATACCACGGCAGCTTAAAAATCTTATTGTAACTCGAAAACATCACTTTGCCTGCGATGTGACTCGAAACAAGATATTTCCAAGACTGTCGTTTAAAAAGCTTTTTAAGATGTACTGTCAAAAAACAAGTCCTTTTTATCTCTCTGAAATTTTACTTATTCGGGGATTGTGTTTTATATTAACTTATAGTGCCTAAAATTTGGAAAATATATTTGGTAAGATTTTCCATTTTTGTGGTGTTCTCATCTTAATTCATGAAGCAACAGTTTGTTGTTGTTTTTTTTGTGTCAAAATTGTGTGTTTTGTCTCAAAGTCTCACATTATTTCCGCACGACATCATGTTTTAATGAGATATTGTTGCTATGCCACACTACTACAGGTTGCGTCAAGACTCGCTGTCTGATGAGTCTGATGTTGTGAGGTGATGTTTCTGACCAATCACAGGCCTGTGGAGAGCACATGCCATATGTGCAGGCAGAGACCTATGGAGCTTTAAGTGTGTGAAGAGGAAGTGGTTGACTGGGGGTAGAGCAGCGCTCAACACCAGCACAAAATATTTGAAGTATCTGGTTACACATACAGAGGTATTACATAAACTCAGACCATAGAAAGAGGAAGACCTCCCCACAACACACACACAGTGTGAGATTTTTAAACTGAATCAGTCTTTCCACCCTGTACTTGCTTCGAGAAAGAAGAATGCGTCTTTTTAGGAGATTTTCATTACACCACCAAACTCCCGTGCACTCCTCAAAGGCTAATATTGTTTTGAAGTTTCTTGAAAGCTAATTCAAATTAATTTTAATAACATATAAATCACATACACAATACAGAAGAGATAAACTGATGGTTTGAATTCACTGATTTTGACTTTGTTAGCGACATTACTGTTACGTAATCGCTATGAACCAATATTATGAAACCTCATGAAAAGATCACTTGTTAAAAAGGAAAAACATCTTAATCGTTGCTTTCTTCATCTCAATATAAGGCATGTTCATGCTTGCCTTTTAGGTTGGGCAACGTTTGTTTCATTTGAAAATTGTGTTTGCAGTAACTCATTACAATGGTGCACAGATTAGAGGGACTGTACTTAGTACAAACTTTATTTTGCACTCTTTAAAATGTCTACAAAATAGAATAATAATGAATTAATGACTATTTTTTTATTATTACTAATTTACCCTAATGGGTCAAGTAACATTCATAGCAGCCAAGTAGTCCACACCATTTTGGAAAAGTCAGCAAAAGTCACTTTTTTCAGACTTCCCCTAACATTTCTGCAGCACTCCATGCAGGAGAACTCTTCTTTGTATCTCAGATTAATGTTTTTTCTGTGCAAGGTGATAAACTAGTCACCATGTTGCATGTCATCACGATCACTGGGCCTTTCTGAGCCGACCAACAGGACACACTTCTCAAATGCGCTTATCTGTCCACCTCAATTCAGGCGCCACACTTCACCCTTAATTTCACACTCCTTAAAGTACATATTCATCAATGCACAATTTGATCAACAATTTGGAAATCCCAGGCATGAACAAACATGGACAATGGGATACCAAACTACAAAACCCTACAAGCTAAATACCCATTTAGACTTAATAGTACTAGGTTTTTCACACTAGGTTATGAAGGTGGCTATCGTAGCTATTATACATCGGATGCATCATCTGATTTTAGGAAATTCTATTTGCCAAAGAATAAAATGATCTACAAAAAGATTAATGCAATTTGCAGTCACTTGAAAGAAATACTACATACTACAAATACTGTGTTCTTGTAATTGCTCACTAGCAGCTGTGTTAGCTGTGTGACCGCAGGACCTTTGTGGCCGGGACAGTGGTGGGATCGAACCCAGATGGCTCGCACTAAAGACCATTGCTCTACCAGGTCAGCCAAAGGGGAATTCCCCGTTAGCCAAGTTAGCAGGAACGTCTTTTCAATCAGGACCCGGGACCTTCATCCCGCTACATATCTCCCCACCATTTTTGACTGTCCCGAAGTCACAGGTGCATTTAAGCATGTTCTGTGACTACCCACATCCTGTTTGTGACGCCAGATTGTGACCACAGGACCTTTGTGGCCGGGACGGCGGTGGGATTGAACCCGGATGGCTCGCAGTAAAGACCATTCCTCTACCAGGTCAGCCAAAGGGGAATTCCCCGTTAGCCAAGCTAGCGGGAACGTCTTTTCAATCAGGATCCGGGACCTTCATCCCGCTACAGCTGCATGAGCACTGACCTGGCATAGAAACGAGACTGCATATTAAGCTAATCTGTAAACAAATAATGTATTCTGCTCATACTATATTTCTTTATTTAACATTTCAAGATGGGGCATGTTTGTGCTTATGCTGGACTGACATTAATAATGTAATAAAATGGTCTTATTTTGATAAGAATCAGATTTTATTGATAAAACTGTATTTTTCTTTATTTCAGAGAAGCACCTTGCATGTGTGTAAGAAAAGCTTCAATCAATGTGCATGCAAAATACAGTAAGAATATTCTTGCACAGTCGACCTGCACTGGTGCTTTAACCTGCATCAGTCTTTACGCCAGAGGCTTCTCTCTAACCAAAGACATATGAGCCATACAGCTGTCCTGAGACATGTTACTGGGAACAAGCTGCTTATCACTGGAAAAGCAGGACTTAATGTTCTCCTGGACACAAACAGCACATGATACCCATATCATTTTTCAACACGTATGATCAACAGCGTAATTAGTATCAGGTACGTCACCAAACCACCCGGCAAAGGATTTATAAGGGAAAAACACAGTCTGCCTGATCAACTAGAAAGGCATGATCTTCAATGATAAAAATGAATAGTAAACAAACGTTTTTTCTAATGTTTTAAAATATCTCTGAATAAAATATCAGTAAAATAATCAAAACATAATTGGGGTATTCAATGTCATACAACTGTTGTGATTTTTTTAAACGAAATGTAGTTGTCCCACACTATTGCCGTAATTTCCACCACAACAATAATGTCCCTTTAAAAGGTTTGTATAAAAGGTTGTGTGGGTAGTTTCTATGGAGATAAACAGTAACATCAGAGCACATGTATATAGCGCCAAATCACAACAAACAGTTGCCCCAAGGCGCTTTATATTGTAAGGCAATGGTGTGGTGGAAATTACATTTACAAGGCCAATAGTGCCCGTAGTTAAAGAATCACCCCCACATGGATCAGCCGATCCTTACAAAATTCTATGAACAAATCCAGGACAAATAGATTGACAAATTCATGGTAGGAAACTTTTTTCCGATTAAAATTAGGAAAATGGTACACAAAAATATATCATCATCGCTTGAGGGTTGATGCCTCACTTGTAATCACTGGTAAACCTAAAGTCCACATCTAGATTCTTAAGACTGTATTTTGTATATAGAAAATTAGCCATTCTTGACATTAAATGATTTATATGACCACTGCCCCTTTTCATATTATAGTCAAATTAAATACAGCTTCGTGGCCTCTACCATCATGACATCTAATGTCTCAGTGTCTTAGTTTACATGTCAGTATT
The DNA here is from genome assembly GCF_902500255.1 of Thalassophryne amazonica. Classification (NCBI taxonomy): domain Eukaryota; kingdom Metazoa; phylum Chordata; class Actinopteri; order Batrachoidiformes; family Batrachoididae; genus Thalassophryne; species Thalassophryne amazonica. The sequence continues at coordinate 26,067,028 of NC_047123.1, read as the reverse complement.
GATGGACAAAGACTTCAGAGATCAACTTGTGCTCTGTTCATGCACGCTTCTTTGCTTTTTTCAGACTTCCACACATGCAGATTATTCAGAAAGGGCTTTACCCAGCTCCAAGTGGTGTCACTGACATCATGCTCAACCTCGTCTAAGTCGTCGATGTCCTCCACCGGTGTCATGATTCCATCATGTGTCCTGATCACTACTGATGATCTCAGGTCTTTCTAAAAAAAAATCTCACTAGAATCGCAATAAGTCCGCTCTGGTCTGTGTCCAGTGTCTAACTGCACGATGTGCCGGAGGACAGTGTCTTACTAATTTTACCTGATCCCCCCTCTCCGAAATATGAGATCGTCTCGGCTTGGCCATCCTCCACCAGACCCTCTGACTTTTTAGGTATTCGGGGTGGGACACCTGGCAAGATTGTGTGTCAGAATGTTAGTCGTAGTTTCACACACAGTAAGACACCATCGGGTGACCTTTGCACAAAGCACCCTCTCTCCCATGCAGGCCAAAATGATTCTTCATCATGCAAATCTCTCAGTGCATCACAGAAAGGGAAAGCCGTGTTGTTGCTGACTGCTGCGCCTGCAGAGCCGCCATTGACGTGAACACAAGACCGGTGCACCCGTTCTTTCACACACGTGGTGAAGTCACAGTGTCCCTGTTGCCCAGCAACTTTTCCAGTGATGTACAATTAATATCACACTGATGTTACTGGTGACCTTTGGTGATACAGAAAAGGCAATTTAACTGAACTTGGCACAGGCCAGAAGTTTCATCTTCATCATGTGCACAGCTACATCCCCATCTGGTGTTTACACCACGCAAGTACATGCAGATCTGAAGAAACTGGGCACAATTCAACTACTGGAATGGAACAGAGAAGGACTTCCTCAAAGCATATACATATATATATTAAAAAGTGCCATTAAAAATCCCACAAGGAAGGCTTTCTATCATAAAGCTCATATTTCGTACAGCCCCTGAACGCATCACAGCTCTCTCCGCTGTGGTGTCCCCCCGACTGTTGTATATTGATCCAGACTCGTTGATCCACAGCTTTTGTGTCAGGATGCTTTCTGCGGTGTGTAATTGTTTATCCGTTGTTTTTGGCTGAAGATATTTGGCGGCTTTAATGTTCCGTGCAACTAATCTAAAAACCATCGGCAAAGCGGGCACCAGCTGGTAGGTGGTGTTCGAAATCACTCGGACGTTACATTTTGTTGACGGTCCTTCTCGCACGAATCAGCCGGAGGTGCGGAGCTAAGGCTAACTATGCTAAGAGGCTAGCAGCGCCTGTATGTTAAAGACGTTTATGGTGTTCATTTTCCAACAGCAGTCGTTAAAGATAGTAAGTTCGAAACGACACTACTTAAAAGCGAGTTCGTTGTCGTTTACACGAGTAAAATGCACAGTATTGCTGTTCGGCTCAGCGTTAGCTAGCGTGTAGCAAAAAAAAGCGTTAGCTTGTAAAGCTAATAACGAAAACAGCTCATCCAAACGGTGGAGGTTTTTTAGGATAGATTTTATTCAGATTTATGGCAGATTTATCATAATCTGGAAACATACTGAGCTACATCTTTGTTGGATAAATCAATAGGAACAATGTGCATTTTTCCCCCAACAATGTTTAAGAACTATAAAACTGCTTGATACTGTTGCCAAGACACGTGTGTGCGGGTCGGCTTTGTATATTAAAGTTTCACAAGGTACGAGCTAACAGATACAGGTGAAAATCCGCACATCATGCCAAACATAGATGAAGTATTTTGCAGATGCTTGAGCTGTCTGTCCTGATCCTAATGTTTCACCATGGATACACGCCTAGATTCAGTAGTGAGAGACCATATTCTTTTGAAATTAATGATTAATATGTGCTTAACAAACTATTTTGTGGTGAACACATGAACAGTGTGGTCACAAGCTTATGGATGCATGACAACTATAAGGTAGAAAGGAGACAAGTGAGGGAAGCCACCAAGATAGCCAAGAGAACTCTGAAGGATTTATTTATTTTGTGGCTGTAATTGGAGAAATTGCTTAATGCAGCGTTTGTTGTAAACCAGCCAGTTTCATGGTGGAGTGGAACAGAGATGGATTTTCATAGAGAAAAATGGATTAAAGATAGGTTTGAGTCTCCATGTACCCTCCGGCAAACTGTAGCTCAAATTTTACATCTATGTAAGAAAATCTTTCGTACCACTATGACGCTGTATAACTGGTGAGATGCCGCAGACAGAAGTTGAACAATGCAGTTTCTTCAATCACATCCACAGAAGCTTATAATTCTTTCACAGTTGTCATGATGACTCAGTGGCTTCCCTCATGAGTCCCCTTCTTGCACAGTCACTCAGTTTTTGAGAACTGGCTACTCCATGCAGATTTATCATACAGTACCATACTGCATGTAAATGAAGTTCAAGAGATATTCAGTGACTTCATCTGCCTTTCAGCACCTCAGTTAATGTTGTTGGGTGTGTGTACTTTATTTTTTGCACCATTTCTGAGAGTGCCATTGGGTTCAGTTGCTTGATTCACCAAAGACAGCATGGAGGCTAAACCTATATCTCCTAACCTAATCTAGCCTTTCTGTCATTTCAGGCACTTTCGCCGGACAATGGATGAGCTGGTCCATGACTTGGTATCGGCACTGGAAGAGAGTTCAGAACAAGCTGTACGCGGTGCTTTTGGCGATGGAGGAGACCATGCATTGGCTGTGGGCTGCCTGCTGAAGAGGCAGGCTCGGAAAAGAAGGGGCAGAAAGCGACGCTCAGACAATCCTCACCCGCCATGGGAAACAGGCCACCTCAGCGAGGGTTCAGAGTCCAGTGTGGATGAACACAAGGTGAGGCTGGATGAGTGGATGGAGGCTTCAGGGTTTTCCAGTATAAACCACTGTTTATAAGCAGAGTTTCCTCTAGTAAAACACTTAAGATGGTCTGCAAAGGTCCAGAAATAATTTTGATGCATACATTGTTCTTTTCCAGAGATGAGAGGATATGGACAGGGTAGGCTTTAAGCACAAAAATAAATTTAATGTATTTACCACTTCCAATTAATAACAAATCTTTTTTTTGTTTTTTTTTTTGAAAATGTTCATGCAGAATTGTTATCATAAAGACAGCAGCTGGCATGTCATTCATATACTGTATAAGAGAAATAAAAGAGGTTCCAGTATTGTGTCTTGAGGTGTCCCACATGTCAGAGTAAGGGTTTGAACCACCCTAAGGTCATAGAATCATTAATCATATCTACGGCCTTTAGCATTTGTAATAAGATATTGTGATTGACTGTATCGACAAATGTCTGTTGGCCGAACATCACCATACAGGTACGACTGCCCCTAAGTTTAATTTAGAGTTGTTTTGTTTTTTTTGGTTTTTTTATACAGATTCATTGCACTTTAAATGGAAGCTGGTTTATGTTGAGTGTTTTGGATGCATAAATGTTTACGCCTAGAGGAAGTTAACTTCTACTATAATGGGTCAGTACTGCGTAATTTTGGCCTCAGGCTGCTTTTGTATTGGTTTAATTTCTAACCTCATGGTTTATTTCTATCTTTCTCCGGTTAGCGTTGGTGTCACAGTATTATATTTACCACACTGTCATTTATTGCAGGACTATCGCACCAATACAGGAGGCGTCTCTGCTGCCAACAGCCATGCCCGAGACAACAGCGACTCAGATGAACAGTTTGGTCCCAAACGCCGCACACCCCTCAGTGCTGACATGGGACGAAGCAAGCGCCCACTCTGGCAGGATGACCTGGGACTTCTTGGTTCAGCTGAAGGAACCCGCAGCCTCAGACGGCGGCGTAAGGTGAAACGCATGGCTATAGACCCGCCTTTGGATTCAGGTACCCCCTCTTCCACCCTCTTGGGGCCCCCGCCCGTCCCCAAAGCCCCTCTTGGCAGCCGGCTGCACAGAGTGGGTGTAAGTGAGGGCAGGAGTTCTATGGAGATCTGCGGCGGCAGCCTGATTGGTCCAGGGGGAGGGAAGAACAGGATGAAGAAGAGGAAGCTGACGAATCACAGGCTGGGATTAGAGGCTGCAGATGAAGGGGTGGTGGTGGAGAGTGAGGACCCCTTCTCATCTCCAACAGAAGGGTCCAAAGACAAAATGGAGTTGGAAGAGCAGAAGGGCTCAGATGAGGACATGAGTGACAGGTGGTTAGTGTTTTGACTTTTTCCTTCTCCTCTGTGTCTTGTGTGCACAAGTTTCAAATCCACCGTCTCCACTGTGTGTATTTGACATGAATTTGAGTGTGTTGTACGTCAGCAGATTTAGAAGCAAAAAAAGCTGTTGTGTCTGGGCTGAAACTAATTTTATATCATGTACTTTTTCTGTGTCAGCGAGACCAGCAGTGTCAGCAACAGCAGTGATGGAGGTCTCTACACTAATGATGAAGGGAGGCAAGGTTTGTACAAGGACAAGAGTGGTAAAAATGTGCACAGTAGCTAATAAATACATTTACCACCCATCATCACATTTGCATCACTCCAAACCAGTTTCAACTCACATTTTTTGGCCTCTATCCTGTCCGACCATTTAGGTGACGATGAGCAGAGCGACTGGTTCTATGAGGGCGAGCCGGGCTCTGGTTCGGGTCCTGGAGGTGCGTGTGGAATAGCAGGAGTGGTTCCCTGGTGGGAGAGGGAGGCTGTGTCAGAGGAACTAGAGCTAGTTGATCCTGTCTTCAACAGCATCCTCACGGGGTCCTTTCCCCTCATGAGCCCTGCAGCACAGAGAGGTTAGCGTTCAAAAAGCCAAACACAGGTGGAATGCTTCACGTCACTGTGTTACGATTGGTTCAAATCAGGGTGCAAGATTTAATCCACTTTCAAAAAACATGTCGTTACCCTAATTAAAATGAGCATTTATCAGGATTTCAGGCACGGTTGAATCGTCTTCATGGGAACCCCCAGGTCTCAGAGGGGGTGCAGGTTGGAACCAGTCAGGGTTTCAATAGCAGACTGAACAGGCAGACCCAGGACTCCCACGAGTGAGTGTCTTCATGTGGATTTAAACCCTGCTTTACAATCAACATCATTTTCTTTTTGTGAAACGATTCTTTTTTCCCCCAGGCCATTGTCTGTTGCTGTTTTGATGTGAATGTGGGACATCACTTAATACTGTTTTATTTCCAACAGGCCCTGGTTTAGCTCAGCATCTAGAAGAGAACAGGTGAACAATATTTCTTGGCTTCTCCTTTTTCAGATTTCTGTAACTTGACTGGCTGTTAGGCATACAGAAATCACATGCAGAATAGAAATTTTCATTTCACCAAAGGACCCAAAATAATCTTTGGCAGTTTTCTCTTCGTGTCTGAAGAATAACACAAAATGTTTCTTTTCTCCTTCTTTCATTTTTTCAATCTTTAGTTGCACTGGGACCCACGGACAGACCGAGGACATCGAAGAAGCTGTTCTGTAAAAACAGCCAGCAGGTGAAGACAAATGAAAGCACTAGTGATCTATAATGGTTGTTGATGTCCCAAGCTGATCCACAGGATTGGTTTCAGGGGTCAGCTCAGTTGTTTTTGTTTTTTTTTAAACAGGGCATATTGGTATCGCATTCATAAATCCAGACACTTGAGTTGTTAAGCTGCTTCTCGAGCGTCCTCTCAGTTCGCTGCACTAAATATGCTGGTGCGTTTGACAGATGATGGTACACCAACATAGCCACAGCAGAGCCGAGTTTTAACATCTGTTTAGGTTTAGTGTGTTCGTTGCATTGTTGGTGGCGTGGAAAATAGCATTTAAACTACAGTATTGTGCACCTTTTAAAACTCAAATACTGACAAGAAAGTGCAGAAGGCACCACTAACAGCCTACTTTGTGTGTTTTCACAAATGGAGACAAGAGATGGGATTGTTTTTTGAGGGGTGATGAACGTGTGGATTAGTGACGACAGTTTCACTGCTGTTATCAGCAGCTACAAGAAAGCTGTAATGCTGCTGTATTATCTTATTGTATTGAGATGTTAAACTTAATTTACTGCAGGTCTCTAATGTGACCTTAGTGGTTGGTAATAAGTATACTGTGAAACACAAACTGTGAGGAGGGAATTACTACATTTGAATGTGTCAACACTAAGTGGGCTGCCATCAGGTTAGGTGACAAAAAGATGTCAGCCATAGCAGCAGTGTTACATAATTCAAGAGTTCTTCATCACAACTGTTTAACGTACACCTGCTACACACTTTTATGCATGGATTATAAAATGCGTTTTCCTAAGCTTGAGCATTTAAACTTTCTAAATTGTGTTTTGCAGGTTGCCTTATAATTGACGTTACAAAGAAAGCTTATTGAAATTTGCATTTATTACACCACAGGAATTACTTCTTGAAGCCTTGTGTCCACATTAGCTTGAAAATACCACATTGTTCCAAAAAATATTTAGTATTTTTTTTTTTCTTGTCACTATGTTTGTAAAACAGTGGGGTTGCCTTATATTCAGGAGTTAGACTTTTACATGTCATATACAGCTGCAGCAGTAAGCGTGAAACAAGTGTGCCTCCGGGTGACTTGCCCCATAGCGAGTGCTGCTTGACGGCGGGACACAGTGATAGTCTTGAAAAGACAGTTCTTAAAAAGCCAGGTAAGTTAACCAGCAACTAAGGAGAACTTCTGATGCAAAGTTGAAGCTCGCATTGAGAAATGCAGTCTTCAAACAAGTCTCAAGCAGCCAAGAGATATGGTGTGGGACAGAATGTATATGGCAACCCCCCCCCCCCCCCCCCCCCCAAAAAAAAAACCCAAAATGTCTTGAATGCTTACCATGCTGCCCATAAAATGTGTTTTTATTAGCATTCATTTAAAATAAAATTTTTTTATTAAGAAATGTTTTGGTTTTCAAATAGTCTTTTTTCTAAAAATGTTATGAAAAAGGGGGGCATCGTATAATCAGGGTCTTATGTTAACAACAATACAGTACTTCAGTACAACACACTTGAACCTACATTTTCAGTCTGCTGGAATATCTGCACACCACCAGATTTATTTATTTTGTGGGTCTATAAATCTTTGCATAATGTGAATTCTTTGCACGTTTTATTGTCTGGTTTCAAAATTGGTGAAGTCATGGTGGCAGTGTTCTGTTGGTTCCCAGTGTGTAATGCGCTGTTTTAAATAATGTAAACTACTTGAGTACTGACAGAAAACTAATGCTGCGGTTTCTGGTGTTTTTTGGCTGCCTCTGCAGACAGACCAGTGGTCACCTCGGCTCTTTGTGTACAGGGGACGTCAAGCGTAGACGAAAAGCAGCCCCCCTTGGCTCTACCATCCCCTCAGGTATTGGATGTACACCTAGCGCACCATCTGGCACTCATTACCACCTGCTCCCTTTATTGTATTTTTGGCACTCGTTTTCCCTCCTCCTGTCGCCTCAGCTCATTGCATTCAGCAGCCTCCTTTCGTCCTCACCTTCTGTCTCGCACCTACAAGCACAAGGGACAAGGTTGAGAAGAAAGTGTTTTGGCTCGACTGTTTTAGGATTAATTGAGTAAAGGGTGTCACCAGTCATCAATCATTGTCACATATTATTAAAACTCTCAGGCATACGGGATAAAACCTGACTGGCTAATTGTGCTATCAATGCAGAATTCTTGGATAAGAAAAGTGACGAGGCATATCAAAGCCACTTTGTTGGCTCATCTGAAAGGATCTGCATATTGATTAAGATCCAAATTCTAGGTGTACCCACACAAGCCTCGCTGACGTCGTCCTTGTCTTTACAGGTGTCGTCGGGGAGTCTTCTCCGATCCCAGAGACGAACATGGGGAACCGTATGTTACAGAGCATGGGATGGACTCCAGGGATGGGCCTGGGTCCAGAGGGAAGAGGCATCACCGAGCCCATCCGGGCCTCACAGAGGCCGAAGGGGACTGGTCTAGGCTTCAACTGAACCTCTGATCTCTGGATCCTGAACCCAAAGCAGGCTTCAAGAAGACGTCCTCCGAGCTAAAGGTGGGCGGAGAGTAACTGCTGCCACGTGGATGACAAGAAAGTGCTGAAGGAAGAAAAAAAAAAAGCTGCTGATGAATTAAAACTTGCCCATATTGGGCAAACCGTTAAAGGCCGAGGATGTGACTGAAATCAAGCTTGAGAAAAAACGCACAGAAGTTTTCTTCATGTTGGAGAAAAAAAATGACATACATGCCGTCTTTCACCTTTTACCTCAGACGCCACCGAGAGCAGCACCAACACATGATGATGATCTTGCGGTTTCACTTCAATCAGCGGTATATTGGTTAGTTACTTCATGTCCCGATTTCTACAAGAAATTTGTAATCAAGATTCATTTTTAAATTGGTTGTTCCCCAAGACTCTGTCATGGTTTCTTTTTGCTGCAGTGTTGTTACTATACACTGTAGCGATGTTGGGATATCTGGATGTTTATTCCATCTATTTTTATTGTTCATTTCCTGCAGAATTATTTTAACTATGCTACAGTTGAGAAAAAATGGAGCCCTTCCTTTGTATTTGGCACCGTTGTGCATCCTTGCAGCAGTTTCCTGCAGAGTTTTAAGAATGCCTGTCACAATGCACATTTAACAGCGTTTTAAATGTTAATCAATTTTTAAACAAGCGTGCTGTTTTGTAAATTGATTTAGCCTGTCGGGTGATTTGGCCGACAACTGTGGTTAACTGGGAGAAATATTAATTACAGGAGAAAGATTATAGTATGTGATTCAGTATGACAAAATCTCTAGAAATGTACTGCTGCAGTTTGATTTGTTTCTGTCACACATCTTTTGATGTAATCACGACATGCTAGACAGACAGTTATGACTGCTGAACAAAGCAGCAGGTGAGCTGTTTAAAAAAAAAAAAAAAAAAAATCTTACTGAAGACTAAGTTATTTTCATGAATTAAATATTTGATTGTTTTTGCCATAGAATGTTTTAGTTTAGAAGATATGAGAACATGGCCAACAGTGTCCAAGCTAGTATTGTTCAATGTTTTGTCTGAATTTCTCTCCAAACCTCAGATGTTCAATTCATAACATAAATAAAGCAACAAATTCCCATTGAGCAGGTTTGAAATGTTGTGCGTATGTGTCCGTATGTGCCAGGATTGACAGAAAGGACTGTTGATATATAGGCTGCCAAGAGATGTTTTCATAAAAACAATGTTTCAAGGTCATCTCACTAAAATCTCATTGAATTTTTGGCACAGCCATTCTAATTGTGGCCACCAGGGGGCTGAGTCTCTGAAAACTTGTCCACAATATTTTGAGGAAAAAACTTCATGTATCAAGGTAAAACAGTCCAGTAAATTACATCATTAAAAGTGATGACGTATTACCAGTTTTTGATAGCAAACGGTATACATTTTGGTAAATTTAATTTAATAAATGAATGCTACTCAACTGTGACCTGTCAAGTAGTAAAAGCGTTCTAGAACTGTCAGCAACTGAAAGTTTTAAACATGTCCCACTCTTCACCACAAGACAGTTTTGAGATGTTAAACATTTTAGATTTTTTTGGAAAAGTGGATTCAGATTCAATTATACCCTTGGGTAAATTTTATTTACAGTGAGTGAGTTATCTCGTTTTGCAAACACTGAGAAACAGAACAAGACAAAATGACAACAGTGCCATGGCTAAAAGAACAACTAGATAAAATAAGAGTTAAAACATCAATAGGTAAAAAGTCTAATAACGTCACACCAAGCCAAAGGATAAAAAATTAAATAAATAAAAAATATGCTGTTCATATAAACAAGGTAAAAGAAAAAAAAAACTGAAGAAAACATGCTACTTCTGTGTACGAATAGTTGTGTAAAGGGAATTGTACGGGGTATATTTTGCAATATTTGGTTACATTTATATGAAAGTGAGTATAAAGTATCAACTAAAGGCTTTACCTGCTATTTTAGTAACTTGGGCAGAGTTTCTTCAGTTTTGAAATCTTAAAGACAACTGGGGCCAAAAATCATCAATGGGAGACCTGCCCTAAGATCTAGATCTAGGATAACTGATGTCTAATCATGGCCACCAAGGGGCCTGGTCTCTTGAAAGGTCCGTGTGTCAAGGTGAAACGTGGTACACAATGTTCAATATTTCAATTCTAAATGTAGCCACAAGAGTAGAAGCTTTGAAACGTAATTTTGATGAAAGACTTGGGGCCTCATTTATTAAAAGTTTGTGTCTGTTAAAACAGGTGCCTACACCATAGCACTCTCAAAAAAAAAAAAGAAAAGGCTGATTTAATAACTGCACACTGACGATTGCATCTTTGTCCATTTCATATTGTCCATTTAGTGTGTTTGCCTTCATGAATATGCAAACTGGAATTTGTCGACTCAAATGCACAAAACTGGGAGGACACATGCAAAGAGGTGCGGCTGGCACAAGCAACACGATTTATCAAAGTTAAAAGTAAATTAGCAGGTGCTGACAGCATTTGTATTTTGCACATTTGAAATCTTGACTTTAATTTATTGCATTAGCCTGCTGTACCAGCAGTAGAGAGGTCGCCACCTCCTCGGTAGCAAAAATAAATAACAAAAAAAAAAATCATTCATTGTAAACATTGGGCATAATTAAAGAGTCAACAGCTTACTTTGTGCTTGTTTCTTCAAGAATAAATGTCTCCATGTGTAACAGGTGGACCATAGTTCTATTCTGCTTTGAGCACAAAGTACATTTTAGTGACACCTGATCATTCCTTTCATCGATGCGTCACGCTTTGTCCATGACATAGACACACATATTGATGTTTGCTAATGCGCTAACTATTAAAAACAAACAAAAAAGCAATCTCCCATTTCAGACATTTAATTATCGTTCCATCCACACTACTTAAGCAAAGTGGTGAATAATTCTGCTGCATTCTGCCGGGGCAATGCACACAGATAATTTTTTTTTTTTTTTTTTAACGCCAGCGCATGAACACGTTCTGTTATGAGGCAGAGTTCATGCTTAACAAAACACAAAGTGCATTACCTGCAAATGGCTAACTGAATTTCATTTTGCGCTTATGGCCATTAACGTGCTAAATCCTCTTTTACACAGTGCCGTCTATGTCACGTTACCGCCCGCGATGAACTGCACAATTAGTCTAAGTAAACAAGACCCATAATTCATTTAGAGGAGAAATTAACTTCACAAAGGGTCTGGTCCCCCTCCACCGATGTTTCGTTTCAGTCGACAACAGGCAGGGCCAATAGCAACCGTTTACCTCATATGTAGTGGGCTTCATGCCAAAGAGCGACTGTGCGGCTCCCGCTGATACGTAGCGATTATGTGAAACAGCTCTTGCTTCTGCCTTGAATGACCTGGACAATGTCAAGTATGCAAAAGAAGAACAGTGAGTGCCTCTAAAATCCTCTAAAAGATGGGTTTGCCTTACTACCGATTGCACGTCTGTTGACACTGTCTGGTTGGCACTCTGCCTACATCACTTCGTTGCTCTGATTGGTTCTATGTCTGTCCAATGGCATCCAGAAGCAGTTTTGTCCTCACCCAATGGTACCGCTCCCTGGAAATGAAACGTGACTGTGGAAGTACCAGGTGAAAACTGGTACACAGTCAAGTCACGAAGACCTTGGAGATGCTCCAAGTTGTGCATGTTTAGACTCTTATTGTGGCCACCAGGGGGCTGAGTTTCTGATACCTAATGTATGTGATGACCCCACAAGGACTCCATGGATCACCCTGAAACTTGCTACACTCCATTATACCGCAGTTGCACAAGTTTGAGGTTGTTCTCAGCAATGCGTGTTAGTGTCAGTACTGCTGTTGGTTTAAAACTTGTTGAGTTAGTCTATTTTACACTTAGTGCGAATGATGCCGGCTGTGCAGCAGCAGCAGCAAGTTTCACCTCTTGTGATGCTCACCCAGGAAATCCAGACTGGGAGAACTTCTCTGGTCGTGGTGTTTCTCACAACATGTTCTGCAAACATTCAATGCATGCATCATCTTCACATGCTGAGTCAACATTGCTGAAATATGATGCGCACTCTGTCTCCTTTTTTCCAGCCGACCACCCTCCTCTCCTCTCCTTCTCCCATCTTTGCAAGGCTGCACCAGAAATCCCTCCTCTGTATCTATGGGAATACAGGAGAGCTGCGTGTCCTCCATCCTCCCTTTTTGTCCCACCTCCCTCTGCATATAAGGGAGCGCTGGCTGTGTCCTCCACCTCCCCACCCCTCCTCACACACACACACACACACACACACACACACACACACGGCCCGCTCCCCCCGACACACTTTCTGTCTGACACACTCTCTCAGGACTCCCCTGTGAGCCAGCTCGGCAGGTAGGGAGGTAAACTCAGCACTGGATCAGAGTGAGGCGACTGAGAATCGGGGCAAGGGAGTGTGTGTGTGTTTATGACTCTGTGTGTGTGTGTGTGTCTGCTGCATCGCTGAGGTACGGAGACCGGAGGCGAGGAGAGCTGGAGCGTTTGTCCTTGAGACTGACTGACGGACTGCAGCTGCACAGCGGAGCATCATCCAGTGGACGAACTGACAGTGAGTACTGAACCAAAGCAGCAGGAATAAGTAGACGGAGGAATCTTCTTTTGGTGGTGTTGTTGTGACTGCATCAATATCTGTTTTTGCTCCTGTCTGCTTCAAAACAGTTGTTTGAATGCATACGTCCGCTCAGGTGATTTACGTCTTCTCCCAGGTGGGCTCACGTCTTCAGCTCCCATAAATACTTGTTTTTAAGGCTGTGCAGGACTTTGGGAGCAGTTCTGCAATTGTTGGCGGCAGCGTCGTCCACTGTCTTTGTATGCAGCATTAAAAATAAATAAATAAATAAACAACAGTAAACATAACACCCCATACTCTGCAGCTCTGCCTTCTTTCTTCCCCTCTCGGTGGTTCTGTTGACAGATCGATACTTATGCATCTATAATTGGAAGTCATCATTTATGGCGTCCCTCCAAAAGCGACTCATTATCATGTGTAATCTTGCAGAAAATTGCATTTTGGCTGGTGTACCTTGGCGTGGCCAGAAAACACTGGGCTCTTCTAAGCTGGCTAACGGGGCTAGGTAAGAGCAGCACACGAGGAACCCCTGCCTGGATGAAGGAAGACCAGTGAGGCATTGAATTGGTTGCAAAAGTTAGTTCAAGAAAGAATTGGTGGCGGTGGTGGTGGTTGCTTGTCCTTCCAAAACAAAAGTTCTCGTTCTTGAATTGATGAGGTCATCGCAGTTCTCATAAGATTGGGAAAAACAGCCTTTGGCATTCTGATCCAGTTTATTTTCCCTGTGATGAGCAGAAAATACCTAAGATTCCATCCATAACTCTGTAAAAATATCTACATATTCAGCTCTGCAATATCGGGTTCTGACGGGTTTTTGTGAAGCTTTCCTGCTCATTGCACGCTCCTAGTGGCTACTGGAGACTGTTGTTACTTGATAGATAGAAACAGATATTATATATTTCTAATAGATGTGTCTTGGACCTGTTGGGTGGTTAGGGGATGCTGAATTAATGATGGATTAGGAGCAGGTGTGGCTGTCAGTGAGTGAGACAGATCCATTTCTGAAAATGGACTTAATCCAAGAGGTGACCTATCACTTTCTGATTATTTCACAGTAGTTATGTCCTGAAGCTCAACTAACACAGTCACACCTCAATGCAACCCTGCGGAAAGGATTTTGTAATAATTTAGCTATGAAAGGAAAACGGAGCAAGGGAGATGTTTGAGTGAGATACGCAGTGAATGGGATCCGTGAGAGAGAGAGAGTGAGTGTGTTTCCACACAGAAATTTAATGATGATGTTGTAGAATGTAGCCTTCTCTCTCTACATATGTGTTTTTCAAGCGATGCATAGTGTCAATATGAGCTTATTTGTCGGGTCTTCTTCCAAAGCCGAGGCTTGATGGTCATCGAAGACACTGCTGTTTGTCAGACACATTCTGGAGACAAATTCTGAACAAAATGTCTGCGTTCGTGATGTAAACGATGAAACAAAGGGGGGAGAGAGGAAGATTGGGGGGGGGGGGCGTTTGATATTCCAGCCTTTTCAGCTGATACAGCCCATGGTGTCCTAAAAACATTAGAGATTGTGGCTAAAAATCCCAAAGAGGCATTTTGTTGATGCACCATCAAAACATCATAAACCAAAAAAAAGAAGAGGTGTTTCTGTCTAGAGTATATATATATATATATATATATATATATATATATATATATATATATATATATATGAATGCACTGATGTCACAAAAGTCAGAAAGCGGCGGAATCCCAGAACGTGGGGAGAGTATTGGCGCTATGCATGTGTGCTTTGACAATGCCAAGTGTTCCAGCCACAGACCTGTGGAGCTGCTGACATGGTGATTCAGCGACGTAATGCTGAGGTTTGTTTTTTTTGCTCTTAGAAACATGACAGTGCGTCAGTGTTGATTTGTTTATTGTAGACATGTTGACAGCGAGCCACAGGGGCTGAATTTGGCACCTGCTGAGATAAAAGCACCATGATAAGATAGACTGCGTGCAGTTTTTTCCCCCCTCCCTTACAAAGACGTGCGTGTGTGTGTGTGTGTGTGTGTGTGTGAGAGAGTGTAATGTTCCTGACATCAGCAGTAGGTGCGTGGTGCTGACTCGCAGGATTCGCCGCGTCTTCAGCTCCCCACCTAAGACAGGCCTGGGAACCAGGTGTGTGGCTGTTTGCATCATGCGTGTGAAAGAAGGATATGCGTGATGCAAACATGTGCTTTCCTCTTGCAAACTACATAACAACAGCGACAAAAATACAAAAAGGCTTTGGAAGTCACTAATTGGTTGGTGAATTGAACCTCACATATAGTAAGTCCCTTCGGCTAATCCCTTGTTTTTCCACTTGGGGTTGATGCAGCAAATCCAGGGTGGATCTGCATGTTGAACTGGCACAAATTTTATGCCGGATGCCGTTCCTGATGTAGCTCCGCATTACATGGAGAATGGGCAGGGGTGGGGTTTGAACCAAGAAGTTTCCTCACCGGACACAAAGTGCACTAACCACTTGACATGCATGTAGTAAGACCCTTTGGCTGCTCCCTTGTCTGCACTCGGGGTCGCCACAGCAAATCTGAGGTGGATCTGAATGTTGAACTGGCACAAATTTTACGCCGGATGCCCATCCTGATGCAAGTCCACATTACGCTGAGAATGGGCAGGGGTGGGGTTTGAACCAAGAAGTTTCCTCACCGGACACAAAGTGCACTAACCACTTGACATGCATGTAGTAAGACCCTTTGGCTGCTCCCTTGTCTGCACTCGGGGTCACCGCAGCAAATCCGAGGTGGATCTGCATGTTGAACTGGCACAAATGCCCTTCCTGACGCAACTCCGCATTACGCGGAGAACGGGCAGGGGTGGGGTTTGAACCGAGAACGTTCATCACCGGAAACAAAGCGCACTAACTGCTTGGCATGCATATACGTCTCTCAAATACAGCCCCAAATCAGAAAAAATTGTGACAGTCTGGAAAATTGGGTGATTCTTGCATTTACTTTGACTTCTATTTCATTGTATATAGTATGAACCCAAGATATTTCATATTTTGTGTGGTCAATTTAATTTCATTTGGGAAAATACATCCACGTTTCAGGCCTGCAACACATAATGGAACAACAACAACAAAAAAACACCTGAATGGGGCAATTAATTTTTTTTTTAATTTAAAAATATTAAATCATTAAACAATGTTATTTCAAACAGGTGAGGTCAACAGGTGATTGCAATCATGACTGTACAAAAGCAGTTTCCACGAAAGGCTGAGTCAAGAGCAAAGATGGGCAGAGGCAAAATTATTGAAATATTTAAAAACAATGTTCCTCTAAGGAAGACTGGTAGGGATTTGCATAATTTCTCCCTCTACCGTGCACAAGATCATTAAATGATTCAAGAAATCTGGAGGAATTTCAGTACACGTTTAAACTTCAGCCACATTTATTGTAATATTCCTGCATCCGTGCTAGAACGCTGCTGAGAAAGTGAGAAGGCTCCCTCCACTAGGGGGCAGTCCAGCCAAATTATTAAAAGAGATAAATTTGTTCTTTTCTCTCCTTTATGGCAAATTATTCCCCTTTATGTTTATCGTTAAATATTCAGCAATGACTCCTCTGCAGTTTTTGTTTACCAGCTCTGACTCTGCAGGATCCAGAGATAAGTTAGAGCTGTTTGAAGCAGCAGGTCTATGGTTACTTTACTTTAAGAGTCTCCCATAGGCTCTCTACGGTTCCTGGCAAGAACTCCAAACTGTGGATGCATTTTTTTTTCCTACTTGTGTGTGTGTGTTTGACCTCTGATCCCTCTGTTATACATCAATACGGTGAAACCGATCCATTTCCGAGTGCTCATCTATCAGTCAGTTCATCCTTCTGTTCAGCACATCCCTCCCATCTATTTAAAGAAACTGTAAAGAATATGTGGAGCATTGCTTTCACCCCCCCACCCCTCTTTGTGAACCATTCACGTTTGAGGGGTGCGCACGCCATGTCTGTGGTGAGACAATGGTGTTTGCACACACTGTCAATACTCTCCCTCTCTGACTCGGTAATTGATGGATGACTGCTAGTCAGGCATAAACTAAACAGATTACACTTATGAGGCCTGAGGGCCCATGTTGGTGACTGTCCAGTTTTGGAAATCAATCTGACAGCGGCTCCCTCAAGGCAGAATTTTTGCGCTTGTCAGTATTGGTGGTTTCAGGGTGGTCATGGTTCACCCGCAGCTTTTCTTTTCTGTGGTCGACAGGCAGCGTCAGATGTCAAGCTCCTGTCTGTCAATCGCTCTCAGCTGTATAAAAAAAATATCCTGCCGTTTAACAACTGAGGTGTGTTCAGGTGCACTGCTGGCGTATCTGCAAACCGCAAAAACCTGCTCTAAAGCCTAGCAGGAAACAGAATGGAAAACAACTATGCTTCCTGAAAGATCACGGTTTGAAAGCTCGTCTTCCTTGGAAAACCTTTAGTCCAAGAGGGTGGTGGTGTTTTAACCGTGGCATGATTTTCAAGATGTTGGAAAATGATTTTTTTTTTCCCAGAGGTTTTCCCAGAAGCACCAAGGTTGTGCTAAAATTATACTAGCGGTGCGGTACAGTGGTACAGTTGTTTTAGCACGTCACATTGTACGATTCCGACGTGTTGCAGCATTAAACAAAGCACTAGAAAAGATTCTTGGGCAATTGTGATTGTGATATTGCAGAACGTGACCTTCTGGGATACAGGTTTTTAAACAAAGTAAAAGTAAATGCACTTGGAAATAAAAAATACTGCCTGTTACCGCGTCACCTCAGTAAGGTTTGGTAGCTGCTGTCTGCTGGTGCACGCTGACAGGTTCACTATCTCACCAGAAAACCTCTCACTTGCATCCACTTTCTCAATACCGCAGCATGTGTGGAGAGGATAAATCCAACCCCTTTGTGTTCAGATCATGTGCCCTCCACATAGCAAAAAAAGTGTTGGACACTCCCATTTTCAGACCACGCACTATAGACTGTCAAGGCAGGATACGAATATCAGAATCTTGTTTGTGGAGCAGATCAGATTCTCTAGAACTGAAAGGCCAGAAGTTTGATTCCTCAAGACTTCTGGTCTGTGGCTCGATGTTTTGCTTGATAAAGATGCTGAACCCTAAATTGCTTGTGGTCTGACGTCCAATCAAATGTCATACTGGAATGGATAAAGTCAATTTTATTCTAGATGAGTGTTCCCAAGTGCGTATTTAACAATTCTGATCAATTAGCCACATGAAATTCCATCATGGCAGCCATTTTTCAAGATGGCCACCAAAGCCACATCTTGGTTGCTGGTTTTGTATGATGTTGTCCCTTCAATATAAAACAGGACACACAAAGTACTAATATGCTTGTAAAAGTTGAATATTCTATCCTTCAATTTGTGTATTCTGTAGTGTAGATATCATATTTTAGCAGGTTTTGTGTGCTTCAATGTTCATTTTTTTAAGCATACATGGGGTGTAGTGGTAGAGGTTCCTACCTTTGGTTGAGCAGTCAGCCAGATAATTCTATGGTTATTATGATTACTCTGGTGGCATCTTGAAAAAGGCTGCCATCTTGGAATTTTGAGTGGCAAATCGATCAGATGTCCAAAGTATGCCATAAACACCAATTATACCAAATTTGGTACTTTTATCACGATTTGCATATTTTTCTGTTATCTGCTGCACTATCAGAGCAACCGGTTGCAAAAACATCCTTCATAAACATAGATTACAAAATGTTTTAGATTTTGTCAGTGGAACAACACAAATTTAAAGACTTTACTAAAGACTTTTATATAATATCAACAAAGAAAATCTGTGCAATCGAATTTTCTGAGCTGTTCCATCAACTCGTTAATTTGGATTAATTCAGCATCTTATCAGCATGTAATACATCTATTCATATTTATGGCAGATTTGTGTGTTAAAACGCTAACCGTGGACGGGGCTGCTATGATGTCTTTACACAGCGTTTAGTACGTTATCAGAAAAAATAAACTACTCAAAGCGTGTTTGTACCTTCAAGTGTTTCAATAGACGCCACGCTGACTTGAGTCAAGTGTGGCCTACTATTGTTGCGGTGCGCCTCAACACCACTCAGGCGGTGCCGAAGAACATAACCTTTGTTACGTATCAGTTCCACTGATTAAAAAAGTAATCTTGGCGAAAATGTCAAAATCCCCCCTGAGCGCCAAGAAAACCTATTGACGGCAGCTGCCAAAAACAAAAGCTACTAAGCGATAAGAGGCGTGATATTGTCAACATTTAGCTTCCTAAATGGTTTATTGAAGATAATTTCAGTTGAGATAAATTTGACGTGATATTAACTTTAGTAGATTTGAAGAGATTGTGGCGCACGGTGTCTGGCTCGTATTTTCCAAACAAGATAAAGAAATATTGGAAATCACACTCCATCTTTCTTTTGTGTTGTGCGTGCAACAGTTTTACGTCTGCTGTAAAGCAGCGCGGCTCTTTGTGAGCGAGCTGTTTTATGTGGTGCGTAATGAGATAAGGCCTGCTCCGTGCAGTCTGCTGTCTGCCTTTTATCTCGGCGACAGATTTGCACAGGTGATTTCATTCCTGTGCAGATCGGGTGGGTGGAGATTGGCTCAGATTGCAAACACAACGTGATGCCAGTGACAGAAGCTGGGCCGAGAAAGAAAAAAAAAAAAAACATCCCAACCAAGAGGCTAATGTCTAACAACTCTTTCATGTGGGCTTTTCAAACGAAGACAAGAAATTAATAATAACAAAAAAAAAAAAAAAAACCTAAAGTGACATTATATTCTTTTATGATGTCAAATTTAAACAACAAAGAAGGTTTTTTGATGTTAAAATGTTTCAAATTATGCTCTCAAATAGCTCAGTGAAAAATCTCTACAAGATTATATAAATTTAGGAAAAATATCAAAAACTGGCCTCAAGCCAGTTATCCAAGATGGCGTCTAAGATGGCTGCCAAAATAGGTTTTTTTTCACTAAAACACCAATGATTTCTGCCATTATTAAGTCTATTGTTTGTTCCTACTATGTATTTTAATGATATGGGTCTATTGGCGGCCATTTTGGACGCCATTTTGAATCTTAAACCATGAATGAATTTAGTTTAGGCACAAATAAGTTGCAAAAATTGTGCACACTTTAGTGCAACACTAAAGTGAAGGGAAACATGAGTATTTCCAAGTCACTTAATAAGTCTTTATTTACATCACTAATGTCGTCGGTGACATTTAGCTGTACTTTAGCAGGATTATGCGAAAGACTACCAAAACTGATTTTCTTGGTGAAAGGTCAGGGTACGAGCCAAGGAAGAAATCATTAACATTTGGAGTGTATCCAATCCAAGAAACCTACCACTTTCCTTTAACATTATGAGAGTCTAAAGCGATAATGCAGATATGAACATGTGACATTTGCTTGACTTTTTTTCTCATAAAGATCTGTGTATCTTCTGAGAAATTCACAAAAATGTAGAAAAATAACCTAAACAGTTTGTAGAGATAATGTAGATCTTTGCACTGTATATGCCTGATTTTTTCTTAAAGGTCTATGCATTACTTTGTGAGTTTCTCAAGAGATAATAAATGTATTAACACTCTACATGTGTCAGATTTTTTATTTTTTTATTTTTTGTAAAGATCTGTGCATTATTTTGCAATACATCCCATGAGGGACCATGCAAGGAGGACATGACAACTCAGAGAGACGTGGGCTTCTGCTGTGACCGGAAAGACCACGCAGAGTGCAACTTTTGCCGGTTGCGTCACCAGTTCCACAGTTTCATGGTAAAGTGGAACAAAGAAGGATATTCTGAAGGCACATGGGAGACACAAGCCTAGATTTTACTTTTTCTCCTTAAAATAAAAGTTGAAACAGTATGAAAAACAATACGCCTGCATGTGCTAACATGTACTAGTGTAAAATGATGCCTATGTTTACAGCTAAAATCTAAAGAAAATCTATCTTCCACTTGGCACATAAAGCGATGCACGTCTCAGTGTCAGTGACAAAGCTAGGATACACCTGATGCAATTGTTATTTCTATGTCCGGAGTCCACGTCCTCAAAATGACGAGGCTACCTGTGCTCCTGCTGGTCTTCAAATCACGTGTGGCCATGCGCAAAGCTGGTGTGTTAATATCGTCCATCACAAGGAACATTTGTGCCACAGACCAACAAATCCTGATCTGCTGTGGTTGGTAAACCTGAGTTTGAGCGGTTGGGTTAGAATGGTTAGGTCAGTGGTTGGACTCAAGGACCCAAGACGGTTCTGTAGTGTGGTGGATGTGGCAACGTGTGACACCAGTGCATGCTTGAACCTTCTTTCTATTTCATCACTTGTCAATCTGACAGTTGTCCTTGTTTGTAAAAAGAACAGCCTTGGAAGCAAAACCCATCCTTAATGAGCGCCCTTCTATTTAACACCTAGAAAATATAAGCTCAGAGTTATTGTGCACTGGCTTCTAAACCAGAAGATTCTTGGTTCAACACCACTTGCGACACATTCTCCATGTACATCTGGAGTTGCATCAGGAAGGCCATCTGGCGTAAACATTGTGCCAAATGTAGCAAAATTTTAAAATTTCTTTACTAGATCCATGCCACCTTCCTTGAAGTGAAGCAGCTTCCCATTGGCTCTCAGAGGAGCCAATAGAGTGTCACCTCAGGGTTCTGGGGGGCAGGCCATTCAAACAAGTCACTGGATATTCATGAGGACAGCTTTGCTTGGAGTTCCTTGTCACAAAAGCAGCTAGTCACAACCTTCAGGACTTCAAAGGAGGTCAACGGCTCTGTGCTGTTAATAAGAACCGTGAGTGACAGCGAGACGGCTGGACAATGAGAGGAACCATGTGCTAAGACAGAGGACAGGACAGTAGATGTTTGGAGCAAAGACTATTTATAAAGAGAAGACAAGACACAAGACAGAAACAGCGATCTGGTCTGTGGGGTATGGTGGGAGACTGCACATGGATTTAGTCGACCTTTACCTTCCAGAGTGTTTCTCGTATCACTCTGACGCAGAGTAAGTACTTTCTTCAACTACAAGCTTTGATATTATGTGTGAAAAGTTTCGAAGAAAATGTTTCTCGGTGCCTTCATTGTGTTTTGTGTATAAACTGATTGTTTCACACTTTATATCAGTTTTACTGCAGCCTGTAATTATTAGTCTTATGAGTACTAAAAGAAAATACTCAGATCGCCTTAGGAGTGTCTATCATGATCCCCTCCAGTCACACTAAACTGTACATGTTTATAGACAGTAATACAATATTCATTTTTCATGCAATTTGATGCACCAATTGAAAAATCTGGCAATATTGAATAATTACAAGGAATAACTAAAAATGGAACTATTTTAGTCATTCGCAGTCTCATCACCGTATTTTGTGAAAATCTCTTGGCACATTTTTAAGTGTTTGTACTAATAAACCAACAGAAAAGTAAAAACATCACACCTAGGCACAGGTCATAAAGGTTAAGTGCTTTTTCCAAAGGCTAGACATGCACCCTGTAAAATTTCATCCCTCCAGTTTTTAAGCACAGTAGCTGAAAAAAAAGTGCTCAGCAAATTAAAATGGAATATAATTTGATGAATATTAAAGCACCATTGGTCTCCCTATGGAATAGCACTTACTGGACGCTGGTCGGAGATGGATAAGGAACAGGTGTGGTTGTCAGTGAAACAGACAGATGGTTTCTGTGAGTAAACTGATAATTTGTGATTATTTCACAAATATTATGTTCTAAATCTAAAATCGTACGGCCTTCATGTAAATCTACGGAATTGACTGTGTAATTTAACTGTGAAAGAAAAAGAAGCAAGAGAGTGAAGCAGAAGACCGAGTGAATGGGGTCCGAGAGAGAGACAGAGATTTCAGTGCAGAAATTTAATGTCAGACAAACCAACATTTTTTTTATTGTTTCGCAGCGGTTACATTCTAAAAATAAATAACACAATCAGAACTCCACATAACCCTCCTGAAAGTATTTTATAAAGAATATAACCAAAGCAGGAACTACTTCTTTCTCTCTTAACGTGTGCTTGTGATTCTGAAGTTACATTTACCTTCAAATGAGCTGCTTTGTCACTTTCTTTCAATTCTACCAAAGCCTAGGTCTGGTGGCCATCAAGGTTGCCGCTGCTTATTGATTAATCAGGCAGATGTTTAATCAGGTATTCTAATCCAATTACATTTTGTCCGTGAATCTGATTGGTTAATTGTGTGAGATTACAGACCATAAATTATCGCGTGGACAGTGGCAAAATATTAAAACCATTTCACATTTGAGGTGTTACTCCACCCCCTACCTGCATTGCTGCGCAGGTGTCAACAACAACGCTGTCACCTGAGACAGACAGAAACTAGTGCAGCGACGACAATCCCAAAATGCGTGGATTTAATGGATTTAACCGGATTGATTGATGGATTTACTGTGGATTTAACTCAATGCAGCTGATGAGATGGATAACTTTGTGGGTCTGCTCACAGAATTTCCAGTTTGGCATGAAAACGCTGTTGCGACGGTGAGCTTTGACAAGCTGACGACACCCTTTCGCAACAATTCACTGACCGAATTATACTTACAGCAAAATAAACTGTGCAAACGATGGAATTGGGCTGGAATGGGAATATTACTAGGGGAGCTACGACCACTACCTTTGCACCCCCCCACCAGGACTAAACCAAGCCAACTTTTTTAGGTTCCTTAGATGACCCCAAAACACAATCAGGATGTTTCCAAAAATAAAAAACTGGCCTCAAGCCAGTTATCCAAGATGGCGTCTAAGATGGCTGCCAAAATAGGGTTTTTTCACTAAAACACCAATGATTTCTGCCATTATTAAGTCTATTGTTTGTTCCTACTATGTATTTTAATGATAAGGGTCTATTGGCGGCCATTTTGGACGCCATTTTGAATCTTAAACCATGAATGAATTTAGTTTAGGCACAAATAAGTTTGCTGTGACCTGCAATGGTCTTCCCATTGAATCTCTGTGATATTTAAGTTGTTTATATGTTGTGTAAAGGTGTTTTAGTGAAAAAAACAAACAAACCCTATTTTGGTGGCCATCTTGGATAACTAGCTTGAGGCCAGTTTTTATTTTTGGGAACATCCTGATTGTGTTTTGGGGTCATCTAAGGAACCTAAAACAGTTGGTTTGGTTTAGTCCTGGGGTGGGGGGAGGTGCAAAGGTAGTGGTCGTAGCTCCCCTAGTAATAACCCTGTTTGTGCCTGATGATTTGCAGGCGTTATGCTGGATTACAGTTGCAAATATTCAACCGTAAAATCCAGCAGGACTGTCCGCAAATCATCAGACACAAACAGGGTTATTCCCTAAATCAAAACCAAAGGAAAATCCTCATCACAGCTACCTGGAGCCCAACCAATTCAATTTACAAATGGGAAAAAAAAAAAAAAAAAACAAAAAATGAACCCATGCCAGCATAATGCAATCTGCAACCTGAACACTAGGTGAGACCAAATTCTGCACACTGTAGATTTAAAGAAAAAAGTTCACTTTCTTCACGCCGCAGCAATAGTCGGTGCCTGTAAACACCCGCGCATGCCATCAAGCATTTTTAGGATTAAGTTTCAATTGATTTTCTACAGCTGAGGAATTAAGATGAAGAGAATTGCTGCAAGACAAAACAAAAATCAAGCGAAGCTCACGAGGAAGTACATGATGATGCAGATGATCTCGGTTCTCAGACACCTCATCTGTTGGCTAACGGCCTTGTGTAAAGCCTGATTAAGGCTCTCATGGCCAGCTGGGAGTGGGGTGGGGGTACTGATCCCTCCTCATCTCTTACTGGCTCATTAGTTTAAAAAAAAAAAAACAAAAAAGGGAGAAAAAGGTTACAGTTAAAAGGTTTGCCAGCAGAAGCTCAGAAACCAGTATTTGTGCGGCGGCCGCTTTGTGATGCTGCATTCTCTCGCCGCTCGCTCTCCTCCTTTCATCTGACAGGTCATTGTCTACATTATGACTGCTCATTTGAAAGCGAGTGTGGCCTCCTCTTTTTTCTCCACACTTCCAGGTTAATGAGCCACAGCACTGCCCCCTTTCACACGCTCCTCTCTTTCTGTCTGCTCCTGTTGTGATTTCCTCCGGCTCCTCTTCCCTCTTTTCTCTCGTTTCACGCCGAATTATAGCTTTTGTAGCACCGAGGCTCAGTTTGGGTTGTTTTGGATTTGTAGGACACAAAGTATGTGTGTGTGTGTGTGGGTGTGTGTGTGTGTGTGTGTGTGTGGGGGGTAAGGTACGATAACTTTGAATAACTTCTGACACGGACACACAGCCGCTCTGATTTATTCCCTCTTTCATTTAAGAGCTGCAGCGACTGTCTTTTGATGGGCTTTTATGCAGAGTTGTAGATTAGTAATCTGTCAGAGTGAATATCGCGTCTGATCGCCGCACTCTAATGCCATTTCATTATGAAAGCAAAGCTCCAGCACCCTCCCGGCTTCCTCGTGTGATGCATTTCAATGGGAGGGCACAAAGTATATCTCAGTCCGTACCTGTCAGAGACTCGACGTGGCGATATGGACGTGTGTGATGGATAGCCAATATGGGCACCAGTGAGTCTCTTTTTATATAGTCTGCAAAGTGGATTGCAGAGGTGTGAGAGGTGTGTGTGTGTGTGTGTGTGTGTGGGGGGGGGGGGGGGGGGGGGGGGAATGCAAGGTAGTGAAAGCCATTTGACCATTATTTATTCCACATCCTTGATACCAGACATCAGTTAACTTCAATAGTTCGTCCTTTGTGAGCACTAGTTGAACATACGGTGTTGGCATTTTGTTGTACTAGTCAACTAAAAATTTGTACTAGTCACTGTTTTTGCAATTAGTGGCACTTTTGTTGAGCTACTTCCAACAGAAACCTTACTGACACTGTGATTTCTGATGCTCTAGTGGCCCTCTGACTGAACTAGTAACGATAGTATTGCTGGGTAACTAGTGAGCTGCAAAAGCTGACACATTAACTAATCAAGCAGATATTCACCTCATTAGTTAAGTTGTGCGGAAAATTCTAAGTTGTTAGTTAACTAGTGAGAGCCAAAATGCTCACTGGTTCACTCATGAAGGCCAAAAAGTTCTCTATTTGCCTAGTTAAAGCCTCTTTTAACCTCATTTTGACCCTCCCTAGTTCACTACTGAGGTCCAAAATATCCACTTGTGACATTATTAATAAACATTTTGCCTTAACTATTCAGGTAGCGAAGTCTAAAATGTTGACCAGTTCAACTAATGAAAGCTAAAATACTTAGTATTGTTTATCAGACCTGTGTGTGTGTCTGCTACTCTATTTGTGAACAAAATAACTTTGAGATTGGTAGTATTTTTAATTTGGTGGGATGCTTGAAGGCCAGCCAAGGACAAAGTGATTTTTTTTTTAAATAAAATTATTTAAAGGCCAAGACCACATCCCCAGGTCAAAAGTTCATATAAAAATATAGGCGATATTTAGACTGTTAATTTTGAGGAGTTGGCTCGAGATACCAAATTGGGTATGTACATGAAGTTTGACCACAATATTGCCTTTGATGAATTCATTTTGTCTGGGAAATGTGAGTTTCTTGGACCAAATGTCCAAACTACACTTCCAAGGCCAGCCAGAGGTCAGTCATTTGGGTGAAGGTCACAG
The DNA here is from genome assembly GCF_902500255.1 of Thalassophryne amazonica. Classification (NCBI taxonomy): domain Eukaryota; kingdom Metazoa; phylum Chordata; class Actinopteri; order Batrachoidiformes; family Batrachoididae; genus Thalassophryne; species Thalassophryne amazonica. The sequence goes on along the minus strand of NC_047123.1, from coordinate 26,040,932 downwards.
ACATTGGGGTCAAGTGTCAGACGGCTGTAGCTTTTGCTGTCTTCGTACCCATGAGTACAATTTTATTAAGGGTTTGGGTATTTTTTATTTTTTAGCTTTTTGCTAAAGCTTATAGTTAGGCCTGGATCGGGTGACCCTGAACCATCCCTTAGTTATGTTGCTATAGACTTAGACTGCTGGGGGGTTCCCATGATGCACTGAGTGTTTCTTTCTCTTTTTGCTCTGTATGCACCACTCTGCATTTAATCATTAGTGATTGATCTCTGCTCCCCTCCACAGCATGTCTTTTTCCTGGTTCTCTCCCTCAGCCCCAACCAGTCCCAGCAGAAGACTGCCCCTCCCTGAGCCTGGTTCTGCTGGAGGTTTCTTCCTGTTAAAAGGGAGTTTTTCCTTCCCACTGTTGCCAAGTGCTTGCTCACAGGGGGTCGTTTTGACCGTTGGGGTTTTTCCGTAATTATTGTATGGCCTTGCCTTACAATATAAAGCGCCTTGGGGCAACTGTTTGTTGTGATTTGGCGCTATATAAATAAAATTGATTTGATTTGATTTGATTTAGGGAGAAACGCTCAACTTCACCTGATACTAGCCCACTTTTCATTCAGTTGATGTCCGTGTGCGTCACTGTGGCTATGTAGAGGGGTTGATAGCGCGTGGCGATGGTTTACTCTGACGGTGGTTAAAAGCAGCAAATTTCTTTGTCTAACAAATGACTTGTGGCTGCGGGAACACTGATTTACATGGCAGGAAGCGTCTCGCCAAACCGAGATTAGAGTGGGAGAGGTGCGTGGCTGCAGGGGTAGTTTGGGATTCTCTGAATGTGGAGACACAACAGCGGGCATGGATGTATGTGTGAACGTGTGTTGAGGTGTTTACGGTGACACATACTTCAACTTGTGCTGTAAATGTGTGTGTAAGAATGATTTTTGTTTATATACACAAACACACCTGGCGCCAGGAAGTGAGAGTGTTTCCATCAGCCTACCACAACAGACTTGCTGTGGTGAACGTGTCACTCCAATACTACATTGTGCGCCGCGCACACACCTCGACATGCTCGTCTACAAGTATATATCACTTAAAGATTTATTTCAAGATATTTGAATCATTTCAAGTAAATACATAATTTAAAAATATGGAACAAATTTGTATTTTAAAAAAAAACATCCTTTTTTTTTTTTTTGAACAACAGCAACATTTAGTGAAATACACATTTTAAACATTGGCGAGAAAATTATTGGCACCTTTTGATGAATGAATTTAATTAATTTTATTCATTATTTATATTTTATTTTTTCCCCATAAAAAACGATTCAGTGTGTCTGGGTTTCGTGCTTTACCTCATTTATTCATGTTTTCATGAATTGTTCTACATTTTCTTACCACTAACTGCTGCTACTGAGCATCTGACAAACTGAGCACCATTAGTAACACAAGGACACACTCGGAAGGGAAACGGTACATTAAACGATCAGAGCCGATACAGTACGTTTGTTTTGATTGAACACAATGGCGCTCTGATGACGTCTGGTTTGGCGATTTCCATACGTTTGTTTAAGCAATGGCTTTCTTTGAAAACAAACCAGTGTAATAAACAGTAGCTTTGCATATGTGAGAAATTTCAAACGGCTGGTTTAGCCAAGACTAGATTGGATGGATGCATGAATGATGGGATGTGGTGATACAGTAGTTGTGGCATTGGATGACCGATGAGCACCAGGATTCGCAGGATTTCATGGATTTCTAGAAGTCAGAGCACCATCACCATCATTTTGTCTGTTCTCCTTCTCTTTTTCCACCCAGGTATCTGTGCAGGATGTCAGTGCGGGGCTTGGACCCCACCTGTCCCGCCAATATAAAGCGTGAGCCCTCTAGTCCCAGTCCCAGTTCTCAGGGAGACGCCAGCCCAGCCCAGCCTAGTCCTGGAAGCTCTTCCTCAGACACCAACTCCAGCTATGGGCTTGTTACCAAAGGCCACGGTCACAGCAATGGATTGGACTCACTGGGTCACTGCGGGCACGCCACAGGGCTGCCCAGCAATGGAGGACCAAACAGGTTTGTCGAAATGGTGTCTTTGAACCTGTTTCACATATGAATTGCTAATCCAGATCCAGACTGAAGTTAATTGTACAATAATGATATAAATATTGTAAAGATGTTTTGATGTTATTTTTGGGATGCACGTAGGAGGTGCACTCAGAGTAATAATGGCGCACAACAACCAACCATGAAGGGTCGAGCACTGTTGATGGAAAAAGTGAGGGTCAACCAATGACATTTTGTCCGTGAATCTGATTGGTTAATTGTGTGAGATTACAGACCATAAATTATCGCGTGGACAGTGGCAAAATATTAAAACCATTTCACATTTGAGGTGTTACTCCACCCCCTACCTGCATTGCTGCGCAGGTGTCAACAACAACGCTGTCACCTGAGACAGACAGAAACTAGTGCAGCGACGACAATCCCAAAATGCGTGGATTTAATGGATTTAACCGGATTGATTGATGGATTTACTGTGGATTTAACTCAATGCAGCTGATGAGATGGATAACCAAGCCAACTTTTTTAGGTTCCTTAGATGACCCCAAAACACAATCAGGATGTTCCCAAAAATAAAAAACTGGCCTCAAGCCAGTTATCCAAGATGGCATCTAAGATGGCTGCCAAAATAGGGTTTTTTCACTAAAACACCAATGATTTCTGCCATTATTAAGTCTATTGTTTGTTCCTACTATGTATTTTAATGATAAGGGTCTATTGGCGGCCATTTTGGACGCCATTTTGAATCTTAAACCATGACAGAAAAAAATTAATTAAAAGTCAGGATCATAGGCCAACGTCAAAATTCTGGCTCAATGCTTATATATAAATAGGGGATATCTGGAACGGCTATTCCAAGGAACTGGTTAAAGGTACACCTACAAACACTATTAAACACTAATATAAAACCACATATCACCTCTCTATTGGTCAGATGACCTTTGATGTTAAGTGACCTTGAAAGGTCTCACACACACACGGGCATAGATGTCAAGCTCAAATAGTTTCGCAGAAATACGACTGAACGTAGTGGACAGTTTATGCGTTAGTCAAGGATGAAGTGGTTAGATTTTGGACGGAACTTATCACACTTCTCGGCCACACAGAACCAGATATTATGGCAACAAGGAATCATAAAGAATTAATTTGTCTTGGTGTTAAACATGTTCAGGTGTTTTCCTTCTAGTTCTTGGTTAAAACAGACACAAAGTGACAGATCCAGTATTGATGTGTTCCTTTATTGTTTGATATTTAAATTCATAGTATGTTTTTTTTTGTGTGTATGAGAGGGCTTAACCATTTTTGTCATGCTGTAAGTACAGAATTCAAATGCAACTTAACCCACCAGGTCCAGATCCACATCTGGATGTGGTCTAAACTGCACATAGATAATCACAGGACAGACATGCCACAAAGCTTTTTTAAAATATTGATGTATTACTTGAGGGGAAATTGGCCAAAATATTGCAAATTACCCATATTCCAGTCATATAAAGTGCTTAATGAAATCAACAGATCAGTCCCAAAATTGAATCAGGTGTTTATTGGACCACATCTTGTCCCTCCACAAAATTTAACTTAACTCAGACAAGACTCAGACAGACAAAAGAAATTAATCCTGCTTCTTCCTCAAGCCCCTCATTCTCTCTCCATTTCTGTAAACTCCATCCAGGAGGTTTGTTGAGGAAGACGGCCAAGTGAAGTGTGAATTCATGCTGGGCTCAGTGGCCAAGCGGCTGTGTCTGGTGTGCGGTGATGTGGCCTCGGGCTACCATTACGGTGTCGCCTCCTGCGAGGCCTGCAAGGCCTTCTTCAAGAGGACCATTCAAGGTTTGTGGAACAAACACACACACACAAGATAATACTTTTTTCCTGCATCAAACAAGTGTTTTTTTAAGCAACATGCTGAGATGCAGTGGTATCCAGTCATGTTTGGGTATAAACAAGCCCCGATCAGTTAGCGCACAGCGTCTCCTCGCTCTCAAATGGCATGAAGACCTGTTTGCAAACAGCTGATGTTCAGTTAAACTCACGGCACACTGTGTACAGTCAACATGTTTGAGTTTGAGATAGCACAGGATACACGGCGTGTGCTGTGAGTCTGTACTGTGGTGCCACTGTCTGAGGTTTAGGTGTTGAGAAGCTGGGTTCAAAGCGTGAACTGGGTCGTTATCGCGTCACGTGACAGACTGGATTTCTGATTAATCCGATGTTTCCCGATTCTGAAACAGGCAGGAAGCACAGAATGCCTGGAACCTGACAAATACCTCATTTCAACATCAGCCATCATTAGTTTGAAATGGAAGTAGTTACTCTATGCCTAATTTCCCACAATGAAGCTTCTCTTTTTTTTTTAAGGGCGCCAGATCAATTTAACTTGAGCTTTTTAAATTGATATTTCTTAAGAAAAATGATCTTGATTGTGTGATATTTCTAAAACAACAGCAAAATGAATCTCTGCATCTATACCCAATTCCTAGGGAACACTCAAAACCAATAAATATAACTCACCAAATGAAAAAAGACAAAGGAGGAGGATAAACAAAATAAAATTTGGCTAACTTCTATGTACTGAGTACTGAAAATGTAATTAACAAATTTTCACAAAGAATTCTGAAATGTTTGGAATAAAAAAGATCGCTCTTTTATACCAAGTTTATACCTTGCTTGTGTGTAGTGCAGAGGGGCAACTTGTGATTTGTTGCTGTATAAATAAATTAAATAGAAATTAAATGAGCATTTTAAAGCTACAGTGTGTAGGATTTAGTGTCATCTCGTGGTGAGATTGCAGATTTGTTTCCGTTTCATGTTTGCGGTTCTTGGTGGCTGGAATTCACGCTCCCTTGTCTTCTTTTGTGATATGCAATATATATGATCCTCTGTTTCCCAAAAAATAGGGGTTCTCAAACTTGTTAGCCTGCACTAGCAAACAACGGAGAGTGTATAGTGGAGCAATGACTGATTCCCCATTCTTTTTTCCAGTCTTCCGTGCTGCAAAATGGGAAAGGCAGCATAATGTGTATGTCCACTTTGGGCTACTGTATCAACACGACATGTAGATATGAATGGCTCATTCTAAGATTATGAAAACACATCAGTTCGTTGTTGCAGGTAAATTATACACTACTGAACAGATGGTTATAAATGTTACATTCCATTTCTGCTAATAAACACCTCTAAATCCTACACAGTGTAGCTACAAGACAAATTTGGTGGCGGAATGGGGCAGGGGCCAAGAGGGAAGCCATTAAACTGTGAAGTAAATCAAGGAAATGGTCTGAACAAATTGGTTGAGCTATTGCAGCCAATGAGGGTGCCTCTGGTTTTAAACAAAGCAAAGCATTAAAAAAATTTAACAAACCCGGGGTGCTGACATTTCCCTATACTGCAGGAAAAACTGTGAGGAGAAATTGAATTAATCTGATTCACACTGCAATGACTTGAACACGATGCTCTGCTGCTGCAAGGCCATCAACGCCCACGTTAGGAAGATTTATTCAGACAGAAAAAACGAGTCAAGTACAAGGCGGACAGATTCTTGACAGCAAGGCTGGAAAATAATGGATGATGTTGATCATGCAAACATCACTCAAATCCAAAATAGGATGAGTTGTCTCTTGCTTTTGGGTTTCCTGACACTTTCGTTGGAGTGTGTGTGTGTAAACTGTCAGTTTGTGCAAATTGGAACTTGCACTTTTTAAAAATTGGTCTGACAATAATGTACAAACAAGAAAAGTGCAGGACAGACTTTATAATTATGCTTCCATCCCATTTAGTGTAGATTATTTATTTATTTATTTTTTTGTTGGAATGGCCCTACAATGATTAAGGACTGGTTTAAAGTAGCGGTACACTTCCCTCGTGGTTCATGATATATTCCTGTCAAGATAGAATAATATCATCTGAAGTGTTTTCACATTCTTCCTGATGTATTTACACTGCATTTTGCGTAGTCATGTTAAAAACAAATGTCACAGTTTTTTTGTTATTTTCTTTAAACCTTTTCTTACAAATGGGAGCTAGTGATGACATGATACCGATACTAGAACCTTCACTATCCACCGATACTGATAGCAATCTGAAACAGTTTTCCATGTCTTAAAATAAAGTTGTTAATAAATACATTTTGTTCACTAAGAATCAGGGGGTTCTATGCTGCTTTTGCTTTTCTAGCATAAAGTGAGCTGAGCCATACTTTTTTTTCCCCCATGGAATGACATATGAAAAGTAGTAGTTTAATGTTGTTATTCTAATTTAGTTAGATAAATTAGAATCAAATTTAAAGACTGAACATCTTTCTTTGGAAAACAATACTATACAGTGTGTTAAAGGGCCCCCTTTTACAATATGTACCCTTATTTTTCCACTTTATCTCAGTTATATTCAGAATTACCAAGTTATATCGCAATCACAATTCCTTTAAAAAGGACAGGTGTCCAAAAATTATTTAAAAGATCTCAAATAGCTGCTATGTTTGAAACGCCCTTTTTTTGCTTTCAAAAGCACCATTATGAAAACAGTCTTGCACTGTATAAACAAAATCTTTCATAAATTAATGTAACAGCATGAATGATTGATCGAGACCAATTCATAATTTAGTCTATCTCTTGGCTGACTGATACTTTAAACACCAGCTGTACCAAATGGCCTATCTGGCACAGTGCCCATAAAACCTCTCCAAAATTAAAGAGCAGTTCATCATGAAAATAGTAAAACTGTAGAAACAGGACCTTTTAACATAACAAAGGTATTGTCTGAGTTATCAAAGTCCCAAATTGGTCTCGGCCAACTGACGCCTGAAACACCAAATACTGTTTTATCCAAAGATTGAAGAGATCCGTTCATAATGACAACAGTGTTAACACTGGACATAGACCCTTCTGACATAAACCAAATGCCTTTCAAGATATAGAACTTTATGTTTTTGCTTGTATATGTGAAATCAGTATACGAGGTCTGTCCATAAAGTATAGGTCCTTTTTATTTTTTTCAAAATCTATATGGATTTCATTCATATGTTTTTACGTCAGACATGCTTGAACCCTCGTGCGCATGCGTGAGTTTTTCCACGCCTGTCGGTGACGTCATTCACCTGTGAGCACTCCTTGTGGGAGGAGTCGTCCAGCCCCTCGTCGGAATTCCTTTGTCTGAGAAGTTGCTGAGAGACTGGCGCTTTGTTTGATCAAACTTTTTTCTAAACCTGTGAGACACATCGAAGTGGACACGGTTCGAAAAATTAAGCTGGTTTTCAGTGAAAATTTTAACGGCTGATGAGAGATTTTGAGGTGATACTGTCGCTTTAAGGACTTCCCACAGTGCAAGACGTCGCGCAGCGCTCTCAGGCAGCGTCATCAGCCTGTTTCAAGCTGAAAACCTCCACATTTCAGGCTCTATTGATCCAGGACGTCGTGAGAGAACAGAGAAGTTTCAGAAGAAGTCGGTTTCAGCATTTTATCCGGATATTCCACTGTTAAAGGACACCTCTGTTGGAAGCCTTAAGGACAAGTTGGAACATGTCCAGCTGTTAAACAATTTCTCATATACTCACTCCACTGAAAGCCATCAAAAGCCGCCTGGATTTTACAAATGGTTATCAACACGGAGGTGTTTTTCCTGTGCCGCCGCTCCGCGCCGGCTGCGTCCCGACGAGCGGACCCGTCCGCACGTCTTTCATTAAAATAATCTCCTTTAACAGTGGAATATCCGGATAAAATGCTGAAACCGACTTCTTCTGAAACTTCTCTGTTCTCTCACGACGTCCTGGATCAATAGAGCCTGAAATGTGGAGGTTTTCAGCTTGAAACAGGCTGATGACGCCGCCTGAGAGCGCAGCACGACGTCTCGCACCGTGGGAAGTCCTTAAAGCGACAGTATCACCTCAAAATCCCTCATCAGCCGTTAAAATTTTCACTGAAAACCAGCTTAATTTTTTGAACCGTGTCCACTTCGATGTGTCTCACAGGTTTAGAAAAAATTTTGATCAAACAAAGCGCCAGTCTCTCAGCAACTTCTGAGACAAAGGAATTCCGACGACGGGCTGGACGACTCCTCCCACAAGGAGTGCTCACAGGCGAATGACGTCACCGACAGGCGTGGAAAAACTCACGCATGCGCACGAGGGTTCATGCATGTCTGACGTAAAAACATATGAATGAAATCCATATAGTTTTTGAAAAAAATAAAAAGGACCTATACTTTATGGACAGCCCTCGTACATTCATTTATGTTGATTCTGAGTGAACAATTTGTCTGGATATTGAACTCCCCTAAAAAACAACATACATAACCCTCAACATGACTCAGCTATGAAATACAAGACTTGGATTGGATTGTTTTTTTTTCCTGATATCCAATCCAACAATTTTGGCCAACATTGGATGGATCCAGATCTGAAATATTGGCTCAGTGCATTTCTACTTGACAGAAGAACTTTGGGAACCAATGGTAGTGTTTGGGCCAAATCAATGATTTTCTTGATGGGGTTAGGGTTAATATAAATAAAGGGTCTGGAGAATGTCTTTAACAATGTCTTTCTACTCTTTTGTTCTCCTGTAGGCAATATTGAGTACAGCTGTCCTGCATCCAATGAATGTGAAATCACCAAGAGGAGGAGGAAGTCCTGCCAGGCCTGCCGATTTGTCAAGTGTTTGTCTGTGGGCATGTTGAGAGAAGGTCAGCTCTTCTGCAAAACATTCCTTGTCCCACAGTGGATTCATATCAAACAATGGTTTGGACTGAAAGACGTTTGTTTCCTCTGAGGTTGACTGGTTGGCTGGAGGAGGTTCAGACCTCAACTTTAATGAAGCAAAAAAGGGGAATCAGCCATAGAGTGAAACATTTAAAAAGTCTAACTGTTGGGGGCTGACTCCCCCCATTGAATATCTGATGGGATGTTCTCACCTGGTTTGATCACAAGTGACAGTTGTAGTCAGATGTTTCCACTCACTCAGCAAAACAGTTCCAGAGCAAGATGGTACCACCAACATGCTTAACAGTTGGTTCAGTGTTTTTGGGGTTGAATGGGTCACCTTTACTCCTCCAATCATACATCTGACCAAACAACTCAATCACAGTCTCATCTGACCATAAAACATTCTTCCAGGAGGTCTTTTTCTTTGTTTTTGTGGTCATAAGTAAGCATGTGTTGATCAAGAGAGTGTTGTTCAGAAATTGCCCCAAGATACATTCCTGGCTTTCGTAAAATGGTCTCCTTCCTCAGATCTTCACTGAGCTTGGACTTTACCATGGTACTGTGCTTTTTGAACTTCCAGCACCAGTTCAATACTGGTGAGACGTTCATGTCCATGATGAGTGCATGTAAATGCCTGACCACAACTGTAGTAAATACTGTGGGTATGTTGACTCCAGTGAAACATAAAACGTTTGACAGTTAAACCTCAGGCCGTTGGTGCGACAGTAGCTGGTGAGTATGTGTGTGTGTGTGTGTGTGTAAACAGAGCAGAACAATGCATAGTCATCTGAGAGAGAACGCGGCTGTTAACTATTCAGTTTTGTTCCATCTGTGTGTCTCTGCACTCACTCTGGCAGGTTTCGACTTCAGTTTGATGACACGGGGATTCTGAGATGAGAGTTTGTTCAATAAGATCAGAAAAGACTGCTTTCTTTTTAACACTGGAAAGAATTTTGTTTTCTTTTACAAGTGGGGAAATGTAAGGCAGAGTGTCAGGACAACTGCTGAATGAAAATAATCTGAGATACTGTGATAAAAGTGAGCTTTCAGAAAAAGGCTGCAATGATAGGAGATGGAGAGACAGGGATTTTTATTCAAGAAACCTGATCAAATCTAGGTTTGAATCTCACATGTCCACCTCTTTTTAAGAAAACCCTTCTCTGGTCCACACCACCGTGAAGCTGCATGATTGGAGATGCAGCAGACGAACGCTGCACTTTGAACATTTTCTCCAATCAGCCTATAACTGTGGGCATCTTGGTGGCTTCCCTCACGAGTCACAGTAGTAGCAGAATTGTCATATTTTTTCATGACTGACATAAATACAGTCCAAAAATTAATATGTGTTTATGTCTACAGGAAAGTGGCTGCACAAGTGATGATTTGCACCAACAATAGTATTTATATGCAGTTTGTCCAATTAGTTATGGGTTGTAAAAGAAGAGGCACTATGCTTACAAATGGCCATAATGTCTAAATGGTTAACACCATATTTTTATAAAACCCTTTGACGTAAAGGTGCCAATCAAAACAACAAGAACATATCAATTATTTCATTTGAGCTCTATTAAGTGAGAGTACAAATGCAAAATTATAAAAATAAAATGATTGAAAATTAAAAATTCTTCTTGGTTGCTTCTATTTACCCAGCTTTTCCTCAAATCTTGCTGTGGTCTGTTCCAGACCAGGCTAAATGTTTCCACAAGATTGGGGAATACAGGCTCATTGGTTTTTCCAAGGCTTGGGCATAAGCAGAGACATGTACTTTTGAAAATGCAATGAGTGAATGAACATATAAAATATAACAAAAAGCTAAAATGCCCTTAGCCGTATGAGCATAAAAATAAGAAACAAAATGTGACCATCTGACCTCTTGAAATAGGTCAAGGATAGGCATCTTTGAACTTGTCCAAGGTCTGTGTCCCAAGAATGTTCCCTGTGAATTTGAAGACCCTGGCAGTAATCGGACTGGACTGATGCTGAGCACAGATGGACGAACGGATGCAAGGCCATTGCAATACTTGATGGCCATATTTTAGCCATCGGGTAAAAATGAGTCCATCCCTTCTAGGTTGTGAGCACGATAACTCATGATGATAACAATACATGCAAATCTGTAAAATCTCCAATAATGACAAAAAATTTTGCTGCACCAGATCAACAGAAAAAGCAAGCTCGTTTTGCTTATGCAACATACTGAATACCTATCTGCCACTCGCTGGACATTTCTGGACTTGTCCCAAGGAGTAACCTTATCATCATGTGCATAATGGAAATTAGGAGCATGAGTGGATGAAGTTACATGTATCTTAAAATTAGCTTGTATATCAGTTTCTGTTGTTTCCAAAGCCTCTTTCTGGTGATCACTGAGGTCACCGCTGCTTGTCAAATAATACTACTAAAAATACAAAGAGGCATGTGTTAAAACAACCTTCTATGACACGGTAATTATAGCGTCTATGCTCAAAAATATAAACTGATAATGGCAGAGTTTGTAGCGGCAGTCAGGCGTTGCTTTAGCCTGACCGTGTGCCTGTGTGGTGACATATTGTTATCCAGATTTAGACGTGACTCAAAAAGGAAGACATTACTAACCTCATACTGTACAGTCCCACTTGTTGCCGGTTGTGCAGGACCAACAGAGACGACATAAAATGGACAGTGAAGTATCTACAGAAGATACAGTTTAATGCCTTTGTTTCATTTCGGCACGGAGCGCCATCTGTTTACCGCCTGCTTGTGTTTGTGAGTTATGGACACAGAATTATTGCAGTTTGACACGCGGATCAGTTTGTGAATATAAATTTGTCTAAACGTGTCACATTTATTTGCACAGCCCTGCCTGGCCTTGGTCTAAATTTGCTATTTTAATGGTGTACCAGCACACATCCCACTCCACCTCCGCCCTCCTCCTTCCCTTCGCTTCTGTCCTTGTAAATTCCTCCAGATGCCTTGTGGGAGTCCCGGACCTCCGTGACATGTGAACTGTTCCTCGTAACTCCCATCGTAACACGCTTCATCGTGTCTCGTAACGCCGCTCCTCCCTGGAGAGGCTGCAGTAAAGACGAACTGTGAGGTTTAACGGGCAGAGTCAGAATTGTGTTAAATGCACAATGAAAAGACCGGATTTGGTTACAACAATCGAGTATTTGGGATGGATTTTCAACGCTTTGACCGTTTATACTCCTAAGAGGAACTGGTAGTTTAATAATCAGTTAATTTATTAACTAAAATCCTAAATCATAAGAAGTTCAAGCTTCCCCATTGTGACATTTGCAGCTTTTTACTGTTTTTTTTAATATCATTTTAATTTGAGTGTGTTTGAATTTTGAACAGTTGACTGAGCAAAGAAATAATCTCGGTATGTCACCTTAACCTCTGGGAAATTACCTACTTTGTCTTCTGCTTCTTCACTCCTTTGCCTTTTTTCTGCCGGCTGCTACTTCCTGGTGTCAGGTGTGTTTAACGTAGTTGCGTTCATGATACTGTGAGGCATCTGAGCAAGTGGGAAATAGTCTTCTGAAGTCTTTGTGTTGTCAAATCCTTCACTGTTCAATTGTGCACTCAAAGCAGGTCAGGTCTGGGAGCATTTCCAGGATGGCAACTACCCAAGCAGGCAATTGGTCCTTCCCCACTTACCCAAAGGAGCCATCTATCTGTTGCAGCCAGGTGAAAGACGGGCATCCCCTTGGGGTAGGGTCCTCAACAGTGAAGCACCTGTGTGCTGAAACATGCCCAGAGAAGCGCGCCACATGGCCAAAAGGGCAATGGTGCTCTTCTCTCACAATGCAAGTAGTATGACTCATCTGAATATCCTTAAGTGACCATTCGTTTGACAGAAAGTAATTGCAGTGGTACCGAAGGATTCTCTGAAAACGCCCAGTCACAAAGACATCCAGTGATTACCTTATATATCTAGTTAGCATCCAAGACAGTAAGCACCAGGACTCTAAATAGCCAGACCTTCATTCTCCTGCAAAGGTATCAGCACTCAACATCTCTTTTCAGCAATCTCATTCCTCCAAAAACTCTTTCCAAGCATCTCAAAGGTCAAGGACCCACAGATATGAACATCACTGCCAAGATAAGCAAATCTCTCTACAAGTTTGACACTTTCACTGCAAACGGATACACTTCAGAAAGTCATTGAAAGTCTGCAGCTTAGTCTTTATTCAGGATAATAATAATAATAATAATAATAAAAACCAAACAGACATTCCAATTCTTCACTTAACTTATGTGCTGCAATCAGGGCAATAATTCTGCAAAGATCACAGCATCATCTGCGAATGTGAGGCCAGCAGCTGCAAACCACTGAGCAAAACTCAGTGCCGCAAAAGAAACTCTCTTGTTTTTGCACTCCATGGGAGTAATTGTGCTACTGCCTTCCATCACAGGGTGACACCTGTCATGAGAAGATGGTGGAATGTTATTTGAAGGCTCATCCCTGGAAAAGACAAAACCAAAAAAGAGTACCAAGGATCTTCTCTCTGGAGGGTGGTGACTGGTTCGGTGCTGAGGGCTTGTCCACTGCACTGTGGTATCAAAGTCCAAACTTGGCGTGTATAGCGACACATTAGTGTCAAAAAGCACTTGCGCGATAACACATGCAATTGGGCAAATGATATTATTTTACACACGTAGATATTAACTGCGAGGACAAAAGCGCTGCGAGTGAGGAGGAATATGCGACCAGCGCGCCGAACAACCATTCAAAAATCACCCCGCTATCTCGAAGATTATTTCTGCTTGTGCAAAGTGCATTTCTGCTCTCTCACTCGAAACTTTTGGCGCAATGTGGAGGGGAACCAGGGTCTGTCCTGGCTCTGCTGTGATTGGTCATTTCTAAAGAGTGAGATTTGATCGAGAGCGCTCCCTTCAGAAAGACCGGGAAAGTGAACTCCTAGTTCCGGAAGAAGAAGACGTCAACGCTTCGTTTTCGTTCATCATCACAAATGCCCAAATTCAGCCGAGGGTTTCTCACCTAAAGGAACATCTGCCCAGACGCCATTGTTTTTTTGTTTTAGCAGACTTCTGTGTCTGAGTGGAGAGCCTTTTCCTCGCTCAGCTGTCCTCTGAGCAGTTTCCTCTGAGCGCGCACATGCACAGAGATAATTTACGCGCTTGCAGTTAATATCTACTCATGTGCTTTTGGTGCTAATGTGTCGCAATAGACAAGGCTGATGTGGATGCGCACAAGGAACATCCTTCCTCTCACCAAGCAATGGAAGCAGCGGCCTGTAAATGTAACCTCCGCATGCGGGGGGGGCTGTATCAGTCTGCTGCTGGTGGATGCACCATGTGGATTCTGGGAACTTGTAAAGCCCCTCATGTGAAGATCCAGACAACTTCAAAAGAAGGTTGTGTGAGGAAGTAAAAAATAAATCACTGTTGGAGCAGTTTATCGAACTGAGGAGGGTGGAGGTGTGCGTGTCGTTTGTTATCCACCGCTGCTATTCTTGGCCTTCAGCTTGTCAGCGCATTCTTCTGTGAAGAGTTACACTCGGCTCTCGTGCGTGTGTTTAAGTAACTGTCAGCCCTCAACATGCACACACAAACATCCTCTTCTTTCAAACTGAACCACCGAATAGGTTTGACGTCACCTGGTGTTTGCCAGCCGTTTACGTTAAATCTGATGACAGTGTCCAAGTAATCGCCCTCATCTCCTTCATCTCGCACTTTGGAGTGGCACCTGACACGTGCCCCAGCTAATCCACTCTTAACTTTTTGTCCACCGTGACACCATCAAAGGGGTCACGGGGCACTGAGCTTACCTGGCTTACTCATCTTCTCACGAGTCAGCACTACAACGTCCACTAAAGTATATGTAGTGTACAGTTTCCAGCACAGGGTGGGCTCAGTGGAATTAGGGATACGAGGTGTCATGTGGGCCAGTAATACCCTCAAAGTTTCCACTGCCTTTATAGAGCTATTCAAGGCTACGACAAACACCGACACTGTGTAGACCAGGTAACCCAACACCTCAATAAAGGCATCCGGAGTGACGTTCACAATGATTAGACAGATGCATTTTTCTTAGCAATGGATTCAGTGTCTGATAAGTGTGTGTGTCTCCAAAGTTTCCATCAATTTGAACTGCACAGTGATGAGGGACAACAAAACTTTTGAAGATGAGCAGTTGTCACTGGTGGCTCTCAAGTTGTTAGGTATCCCAATACAGAACACAGTGCCATGCCAACTTGGGGTGCAACAGATCAAAAAAAATTCACAGTGCAGCTCGTAATGGATTGGATCACTGTTCGGATCAGCAAAAAAGAGTAGACAAATATAGCTTTGCTTTCGGAGAGGCACACTACTCGAGACTAGCCATTTTGGTTTCACCAGTGCTCAGCTCAGGACAGCATAGGGAAGGCATGGTGCACACTCCCTTCTCAACTCCTGATGTTTCAAAGTGATTATTTTCGTGCTTGGACCCCAACATACATTCAGCCTGCAGCAGGCTCTGTGCTTTAAGCATGTTCCATTGTGAAAACACAACCGCTTTGATTTCACTGCAGCTCTGCATTGAGATTTGTGCAATTATTTTAAAAACAATTCACTATGACATAAATCTGTATTTCATATCGTTATGTAAAACTGACAATTGACCATTGATGTAGTAGATCATGTGTGAACCGAACCTCAACTTGAACTTTCAACAAAACAGAGCAACTCTCACTATTGAGAAACCAGCACTGTGATACTGTCAGGGCAGTTGTCAATTTTTCATCAGTAAAATTAATTAACAGTTCCTGTTCAAAGGCTGAATAATACTCAGTTGATTCTTTTTTTTTAATTAAAAAAAATTTAAAGCTGTACTTGAAGAACCACATTTTGTTTGTTTTAATTCTACCAAGATTCAACATTGCAACATGTGCTGCATGATGTCAGACTCAGTATTTATTTATTATAAAGCCTGTGTGTTTGTGTGTGTGCTGTTCGTTGTTAGTACATTATTTAACAACGTCTAGCGGGGCTGATTTTTATTAAACACAGTAGAAATACTGATTTTGCAAGCATGTCATCATTACTGGTTTGTTTTCTCTAGGTGTGCGCCTGGATCGGGTTCGGGGCGGCAGACAGAAATATAAGAGGAGAATAGATGCTGAGAACAGCCCTTATCTCCACCCACATAATGTCTTCCCCCAGAAGAAAACATGTAAGCAAGCAAAGAAAACGTGCCATCAACTGCAAAGCATGTTCTCAATGTTTTCATCATGATGACCAATTACAAGCATTTGTATTGTTCTGCAAGTTCCTAGGCTTTGGCAGAACCATAGGCAGGTACTCTGTACAATGCAGTTAATAAACAGATAGATGAATGAGTCCATCCCCTCCAGATTTTTGACACAATTACTTCAAAACAGTAAATGCTATCATCTTATAAATCTACAAATTAAAAGGGTGTATAATGAGGATTAAGGGATTAAAATTTGGTGAACCTTCATCCATCAGATCAATAGAAAAAGCAGGTTATGTGTGGGCTTGTTGCAAATAATCTTATCACATGCATGATGGAAATTAGGAGCAGGCACTGCTTTTATCTTATAAGGCCAGACTGGCTTAGATAAGCCAGTCTAAAAACACATGGATGTAATTTACAGTCCGTTGTAATGCAGTACTGGCCAAGATAAATGCTTTATCTTCACATAATTGCTAACCTTGCCGCAAAGCAGAAAGAAGTACTATTGTCTATTTGTATGTCCAGGACAATATCTCCAAAATGCATGGAGCAATTTCTATTAAACTTGGTGTATAAACTCATTGGACTATCCTACTGCAACACAGGTTAAGTCAAGGTCATTGATCAAAGTTTAAGGTCAAATCAGAGGTCACTGTCACTGATATCTTCAAATAAAGAACACGTTTAATCCAACCTGGTGGATAAACTCAAAGGACTGTCCTCTTCCAACACAGGTTAAGTCAAGGTCATTGATCAAAGTTTAAGGTCAAATCAGAGGTCACTGTCACTGATATCTTCAAATAAAGAACACGTTTAATCCAACCTGGTGGATAAACTCAAAGGACTGTCCTCTTCCAACACAGGTCACGTCAAGGTCAAAGGTCAAGTTCAAATCAGAGGTCATCGTTACTTTTCGGCAGCAATATCTTCAAAACGCAAAGAAGCATTACAATACAACTTGGTGAATAAACATCCTGCATGGATGTCTGCTCTCCTGAGTTTAACAAATCTGTCACACCTCTCATATGATGACGTTAAGTGAATTGAAAAATTAGCTGGAGGTGGCGATGCACTGCAATCACCTGGATGCCAAGTTAACTTAATATAGGCTACCAGCCCCACTACATATTAGCTAGCTAATGAGACAACATGGTTGCATGTTTTGATTTGAATTTGATAGAAAATGTGCAGTTCGATTAAACAAAGACTCCATTATTAGCATAACTAGCAAAGGTCGGAAGCCAAACAGTGACAAAAATGTCACAGCTTTGTACAATGACAGTTAGTTTTGTTTGTTTTAACGCATTAATTAATGGTAGTGTTGTTGGTTCGATTTCTTTCTTTTGCTGAGATTAAAATCACGTATATCTCTCTTTCTCTCTCTCAGTCTCTGCTGGCAGTATTGTAGAAAACAAAGTGGTGTCTACGCTCCTGGTTGCCGAGCCAGAGAGCATTTTTGCCATGCCAGACCCCACTGTACCTGAGAGCGACATCAAGGCTCTGACCACGCTGTGTGACCTCGCTGACCGGGAGCTGGTGGTCAACATCGGCTGGGCCAAACACATCCCAGGTATGATTCAGGCTTTCTAGCTCGCTAGCTCAGCTGCTTGCACGCTCACACATATTGGCTCACATTAAGACTATAATCAGATCAGAAGGGGAGGATTGCTGTGACTTGATGCCCAGAGGATTGAAGGCATGTTGGCATAGCTGTGTGTTATGCATCAATCATTGTGTGTTACACAGTTTGACTTCACTTTACTGGTGCGATTTGAAGAAAATGTCACCCAGAAGACCCGTGGTCACCCCTGCTTCTCACTCAATGAGCAGGAAGATAGACTGCAGGGCACCCGGGGATCTTAATGACAAAATGTAGCATGCAAAATGTAATTTTACTGAGTGTGACTCAGGATGGGCAATCTAAGGGTGCATTTGCTATAAAATTTGGTGAAATAGTTGGATCTGGCCTGGAATGCAAACACTTGTATGGACTGTTTTGCAACAAAAAATGATGCCTTGGGATTAAAATCTACAATTTCTGGGTGCTTGTTTCTGCTTGTGCACCCAGCCACACCCAAAACATCACACTGGGAACACCTGGGCTTTCTGTTGATGTCTCCACACTGGTTACAAAATGGAGCGGATATATCTGTCTGTGTGCGTTGCCCTACAACAAACAACAACAACAAAAAACTTGTTTAAATCTACGCGTGTGCTTTGGTGTTTGGTGTCAGCATTCCCATTGTTCTGTTCGAAGATGAAGAAGAGCATCGCGGTGCCTCCTCTCCATCACCTGCCCCTGGCAGTTCCTGTCTGTTTCCTCGTCGTCGGCTCTTTACTGTCAGAGCGAGAGACAGATGGAATCTGACTGATCGGTGTATTTGTAGCCCTTTGCCAGTGGAACGTTTGGCAGGGAGAGCGGCGGTGACTGACTGACACCGCAGTGACCCAACCTGAGGGGAAACGAGGAATAGTGACTGAAAGAGAGAAGCACTGTTTTTTATTTTACTCCAAATTTTACTCCAAGTTTTCAAAAATGACAAAATAAAAATGCGAAAAACAAGAAAAGATAAAATGGATTTCTGTCAGCGGATATAAAGGCAAATAAATGTTAACTGATGAAATGGAAAATGTGCGCTAATCAGATTTTTACTCTGCATGATGTTGCATGAGCAAGTTATTGTAATCGGTCCTCTGTGCATGTTTTTTTGATCAAGAAAGAGGAGGTGATGGTCTAGTGGTTAAGCGTTGGGCTTCAGACCAGAGGATCCTCTGTTCAAACCCCAGCCTGACCGGAAAATCACTAAGGGCCCTTGGGCAAGGTCCCTAATCTCCTAGTTGCCCTAATTTACCATTTAAGAAAGACCCAGAAAAGAAGAGCCACAGAGGCAGATTAAGAAAAACACAGACAGAGAGAGCAAGATAAAGATGAAGATAAAAGCTCAAATCAAAGAAATGGTGACAGGCAAAGAGACAAACAAGACTGAGACTCAGCAGGGACAGATACAAAGACAGGTAGGTGACTCGAACAGAAGAGATTTTTTTTAAAAATACCCCTTAACAATGCAATGTCACATTGGCTCTAGGTAAGTGGCAGGACACACGGCCCCCATCCCTGCAAGAACCACAGTTCTGGGCAAAGTGGCCCGGGCCATCTGAGTTCTATGCCCCGGGGAGCCGAGTGTGATGGGTTACCGCCCTGGTTGCTCTCCCCGTGTCTGCTCTTATCAGGCAGATTGACAGAGATGTGGGTTGAAATCTGTGGGCCAGACTGGCAGATGAGCTGGCTAAAGACCGACTGCCCGCTTTGCTTTTGGCCTTTTTTACTGCAAGCTGGCTGTCAAACATATCCGTGAGTCAAAGTGTGGAGATATGAGTGTTAGCACTGCCCAGGGGCATAGCCAGGAAATCATTCTGGGGAGGTCTCACTGTTCACTAGGTGTCAACATCATAGTGTTATGAGCATTTCAGAAGTGTGAAACATTTTCAGATGGAATTTTCCATGTAGTATTAAAAAAAAAATCGGTTTTGATGCAACTGTGTAAGTAATTGAAGCATTTTTTTCTTTTGAGCCTTTTGAAGCAGTCAATCGTTCAAAATGGTTTCATTTTGCCCTGTTTCAAAACGGAAAATAATTTCCAGAAGCATTTAGGTTTTTTTTTCTTTTTGTTCTCAAAGTGAATAGACAATTAGTTCATCTGACTCAAGGAACAAAACAAGCCTTATTTCTACACAAACGCTGTGAGGAATATTTCAAGAATAGTGATCATTTGCAAAATCAAAAATGAAACCGTTTTTGCAAATTTTGATGTAAATACTGTTATAAGGAGATGATCAAAATGAGATTCATATTCTTCTGGCTGCTCTTTCAACAGTCACTGCGTTAAAACATCTAGTCCATCTCACGCTTTTCCAACTTCCAAATCACTGGTGCTATTCTTCCCAATACAATCCACCCTGCCTGCACTCTCTATAACACTCCCCATTAGTTTGAACAGCTGTCTGCAAGTATTGAACCGAATCCACCTTCCTCACCTCTACTCCTTGGAAAAGCATCATTCCACCATTCTCCCTCTCAGTCAAGAACATGCACTTCATCTTGCTCTTACCGACTTTCATTCCCCTTCTCTCCAGAGCATACCTTCAACTATGCAGCTTGCTTCAACCGGCTTCCTGCTCTTTCTACTGGTCACAATGTCATCTGCAAACCTGCAAAAGTCCTCTCTGATCTCATCTGTCAACCTATCCATTGCCATTAAACATAAGAAAGGGCTTTGAGCTGATACTTGACACAATACTACCTTGAACCCGTATATCATTCCTACTGCACACTTCACTGCAGTCGCACTGTCCTCATACATTTGCTGCACCACCCTCACATACTTTTCTGCCACTCCTGACTTTCTCATACAATACACAACTATTCTCTCAGCTTTCTATAAATCCACAAACACACAATGCAGCTTCTTCTGGCCTTCTCTATACTTCTCCATTTGTCTCTTTGTGAAATGTATCTGTCACCACAGTATCCATTTGGCTTCCTGTGGTAGCAATCAGTCATTCAGACAAGCATACCATCTTTTCCTATTGTCAGCAATTTTCAGTTTGTTCAGGTGTGAGTTTGAGAGCAGGGACCCCATGACAGCTTTTCAATGTCTGCTCAGATCATTTCAAGGATCCTTGAACAAACATCACATCACATGTTTTTTCAAGGTATGAAACCATATTGCTACTCAAAGATCTTCACCTCTCCTTTCAGACCAGCTTCTAGTACTTCTTCCCATAACTACATGATCAACCTAATGTCTCTGTAATTACTACAACTCTGCACATCACCCTCATTCTTATAAATGGGCACCCAAAAACACCAATGCCATTGCTCCTAAACATCTCCATACCTCCACTGTTACACCATCTGGACCAAAAGCTTTTCCACTCATCTTCCTCTGATAGCTATTCTCACTTCATCCTTATTAATGTGTCATGCATTGATTCACCCTCTCCACATCATCCAACCTTCTGTGACACTCAATTTGTGTTCATCAGCTCCTCAAAGTAGACCCTCCATCTTCTCAACACACTTGCATTCTTTATTACTGTACCATCCTGCACATCCTTTACAGCTTAATCCCTCTGTCTGAAAGGTGTACAACACTTCTCATTGAAAATACCGTACTTTAACTTTTGTCTTTATTGAAGGTCTAACATTGAAACAGACACTGTATATCTGTACCATCAATACCTGAGATTTCATCACTTAGCCCCCAACACACACACACTTTCCAGGTCTCTCTCCCAGATCGATGGTTCAGTGCCAGATTACTGATCCTTATCGACCAATGAAATTGTGCACAGACACAGTATCCAATCAACTGAGGAAAATGGATGCCAGTGACTTCCCTGTTGTGACTGTAAAAACAGACAAATTGTGATAACAATCACAGCTCTTGTCAAAAATATGAGCACCTCCTTTTCCTACCGTGGCTCTATAAAATCATCTGCTCCACAGCAGTGAAAGCGTTCATGAGTGTTTGTCTGCAGGTTGATGCACGAGATGTGCGGCGACTTAATCCCACTCATGTTGGGTGTAATTGTCAAAGCAGGTGTGTTTTCCAGAGTGTAATTAATATTCACCAATGAGTTGCTCTTTTGTACTTTGTTATGCCTTTTGATTATGTTTCATGTCATTTTCCCCATTACTGTGTGAGGAATATTTCTAATAGAGTTTCAACCCAAACTAATCTGAGCAGTGCAGGTTGGTAACTGTAAGAGGTTATTAATTAAAACTACAAAAATGCTAACTGAAATGCCAAAGTAATGAAGAAAGGAGTGGGGGGAAACCCATTGAGTTCTCTGGATGCAGTCTCGCCAACTAGGTTTCCAATCTCGCCTGAAACCTTGGCGTCAAAGTTGCAAGATCCCTGTGAAAACACGCCTACTTCCATACGATGTATTCCAGTCCTGTTACACAACTGTAAAGGCCCCCAACAAAAGCAAACCTCAACAGGCTGGATGCATGCCATCGAACACACTTCCACACCATCACAGTTGTCCCAAGAGCCTCATCTCCAACCTGACACTACATATAACACGTAGCTGCGGACCGCTGTTTCTTAAGATCGGGAGATCAGGTGAACAATGCTGAGTCAAAGAATCTACAGACCAGAAATCTCCTCAATTTGCAATGGTTGGCAGCAACAAATATGAGGCAGGTCACAGAAAACACTGTGTAAATCTACTGGAACAAATCAAAAAGATTGGTCTTGGTCATCTCAGGCCAAGTGTCAATGAGAAGAAACTGTGGTGTTTGACAAAAGGATAAACCAAAGTTGTCATCATCATTCCTGGCTGAGGGATCATTGCATTTAATTAGAAGCAATATTAACATCCCTCAAACCATTTTTGGTCAAAATAATACTGAGTCCCACTTTTTTCTTTTTTTTTGTTCCGTCCTAGGTTTCCCTTCTCTCTCTCTGGCAGACCAGATGAGTCTCCTACAGAGTGGTTGGATGGAGATCTTAATCCTTCGTGTTGTGTTTCGATCACTGGCCTTAGAGGACAAGCTGGTGTACGCTGAAGACTACATCATGGATGAAGAGCAGTCAAAGCTGGCAGGTCTTCTCGACCTCAACAATGCGATTCTGCAGCTGGTGAAGAAGTACAAAGCCATGGGACTGGAGAAAGATGAGTTTGTGGTCCTCAAAGCTATCGCACTTGCAAACTCAGGTACGTTTTTTTTCCTCTCATTTGTAACCTTATAAAAAGACATAAGATCTCATAATAACAAAACACTTTCTTATTCTGCCACTTTATCCGAAACTACCTTAAAATTTATACCATTTGTTTCAGTCTAGAATCATCCTTTGCAACAACTTCCTTGAAACTTAAGTTCCAGTTTTTAGGGTAAAGCTGCTAACAAACAAACTGAAGCTGACATTTGCATACAACAGCAGTATGTCCCTGTGCAATATTAATAAAATGTCAATTCAAAATCATGATCAAACACTTTAGAAAGATGATATTGAAAATACTAGCCCCAAAGTGAAAACTTGATGCAACAAATGTGTATGCAAAGAGTTTAACATGACATCTATATTATGACTTGTCCAGCCTTGTCTGGATATTCTTTTGAAAGTATGTTTTTGATTGTTCATAAGAATAAATACATGTCAGCTTAGACATAATTTGTGTCATTATTGTGTGGCTGCACAAACCATTTAATATTTAAGTACTATTGCACGGGGACATGCTCATGTCTACTGTGTCCTGTAGCTCCTCTGTGGAGCCCTTCCTTTCATTCTTCTCTTATGTTGCAAAAATAACATCAACCATCATGTCCCACTTATTAGATTCCATGCAAATTGAGGATTCAGAGGGAGTTCAGAGACTCCAGGATGTCCTTCATGGGGCTCTGCAGGACTATGAAGCCACCCACCACCCAGAGGACCCCCGGCGTGCCGGAAAACTGATCATGACCCTCCCCCTCCTCCGGCAGACGGCTGCACGTGCTGTGCAGCAGTTCTGCAGCATCAAACAGGACGGCCGCGTGCCCATGCACAAACTTTTCCTCGAACTGTTGGAGGCCAAAGCCTGACCACCACAAAGGCAGCCCTCGCTTTGCTCGGCATCAGCGGTTTGGACAGCAAAGAATAACGGGTGAAGGTGGGGGGTCTGACGCCGCGTATTTGTCCATTTCAGCTTAGACTCATCAACGGCATCGTAAATCTGCAGCCAAGGGGGTGAATTCTGATGCATAGCTGAACTTTTTTTGAGCCGAGTTCCAGTGAAACTTCCAGTGGAAGGTTCAACTTCCATTTTAATGTCTTTTCGACAGCAAGAACATGACTGTATTTCATCTTTGAGTCAAATGTGTTGACCTGCTTTGATGTAGGAGCTTGAAGCTGATGAAGGATCGTGAAGAATCACCTTATGGACATATTTCCTGTTCCATGCCAAATGTAGAGCTTCTTTTCTCGAAAATCACCTAATATACTTGAAGATCCTTCTGGATTAATGTGTCCATCTTGACGTCTGTTAATCTGAACTGCATTTAGTTCATTTTTTTTTATTTTTATGATTTTCAATGTAGCCCTTGCAGAGAAGAGGTAAATGTGTACTTAGAGGTAAGTCTTGCCAAAGAGTAAAGACCATTAAAAAACTACCAGCAAACATCCACAATCGTGTACTGCCTGTAAGACATTCATTCTTGCTCTGAAAATATCTCGGTAAGACACGTGAAGCATTCTTATGCATAATGGGTGGATTTAAAGTCATACCTAAAATTTTTGATGAAAGCAACTAGACTTGTTTTATCATCAAGATATGTCACCAATCATCCAAGTAGCTTCTTCAGTCTAATGCAAAGAAATGTGGTTTCCCCAAATTAGTGTCTTTACTGTAAACCAGACATTGTGGTCCGGGTTAACAATAATAACCCATTTTTGTTAATATTGCCCTGGAGCGTTATTAAGGTCAACTTGCCATCAAGAGAGTCACTGATTGTGCTCTTCTTGATGGACTGGTGAATTCTGTTGGGGAAGGATGAAATGACAACACTTTTGAAAAAAGCAATTTTCTCATGTGTTGAGTTGATGTTTCATACATGTAGCATACAACAAGCGATTGTTACGGGTCCCACGGAAATGCAAGGGATTCCCAAAATAATTCATATTTGCAATGGAAAAAACAAATTTGAGCATCTTGAATATTCTGTGGTTCATGGAAGATCACGGCATAATGACAAAATATCCCAGTTCATCACAGATAACCTCCCAGACCCTCAAAGGTTTTCCAAGAACAAGGCTTTCAATCATGGCTGTCTGTAATGCACAGCTATGGAAATGACAATGAAGTTTAAGTCCTTCATCCCTAGTTGAGGAACGGTCCAGGAAAAATAGCTGAGGATTTGATTATACCTTTGCCCGAGGTTCAAATATTTTCCTAAACAGCAGTTTACAAAAGTGGGCAACTAATCACTGTCCCAGAATCTAAAGCCAAAGAATGACAACGACTCAATGAAAACTGTTGCTGAAAACTGTTAGAAGACAGAAATACTCAAGCAACAGAAGTCATTCGTCATCTCTATCCTCAAAGAAAGTTCATGTAAACATGATTCAAATATTAACCTTAACTGTATGCGTGTGAACATCTCCGTAATTCAACATCGCCACTAGGGACAGTACTGCATACAGCACCAATAAGTGCAACATAGACGATTAAGCCCACAGCTTAAGCAGATTTCAACCTTTTCAGTCTCTAGATCAGGTTAGGTTAGACCGGTTGTCTGCCTGGGTGGTTGCTATCCAGGACCCAACGCAAATTCATAGTGTATTGGATGCTGTAACATGCAGCACCAGCATATGCTAACCTGATCTATGAGTATAGTTTACATCTTATCCTTTCAGGAGACATAATATACACAGTGATGCTAATATGTAGCCGTTGTCGTCATGGCAATCCCTCGTGATGAGGAAGACTGTCTCTTGACTGATTCCCAGATGGGATGGTGGACTCAGAGATGACTGAATAGGCCCACTCTTGACATGCAGCACCGTAGTGCAAACCGGCCCAGTTGTTTTGCACTCAACCTCAAGATATCTTCAACTCTGATGATGGAGAATCTTTGGTGACAGATAAAACAACTAAAACTAAGATAAACAAATGTTTAACCATTATATAAAATGTCAGGGAATGAAGTATTATATGTCCTGCTACAACTATAAAAGTAAAAGTGGTATTTATTCTGTTTTTCTGTTTAATTTGCTAATGTTGAATCAGTAAGTAACTGCTGGCTATTTTTTATTTAAGTATTCTTAATTGATGAATATCACTATAAGATAATTATCTTTTTTAATAGTTTCTCTGCTGTATTTACAGCACTTGATACCTATACCATATAAGACAACCTGATTATACTGTATGTGGATACTTGAAGATCATAATGTTGTAGAGTTGTGTATATCCCTAAATGTAACTATGTAAAAAGGCAGCCATATAACCTGGATTAAGGTCCTTTCTCGGGTAGACGGCTAAGTGTAGAATTAAATTTGTGCACCAGTGATTCTTTTAGCCATCATGTGTGGGGAAAGTGGGTAATCTGTCAGTGTGTTTCATGTGATGACCAGTTTGTCATTTTTACTCACCATAAATGAAGGGATTAAATTTGAGAGAATAAGTACAACATTCTGCTTATTTTGCTTCTTGATGCAACTGTGACACTACAATGTGGATATTGTTGTGGCAAAACTATTACACGTGTGCAAAGGGGTTCAGTGTAATTTTTTAAATGTATATTTGTGATGCTTTTTGCCAACAGAGATGTTGGGAGGACCTGTGCCGTGCGATCTTTCTCAGGTGGATTCTTGGGCAATAAAGATAATCCTCCAATGCAACACTGGAGTCATTTAGTGTGATGTTTCTGAAGGGCACTAACACTCTGAAACAAATTCATTAAGAGGTGGTAAGTGAGTCCAGTCTGCTGGACTGTCATTTCCAACTATGTCCCATTATGGCACATTTAGGCCGTCAGCACCCGGCTCGGATGGAGATTTGTAATTAACACCTATAATGTAATGAAGTCTAACAGTGGCTCCAGGGAGCGCTACTCATCACAAGGCTGGTGAGGCTGATAAAAGCAAAATATCCATCATGAACGCTCCATCGTGTTCCAGAGACAGAGAAGGTGCCATGCCTATCCCACGTCAGGTTTCTTGCTGAAAAACCTGTCCATCTTAAACATCTTGCCCATTTTCTCAAAACTCAAGAGACCTTCACCCCCAATTGGTTCCCCCTGCTAGTATAACGTCTGTGAAACTAGGGATTCCCACCCGCAACGTCCGGATAAATCATTAGAGCTGGATCATTGCAGGCATCTTGGAAGACATTCGCGACTGAATGAATTAAAGCCATCATTTATAGTTTTGGCAAAGGATTTACAGCTGGATGCCCTTCCTGGCATTAACCATCGATTTATCTGGGCTTGATTGAGTCTGTTGAACTTCTACTCATCGCTGTGCTGCTGTGGTGTTCGCACAGAGTCTAGACACAAAAATCAGAAAAGACCTGTGACTGCTTAAATAAATTTAGATAAGAATAACCACACAGATTTGTTCATATTACATCCAGACATGGTAATGTGTACGGCGGTATTGTTTTCAATCCTGTGTGGAAACAAATTTACTCCAAGGGTTTTGGTCTTGATAGAATGATCAAGGACTATAGCCAAGAACTAAGTGGTTTGATATTGTGAAAAATAAATTGTTAAAAGTCGAGGTCAAACTTTTAGCCCGGGTGTTTTGATTGGCTATTGCAAGAAACTGGTTAACACCTCCAGTGACAATTAAGCACTAATACAAAGTCATATACTACATTAATAGTGGTCACATGACCTTCAACTTTAGGTGACCTTGAAAGGTCAAATTCAAGGTCACAGTTTATTTAAAACAGTTGGGAGCAATTATGGGCTGAAAATGGTGGAAGGGCTTTGTGTTTTTCCAAGGATTTCAGCAAAAATTCATCAAATGTTGAGACCACACAAAACCATATATTATGGTATCACTGAATCACACAGAATTCATTTGCATGAATGAGTTTCAAACATGAAGTGCCTCTTCCAGTTGAGAAAATAACACAATGCTAAAATACCCTCGGCTGTATGAGCATAGAATAGCAAACAATGTGACCTTTTGACCTCTTAAAATAGGTCAAGGTTAGCCATCTTTGAACTTGTCCAAGGTTGGTGTCCCAAGAATGGTCCCTGTGAATTTGACGACCCTAGCAGTAATAGGACTGGAGTTATGACGTGCACAGTCAGACGGACGGATGGACGGACGCAAAGTCTTTGCAATACGCGATGGCCATATTTTGGCACATGGGTAGTCCCAGTGGGTGGAATGATCACCATAGCAACAATAACCTGTTTTGGATATTAATTAGGTCACAGGGTGTGTGCGAAAATTATATTTCATCTCATGTAGACTATATTACTTGAAGTAGGCACACAAAATCTACAACTGACTCCAAGGCCCCCACTTGATACAACATTTTAGCTCATAAGGTCATCTGGCGTAGAATTTTTCCCAGAGCTGGACAGGGGGGATTTGCCAAGGCTTCTTGTTCATCTGAGCCGAAGCTCGATAACCTCCGAGGAATCTCTGGAGCATGCTGGAGGTCTTGCCGCACATCAGCTGTCGGCGAGTGAGTTAGTGATCTTTGAGTGATAATATGTCCTTCTCCTTAAATGACTTAGTATGTGACTAACGCCTATGTCGCCAGCCACCGTGGTGATGGATGAGGCATTGAGAAGATGGGCTGTTAAAAAAAAAGGCTGATTCTAGCACTCAGGGGTGAGATCACTCCCTCAATAAAAAAAGCATTGTCCCGAATCATCACAGCGAGGTATGAATGCTGATGAGGCTATTAGACGGAGGAGAGCTCGTCTGTAAAAATAAATCAAACGAGCTGTTCGTTAATGTGGGGGGCTCCTGTTGGAAAACGCAGCGGGGGCCAGATTCACATAAAATGTCAAATAATCACTTTATTTGTCTTGAATTATGCAATGACTGCTGCATATGCAGCTTTTGTCCTTGGTGTGCTGTTGCCCTAATTTTAAATTTCTTAACATTTTATTCCAATCAAGCTTACTAATTGTGCAAATAACCAGGATTATTCCTGAATGGCCCCATCAGTCTCAATTATTCCTCCAAAGCATAAGTGGACAGTTAGAGGCCTCAGCAAAAGTGTTTTTTGGGCAAAACCTTTATGCTGCATAGTCACAATAAAAAATATTGCTGTAAATAATTAACTGATCATAAATACGCTGATTAATAATACCTATATAACTATAATAAATAGATCTGCACCTGCCTCAAGATGTCATCTTCACCATTTTATTTTCTCTGATCAACAGCCAAAAATCCCAAAAATATAAAAATTTTGATATCAGCTGTAGAATGTAGACAACTTTTTAAAATAAACTCTCAAAATTGTTCGTTTGTTTTAAAAAAATGCAGCTGTTTTGTTTCCGATTTCTTTCAATCTGTTGTTTTTAAATCGTTCATGTGCTGCTCAAACATTTCGCCTGTTGTGTGGCGCCATCTTGTGGTTACGCAGCACATTACATCGCACATTCTGCTTCAAAAAAGTCAGAAAAAAGTAACAAGTGCATCATAAACGCACATCAGAAAAAGTATTTCTGCAAGGGAGACAGAGAGGACTAAAAATTTCACTCCTTTTCTCTGCCATTAATTAAAATGAGTCTTTTGAGGTTAAATAATTATATGAAAATGCAGGAGACATTTGTAAAATGTAATATGTGCAGTTCACAGAAAAGTGCAAGCTGCGAGCCAAGCTGGATGTGACATTATGGCCTTGATTCTATCAAAGCTGGGATGAAAAAACAAATGCTTTTTTTTATGTCACACAGACTCTGACAATGAAGCTTTTTTAATACTTGTGACATCAAAAACTCCTTAACAGTACATGGTAGACACATAATACTTACACCAAAGGTACCCCCTGGGGAGTAGATGAGCTGATTGCTTTGGGGTTGTTTGTCACAAATGTTTGCCTATTACTATAGGTGTATATGCCAAATTGTGGTCTTGATTTGTATCATATTTGGGTGATTCTTTAACTACGGGCACTATTGGCCTTGTAAATGTAATTTCCACCACACCATTGCCTTACAATATAAAGCGCCTTGGGGCAACTGTTTGTTGTGATTTGGCGCTATATACATGTGCTCTGATGTCACTGTTTATCTCCATAGAAACTACCCAAACAATCTTTCATACAAATTGTTTAAAGGGACATTACAGTGTTGTGGTGGAAATTACAGCAATAGTGTGGGACAACTACATTTTGTTTAAAAAAATCACAACAGTTGTATGACATTGAATACCCCAATTATGTTTTATTTTACTGATATTTTATTCAGAGATATTTTAAAACATTAGAAAAAACGTTTTTTTTTAACCATTCATTTTTATCATTGAAGATCAAAAGTCTGGGTGTGGGACAAGCACAAAACGGCAATATTTGCATATAATGATGCTGAAAAAAGGTGAAAAAGTCATCAGACTACTAGAACAAATTTCTTAACACTTTCATTGTAAAGATAACTATAAAAGTGTGAAATGTCCCCTTTTTTCTGTTTTTCATACAATATGATCAAAGGACATAAGTGCCCGTAGTCTAAGAATCACCCATTTATGCTGGGATTTTTTAATTACAAGTAATAGAAATTCTGCACATATGCAAGACACTTGAGGACCAGCTACCACCTCGCCTCTCCAGGTAAAGTGAAACCAGACACTAGGCTGTTACCATGGCACAACTGAAGACACGCAATGACTGATGGGAGTTTGGGACGGTTCGGAGGCCACGCATACAGTTTGGTCAAGGCTGTATTATTCACTTGGATGGGGGTGTCTTGAGTGGGGCTACAAGTATTGTGCAGTTTTCTTTGAATAGTTTCACCTCATCTCTGCTGTGTTGATGGGAGGAAGGACGGGGTGACAGGTGTGCTGCTAAAAGCCTTTTGGATCAATGTACAACTCAGTGAGAACTCAGTGAGGGGCCCGCCAGCAAACCCCCCGCCTCAGGTGGAATCACGGACCTCAGCACTGGTGAGATCCTGCAGTATTAAAACAATGATATTTCTTATTTGTGATCCCCAAGAGCTGTTTCTGGATCAGTTCTGCAAAGAAACATGAAGTAGGTGTGCTGTAAACTTAGTGAACAGCATGGACCAAAAGATACTAAAAATATTGTATAGCTAGAAATGTGGCGTATATATGAAAAAAGGAGAATTCATAAAAGTGGTTGATTAAGGAGCATTATTTCTGCAGGCTGGAAAGTAGGCCATGAAAGCAACCGTGTCTCCAGTTACAGTGCTATCTCTGTACAACGCTCTTTCTCATAGCAGTGTATCATAAACTGGAATACATTTTGACAGGGATAAATCCTTCCTCGTAACACAACCCTATCATACATATATATATATATATATATATATGTATGTGTGTGTGTGTGTGTGTGTGTGTTTTGTTTTTTTTAAACATAGCTTAATAATTTAACATATGTTTAACATAACTCAAAACTCAATTGGATGTTTTTTTTTTAACGTAAGTGTAATGTAATAATGACATTTTGTGCTGCTCTTCATCAGTACTGATGATACCATCAGGTTCGGAAAATAAAATAAATGCGGAGGAATGTGAAAATACCACCACACAACCCTGCAGAAAGGATTTTGCATGAATGTACCAAAAGCAGACACTTCTTCCCTCTCCCCGATCTCTTTGTGGGGTACATGAAGCCTGAAATGAGCTTGTCAGAAAACAGCAATATTTTAAAAAACTGGACACTTGTAAGGAGTAATCCTGAGTAGCATAAAATTTTAATATTTTGCAAGGGTGCATATGTTCCTGTCACAGTGAAATCTGTCCCTTCCACCAGATTCATTGAACCCCACTCCTCCTGAAGGAGGAGGAGGAGGTGAGCAAGCAGAGGGAGGTGACGGAGGCGGCCGACCCCTCGTCCGTGAACTATGGTTTGTCGTAGTGATGGCGTGCATCGCCTTGCTGCTGCTGGCTGTCATTTTGGCGCTCGTGCTGCACAGGGTAAGACTTCTGTTCAATCAGGACGGCGTGACATCACGTTCTGGCTGCAGACTGAGCAAATCTCAATCCTCTCCGTTTCTCCTGCACTAGGCCCTGAACAAACCTCCCCTCACCAGAGAGCGCCCCCCACTGGTGGCCTTACCGCTGCAGAAGAGGAGTCCCATGGCTGCGTCTCCTCCCAGCAATTCCATTTTGGTGAGGCCACAAGGAGGTCAAACCAATGGTCTCCATTAATTTGTCTGTTTGCTGTAATGGAATTTTGCAGCGTTCATAATCACATTACTGCTCGACGTGAGCTGTGCCTGATTTGATTGTTCCCGCAATAGTTTATTTGTTTTTGGATTGGTCTGCTGCATCCAAGTACGGCCAGATTTGAGCTCTTTTGTCCCTTTATATGCCCTTTTAATTCGGAGACATACGAGATGACAGCATTTACTGTTTTGCAGTTATTGTGTTGACAAGCTTTGACTTATTTACTCCTTTATCCAACTATTCACTCACCCCATTTTACAGGTAACCTGCCTAGACATCGCTTGAAACTATTTCAACAGCGGTCACATCACCATGGATTAGATCTACGACAGCAAAAAGAAAGCGGGCAAAATACAATATGAAAAATAAAAATATTATTTGGTTCTCACAACATAAGAAAGATGAGATTGTGTCACTTGAATTTAAAATAAATAAATAAGTCAGGTCCCTTCAGCTGAAAATATGAATGTGTCCATTCGATTTCAATGGTGATCTTGATGTGGTTAATTATCCCATAACATTTTTTAAACATTTCCTTAAATAACTCAAAAAGTGTTTCAGATTGCATTTTGGTCTGGATCTGGATGAATTAATCAGTATTTTATTCTTGGAGGAAGATGCACACCCCTGTACTGTGACTGACAAGTCAATGAGTGCAGTGCAAATATCATTATTCTGCACAAAATGCACATCATCTGCCTTGCACACAGTAAATGATTTCTTTATTGCAAAGTAATGGACTCACATTTTGCAGTTATGCTTTATGTTAAACATCTGCAAGTGTACATGTAGAAATCCTCCTGCCAGAGACGACATTTAGGCCTGAAATGTCTCGTTCTAGGCTTCTGAGACAAATGTAACTAATGCACGGTAAAAAGTGCTCTTTGTTCTTTTTCCAATCTGCACATTTCTCTTTTCAGTTCGACACCGTGCCGGACACCACGGGTTTCTCCAACACTGTAACTCTCAAAGGCTTCACAATGAAATTAGAGGTAACACAAGCACACTAACGATGATGTAAGGCCTGATTCAGTGGTGAGCATATTTGGTACACAGGAATATTTTCTTTTTCCACCAGGAGGTGATGGAAGATAAATGTGAGGCCGTGGAGGAGGTGCCTCCACAAGGAATGCTGGAGATCCTCAGCGTGAACTCTCTGAGGCGCAGCGTCAGCCAGGTGATAGACGGGAAGGTCCTGACACCGGACGATGAATCGTGGGATCCGGACATTTCGGGTCACGACAGTGGGATGGTGAGAGAAACACCAGAAAGCTGTGCTGATCGCCAACACTCTGGAGACGTGTGCGCTTGTGATCTCCTCAGGCTTTATGGAACTGTGTTTGTTAGTAAGATATCTTCAGAATACCTTGAGATTCTGATGAAATATGGCAGGTACATTGTGCCAGTAGATGGGAAGAAGTTACTTGACTCTGGTTAGAATCAGTCAACGATCAAAGCCAGAGGTCAAGGTCAAACGCCTGTCCCCAAGTCGATATAAGAAAATGACAAATTTTATGGAAATTAATTGATATCTTGTTTTTAGTGAACTTGACTGCTTAAAATCGCATGTAACATTTAATCATTGTAGTTATTTGCCATATCACCTAAACTACAGACCTTCTACTCCTTTAAAAAATGAAAACAGGCTTCTGTGAAATGTTTAAGTCATTGAAGGGCCATTTCACTGCAGCTACAGCAGAATCCATTACGTGGCGTTATTTCACAACCAAATTTTACTGCTTTCAAAATTACGTTAAACACGGAAAACTGAAGTTGGGAACTTTAAAGTTCTGAAAAATGTTTGTTCATGTGATGGATCCAGTGACATATTTGAGTTTTGTTGTCTTTACAATGAACACATAAGTTATTATAGTTGTGCACGGTGGCTGAGCAAGATGGCAAAATGTCTCAAATGAGTGTATTTGTATTTGTGGCCTCAAGTCAGGAACAACAGTACAGTACCATAATCATTGCAGCTGTCTTTGAAAAAAATAAAAAAAATAAATTACGCTGGCAATTTCAGAGATAAAAAGAATACAAACATATCGCAGACAAACAGAACCAATTTATCGAAAGTAATTAAATAGCATTTGTTAGGACGCCATTTTGGATAAATTGGAGCACTGAATTTCTGCCGGTGTTTAAGATAAGAGAAATATAACAATAAAAATCCACCTGACAGTACGCTTAAATGGTTTTGTCTAAGTAGGAACTCATAATTTCTCACTTTACAGCGTGTTATGAATGTGCACTTGGATCATCAATGACTTGCATTTTCAAAAACTGCAAATTTTACATAACGAAAAATCTACGCAGTTACATTATCCTCTCGTCAAAACGTACAACTGGAAACCGCTAAAAATCAGCCATTTTTGGCTTTATAGCAGAGAAGATTTAAGATTCCACATTTTGCATTTCCTTAAAATTCAACATATTCGCCACAATATATGTGCAAAGGTTTTAGGCACCCCAGTGGGTCAAAAATAAATTATCCAATTTGAAATGTCCAAACATTGAACAATAATTAAATGTTATATTTTATATTTCATTAAAGAAACAATTATTTCTCAAGTTATAAAGCGCATAAAAAACACTAAATTTTGATTTCGTTGAAGACGTTCCACCAGGTACATCTCACACGTTCACCCGCACACCTGTAGCGATCACTGGATGATGGTAAAAACCTTTTAAATAAAACATTTTGAGAAACCACAGATGATTTAAAAGAATTTCTGTATATTTAATCAGTGTGCAAGATTCAGTGTACTCTAATGGTGAAGTTGCAGAATGCATAATGTCGCCGTTCACGATTTTGTTTCATGTTTTCTCTTTTCTGATGATTTTATAAATATGAGGGTTATTAAGACCAAAAAACAAACAAGCAAACAAACGGAGTTTTTCCCTTTTGGGCTACTGTATCAACATGGCCGTGCAACATGGTGGCCTCCATTGTAGATTTAGCAGGATTTTACAGACATTTTAAGCACATTAAAGTTGTTGCGCATTTGTCACCTATCTGTATTTAAATGCCTAAATCATCTTTATTTCTTCTAACATTGTTCTCCGTTGTAGTTTATGGATGACGAGGAATTTGTGGACACTATTAAAGGCTTCAGCACCGTGAGGAAGGAGCACACCATGTTCACCGACACCAACCTTTGACCCAACCACGACCCCTGGAACCTACAGACCGCTCACTTCACATGTAAAAATCACTTAAAATCGCCTTTCTCTCAGATCTGTCCAGTTAGAGACAGTGTCGTCTCTCAGATCGATCACCGCTGGAGGACATTCCAGAAAGTGAGTGAGAAAGGAATTATGACTAACTTCAGCAAGAAGACAAAAACAGAAAACAGTTGAAGATGTTTGGACGGAAAGCTGGCTGACAGAAAATTATGTTCCTGCGTGTGTATGTGTGTAAAATATATATATATGTATATAAAAGGCTAAAGAAACCAAATAGAGTTGTGGACATATGTTTACATACGTTACCAGACAATGTGTGTGTCTTTCAGTGAGAATGTCTACTATATTTCCATGTTATTTTAAAATGGCTTCAGCCACAAATGAGAGCGGTCTTATCCTTTGTCCTGGTGATGAACTGCAAACTTTGGTCAAGTTATTGTTTCATAAATATCAATTTCTGAGCAATGGCATAATCTTTGTCAGTCTTTCAAGTCATGATGTTGGAGCGCTCTCTTAAAGGTGAATGATGCCACATTTCTAGCTGATGTGTCCAAGTCCTCCATCAATTCCTTAGTTATGATCCTGAGGTTCTGCTCAACCTTTATCACACAGTTTCCCAATTCCTGTGTGTTAATTTGGGGTGAGAGGAGTTACCCATAGTACCTTTCTTCTTCATCCTCCCTAAATGCAACAATGCACTGGTTCTACAGGTAGGTTCTTGAGTACAGCCAAAGTTTCAAAGTTATGACAGGCATTCAGAGGCTCTTAGATTAACTCCTGAAATCTCTCGTAACTCTCCATACAAGAAACAGTAAGACCCATCAGGCCAGTACCTATTGGAGAACTGATGCAGATGAGAGTGTACAAAGCCCTCCGAGCAGGATGCCAATCCACTCCAGGTTAATTCCCAGGAAAGCCTCGTACCGATTTACGGAAGGGTGAAGAAAAGCTTTTAACAACTATTAAATAACTTTGTAAGGAAATAAAGCAGACACTAGTGTGTTTCCCCAATGGGTTCCATGGGCTCTACATTGGATAGCATTTATAAAATATACAATTTTTCAAGAGTAAATTATGAAAAGTTCCTACCATGAGTTGCAATGGTGTGTGAGTCTAGAATGTTTTTTTTTAATCATAGACCTTAGACGTCAAGTTTATGGAAGAACTCAACAATTTTATTTCCTGTTGATTATGAAATGTTTTAATGTTAATTTACTGTTTTAATGTATTTATAAATTGTTTAGGTTCTTGAGAAATATATCATATACACACACGATTATTATTATGATCAGTATTATTTTATTATTACATCTATTTTGTCATTTCATTTTATTTTATTTTTTTAAATGGACCACAGTGGAAATAAGTGTTTTCACTTTCTTGTGTCATCCATGTATTTAACGTATTTACAATTATGTACTTACGCTGAACTAAATAAAAATCACACACGCTTTTAATATACAGATGATTTACCACCCGCTGCTGGAATGGTGTGTGAGACCAGAATGTAATTATCTTCAGCTAATATCCAAAAATATTAGTCCTATTTGGCAGCATTCATCCTTGACCCAAAATACATAAGCGTACCAAATGGCAAATGTCAGCTCTCCGATTTCTGTGTGACTGAAGTTGTGTGCACACACTACTTTTTGTCTTTTCTGCATTATGCCGCAAGCAGGTACTTTTATTTTCACACACCCACAAACAGAGATGGTGGGGGAAGACATCAAATGCACTACAGTTCTCACTCAGGGTAATGGCAACATGACATTTAACTAAAGTGACCAATTGAACTACAAAAACACAAGCAACACTGTTAAACATGAACCACAATAATATTTAACACCCCAAAACCCCCCAACTCCCATGGAGCATTGCAGCACAATGTCCATTGTCCACCATTAGCTAATATCACTAATTTCTTCAAAAATATTAGTCCTATCAACTTTCCATTTTGGCAGCGTTCATCCTTCACCCAAAATACATACGCATACTAAATAAATGGCAAACGTCAGCTCGCCCCAGTTTCTCCGTGATCGAAGCTATACACACGCACACATAGGCCACTTGGCTATTATCATATAGATTCTGACTTCGATTGTTGAGATACAAGGTTGTTCAATAAGTGCAGAAAGTGAAAAGAAGAGTTCAAATGTTTGGGGGGTTTTTGTGACCAAGGTATATGTAAACGTATATCTGCAACTGCACATGGAGATATAGAAAAACACAGCTAAGTATTTATTTTTTTAAGGAGCCCCAACTCGTCATAGACTGCAGCAGCATCTCTCAGGTGAGTCTCACAGAATTGGAATAAATGTGGTTTGTAAGTGCCATTAAGTGAGGCAGCAGTTAAACTACATACCCATCTTGATACATTAAAGTTATTCATTTATGTTGCTTCTATTCATATGCATAAAAAAAAAATTAGTACATCTAATAAAACACATTTTTAAAGTGACTCAAAGTTGTGTAGAGGTCTTCGGATTTATTTGAAATGAGCTACAATGTGACAAGGACACAAAACAAATGTACATTTACAGTCAATATGGTTACAAAATGATCATTTACATAATAAATTAATATACTGCGGTACCACATGAGAAAGTAAACACGAAATCCCAAACAGGGAGATTATACTGCATTAAAAACAAATAGGAGCTGGTTTAATGTACAAAATTGACAGGCATTTATAAAGGCAGCCTCTTGTTGCTTATTTTTCTGCATGTATAAATATAAAACCACTAAGTTGTATTTCGACTGATATGTCTGCTAAAGAAGACCAAACTCTGGCCTGAGATGCGATCCACCGACCTCCATGCCGACTACCATTTCATCACAAAACCAAAGAGAAACACGTGAGTAATTTACGTCACAAGCAACTCAAAATCCGCCCTAATCAAAAATAGACGTTTACGTCAAATGGGCCGAACAAGAATCCAAGTTTTTGTGCATTTCATTTCCACTCACGTTGATCTCATTACTGTAGTGTTAACAAATCTGTCACCGTAAACGTGTTTCGATCGCTAAAGTGCTTGCAGCACATGCCAGGTTGTGAATCTTCTCAAAGCTGGCCAAAGAAGCTACAAGTCTCCTTCAAATTGCAGCTACGCTTTGTGCAATCTTCCCCAACATTCATAGTTTTCATTTGCATACTTCTCCCAAGCGCATGGTTCCATCTGAAACAAAACGCCTCATTAAATGTTAAATTTTTCTGACTCACTTAACTAATGAGCAAACTAAAGCTAACCAATAGTACTGTTAACAGTACTGCAGTAGATACTACTGCAGCCAACAAACATGTTTTAAATGGTTAAGAACAACTAGTACTAGCATAATCTAGGATTTGGAGCATTTAAACTGCTTCAACAAATCTGAACAGAAATACTATCTTGGTTTATTCAAGATGCTACACTCAGTAATTCCTGCAACCTGCTCAACCAGGTATTTGTGGAAGTTTTTAAACTCGAGTCAGAGAGCACAGATCAGAATAACAGCTTAAATCCTGCTACAATAACCACGGTCACAGCTGGAACAATATGTTGGTAAAATTAAGTCAGTGGAAAAACAGTACACATTTTTTTGTACTTCCTTTAAATTTGCGCAGGTGTGATGATTTCTACAAGTTTTTGGAATTGTTTTTCACTGTGATGCAAGCAGTTGTGGCCTTGGAAACCACCAGGCCAAGGCTTTGGAAATCAAAGAAGCTGACAAGCAAGTAATGCCTGATTCTAATTTCCATCATGAATGTGATTCCCTGCAACAAGGCCAGACACGTCCAGCAGGCGGCAGACATGTCTACATTTTACATAAGAAATTTTTTATTTTTTTTTATACTGATCTGGTGCAACAAAGTTAACCAAATTTTAATCTGTTTACCTTCATTACACACCCCGTTCATGCAGAGACACAGCATTTATTGGTATTGCGTTAATCTGGAGAGGATGGGTTTATTAATCCATCTCTCCACTCACTGTATTTTACAGCAACATGCCTCACATTTAACCAAAGTCTAGAAGTTCCCACATCTCCTAATTCGGACAGATAACACACCTGATTTCCAAAACC
This sequence comes from Thalassophryne amazonica, assembly GCF_902500255.1. Classification (NCBI taxonomy): domain Eukaryota; kingdom Metazoa; phylum Chordata; class Actinopteri; order Batrachoidiformes; family Batrachoididae; genus Thalassophryne; species Thalassophryne amazonica. The sequence continues at coordinate 26,001,892 of NC_047123.1, read as the reverse complement.
GAATTCGCCATAAATCTTTGCCCACATAAAAGGAAGTACACGTGTAAGTGTGCACAGAATCCTTTGCTTTTTTAATTCCACGTAAAAATTCTTACGCATCCAGAAACAATCGAACACTCTGGAATGTCGGTACCGTTCGCAGCAGGGTTGTAAAACATTTCTAACATGATTATTGTACCTGAGAGCTACACTAGACCTGATCTGTGCATGTGTGGTGCACGTTTAACAGCTGGTGACGTGGGTGCTAGCGCACAGATGTGTTGGAGACATGCAAATGTCAATGTTGAACAACTAAGGTGCATAAATTCAAGTGTTTGGGTGCATGAATGACCAATAACGTAGGTTGACATCCATGACGTGACACATTTTCTGCACAACCCGCGAAAGTCTAAATACAATCAAACACTGGAAAGATAGAACTGGGTGCATCCACCAACACTGGACACGAACAGATCACTAAACCGTTATATCATGAGATCCCTAAAATTGACAACACATTATAACAACACAATCTTACTAAATTCTTCTAACAATATGAGCAGCTAACTCATTTTCTATTAAGATGAGAATGGAACTTCTGTCGCGTCCTGAGGAGGTGTTACGGTTGTTTTGGGGAGGCGTCACTACGGGATGTTGCAATGTAATCACTAAATAAATACAACTTCTCATCCAAAAATATGCTTTAAACATTTGTTCTCCCAGCTATTTACTTTCGATATCGTTTTGTTTCCCTTTTGCAAAAAAGTAGAAAGTTTCCAAAACTGTGCAATTTCTAAACAGTATAGAAAATATTTCACTTTAAGATTAGGCCAACGGCATTCTTAAGCACAAATCCAAAGTCAACATGCAAAGACATTAAGATGCTAGAATTAAGGATAAAAAGATTCTCTTTGATCTGCTGACAACAACAAAAAATGGCAGCAAAGTGAAGGTTTCCAAAGGGGGGGGGGGGGGGGGGGGGGGAATAACAGGACTACCTGAAACCTTGATTGGCCTTGTTCAAGAGTCAGAGATTCTGACGTGATTTGTTCACAAGGTATGAATGGCAGAAAAGCAAAGATTCAAGGTCAGATTGTTTCACCTCACATAGGCTTACTAATGAAGCTAGCAGAAGTTTAAAAACCACAGTATCACGGAACTTTTAAAGAGCCTGCAAGACTCATTAAGATTTCCAATACAGATTAGCGGTGACTATACATAAATCCTCATGCAATCATGATCTACTGGGGCATAAAAAGTTAAAGAATTACAAATGAAACATTGCAGAGACAAAGGGGTAATAATATCTGGAGCTAAAATCTGAGTAACAACAATGTGGCAGAAGAAGAATGGCCACAGAGAGAAGGAGTGATGTGGGAATTCTACAAATATTAGGAGGTTTGGATTTCAGGATCCACCATCCGAGGTTTTCCAGAACGGCGGAACAGTCTTCTGATGTTCCACTGGAACGCTCTGGAAACACGGCAGCGCACCTTCGCTTTTACGTAGGGCAAAGAACTGTGGAGACAGGAGCACACAGGACATTCATTAGGTCAAGTCTTTATGACCAATGATGGAGAGCTATAAAATATGGAGCAGCAACCAACGCAGGGGAAAATGCGGAGTGAGGAAAGAGGAAATATCTACAGCTTAGAAGCAGACTGCTGCAGTCCTGGTGCATATTACTGGCATCCCTGGAGTTCACATATATAACTCAGTATCTTCAGAAATAAATGCAGAAGAATCTATTTTACATAACTGGAGCTCAGATAAGATAATTATAGTGGGCGATTTTAACATCCACACAGATGCTGAGAATGACAGCCTCAACACTGCATTTAATCTATTATTAGACTCAACTGGCTTTGCTCAAAATGTAAATGAGTCCACCCACCACTTTAATCATATCTTAGATCTTGTTCTGACTTATGGTATGGAAATTGAAGACTTAACAGTATTCCCTGAAAACTCCCTTCTGTCTGATCATTTCTTAATAACATTTACATTTACTCTGATGGACTACCCAGCAGTGGGGAATAAGTTTCATTACACTAGAAGTCTTTCAGAAAGCGCTGTAACTAAGTTTAAGGATATGATTCCTTCTTTATGTTCTCTAATGCCATATACCAACACAGTGCAGAGTAGCTACCTAAACTCTGTAAGTGCGATAGAGTATCTCGTCAATAGTTTTACATCCTCACTGAAGACAACTTTGGATGCTGTAGCTCCTCTGAAAAAGAGAGCTTTAAATCAGAAGTGCCTGACTCCGTGGTATAACTCACAAACTCGCAGCTTAAAGCAGATAACCCGTAAGTTGGAGAGGAAATGGCGTCTCACTAATTTAGAAGATCTTCACTTAGCCTGGAAAAAGAGTCTGTTGCTCTATAAAAAAAGCCCTCCGTAAAGCTAGGACATCTTACTACTCATCACTAATTGAAGAAAATAAGAACAACCCGAGGTTTCTTTTCAGCACTGTAGCCAGGCTGACAAAGAGTCAGAGCTCTATTGAGCCGAGTATTCCTTTAACTTTAACTAGTAATGACTTCATGACTTTCTTTGCTAATAGAATTTTAACTATTAGAGAAAAAATTACTCCTAACCATCCCAAAGACATATCGTTATCTTTGGCTGCTTTCAGTGATGCCGGTATTTGGTTAGACTCTTTCTCTCCGATTGTTCTGTCTGAGTTATTTTCATTAGTTACTTCATCCAAACTATCAACATGTCTATTAGACCCCATTCCTACCAGGCTGCTCAAGGAAGCCCTACCATTATTTAATGCTTCGATCTTAAATATGATCAATCTATCTTTATTAGTTGGCCATGTACCACAGGCTTTTAAGGTGGCAGTAATTAAACCATTACTTAAAAAGCCATCACTTGACCCAGCTATCTTAGCTAATTATAGGCCAATCTCCAACCTTCCTTTTCTCTCAAAATTCTTGAAAGGGTAGTTGTAAAACAGCTAACTGATCATCTGCAGAGGAATGGTCTATTTGAAGAGTTTCAGTCAGATTTTAGAATTGATCATAGTACAGAAACAGCATTAGTGAAGGTTACAAATTATCTTCTTATGGCCTCAGACAGTGGACTCATCTCTGTGCTTGTTCTGTTAGACCTCAGTGCTGCTTTTGATACTGTTGACCATAAATTTTATTACAGAGATTAGAGCATGCCATAGGTATTAAAGGCACTGCGCTGCGGTGGTTTGAATCATATTTATCTAATAGATTACAATTTGTTCATGTAAATGGGGAATCTTCTTCACAGACTAAGGTTAATTATGGAGTTCCACAAGGTTCTGTGTTAGGACCAATTTTATTCACTTTATACATGCTTCCCTTAGGCAGTATTATTAGATGGCATTGCTTAAATTTTCATTGTTACGCAGATGATACCCAGCTTTATCTATCCATGAAGGCAGAGGACACACACCAATTAGCTAAACTGCAGGATTGTCTTACAGACAAAGACATGGATGACCTCTAATTTCCTGCTTTTAAACTCAGATAAAACTGAAGTTATTGTACTTGGCCCCACAAATCTTAGAAACATGGTGTCTAACCAGATCCTTACTCTGGATGGCATTACCCTGACCTCTAGTAATACTGTGAGAAATCTTGGAGTCATTTTTGATCAGGATGTCATTCAATGCGCATATTAAACAAATATGTAGGACTGCTTTTTTGCATTTACGCAATATCTCTAAAATTAGAAAGGTCTTGTCTCAGAGTGATGCTGAAAAACTAATTCATGCATTTATTTCCTCTAGGCTGGACTATTGTAATTCATTATTATCAGGTTGTCCTAAAAGTTCCCTGAAAAGCCTTCAGTTAATTCAAAATGTTGCAGCTAGAGTACTGACAGGGACTAGAAGGAGAGAGCATATCTCACCCATATTGGCCTCTCTTCATTGGCTTCCTGTTAATTCTAGAATAGAATTTAAAATTCTTCTTCTTACTTATAAGGTTTTGAATAATCAGGTCCCATCTTATCTTAGGGACCTCATAGTACCATATCACCCCAATAGAGCGCTTCGCTCTCAGACTGCAGGCTTACTTGTAGTTCCTAGGGTTTGTAAGAGTAGAATGGGATGCAGAGCCTTCAGCTTTCAGGCTCCTCTCCTGTGGAACCAGCTCCCAATTCAGATCAGGGAGACAGACACCCTCTCTACTTTTAAGATTAGGCTTAAAACTTTCCTTTTTGCTAAAGCTTATAGTTAGGGCTGGATCAGGTGACCCTGAACCATCCCTTAGTTATGCTGCTATAGACTTAGACTGCTGGGGGGTTCCCATGATGCACTGAGTGTTTCTTTCTCTTTTTGCTCTGTATGCACCACTCTGCATTTAATCATTAGTGATTGATCTCTGCTCCCCTTCACAGCATGTCTTTTTCCTGGTTCTCTCCCTCAGTCCCAACCAGTCCCAGCAGAAGACTGCCCCTCTCTGAGCCTGGTTCTGCTGGAGGTTTCTTCCTGTTAAAAGGGAGTTTTTCCTTCCCACTGTAGCCAAGTGCTTGCTCACAGGGGGTCGTTTTGACCGTTGGAGTTTTTTACGTAATTATTGTATGGCCTTGCCTTACAATATAAAGCGCCTTGGGGCAACTGTTTGTTGTGATTTGGCGCTATATAAATAAAATTGATTGAATATTTCATATCATATTCATGATTAATGAACAACAAAAAATATATATATACACAAACTTATGTGCCAATTTTCCTTGGCTTTGCCCACTGAATAGGTTGGTTTAGCGTGCCAGCGTACATTACATCTTGAAACCACTCAAGGTCAGCCTCGAGCTCTTTTGTTGCTTCTCGTGCCATTTAAATAAATAAATCCATGTTAATCTGGACAGACTTTTCTCACCAAGTTTCTTCTTAACGATACATCCTGGAAGTGTTTTAAAACTTTTATGGATTGTGAAATGTTTTTTGGTGACATTCAGAAGTGTTGAAAAAGATATTTCAGGGCCTTTGCCAATTGCCTCACAGGGTTTGGAATTCAACTGAATTCATTTATACAGCATCAAATTGCAACACAAGTCACCAGAAAGTACACACATGATTAAAGTTTAAAACTTTAGATAAGTGTGTCATCATGCAGTTATTTACTGGCATACTTATTAAAAAAAAAAAATCCATAGCGTGAAAGAGGTGATCCAACGCTCATATTCATCATCTAATTATGTGTCATTCATTAGGCGGTGTGAGTGGCATCACTAAGACATTTATTATTAGGGAATACATTGCCCCTTCTATATCTTTCAATTGTTTTGGATTTTGTTTAAGTAATGTAATAACTGTGTACATGTACATTTTATAGTTTTATTTATTCTTCCTCTGAGAAAGCATTTTTTTCTTTTTAAATTGCTGTTCATTAACTTCTGACATTGCAGTTAATATTCCGATTACGCAAAATTAGTTGTTTTGCATTTCCATCTGAAGATATTCTGAATTATACACTTGAACATCGGGGTGTCAATAATTTTGACCAGGACTTTTGATCAACCTCACCGCTTAAGGGGGAAGCAGAAGCGTATCTGTGTGATCGGAGGAGGTTTATCGCATCCACAAGCAAATGAACAAAGGGCACTACAGCCAAGAGCAAGTGACGGCTGCTGTTTTTAGGGACGATAGTGACACTACGCAGATGTGGAGAGAAAGAACAAAGCAGGGAAAAGCAGCATATAAAGCTGAAGGTGTTAATGCCCCACAAACCTGTCATGTCCCCTGAGCTCATACCAGAGCTACTCAAAGGACAAGCGCAGCACAGGTGAGAGACAACGAAGGGACACGTCAAAACTCAGATATGATCTCTGGATGCTACATACTGTACAATGTTTTCGCTTTGACATGCATCATCTATTTAAACAGAGTGACGTCTGAACACAGCAGAGAAGAAACAGAACAGAAGCATGTGTCTGAAAGTCAAAACAGAGTCCTGTTTAAGGATGTTACAGCCTGCAGGTGGGGGACAAAAAAAAAAAAAAAAAAAAAAAAAAAAAAATCTTAAAAAGGTCACATGAAACTAAAGATTCACCAGTAATGGTGAGTGCAGCCGTTAAATTGGTCAGTTGATGTCTATGAACAGGTCCCACATCACACCAAACGGTCAAGTCCACAAAATTAAACAAAAACAGAATAATGAACATTAACAGTTAAACATTTCTACTTTGTTTTACAGGAACAATCACCTACTAAACACCACCATATTGGGAGGGAAGTGCGGGGGATAAATAAATGGAGATGCAGCAGGGAAAATGCATCAGTGATCACACCTTGCGCTGAAATAATGCAGCCTGTAGGGATCAAATCCCTCAGACAGTTTAATGGGGTTATAAACCTTTCAATCCCCTGTGAGAACACACTGTTTGAGACATTTATTTTATTGCTGTGTTTAAAGACAGTGAAGTGAAATGAAGAAGATGATGATTACGTTCTTACTGTGTGTATTTTCACTGCACAGCTGTCTATTGGTATATTTTAAAAGACATGCTAATAAAAGCACTTTTCTCACATTTCAAAATCCCTCTTGTATTTATATGCAAATTTTTAAATATTTTTCACTGTATTATTTTATAGTCAGGGTTGTATGAATGAATTAATCTAAATAACCAAATCTATCCCAGAATATAAAAGCCACACTGGTCTAGCAGAAGGTGGAAGAGCAACATAATGTGTCACAGGACAAAAATGATTTCCAGTGTGGCTCATTAATTTTGAAGATGCTGGTCTAACAATATGGGTGATGGTGTAGAGCGGACAATCTAACAGAAATCAAACAAGCGGACCATGAGAAACATGCCAGATGATCCCTCTGAAATACTTTACATCTTGGAAGTTATCTGCTTTCAACTGCACCGTTTCTCCAAGTTACTTCAGAGATACCGTTTCTAGTTATCTCGGGTACGACAGAAACCGTAAGAGCTGATCTGAGGTGTGAATTTTTACCTTTCAGAATGTAGTCTGTCAACAGGCCAGGTACCCTCTCACTGTCGTCCCTCATGGCATGGAGAACTAATGCAAAGAACAGGATTTTACAGTTGGAAAGTGGAGCAATACTCTGAAACAAATACACAACGAAGGACAAGAACTGTGGGATGTGTCTATGAGCACTCACTTTTCGTGAGGATCTGGAGGTCTTCTACTGATGGGGAACCTGCTTTCTTCTCATAAGGGATTACTGTGGTCAGGTACTGAAAACAAATTAAGACAAAAAAAAAAAAGAAGAAAGAGAACAGACGTTACCGGGGGGAGATAACACTGAAGTCTGACAAAATAGTCAGTGCAAAACATTATACAGCTATTTTTACTAAAAATTTGTTGAAACTTTTGTTTTGATATCATAAAATAATGATTTTGGAGATTTGACCCTTGGCAGAGGTACGAGCTGTAAATAGAGCTGCTCCAGTCACATCAAATAAAACATCTTTAATGCATTAATAAAAAAGGAAATATTCAAAGAATTTTAAAAAGAAAGACAAGTTCACTGATCTAGTCTTACACCAGTGATTAAAATATGATGATAATGAATACAGCACACTAAAAATAACAAGGGGCAATAATATGCTGCACTCAAATAAAAACATTCAGATGAGACAAAAAAAAAAAAGTGTTGAAAAGCAAATTTGAAAAGTCACAACAGGCCTGAAAAAAAATGGAGGGAAAGAAAGAACAGAAAATACCAGCTGTCGCTGTGGAAAAGGAAACAAACATGCTAGTGGGGAGAAAAGAAAAATGCAGGACAGATGGAAACATCTGCACGGGGGGGAGGGGGCGCAAGATCAGAGAAAGAGAGGGGGCACCTGTTTGTCCCCTCCTGTGCTGCCAAATGTTTGACGGAGGCCGTTTTGAATGACAGTGGAAAGTCCCTCCAGAGTGAGGAGCTAGAAGGAGTCAGAAAAAGGAGGGAAAAGCACAGTAAAGAGAGAGAAAGTGACGTCTATATCAAGGGAGGGGGAGCCTGGACACAAGCAATTCGTGTGAATTTGACAGCGGACTCCCCGAGTTCCCATGTGTCCGTGAGTTTTAAGGTCATGTGTTGAGGGAATCTGTGGCCAAGTGCACGAGTCTGTTCAACTGATAGTCATTACAGTGCACACGTCACCTCTCACATCACGTCTCCACGTGACTCACCGTGCCTGGGATGTGTGTGGACACAGTCCTCTGGCCGTTGGGCCCACTTGTGGTTGTACTTCGGATCTTCTTCTTCTTGCGCAGCAGCTCGCGGTGCTCCTTCTGTCTGTTCTGCACTTCGATTAGCAGCGAGATGAAACTATTTTTCACCTGTTTACAATTTTAAAATATTCACAACAACAGACAGCTCTGTTCAGAGAATATTCTTAAGCTCTTTGCCCTTAAACATAAAAAAGAAGTTTCCAAGTTTAGACACTGTTGGAACTGCAGTTAGACTTTTATTCAGTATAAACTTAATTTCAACCAGGTTGGCAAGGCAAGATTTCTTCCAAATCAAAAACAGCATTCACCAAAATTACACCATTTATCACAGTCAAAAACCGTCAGAAAATAAATTATTGTCAAGAAAATAACCAAATCTAAGCTTGAAATAGTTTTGATAGTAAGTCACTTCGGCTGCTCCCTTGTTTGCACTTGGGGTCGCCACAGCAAATCCAAGGTGGATCTGCATGTTGAATTGGCACAGGTTTTACGCCGGATGGTTTGCGTCATGACATGGAGAAAAGTGGCAGGGGTGGGATTTGAACCTGGAACTTTCTGAACTGAAACCAAGCGCATTAACCACTTGGCCACCACACCTACTTGAAATAGTTTTGACATTTAAGCAAAATCACTTTATCATGTCTGTCAAAAAAAAAAAAAGGCAATAAATGGTTTACTCTGTTTAGATTTCAGTTGCTACAATTGACTTCTAAATGAATTACCAAGTTTCCTAATTGAAGTGTTTTGAGTCTTTTTTCTTTTTTTAAATAAAATTCTCATTAATTGTGAATATTTTCTGGTTTCATTGAAAGTTATTTTTTACTCTGACAACAAAATATCCTTGGGTTGTGAACATAAATATATTTAAGGACATCATCTTGGGCTTTAAGTAACACTGATCAACATTTTTCACCAATTTCTGGCATCTTATGTACAAAACTGACCGAGGAAATAATGAAAATCAGTCATCTGCAGCCTGGGCCTAGATTCAATTAAAAAAAACAACCAAAAAACCCAACAACAACAACAAAAAAAAAACAACCAAAAAAAAAAAACACACCTCATCACAACTGTGAGCACACACACATCCCAACGAAGACACTTTTATTTTTGGTCCCATTAAGAGTAATTTCAAATTAAGTAATTGTCAATCTCAAGTTCTAATCTGATGCTTGTATTTAACTACATATTAAGTACAATAAAGTCAATCCAATTCAACATATTAACAGCTCTGCCATGCATCAATACTGTACTGAATGCTTGTGTAATTTTAAAGTTTCAGGATGTTTTGGAAATATTAAGCAAATTGGCTATTACCCGAATAAATTTTCAATTTTCCTACAGAAGGAACTAGTGCAGATTTCATTTATGCACACACCCCACTAAGCTAGTAAAAAATCTGATTAACAAAAGTACAATAAATAAGTCATATTACCTCCTTTTCATATTCCAGTTCATCTCGTAGTGCCAGAGCCTGGATCAGCTCTTCGCTGTAGCGGCGAATGGCCATCTCCACCTCCTCCAGAGTGTCTGTCAGCACAGACACGGACAGCTGACGCAAACCTGGCAGGCAGACATTATGCAAGTGGCAATTACATTTACACAATGCTGATGGTGTTGTGCAAGTATGTGACTGACCTGGACGAGGATAGTGCAAATAGCCAGCCAGGTTTACATTTTTTCCTTCATAATTAAAAAGATATAGTGCAACTGGGTTTTTTAAAGGTTTAAGCCATGAAAAGAATTTTCTTCAGCACTATAATTTTATTCCTTAGCATTTAGATAATGCCTCGTTCACACGGCAAGATCATTATGCTGATTTTGGACCCTACCTTCCCCTTCCGTCAATCTTAAGGATGCCTTGATTATCGTGATGGCTCTAAACACAATCTTATCAGCTATTCCTGCCGTGTGTGGTGCATTAAGAGCACTCTAGTCGGCTCAGAAGGACGTCAGGACCACTGAGACCGCAAATCGTGGACGTTAAACATGGTGGATTGTCTTGGCTCGATATCGCAGCATATGTGGTGTCCCCCAACCACAAACGAGCACGCCTGCTGAATGTGACGTGTAGCCAATCAGAAAACAAGGTGACGGACGCACGGAGCGGAATCCAAAATCGAAGCGGTTGTTATGGCGCACCAGAAAGACCGGTGGTTGTACCGTCTCCGCTCCTTTAAACAACGCCTTTTTTTGTATCGCTTTTATCCTTTGTTAGAAATAGTCCACAAACTACCTTCGTTGCTTCTTCCTCGTTCACCATGTTTGTTTACTCTGAAGTCACATTTAATCTGAAGTCATGTTTAATCTCGAGAGGTTTTGCGAGATTTCCTGTCTGACCTGGGAATATTCATGTGTGGTGTGTTGTCTTTACTGTGTGGCCGCATCCCACACACATATGTTAACTATTATATTATATCTATGATTTTTTTTTTTTTTAAATTGCCATGTGTACGGTCTCTCAGGCATTGCAAACCTACAGACAATTTTAAAATTTTGCCATGTGAACCAAGCTTAAGGAATTCATAATATGATATTGCCAATATGATCAAAATTCATGCTGTCTGGAAACAATTTAGAAATTCAACCCCTGGGGGGAGAAATTCAAGGGATCAGATGCTACAACCAACATCTGATAGATTTGGAAGTGATTTGCAAGAAATCTTCTGGACGTTAATGTAAGATCGGTCACAGGTAACCTCAAAACCTCATGCATGCGCACATGTGCTTCCTCCTGTAGTTAGTTTGCATGACGACGATGAAGGAAACGACAATATCCCCCCCTAGATAAATAGGTCTTAATTAAAAAGAGCTGTAATTTTGCAACATGTTACAAAAATAAGCCTACAATATAATGCTTGCAGTTCAGTACAAGCTAAATTTTCTCAGTTTTGTGAAATTTTAAAGGTCCTATAGCTCTAAGTAAAATAACTGATTTATCAAAACTGCTGACAACTTTGTTAATTAACAAGCCTTTAAGTAACAGAGGGGCAAGAATGAATGCTACCAAATATCCCATGTTTAGCAACCAACCTAAAAATAACAGGATCTAACACTTCAATTGACACTGCAAATGCTCAGTCTCCATTTTTAGCCATTTAAATAACAAAACCCCAGTTGAGGGAGGCAAACATATTCTGCATCTTATATAACATATAAAGAAAGCATTTGCTGTGTGCATGTTTGACACATTACATAAGCATATTTTGATGTGTGTGTGCAGCAGTGCACGAGTGGCACCTCTTACACGTCATTACGTGATTTAGACTGACAGTGTGAAATGGCACAGATGCCACACACAACGGAAGCAATACAACACCTCAATAATGCAATCCACAGTAATGACACAAAAGCTGAAAAGCACATGAATGAACTCCTCAAACATTTTCATTTCAGATTTAACATTCAAAACAATACAAGAGTGTTTTTTTTATTTATTTATTTTTTTGAAACTCTGATTCTCCTAAATCTTTAGGTGTCTGTGATTTCTGTCTCTCCCTGGCAGACTGTGGTACTCACGGTCCTCGTAGCTTGTGTTGGAGCCGGAGCGTTTCAGAGGATGAACGTCCTGAGAAAGCACGGACAGGTCCGACTGAGAGGGGCTCTCATTATCCTCTGGGTCCGGAGATTCCTGCATCATCTCTTCTATCTCCTCTATCACCTACACAACCGCCCAATAAATAAATAAATAAATAAATGAATGAATGAATGAATGAGTGCCCTGAGAGCACAAAATCCCCCGCTGACAAATGCTGCTTTGGTACAAGTACTTGCTACATTCTGATAACATTTCAAGGACTTGTACCAGGTTTCCTGAAATTTCTCCTAAAAATGTAAGAGGAGTTGATTTCACAATGCAGACACCAATTCATGAAACTGGCAGTGTCTAGGTTTGTTAATCAAGGGCCATAACGCTGCCAAAATGTATCAATCTTGTACAAAATTACAACATGCATATTACCAACCTATCACAAGGATTTGTACCAAGTTTCATGAAATTCCCCCAAAAAGTGTGAGAGGAATTGATTTCAGAACGCGTTGACCCTTTCTGGGACGGACGGAAATTGCCACGACATGATCCTCCTTCCGGCCTTTGGCCAGCGGGAGATAAGGGCACACATGCACACCATGGCCAAAAGCCATGTACTGATTTAATTATGAACACATGCCTGAAACTGCATCTGCTGCAATGTATAAATCTGCATACAGTACACCATTTACTTGTAAATGTCTGCACAAAAAATTAATAGTCTTTGCCCGTATTTTACCACTGTAGTTGTGCAAACATTTTAAATTAATGTGTGTGATTCTCACAATTCATTGAAAATAAATAAATAAATAAATTACACACTCATTATTACTCCATAACAAATAATAAAGGAGCCATTTACTTTGTAACAACTGACAGAATACTTCACAATTTTATGCAAATGACATGGTATTGAGTTAAAGCATTATCTTGTTCAGCAATGATTAAAAACAGTTAAATATTTATTTTATTAATATTTTAAGTTGTACACTGGAACACAACAAACCAGCTTCTTGAACTAACATTTGTAATACTGCTAATATTGAAAGTCTAAATGCAGAAAAACATGGAATTTCTGAACAAAGAGATGTCTGTTGTTCAGCCATGGCTAAACAAAAGCTGATAATACCATCAAATAATCAAATCCTCTACTAGTCTACTGCCAAATTACAGGGAAAGACTTTAAAATTCAAAGCCCCCCAAGAAGTGATGACAACCAGAAGCAGTGATTCCAGTCTGGAGGCCATCTTGTGATTTTTATTGGATTTCTAATTAGTTTGCATTGTCACAAAATCTCATGCATGGGTTCATTGTGGTCCAGACAAGCTCATTTTGAGAATTAGCAATTATGAGATGTTACACAACTTTTCTGCAGTTTTAACGACCTAAAGTCCAATGTGTGACACTTTGTTTTGACATGCAGGAACTCGCAACGTAGATTTGGGTTTTACCTGTTCGGCAGTGAACAGTGGCTCATCGCTGATACAAGAGACAATGATTGAGTGCATGTCCATCTGTTCCCTCAGCTCCTCATCCTCAGACAGATCCACAGACTGATTGTCCAACTTCTGTCCATCAGAGAGGGTGACAAAATGAATAAGGCAACAAAAACAGCAGACATCTCTTCCATTTTCTTTCAAGTTTTATATTTAATTGATAGCACATTGAAAAGACAAGAAACAAAGAAAACACAGTGGATACACTGTAGAGTCCCTCAGCCACCAGTGTGCCCTGCCTCTTCTTCAGAACTACAGTTGCACATGCAGTGCCACTTCAAGGAAATGTTCCCTCTGCCTTTGCTGTGATCTACTGAGACTGCGGGTTCTCAATTACAACTACAAAAAGAACTCCGTGTGTTGTACCTCATGTTCTGTAAGGTTCAGGACGGGAAGGTGTAAGGCTCTAATGTGCGACGTCTTCCAGTCCACAGGCATCACGTTACCATAGTTGTCCGTTAGCATGTTCCACACCCTGGAAGAAAAGAAACAAAGAAAAATGAACAAAGGGAGACCCATAATTTAAAAAAAGAAAGAAAGGAGAAGTGCAACATAATTTCAGGCTGTTCTAAGATTGACAAATATATTATGGTCTTAGGAAAATCATGCTAAGAACATCTGTCGCAGCACAAAATGTCTAGAGAAATATAGCCTGCTCAATGTGTTTTCTCCCCTAATATATAATTTATATCAACCATGTGCTAGTTTTAAGGCACTTTCTATGAGTAACATGAAAAAAAATATATTATTCCCTCCCTATTTTATCATTCATTTACATAATGAAAAGGTAACTTGATTCAAATAATGTCCAATAATGAGGACCAGAATTATGGTAAGTAACAATATTTTTACCTCAATGCTTTATAAAGTGACATTCCACGTCCCAACAGCCAGTGGCTGTGAGCACGGACCAGGCCGCCGGGCCACCCGCCCTCGACCGCCACCCAATCCTCTCTGCACCCGACCCCCATGACCCCCTCTGCAGGTGGTGAACCCACAGGAGGGTGGGCCCACATCGCTCTTTCAGGCTGAGCCCGGCCAGGCCCCATGGGTTAAGGCCCGACCACCAGGCACTTGCGCGCAAGCCCCAACCCCAGGCCTGGCTCCGGCTCCGCCATACTGGGCGACGTCTCGGTCCTTGATTTTTTACTGGTCATGGAGGTTCTGAACTGCCCTTAGTCTGACCCGTCACCTAAGACCTGTTTGCCTTGGGAGACTCTACAAGGGACATAAAGCCCCCGACAACATAGCTCCTAGGATCATCCGGGTACGCAAACTCCCCCACCACGATAAGGTGGCAGCTAGAGGGGGAGGGCTAGGGCATCTTTTCTGGATGCCCCCTGGATGCCTCGCCGGAGAGGTGTTCTGGGCATGTCCCATTGGGAGGAGGCCCTGGGGAAGACCCAGGACGCGCTGGAGGGACTACATCTCTCAGCTGGCTTGGGAACGCTTTGGGGTTCCCCCGGAGGAGCTGGGGGAGGTGTGTGTGGATCGGGAGGTCTGGGCAGCTTTGCTTGAGCTGCTGCCCCCGCGACCCGACTCCGGATAAAGCGGAAGAAAATGGATGGATGGATGGATGGATGCTTTATAAAGTTATTACAGAAGACAAACAAAAAAAGCGGCCAAAACTGTCAGGAGTGTAATGGCCTCAGCCTTGTAAGCATTACAGTTCTTGGTGATTTTAGAGCACCAATAATATTGCCTCATTGAATCCCGTAGCAATTTGTAGAAAAGGCAATTTTGCACATACAGCAAAAAGGTTAAAGGTGATTAAGAGTTTCTTGAAAAGACAACATGAAATTTCAGCTGTAGTTTTCCAGAAGGCACGTTTTCACATTTGAAAATCCTTCTCTGTTTCACTCGATGACTGGTGTCACAAAAGATAAAAAGTTGTTTCCGTTCCCCGACTCAGACCGCTGTGACGAGCGCGAGAAGGATGCTGTGAAACCATCTGTCAGAATGACTCTGCATCACCACAAACACACAGGCGAGTGTTTACATAACTCGCATGATTCTGCCTTAAGTGCACATACACAGCACGGGGAGTGGCTCAGTTCTAAATAGGACAAATATTTTCTGTGCCTTAAGCCGTGATGCTGGCTCAAACGTGTGTACATGCCAAAATAAGACATTAGCTTCAGTGGCAGTAGGAGGGAATTTGGATTTAAAAGTATATTTTCGAGTTAAAAATGCTACTAATCTGCAGCTGTGCGAATCTTTGTGAACATGTTACTTCATTCTTCATGTGCAAACACATAAGTGGATTTAACAACATTTTTAACCTTCCTAAATAACCAAATGCACTCATTTCCTCCTTGTCATCTTTGTTCTTCATCTAAGCTCTGCTGAGGTCATGCTGGAGAAAGAACTTGTTAAGCATCCGGTCACGTCCTGCAAAAGCGCAGCCAGCCAGAAACGACTCCCTGATCCCGGCACGGCTCTGTGGGTTTAAAGAGGCTACCCTCCCGTTTTTCTGTTCCCTGCATCCTCTTTTTTTTTTTTTTTCCTTTTTTTTTTTACCTCCACTAACCATGAAGCCGTGTTCCACATGAACTGGTTACATTTATGAAAAACAATCTACCAGAAATAGCAAAGATCTGAAATGTCTGCGTGAAATGTCTTCAGGTCGGACTCTGCATCAGTGCATTCCTACATTTTTCATATGACCTGTAAGACTACATTAAAAGGTATAAAGCAACATGAGAAGAACGACAGATCATCAGATTCAGAAGCACTTTTCAAACTAGACATGTCTGAAATGTACCCAAAGACAGCTGGACATCACTTACAATGTATATACACCCCTGGCAATAATTATGGAATCATCGGCCTCGGAGGATGTTCATTCAGTTGTTTAATTTTGTAGAAAAAAAAGCAGATCACAGACATGACACAAAACTAAAGTCATTTCAAATGGCAACTTTCTGGCTTTAAGAAACACTATAAGAAATCAGTAAAAAAAAAAAAATTGTGGCAAACATTTTCAATTGGATTAAGATCCGGACTATTTGCAAGCCATGACATTGACCCTATGTGTCTTTTTGCAAGGAATGTTTTCACAGTTTTTGCTCTATGGCAAGTTGCATTATCATCTTGAAAAATGATTTCATCATCCCCAAACATCCTTTCAATTGATGGGATAAGAAGTGTCCAAAATATCAACGTAAACTTGTGCATTTATTGATGATGTAATGACAGCCATCTCCCCAGTGCCTTTACCTGACATGAAGCCCCATATCATCAATGACTGTGGAAATTTACATGTTCTCTTCAGGCAGTCATCTTTATAAATCTCATTGGAACGGCACCAAACAAAAGTTCCAGCATCATCACCTTGCCCAATGCAGATTCGAGATTCATCACTGAATATGGCTTTCAACCACTAATCCACAGTCCACGATTGCTTTTCCTTAGCCCATTGTAACCTTGTTTTTTTTTTCTGTTTAGGTGTTAATGATGGCTTTCGTTTAGCTTTTCTGTATGTAAATCCCATTTCCTTTAGGCGGTTTCTTACAGTTCGGTCACAGACATTGACTCCAGTTTCCTCCCATTCGTTCCTCATTTGTTTTGTTGTGCATTTTCGATTTTTGAGACATATTGCTTTAAGTTTTCTGTCTTGACGCTTTGATGTCTTCCTTGGTCTACCAGTATGTTTGCCTTTAACAACCTTCCCATGTTGTTTGTATTTGGTCCAGAGTTTTGACACAGCTGACTGAACAACAAACATCTTTTGCAACATTGCGTGATGGTTAACCCTCTTTTAAGAGTTTGATAATCCTCTCCTTTGTTTCAATTGACATCTCTCGTGTTGGAGCCATGATTCATGTCAGTCCACTTGGTGCAACAGCTTTCCAAGGTGTGATCACTCCTTTTTAGATGCAGACTAACAAACAGATCTGATTTGATGCAGGTGTTAGTTTTGGGGATGAAAATTTACAGGTTGATTTCATAATTTATTCCTCAGAATTGAGTGAGTCCATATTTTTTTTCCCCTCTGCTTGGTCTAAAAAAGTAACCGTTACTGACTGCCACAATTTTTTTTCCTGATTTCTTAGTGTTTCTTAAAGCCAGAAAGTTGCCATCTGAAATGACTTTAGTTTTGTGTCATGTCTGTGATCTGCTTTTTTTCTACAAAATTAAACAACTGAATGAACATCCTCCGAGGCCGGTGGTGATTCCATAATTTTTGCCAGGGGTTGTAGAACAGAATGAGACAGCTAAATACAATTTTTGTCCCGTCTGATTATTTTCTTGCCATGTTGGTGGTTCTTTGGATCACTTTTGTGCCAAGGAGGAAGAGATGAAAGAAAGAATTAAAAGGCCCTGCAGTTTGGCACAAACTTATTTAAAGAGAAAAAAAAAAAAACCATGCCAACAACTAACTGATTAATTAACAAGCTGATGGAAGAGGACACTTTTGTTGCATTTTGTTTTAGTAACGGAGTCGCTGGAAGAACAATGAAGTCCTCTCTGGGCAATTATAAAGTTCCCAATTTTCCTAACCTGCATGTCTTTAATGTGGGATGAAACGAGAGCACCTGGAGGAAACACACGCAAACACGGGGAGAACATGCAAACTCCACAGGTGGGAATCGATCCCATGACTTTCTTGCTGTGAGGCAACAGTGCAAACCACTAAGCCATTGTGCTGCCACCTCGGCCCTGAGGGCTACTGGCTCTGTAGCATTAATTCAATGAGAGTGTATACATCACACTAGCAGCTCTCTAACTTTAAACTAGTCATTCTTAATTACCTAAAAAAAAAAAATAAAAAAAAAATAAGCATGGATAACTAGTGTCTTATTTCAGAGAGTGGCGTCAACTCAGAACATGGTGCCATTTTGGTTCCAACTGTGCTGAACTACTGAATGAACCTTTTATATTTTCAACATTTTTTTTTAAATAATTTAACCACATACAGAAACACATCCAGGTACAGGTGCTATCAAAATAAATATAAAAATAGTTAAGCTATCAAATTTACAATTTATGATTTATTTAATTAATTTAAAGCTTGATTTATGCTTCTGCAGCTCTGTAACTCCGTGTCATGCAATGACATTTTAAAGTTCTCAGTCCCTGGATTGTGCTTTATTCTGGACTAATTTGACCCTCAACAAGCTTTTCTTTCTACAATCACTTCCAATTTGAAGGCAAGCTGAACAATTTCCTCTTTTTTCCCCCCACTCGGTGTTGTAAAGTTGCGGAATTTTCTGATTCATTTGTAATCAGCGTGCGCACTGCAAAAAACTACTAAAATATGAAGGAGTCTTCTTCTTTGTCTTTCGGCTGTTCCCGTTAGGGGTCGCCACAGCAGATCAATCGTTTCCATCTCACCCTGTCCTCTGTATCTTCCTCTGTCACACCAACCACCTGCATGTCCTCTCTCAGCACATCCATGAACCTCCTCTTTGGTCTCCCTCTTCTCCTCTTTGGTCTCCCTCTTCTCCTCCTGCCTGGTGGCTCCATCCTCAGTATCCTTCTCCCTGCACATGTCCAAACCATCTCAATCTCGCCTCTCTGACTTTGTCTCCAAACCATCTCACCTGAGCTGTCCCTCTGATATGTTCATTCCTAATCTTGTCCATTCTTGTCACTCCCAAAGAGAATCTCAACATCTTCAGCTCTGCCACCTCCAGCTCTGCCTCCTGTCTTTTTGTTAGTGCCACTGTCTCTAAACCATACAACATAGCTGGTCTCCCTACTGTTTTGTAAACTTTCCCCTTCACTCTTGCTGATATTCTTCGGTCACAAATCACTCCTGCCACCTTTCTCCACCCACTCCACCCTGCCTGCACTCTCTTCTTCACCTCTCTACCACACTCTCCATTACTTTGAACAGTTGACCCCAAATATTTAAACTCATCTATTTTCACCACTTCTCCTCCTTGTAACTGCACTATTCCACTGGGCTCCCTCTCATTCACACACATGTACTCAGTCTTGCTTCTACTGACTTTCATTCCCCTTCTCTCCAAAGCATATCTCCACTTCTCCAGACTAGACTCAACTTGCTCTCTACTCTCACTACAGATCACGTCATCTGCAAACATCATAGTCCATGGGGACTCCTGTCTGATCTCATCTGTCAACCTGTCCACCACCACTGCAAACAAGAAAGGACTCAGAGCTGATCCTTGGTGTAATCCCATCTCCACCCTGAATGAGTCTGTCATTCCGACTGCGCATCTCACCGCTGTCACACTATTCTTGTACATGTCCTGCACTACCCTAACTCCAGACTTCCTCATACAATGCCACAACTCTTCTCTTGGCACCCTATCATAAGCTTTTTCCAAGTCCACAAACACACAATGTAACTCTTTCTGTCCTTCTCTGTACTTTTCCAACAGTATTCTCAGAGCAAACATTGCATCTGTAGTGCTCTTTCTCGGCATGAAACCATATTGCTGCTCACAGATCTTCACCTGTTTTCTAAGCCTAGCTTCTACTACTCTTTCCCATAACTTCATGCTGTGGCTGATCAGCTTTATGCCTCTGTAGTTACGCAGCTCTGCACATCACCCTTGTTCTTGAAAATAGGAACCAGCACACTTCGTCTCCACTCCTCAGGCATCCTCTCACTTTCCAAGATTTTATTAAACAATCTGGTTAGAAACTCTACTACCATCTCTCCTAGACATTTCCATGCCTCCATTGGAATGTCATCTGGACCAACTGCTTTTCCACTCTTCACCCTCTTCATAGCAGCCCTCACTTCTTCCTTGCTAATCTCTTTTACTTCCTGATTTACTCTCACCACATCATCCAGCCTTTTCTCTCGCTCATTTTCTTTATTCATCAACTCTTCAAAATATTCCCTCCACCTTCTCAGCACACACTCCTCACTTGTCAGCACATTACCATGTGCATCTTTTACCACCCTAACCTGCTGCACAACCTTTCCAGCTCTGTCCCTTTGTCTGGCCAATCGGTACAAGTCCTCTTCTCCTTCCTTACTATTCAACTTCTTGTACAGCTCGCAATATGCCTTTTCCTTTGCTTTTGCCACTTCTCTTCTCGCCTTACGCCGCATCTCCTTGTACTCCTGTCTACTTTCTTCATCTCTCAGACTATCCCAAAACTTTTTCACCAACCTCTTTCTCCTTATGCTTTCCTGGACCTCTTCATTCCACCACCAAGTCTCCTTGTCTTCCTTCCATTGTCCAGATGTCATACCCAGTACTGCCCTAGCTGTCTCCCTCACCACATCTGCAGTACTTTTCCAGTTGTCCAAAATTGTTTCCTCTCCAACTAGTGCTTCTCTCACCTGCTCGCTAAATTTCACACAACAGTCTTCCTCCTTCAGCTTCCACCATCTGATCCTTTGTTGAGCTCTCACTCTCTTCTTCTTTACCTCTAAAGTCATCCTACAAACAACCATCCTATGCTGTCTAGTGACACTCTCTCCTGCTACCGCTTGCATCTCCTATAAAAAATGTAGTCCACCTGTGTGCACCTTCCTCCACTCTTATGTTACCCTGTGCTCCTCCCTTTTCTTAAAGTAGGTATTCACCACAGCCATTTCCATCCTTTTTGCAAAATCAACTACCATCTGTCCTTCCCCATTCCTATCCTTGATACCATATCTACCCATTACTTCCTCATCACCTCTGTTCCCTTCACCAACATGCCCATTGAAGTCTGCTCCTATCACCACTCTTTCATGCTTGGGCACACTCTCCACCACCTCATCTAACACACTCCACAAATCTTCTTTCTCCTTCATCTCACAACCTACCTGTGGGGCATATGCACTGATGATATTCATCATCACCCCTTCAATTTCCAACTTCACACTCATCACCCTGTCAGACACTCGCTTAACCTCCAACACACTTAACATACTCTTCCTTTAAAATGACCCCAACACCATTTCTCTTCCTGTCCTCATCATGGTACAACAACTTGTACCCACCGCCAATGCTCCTGCTCTTACTTCCCTTCCACTTGGTCTCTTGCACACACAATATGTCTACCTTTCTCCTCTCCATCATATCAGCCAGCTCTCTCCCTTTACCAGTCATACTACCAACATTCAAAGTCCCCACTGTCATTTCCACCCTTCTAGTTTTCTTCTTCTCCCGCTGTTCGTGGCAACGTTTTCCTCCTCTTCTTCATCGTCTTCGCCCAGCAGTAGCCCAATTTCCACCAGCACCCTGTTGGGCAATAGCACCGGTGACGGACGTTGTTAACCCGGGTCGCGACCGATCCGGTATGGGAATTTGATTCTGAGTCTGCATAGTTGGGTTGGCTTGTTTTACGCCGGATGCCCTTCCTGACGCAGCCCTCCTCATTTATCCGGGCTTGGGACCGGCACTCAGAATGTACTGGCTGCACACCCCATGAAAATATGAAGGAGTAAAAGCATAAAAGTATCAAATCACAGCTTTTTGTGTCAGATTTAACAGGTGCACATCCAGGCTGCAGGTCCGAGTCCAAGCACGGTGTGAAAAAGATAAATAAATAAACGGTCAGACGTTCAATCACAGAAATGACTCCGGTCCCACTTTGATCAAATCGGTGAGTGTCAGAATGCCAAAGTTTAATTTGTACCTCTGTTACTTTGCACGTCCAGACTGCGCTGCATTTTTAATGGAATACATTGCGATTGGATGGGACATTTTATCCAATGTGAGCGAAAATCCATTACACAAAACCCATTATATACGGTGTTTATTACATGGAAAACAATACAAAAACATTGGGACTTTTTTTTGTTCGGTGACTGCGAATATGCGGTTTATCCAGTGGCGGTTTAGGTGAGTTTTACTGCACATGGGACTGAACAATAAATTTACCTCTCAAAACTTTGATGATGATGTCGGCTTCCATCCCACATGGCTAACTTTATTTTCCCGAATTTTTCTTCTGTTCGGATCTGAAGGGAATCCGTACATCTTGAAGCCCTTGTTGTGTCTCTGTACATCCAAACGCACAGCAACCCGGCATTTTCAGTGAACAAATAAATAAAATAGCTGGATTTACATCCCAAAAGATTAACAGCGAATGCTATTTTGGCACAAAGATGGCACCAGGAGTCATGTGACCCCCCCCCCCCCCCCACTCATCATGTCACCACTCTCTCAATTAAGGCACCCTATAGATAGCTAGAGTGGTGTGACCTCACCAAAAAAAGTGGGATGAATTCACCTGGGGCAACTTTGCAGTGGGGTGACTTGCTGCCTGTTGCGTAACTGTATCACGGTTGCGAGTGAAGTCACCCCACTGCGAACTCGCCCCAGGTGAAGTGACCCCAGTCCAGGTGAATTCATCCCACTTTTTTTTTTTCCAGTGAAGTCACCTCACTTCAGCTATATGTGCTTATTTTTTTCCCCTTATAATTAAGAATGACTAGTTTAAAGTTAGAGACCCGCCAGTGTGATGTATAGAACCGGGCAGTGCTCCCTGCTTCTCCCATTACTGGGCTTATATCTGCCAATTACATTCCCCTACCTTAAAACATCATCTCACGAACAAAACTGGAGCAAGAACAGTATATTACGCCACTGGTGTGTATAAATAATTTATTACATGAACATATCAGAATTGAAATATTGTGTTCCCAGAGTAGGGTGACTTCACTATGAACCCGGCATAACTCTCACTCAGTCAAGTTATTCAATTAGAAATTGCAGTTTTGAGATTTTATTTTTTTTTTGCATGCTGTTTTGTAAAGAAGCAGAAGTTCACAGTGTGATTAGATCGGTGACAACAATAGGGAACTGTACTTTGTGTTGCATATTTTTAAACAATTTAAAAGAAGATGGTGCAAATGCTTAATTTTCCAATTTGAGGGAAAATACCACTATGCTCCCCCGTTTAGATTTACTGATTAAAAAAAAGAGAAAAAAATAAATTAAATGTGGAATATGTGCAAAACAAATCCTTTGCATGCAACTAGCACAAACATCACAAATCAAATTAACGTGGCGGAACCTCATAAAAACGAGCAAACACTGCCAGGCAGACCGCGACACCGGTCTTACTGCCTCAAATTCAGAGACAATAACTGACAAGCCCAAGTTATCGAAATAAGAAAACTCCGCGTGTACGTGTGTCAAAAAAACAGACTCCAAGCAAAGACTCGGTGAAGTTAGCCTGCAGCTAACACCGTTAGCCAGCTAGCTAGCTCAGGACAAAAAGTAGCGCGCGTACAATGAATAAAATTCATACTCACTCGTCGTCTTTCAAATAGCTATCCTCGGTGATAGGTTTAATGGGGGCTATGTTTTCCGTCGTGGTGTTGTAGTTTCTGAAACACACCGTCAGCTTCTCGTCGAAGTCGTGGACGAGGTCCTCCATCGACTTGAAGCTGCAGATCTCCCCGGAGAAGCTGCTGTCAAAGTCGGACAGATCGTCTAGGCCCGACGGCGTTTCCCCCACATTTGAGTTCAGCCGGTCCAGCTGCTCTGCTGACTCGAAGGAGGGCTTAAACTCGTTAAAATCCTGCCAGTCCTCGTCGAAGTGCGCTAACGGCGCCGCCATGACTGCCGTGGTGTGGGAGCGGGACTGACGGCTCGTTTAAAGCCCCCGACCGCGACACCGTGTTCGGCTGTTTGAACCGATGGACTCAGAGTGCGCAGTTGCCAGGTTTGTCATGAAAAACAAGCCTTGCCTCTAAAAATTGTTCAGTTGGGCTAATTTTAAAATTATCATTTGTCCATTGTTATATATATATATATACACACACACACATTGAGTGTAATAATAATATAGCCCACTCTGAAATTTGGGGCTACATGAAAAACTACTTTTTAAAAAAGATATTTTTTATGCAACATATCCCAAAGCCCTCAATTTATCTAATTTACAAGCAATTATCTTTATAACAAAGCCTTGATGAACGAACAAATGAACGTTCATGCATGCTTTTTATGTATGTCTTTTAAAAAGTAATAAGTAGTTCTGAAAAGAAAAAATCTTTAACTCGTAAAAATGGGGAATTACCAATATCTCATTGTTTTAAAAACACCTTTCGCATGTAGTCACCGATTAGTGATTTGTTGCGTTTTTAATTATTAAAGTAGATGCGATTTTTTTTATCAGCAGAATCTGTGCACAAACAGCTTAGGTATGAAGATATTTGGCAACTTAAATGACGTTTGGACATTATTGATTGGAGGTGGGGAACAGGCCCAAAATAAAGGATACGGTATTTTGTAAACAAGTGATTTTACACAAAAGCTTATTACATGCATATTTGGCAACACTGCCAGGACGCCACTCCCCTTTCTCCTTCAGCAAAACAAACCTCAGAGAAAAACAGTCTTGCACATGGTGTTTATTGATCTGCACAATAACTCCGTTATTCACACATCTAGATGTAAATACCAGGAAATAAATCCATTTTCTCATATTCATCTGTTGATTTAAAACCCAACTGTACTCAGTGTATAGTTAAAAACAAACGAAGCCTTGTAGTTCTAATACTTTGGGAAGGGATTGCAAAACCTTTTTATTGGCAAGTGTTCATTACTCCTAACTTTCACTGATGTCATTATATTCCCAGATATCAAGCCCAAACATTTTTTTCAAAGAATTCTGCAACAAGGGACAAAGTAGTTTCCACAGATACCGAACCCAGTGTTTTTATCTGCCCATTTACAAAGCACTTTACAACAATGCCTCACATTCACACACACCGATGTTAGAGCGCTGCCATGCAACTGCACATCCGGAGCAATGTGAGGTTTAAGAACCTTGATCAGGGGAACATTTGTGATTTTGTGATTGGGGATGACCCATTTCATGAACCTCCAACTTTCAAGCTCCTATATGTGTCAGTCTATCCAGAACTAGATCTCAGTGACAGCTTAGTGGATCTGCATATTTGGAATGATGATGTTATTGAATCCCTGAACTGGCATCCTGTGGACAGATTGCACTCAGCCAACTTTATGCTTGAAATTTAAACCTTTAATTTTTCAACAATTTGGGTAAAATGTTATTTGCAACCATTTTCTGGATGCCACAAATATTAATTATGGCAAGGTTAGTACACAGCCAAACCATAACATGTATCAAAGTGGAAATTCCACATTTATGATGCTAAAAATTGCTCCCTCTGCTGTTTTTCAAAAAGAATGACATTGAGCAGCCCTTACTAGTTGAGGGACCCAGTAATAATTCTGCTCAAGATGTTCTTTGTAAAAAGAAAGAGGAAAAAAAAAAAGACTCAGAGCAAGTCAGGATATGCACCTTTTTAAGCCTGGAACAGCTTGACTCCGTGTAGAGGACCGTCTGTGCATGTGATGAAAATGTATGCAATATCTCGACAAAGACATCACATGTTAAAGTGAAACATTGTACAGGATAAGACCTCATGAAGACCTTGGACAAGTTCAATATTGGGCATGTTTCAGTTCTAAATGTGGCCACCATGAGGCAACCTCTGAACCCAATGTGCACAATATCTACACAAAGATTTCATGTATCATGGTGAAATGTACACAAGGTCACTTTACTAAAAACTCGGACAACTTTGCCGTTGGTCACTTTTTGTTTCCAACTGTGGCCACCTTGTGTCACACGTTGTTCATCAAAGTGAAACTTATGACACAAGCTCCCATCACTGAAACCTAGGAAATGTTGGACACCTTTCAAATCTAATTTTGGTCATTAGGGGTGCAGAGTCTCTGAAGCCTAGTGTGCGCGAGAACTTCACAAGGTCTTCATGGATCATGATCAGACTCGCTACTGTAGATTATACTGAACTAAAATCTTGCAAACGTTCAAGGTTTGGCTTGGTGATGCAGGTTAGAGTAAGTATTGGCCTTGTTTGTATTAGTAGGGGGATGGAGACATGGGTACATTCGTTAGCCAAAGTGTTGTTCTGGAATCCTTCAAGATCTCATGTCCCTTGAAACTTACGGGGCCATTTTTTTTTTTCCAAAACCCTGAATGCTTTATTGAAAATATGCATACAATAACACTTTTCCTACACAACAATACAAAACAGTACAATCACTTTTGTAAATAACACATTGAACGCAAACGCACACATCACTCCTTCCCGCCAGAGCACAAGGAACTTAGAGATGCTACAGCAAGCCCTTAGTAATTCCCACCCAGCCTGGCCCACCACCATCACTTCAGAGAGAGAGAGAAATCAGAATAAACTCCTGTAGGAAACTCAAAAGAACAGACACCAGGTTGCATACAGACATAGCATTTGCCTCCAGTAAGTGAGAGACTGGTTTCACTCGTGACCTTGTTCTTAGCGTGTACGATACAAGTCAAACAATAATGTGGTTTGAAAGAGAAGAACCGAGTCCAGTCTACGGTCTGGGAATTGACAATGGTTGTCAAGAAATGTATAGCACACCATGATGCGCAGAGAACACCACCGTTTGCCTGAGTGTTTTTGGCTTTGATAAGGGTGAGAGAAATGGTAAACCACCAATCACCATTGGCACACCAAAAGAGGAGAAAGATGTCAGTTGCTTACACAGACACAGGGTGAAGGGCTTTTCCCTTGATGCTAACTCTTTAAAGGCGAGGGATTGGTAGTTCAAACCTGATTGGCATGGGTGTTACAGTGCATATTTATTTTTGTTGTAAATAATAGGTCACTAAATGAAAATACAAAGAAATATAAATATATGTAAAAGGTAAAAGGGATGATTTAACAAAAATAAATAAATCAGGACTCCCAAGTGGCTGGTTATATTTTAATATTATAATACAGGGATATTAGTCCAAAAAAATGATATAATGTGAACAAAAAAGTAATAAAGTTCAATAAAACAGACAGAAAAGCACTGTTTGTAAATGTTTTATCATTCTGTAGTAAATAGTCATGACATACCCTGAAAAAAAGGGAGGAAGAAAGCTTTAAATGGTGCACTGACCACGGAACCTGGCTGGACAAGGAAATGCAAAGTCCAAACTCAGACAGCCTTACACTATGCCTTATACGCTCAAAGTGTTTTTATGATGTACAAGATGATCAGTTACTGCATTTCTGTGCATAGAGGCATAGGTTTTTAGGGATCTGCTGTTGGGTTCGACACCTTTGCCAAAGCAATCTATGAAGTCATCAGAAAACTGCAAAACTGTGAGGTTGCCGAGGTGGCGAGGACCTCACGAGTTCGGGCCTGTGAAGTAGGTGCAAAAGAGAGGGGAGGGGAAAAAAAAAAAAAAAAGAGAGTCCACTGAAAGTACGGTGGACGTGTCGTACATACTGAAGGTTTGTGTGCAACTGTATGAAATGAAAGGCAGTTTGTGTGCATTTTTAAAAGATTGCAAAGAATACTCCCCCGATCACTGTGGGCTCAGTGTGTGATTCTGCTGAGCGGTTGCCTCTTGTCTCTCGAATGTGTGCTCACGCTTCATGTGATAACTACAATCATGAAACTTCTTTTGAAATGACCCCGTTACAACTTGAAACGTGCCTTGTTTATATTTTATTTTGTTAAATTCATTTTTATTTTCCCGACAGAAGATGACTATGTGCCATTTAAATGTTGCATGGGAGGGAGAGAGAAAATAAGTCCAAATGTAAAATTAAAGCCCCAGGTTAAAAAAAACAAAACTTTTTTTTTTTTTTTCTTAAACAAAATTGCTCTCAAGTATTGTTTGTTCCACAGATCGCGGTCCCTACGGGGCTTTGGATAACTCTGATTTAAAATCCTCTTTACAGTTTTACTATGGAACTGGGAGCACAAGGGGAGGGGGGGCGAGAAACTTCTGCTGGTGTGAAGAGAACACATGTACAAACACGGTCCAATTAAACCTGCACCCACAAATGTCAAGTCTCACACAAATGAGTGCATGCATAATTTCACTCAGGCTCGCACATGGTCGCCGCCAGTGTGCGCCAAAGTAAAAGAGTTTGCTCTTTAAACTTTCACACCTGAATACGTGTCTTCTGAGAGAGGTCACCGCGTACGTCCTGAAGGCGGAAACCCCAACCTCACCAATGCCGACTGACCCTCCACTGCTGATATGTGACCTCTGAGTCCCTCTGTCATTCTGCTCTTAGGCAGATGTAACGATTTTGTGCGGTAGCTAGCTTGACGGAAGGTTTCTTTTTTTTGGGGGGGGGGGGGGGGGGGGCTGTCAGTTGGAAACATTACAGTGAATGTCCCTGTTAGAAGTTAAATAATTGAGTAAAAAAGTGTTTTCCTAATGTCAAGAAACAGGAAAAAGTGGAATCTTGGCTCTTAAGCTTTCCGCGGGCACTACTTGAGCTAAGATTCACCTCTTAAATGAGAAAAAAACGCTATGACTAGCATTAAAAAAAAAAAACATTACAACACTTAGCATAGCTTTTTTCGTGTGTGTGTGTGTCCTATCAGCAGGGCGGTCAGTGTTTTAAGGTGGATTTTCAGCCTTTGTCCACTGGAGCGGATGTTAAGAATACAGCAACACAGACGGGGAAAAGAAAACACAGAAGAGTTGCTATATTCCACGATGCCCCCATCCCTGTCTGAGAAGACGCTTTACGGGCTGGAACAAACAGGCAGACTGATGTGGTCCAGTGAGTAAGACAGCTGGTCTGCGGTGTCGGTCTGGTGGCGTCACGGGGGCTCGATGCAGCTCCAATGTCAGGATGGAGGCGGGGAAACTTTGGGAGGCCCTGGCATAGCTGTGACCATGCAACGTAAAGAGGGGAGAAGGGTTGGTTAGAGGAGGAGAACGGCCGTTACAGCTCACCGGTGGATGGACGTCAGATCCTGCTGGGCGCTGACTGTTCTCCTGGCCTCTGGGTCACGATCAGGTTTTGGATGAGGGCAAGAGCGTCCGTCATCGCCTCCGGCAGTTTGTCCAGTCACGAGACAATGTTTTGTTTCCTCTTTTTTTTTCTCTAGGTGGCTTTTCTTTATTTGTTATTTCTTGACCTGCTTTACGTTGCCGTTACGTTTGCCCGTTTGGGTTTTTCCTTTCTTTTGTTTAAATTGTAGGATTGTTGGATTTGTTGTCAAAGAGAGGTGTCATCTGCTCCATTAGCGACCATCAACTGTCCATATTACTGCAGTTCTCTGAGGAGAAAAAGAATTTTATTGACTTATTTTTAAAAACACGCAAAAATTTTCTCTGCTACAGTCACGTCCATAAGTAATGTGACTATGATAATTTTTGTAATTTTGCCTCTGTAATCATTTAGTAATTCCAGCCTTTTTTTATAGACAGACCCTCTATTTTCAGAGTTCATTTGTACGTGGGAAAACTAAATATAATTATGATTGTTAATACAGAAAATGGCTTTTAAAACCTGTTTTCTTTGAACAAGTCAGTGGACGGATACATGAACAGTCACTGAATAGGTCTTGGACTTCATTCAGATCAGTTATTAAGAAATATAAACACTACGTGACAGTATAATAAATCTAATTGAACCAGAGATTCTTAATACCACAGCATAAAAAAGCAGATTGGTAAATTAAAAATAAAAGGTCAAATATTTCAATAAAAATATTGTTTTAGGGTTTAAATGAACAGCTTTAAACAACTAAAATGAACAATCAACTCATCAAATGGTCATCTTTCTGTGACTTTTCAATAACTTTAATAATGGAATAGACGAAACAGCCCCCCCCCCCCCCAAAAAAAAAAATATTACTGCTGGTGTGTCAAAGTATAATTACCGTTGAGTCCATCGACCTCTTGTGATTCAAGGAAAGGTGCGGGCCCCCAGACTCGCACTGTGCCATCATCTGAGGCAGACGCCATCAGTCCTGGGATAGCCGGGTTCCAGCTCACACAGTTCACGGTACGCGTGTGGCCTGTTAGCTCAGCGATAGGTAGTTCTCCACGCCGGTGCCAAATGTACACTTTGTGGTCTGTAGAAGTAGAATCTGGATCAGTTAGAAAACATACAGGATGCCTGATTAAAAAACAAAAAGTTCCTTTCAAATCGGATGAGGATGTACTGAGATATGCAACCACCCAAAACACAGTTTTACATTTTGATCGATTTGAGCGCTCTCAAGCCTTCATTATCCCATATTAACTTCAAGTGCCATGATATTGTACTTTCTAATATCATGCAGACACTAGCCTGGGATGTTGACGGAGTCATCCAGAAATGGCTCAAATGTGAGTGCCACCTGAGCATAAAGCAGCATTTTGTGCGGCCCTCTATAGGCGGCACCCTCAACTGCCTGCCAAAATTATGCAATTTTCCCAGAACTCCTTCCATTAAAGACTGGCATCAACCATAAGGAAGCTAGGCGGTCATTGTCAAATTTACTGAATATTCAGCTCTGGAATTTTGAGTACTAACAGAAAACGGAGGGCAAGTGAACCTCCTATTTTGAACCATTATTGGCAGGCAAACATGCATAATGACCATAACATAAAAAAAACAGGTCTATCAAGGTGCTTGTGAATCCTTGATGCTAAATGCAGGTTCACAGTGTTCATTCATGCTTCATTAAGTCTAATGTTGATCCCTGTAGAAGCCCCGGGGGTGTTTATGTGTGTGTATATATATATATATATATATATATATATATATTTTTTTTTTTTTTTAACCTGATGTATTTGACTCAAGCCTGCTTGCGTGAGCCAACCTTGAACCTTCGTGCGCATGCGTGAATTTTTCACGCCTGTCGATTGCATCATTTGCTGGCAAGCAGCGTTTGTGTGAGGTCGTGTGTAGTGCTCTCGGTGGATTTTATTGCAAGGAAAATGACGGAACGACTGCAGCAGCGCTACTGCATCAACTTTTGCCAGAAACTGGGCGACAGCCAGGTGGAAACCATTCGGAAGATTCAGATGGCTTTCGGTGGCTTTCAGTCATGTGACTATCTGAGAAATTGCGGAAGAGGTGGGCATCATTTTTCAGAGTCCAGCATGTCCTGTAAGACTTCAACACGAAGGCGCTTTTGCTCTGTCAGCAGCAGCACGAATTTCGCTGCCACTCTTTTCATGGCCAAATCTTCACAATGGAATGTGCTGAAAAAGTGCTGATGTCCACCTCTTCTGCAATTTCTCGGATAGTCACACGACGGTCCCGCATCACCACAGTGTTCACTTTGGAAATGATCTGGTCCTTTTAGCATGTTGATGGCCGATAGGAGTGTGGCTCGCTCTCCACCATTGTGCGGACGTCTTTAAACCGGTTGTACCGCTCCTTAATCTGTGTGATGCCCATAGCATCGTCACTGAAAGCCGTCTGAATCTTCCGAATGGTTTCCACCTGGCTGTCGCCCAGTTTCTGGCAAAATTTGATGCAGCGCTGCTCCAGTTGTTCCGTCATTTTCCTTGCAATAAAATCCGACAAGCGGACTACACACGACCTCACACAAACGCTGCTTGCCAGCAAATAACGCAATTGACAGGCGTGAAAAAATTCATGCATGCGCACGAAGGTTCAAGGTTGGCTCACGCAAGCACACGTGATTCAAATCCATCAGGTTTTTGAAAAAAAAAAAAAAAAAAGGTTTGATACTTTTCTAACAGACCTCGTACATACATACATACATACATACATACAAGGTTGGGTAAGATTACTTTGAAAGAATAGATGTGGATTACATGTAATCCTACCCAACCTTGTGTGTGTGTGTGTGTATATATATATATATATATATATATACACTCAACAAAAATATAAACGCAACACTTTTGGTTTTGCTCCCATTTTGTATGAGATGAACTCAAAGATCTAAAACTTTTTCCACATACACAATATCACCATTTCCCTCAAATATTGTTCACAAACCAGTCTAAATCTGTGATAGTGAGCACTTCTCCTTTGCTGAGATAATGCATCCCACCTCACAGGTGTGCCATACCAAGATGCTGATTAGACACCATGATTAGTGCACAGGTGTGCCTTAGACTGCCCACAATAAAAGGCCACTCTGAAAGGTGCAGTTTTATCACACAGCACAATGCCACAGATGTCGCAAGATTTGAGGGAGCATGCAACTGGCATGCTGACAGCAGGAATGTCAACCAGAGCTGTTGCTCATGTATTGAATGTTCATTTCTCTACCATAAGCCGTCTCCAAGGCGTTTCAAAGAATTTGGCAGTACATCCAACCAGCCTCACAACCGCAGACCACGTGTAACCACACCAGCCCAGGACCTCCACATCCAGCATGTTCACCTCCAAGATCGTCTGAGACCAGCCACGCGGACAGCTGCTGAAACAATCGGTTTGCATAACCAAAGAATTTCTGCACAAACTGTCAGAAACCATCTCAGGGAAGCTCATCTGCATGCTCGTCGTCCTCATCGGGGTCTCGACCTGACTCCAGTTCGTCGTCGTAACCGACTTGAGTGGGCAAATGCTCACATTCACTGGCGTTTGGCACGTTGGAGAGGTGTTCTCTTCACGGATGAATCCCGGTTCACACTGTCCAGGGCAGATGGCAGACAGCGTGTGTGGCGTTGTGTGGGTGAGCGGTTTTCTGATGTCAATGTTGTGGATCGAGTGGCCCATGGTGGCGGTGGGGTTATGGTATGGGCAGGCGTCTGTTATGGACGAAGAACACAGGTGCATTTTATTGATGGCATTTTGAATGCACAGAGATACCGTGACAACATCCTGAGGCCCATTGTTGTGCCATACATCCAAGAACATCACCTCATGTTGCAGCAGGATAATGCACGGCCCCATGTTGCAAGGATCTGTACACAATTCTTGGAAGCTGAAAATGTCCCAGTTCTTGCATGGCCGGCATACTCACCGGACATGTCACCCATTGAGCATGTTTGGGATGCTCTGGACCGGCGTATACGACAGCGTGTACCAGTTCCTGCCAATATCCAGCAACTTCGCACAGCCACTGAAGAGGAGTGGACAAACATTCCACAGGCCACAATTGACAACCTGATCAACTCTATGCAAAGGAGATGTGTTGCACTGCATGAGGCAAATGGTGGTCACACCAGATACTGACTGGTATCCCCCCCCAATAAAACAAAACTGCACCTTTCAGAGTGGCCTTTTATTGTGGACAGTATAAGGCACACCTGTGCACTAATCATGGTGTCTAATCAGCATCTTGGTATGGCACAGCTGTGAGGTGGGATGGATTATCTCAGCAAAGGAGAAGTGCTCACTATCACAGATTTAGACTGGTTTGTGAACAATATTTGAGGGAAATGGTGATATTGTGTATGTGGAAAAAGTTTTAGATCTTTGAGTTCATCTCATACAAAATGGGAGCAAAACCAAAAGTGTTGCGTTTATATTTTTGTTGAGTGTATATATATATACACACAACCCCTGGCAAAAATTATGGAATCACCGGTCTTGGAGGATGTTCATTCAGTTGTTTAATTTTGTAGAAAAAAAGCAGATCACAGACATGACACAAAACTAAAGTCATTTCAAATGGCAACTTTCTGGCTTTAAGAAACACTATAAGAAATCAAGAAAAAAGATTGTGGCAGTCAGTAATGGTTACTTTTTTAGACCAAGCAGAGGAAAAAAATATGGAATCACTCAATTCTGAGGAAAAAATTATGGAATCACCCTGTAAATTTTCATCCCCAAAACTAACACCTGCATCAAATCAGATCTGCTGTGTCTAAACTCTGGACCAAATACAAACAACATGAGAAGGTTGTTAAAGGCAAACATACTGGTAGACCAAGGAAGACATCAAAGCGTCAAGACAGAAAACTTAAAGCAATATGTCTCAAAAATCGAAAAACGCACAACAAAACAAATGAGGAACGAATGGGAGGAAACTGGAGTCAACGTCTGTGACCGAACTGTAAGAAACCGCCTAATGGAAATGGGATTTAATTACAGAAAAGCTAAACAAAAGCCATCATTAACACCTAAACAGAAAAAAAAAACAAGGTTACAATGGGCTAAGGAAAAGCAATCGTGGACTGTGGATGACTGGATGATAGTCATATTCAGTGATGAATCTCAAATCTGCATTGGGCAAGGTGATGATGCTGGAACTTTTGTTTGGTGCCGTTCCAATGAGATTTATAAAGATGACTGCCTGAAGAGAACATGTAAATTTCCACAGTCATTGATGATATGGGGTTGCATGTCAGGTAAAGGCACTGGGAGATGGCTGTCATTACATCATCAATAAATGCACAAGTTTACGTTGATATTTTGGACAATTGAAAGGATGTTTGGGGATGATGAAATCATTTTTCAAGATGATAATGCATCTTGCCATAGAGCAAAAACTGCGAAAACATTCCTTGCAAGAAGACACGTAGGGTCAATGTCATGGCACAGGGTCAATGTCAACGAGCAGATGTGATTTGATGCAGGTGTTAGTTTTGAGGATGAAAATTTACAGGGTGATTCCATATTTTTTTCCTCTGCTTGGTCTAAAAAAGTAACTGTTACTGACTGCCATAATATTTTTTTCTTGATTTCTTATAGTGTTTCTTAAAGCCAGAAAGTTGCCATTTGAAATGACTTTAGTTTTGTGTCATGTCTGTGATCTGCTTTTTTTCTACAAAATTAAACAACTGAATGAACATCCTCCGAGGCCGGTGATTCCATAATTTTTGCCAGGGGTTGTATATATAAATAAACTTATTGTCAATGGCATTCTTTTGCTATTGTATTTCTGGCTACAGCATCCAAATCTGACATGTAAACAGCAAGAACCATTGAGGACAAAAAAACTGGATGTAAAGGGCAGAACTCAGTTTTGCCCCCCACCCCCCCGCTCATCCCTCCTTTGCAGAAAACAGTCAGAACAACACTGGGTTTTCAAGTATGTACCTTCACTACCACTGGCAATGAAGTCTTCATTGTGTCCTCCGAAGCAGGAGTGGATGGTGTAGAAACCCTGGGTCACTCCTTGGTACTTTCTCACCAGTACCCGGTCCTGTAGGTCCCACAAGTGCACTCCCTAAAAAAAAAAAAAAAAAAGTAACAAAATGAACTCTTTATACATAAATGCAAAAGTTGTATAACACACTAGCAATGTTCTGAAAAAGTAAGTAAGATGACTCACCTGAGTTGCTACATTTAACAAAGCTAATCTTCCATTCTTTGAAACAGTAAAAGACATGATAGGGTGGTCCTCCTGAACTCTGTGAAGCAAACACACAGTCATGGCATCATTTAATACAAATACAAGGTGATAATTTGATCTCAAAAACATGTTTCAGGATAGTGAAACAGTGTTTTGAGGACATTACATTTTCACCTGTGCCTGTTGGTTCATAAGCAGGATGTACATCTACACATCTGGGTCCTTCAGTTTAATTAGATGCTTAAATACAAGATTGTGCTTTGCGTGTCAGCGTTTGGTAACTTGTTGTACGTCAGGAGTAGAAGTATTTGGCAGTAGCCTGCGTGCTACCGCGACTATAGTGTGACTGCATTGATGGACAAGATCAATCAATCAACATTTATTTCTATAGCACTTTACAGCAGCCAGATGGTGTCCAAAGTGCTTTACAAAAAAATCAAAGATCAAGAATTTAAAAAAATAAAACAAACATACAACAGAGTTAAAACAGCATATAAAAACAAAATATGTCGCAGCACCGCTAGGTATTAAAAGCTAGTTTCAATAAATAAGTCTTGAGCTTTGATTTAAAAAGTGCTCAGTCAGAAATAGTGCATAAATCAGAAGGTAACTTGTTAACACAGTGTGGGGCCAGCTACTGCAAAAACAATCACCCCAGAGTTTGTATTTTGATCTCAGAATATCTAAGTAAAGCTGACCAGATGCCGGTAATGTCCTACTGTAAGTGTGGAAAGTTAAAATTTCAGACAAGTAGGAAGGTGCAAGCCCATTAATAGCTTTAAAAACAAACATTACAATCAATTCTAAAAGGAACTGGAAGCCAGTGGAGTGAGTGAAGTACAAGTCTTACTGGCAGACTGCAAAGAAGTTGTTTTATTTTTGTTATTACCTGATGAGTGTTAAGTAGGTTTTTTTCAGACTGGGGCTGGTGATATGATCAAGGTGAGTGCCTTATAGCAGCGATTCATGAAGCTGGCAACCATACTGACCTCTCGCGGTCTGCGAGATGTTAGTAAGTCTAAATCATGGCTGCAAATACGAAGCATTGGAGATACATAACAAAAAGAAATCGACCTCCGCATGACAGTGGCACAAAATTTCAATTTGAAAATACCCCATTCAGAAACCCATGATAATAATTCACTCTTTGGCAGAGTTGGGCAGCAATCAGGCCAGTTTTAGCAGAGCAGGTGGAGGAATTATGTAGGGTGGTAACATCCATATAAACAACACGAATTATAGGTTAAAAAATAAATAATGACAGAAAAGCAAAGGAAGGACAGGAGGAATGTGATGCACTTTGCCCACAAATCTCTTGTCACTAATTTCTGTATTAAAATTAAGCATGTGGCGTATTTACTATGAAATACACAACATAACACATATGTTAGAGTTAGGAGGGCTAATAATACACACATGTTTCTGTCTGTAAGGTCCTCAAAGTTGTAGCCTCGGATACGCTGATGGGTGTCTGAGGCCAGTACAGTCCTGCCGTCGCTCAGGCACCAGAGACATTGCACTCTCACGCCCTCCCAGGAGTCCAACAAGTTACCGTCCAAGTCCTGACAACACACACAGAAATTCAGGTGCTGTGTTCAGCTGAGAACCCTCAACATGAAGGCAGCTTACCACCACCTGTAGTGATTGGGTCAGCTCCTTGCAGGGAAGCTCTTGACAAGATGTAAATGAGATTCTAAGTCACATTTGGACAAAAATAGTTGAAAATATGGAATATGGTTCTGTGTACACGGGGATTTGTGTCTGGAAGGGTATCCAGTGTAAAATTTGGGCTAAAATCAACATGCAGATCTGGTGGTGACCCAGACCAAAACAGAAGGAGCCAAAAGAATCACAGAAATTCAGATTTTACAGTGATGGAAATGGTTGACATGTCATCTCCTTCTGGCCAAACGTAGCATGCAAAAATCCACACAAGTTGGTTAAAAAAAATGTGGAGAGAGAGAGAGGAAAAAATAAGACATCAACCGACTTACACACTGATAGAACTGCCCCCTCTGCCCACCAGTGACAAAGCGTTTGCCGTCTGGGTTCCAGGCTACACTGGTCAGACTGTCTTCATGGGACTGGGACATTTTAGTCCGGAGCTCCCCCGTCTGGACGAAGGGGGATATGCAGAGATGGTGGGAGAATTCAAGTAGAAGGGTGGGGGTGGAGAAACATAGGGTTGGGAAAGGTAAATAAAAGAAAGGAGGGATGGAGAAAGCAGAGGTCACTGAATGCACAGTGCACACAGAATCCCTTTAGCTCAAAAATGTCCTCCACATTTACCCATTTCATTCATTAGATAGTCAATATTGAAAAACGTTAACCTGAACATTCCAAAGCCAGAGCTCAGAACAATCATCAGGTCCACAGGCGATTAGGTAGGTGTCATCAGGACTCCAGGCTAAGTAGGAGACACCATAAGCATGGCCCTCTAGGGTTCGCAGGAGCTTCAGCTGGTGGCTTTCCTGCACATAGAAATGTTGACCATGATTATGAAAACCTTTATGCATTCATTCATCCAGTGGGACATGAAAGTTTAGCTTTCTCTTTCGGTTGTGGCGGTGGGAATACACGTGTTAACCGCAATCAGAACCCAAAAATAATAAATGCAAACTGCACACGAACAAGTTCCACAACATCCAGGAGCATTTTCAACAAGACCTCAAAATATTTCACAAGTGCCAGATCACTCAAAAATGAAGTAATGATGAGAGATTGACAAAACATGTTAAGACAGATCAGTTTTGCCTGGAACTGAAACTGAGATTTTTGGAAAGACTGGATAAAGAGAAGGTGCAAGGATATGCCAAACTAACAAACTAACATCTGAAGGCACGTGAAGACACAGCTGTGCAGCCAAGTGCATTTTAGAAACTCTATTTTCCTCAGTTAGGGCTGCAGATCAGAAACGTCTGAATCACACACATGTATTAGACAAACTTGATAAGATGTGCAAGCTCACTATCATAAGAATGCAACAGAATTTTAACACAATGCCACAAAACCCTCTTGAATTTCAAGAACAAATTTTTGCACAGGTCTAAAAATCACACTGTTACAGTTAAGAACTAATTCTTAGTTACTCCATTATATTACTTTATACACACAGACTAGTTATTTATTCAGTGTTTTGAAACAAGGTTCGGTCAGATCGGCACACAGAAATGATCACACAGACTGCATTTTGCTAGAACAAACAGGCGTATGTTTATTCCCCACAAAAGCAGTTACATCAAACACAAGTGGTTGCAGCGCATAAAATATCTCTTTCTCTCTTACCGTGACGCCTTTAAGGTGGAGAGCCAACACCTTCGGCAGAGTGCGCTTGTCAACCGGCTGGGCGTTCGTACGCAACCCGCAGCAGACTCTATCGGAGCATGGCTCTGCCCCCTCTTTTCTAGTGTGTGCGCGAAGGGAGGGTGAGTGGCCATCTCAAACTCCCAGGCGCACATAATTCCTCTAATCAACAGGCATCTGAAAGTTATTTCCTCTTGCAAAAACATAATGACCCCAGCTCTTCACTCCCAGTTCAGAATGACCCCAGCATGCTTCACTCCCAGTCGTTAGTGGCTACAAAAACAAATTTGTGCAATCAGTGTAATAATAACAAGTACATCATTAGGGTTACTTTAAGACAGGGGCAAAACAACATAATCTTTTCTCCACACATTCAGTCGCTCCCAAACCATTACAGCTAATTCATTTTATTGAGATTTTCATATAGTGGTAGACGCTTGGTTAGGCATTAGCTCATGCCATGGACATCTGTTCTAGAAGAGGAAAAATGTGGGATTGATGTGACTCCACTTTAGCCAGGACAGGTTTAAGGGTTAAAAAATAAAAACAACTAACGTGTTGCCCATGGGGATCGATGGGCTCCAGATTGGGTAGTGTTTATAAAATAGGTAGCTGACATTTTTCAAGGGTGGTAATAAATTATGCAAAGTTTCTATCATGAGTTTGAATAATGTGTGAGTCCAGAATGTTTTTAGAACCTTAAAACTCAACAGTTTTTAGAGTAAGAACTCAACTCTTATTTCCTATTAATTACGTAATTTTTAATGTTAATTTATTGTCTTAATTGTTTAGGTTCTTGTTATCATATACACAGTATTATTATTATTATTATTATTACTTCTATTTTGTCATTTGATTTTTTTTAAATGGACCACAATGGAAATAAGTGTTTTCACTTTCTTGTGTCATTCACGTATTTTTTAATGTATTTACAATTATATTATGTTCTTACATTGAACTTAAATAAAATCACGCACACATACGCCACTTCACTTTTAATATAAAGACGATTTACCTCCCCCTGCTGGAATAGCGTGAGAGTCCAGAATGAAATCATCAACGTCCATTGTTCAGTGTTGTTAGCTAATATCCGTAATTTCTCCAAAAATATTAGTCCTATCAATGTTGTGTTTTGGTGGCGTTCATCCTTGACCCAAAATACATAAACATACCAAACTGCAAATGTGAGCTCTCCAGTTTGTCCGTGATCAAAGACTGGTGCACACACACACACACACACACACACACACACACACACACACACACACACACACACACACACACACACACACACACACACACACACACACACACACACACACACAACTTCACTTTTAATACATAGATGATTTACTGCCCCCTGCTGGAATAGCTTGAGTCCAGAATTTAATTATCAACATTCATTGTTCACTGTTGTTAGCTAATACTCCTAATTTCTCCAAAACTATTAGTCCTATCAACTTTCCGTTTTCATGGCTTTCATCCATGACCA
Organism: Thalassophryne amazonica; assembly: GCF_902500255.1. Taxonomy (NCBI): domain Eukaryota; kingdom Metazoa; phylum Chordata; class Actinopteri; order Batrachoidiformes; family Batrachoididae; genus Thalassophryne; species Thalassophryne amazonica. The sequence continues at coordinate 25,961,994 of NC_047123.1, read as the reverse complement.
AAAATGCGTAAGCATACCGAACAGCAAATGTCACCTCTCCCCAGTTTCTCCATGATCGAAGCCATACACCCGCATGCATGTACGCATACACGCACACAGATGCCACTTGGCTATTAATATATAGATGACCAGAATAACAACCCACCTCCAAGAAGAAAAAAAACACATAAAAAATGAGACCATTTACAAAGTTATGTGTATGACTCTTTATGCATTCAAATTTATACAGAGCCTTGCAAGTGTCAATAACAAATATTTGTGCAGGATACAGCTAAAAAACATGCCAAGGCCAACACAGCTGTAAATGTACACTTGGAATTCCTGACCACTGCATTCCTGCAGGGTAATAGTAGCTTTGGAAGACTTCCTAGACGAGGCAACGGGTATGTATTAAAGCATCTGCCACACTCACCGCATCCACTTGCCAAATGATGACAGTGGTGTCTTTGGAACCCGTGGCTAGTTTGGTGCCATCATTGGAGAATTTGCAGAACCACACTTCGTTACAGTGCTCGGTCAGAATCTGCTGGGTGTAACAGGGGAACTGTTTTCTGTCAGGGGAGAAAAAGGACGATGAACGCCAACAACGGTGCTGGAGGTTTGTTTTTAGATTCTCTATAAATATACTGCATTCAATATATAAACTTTAAAGAAAAAAAAGAAAAAGAAAAGCATAGAGAGTAAAAGCAATCCAAAGAAAGGCATACACTGGAAGTATTCCTTTCTTCTCGACAATATCATGTTGTACTGACCTACTGCAGACGTGATCAACGAGAAGAGAGACGGAGTCCAGGTTACTGTCCAGCTTGGTGTTGTGATAGAGGCAGCGGTCCTTCTGCAGCTCCACTGCTTGCCGCAGCAAAGTCTGCAGCCGCCGTGGGGGCAGCATCACAGAAGGAGGCAAGTATGCTGTAGGCAGAGATAAAAGCATTAAGACAAGATTAAGTAAAATTAAGCAAGCATCAAGTATGTAACATGAGAGTGTAGCAGTACTGCAGTCAGCCAATGTGTGTGCATTCGAACAAGGAACAGTATAGATATGTTTGCTCACTCTGTAATTTGTCCAGCAGTCGGCAGCGTGAGGCATTTCCTTTTCCCTCCCACTCTGCCTTGACCCTCAAATCCTCAGCATGGCTACACATTAAGTAACTGCAGGATGGGCACCCACACAAGTAAACAAGTGAAAAGAAGCCATTCTCAAAGATGACCCCAATAAAAATAATAATAATAAAAAAAAAAACAATGCACACTTGTGCAAGAAACATTCGGGAGATATTCGATTAATAGTTGAAAACCGCTGCCTTGGTGATACCTGATCATACTCAAATCGGAACCTGTCCGAGAAACTCACTTGGAATGTCTGGTCCAAAGTTTGTGCACATTTGATTCATTTTGTTCAAGTTATCAAGGGTGCAAGAATCAATAGTCTATTCAATAAAGTGGGCGGTCCTTAGACGTCAACAAGCTGAAATTCAAACTCTGGAATTACAACAAAGAGAATTAAGCTTTTAACAGTACCCGCTGAGCACGTGGATGCGATCTGTGTTGTACTTGAGTGGTGTCAGCTCTCCCCTCAGCACCTGCAGGGCCTCCAGGACTTTGCCATCCTCCAGATACTCGAGGTACTTCTGCTGTAGTAGTAGAAACTTCATGCGCTGGGTGAAGAACAGATTGAGCTGGTGAAGCATCCGGATGTAGCAAAGAATATTTCAAAAGTGAAAAGGCTGAAGCGTGAACAAGCAACATGCAAAAAGTATCAAATTCTCTTTAATGCAGACACAAACTTAATTAAATCAGCTCCAGAAAGATCTCATGTTAATTCCAGTCGACAGGAGGACAAAATCAGACTACTGCAATAAACAGCCATATTAAATGCACTCGCCTTACTGAGTGTAGAGATATTACAGCATGCTGGCATTCTGAGAACTTAAAACTCAAAATGGTGCTGCCACATAAACAAATGTCACAAGGCTGCATGCCATCATTGCCAGAAATTATTAAGAAAATATGACCAACATCCTCATTCCTTCATCATGAAAGGCCATTGGAACTGGTTTTCTAGCTACTGCCGCAGGTCAGCGTTGACATTTACAAAATTAAAAGTGCATCTGGCTTATTTTAATTCTGCATTATGATTTGCAGCCTGGTGCAAGGACAGAAACACCTGCAGCGCACAAATTCAAGCAAACAATCCACCCACAAATCTGCCAGAGCAGGAACACAGACACGCATCTCCTCAACAACTAGGTCTGTAAAGATCAGTAACTGCGAGGGAAAAAAACATTTTAACAATGCCAACAACACTACCCTGCTGCTACTTCCCAATGCCTAAAATGGCCCCTCGCATTTCAGACACAGATGAAAATCACCACCAGCCTCCCGATAACCCAAATGATATTCACAGCTAAACAAAGGACTGCAGGTGTTTTAAGTCACAGAAGAAGATCATTTCTGAGCTAATCTTGCCTGCTAATGAGCATGCCAGCTGAGGCTAATTAGCATGAGCAGAGCGTCCCATTACGACAGCGATACGATGAATTATGAAAAGGGAGAAAAGTGGGTTTTTTCCCCCCCCTGACATTTTTTCACTCCCACACCATCATTGAGCAAATCGTTATCAGGTCATTTTGCACATTAAGGTGTCACTAGGCAGGTTTTCATTAACCTCTAAACTGAAGCAGCGAATTGAAAAGATGCTTCATAGAAACATGTTTTTCGGGGGGAAAACAAAATAAGCAAGCCAAAAAAAAAAAAAAAAAAAAACAACTCCAATTATCAGAAATATTATTATTTTACTTAAAGATATACACTCGCTGGCCACTTTATTAGGTACACCTGCTCAATTACTAGTTAACACAAACAGCCAATCACATGGCAGGAATTCAATACATTTAGGCATCTAGACGTGAAGACGACTTGCTGAAATTCAAACCGAGCATCATAATGGGAAAGACAGGGGATTTAAGTGACTTTGAACGTGGCGTGGTTGTTGGTGCCAGGCGGACTGGTGTGAGTATTTCAAGAATTGCTGATCTACTGGGATTTTCACGCACAACCATCTCTAGTGATTACAGACAATGGTTTGAAAAAGAGAAGATATCTAGTGAGCAGATGAAAATGCCTTGTTGATGTGAGAGATCAAAGGAGAATGGGCAGACTGGTTGAATGGGCGACTGCATGATGATATAATTTCAATATGGACCAACATCTCTGAGGACTGTTTTCAATATCTTGTTGAATCTATGGCATGAAGAAGTAAGAGAGATCTCACGGCAAAAGGGGCTCTACCAAGGACAACCGGCATTTCTTACGTGATTGTCTTATTTCTCAATTGCTGATTATCTTATTACTTTTGGGGAGGGTCTAGTGCAGGGGTCTTCAACTCCAGTTCTCGAGGGCCGGTGTCCTGCAAATTTTAGATGTGTCACTGCTTCAACACAGCTGAATCAATTAATGAGGTCATTAGCAGCACTCTGGAGAAGTTGAGAGCATACTGAGGAGGTAATGCAGCCATTTGATTCAGGTGTGATGGACCAGGGACACATCTAAAAGGTGCAGGACACCAGCCCTCGAGGACTGGAGTTGAAGACCCCTGGTCTAGTGGTTAAGCAGTGGGCTTGAGACCAGAGGACCCTTGGTTCAAACCCCCTTCTCACCAGAAAATCACTCAGGGCCCTTAGGCAAGGTCCTTCATCCCCAAGTTGCACTTGGTGTGCAGTGAGCACCTTGCATGGCAGCACCTCAACATCAGTGTGTGTGAGAATGGGTGAATGTGAAGCATTACTGTAAAGCGCATTGAGCTTCTAATATAGCTAGATAAGCGTTACATAAATGTAGTCCATTTACCATTAAAAGCAGTCTATTCAAATGATCATACAAAAACTGCATGAAGTCCACTGCACCCCAATCCAAAGTAACACATATAAAGGAAATATTTAAAGCAGAACAGTTGCACACACACCCAGAAGTCTCAGTTAACTATAAACTATGCAAATACAATTACATGATAGAAAAAAAAACAAAACAATATGCACATCACATGCTGTGCAATTTGACTATGCTTTGAGGCAGATTCCAGAATCTGTAGCTATGTACTGTAACAACATTATTCCAGAAACTCCGGTTGTGCCTTCTCCCTCTTTTTGGCACAGTCATTTAACATATTTCAGGTTTTGGCCGGGGAGCTTACCACAATAGCATTGGGAGAATGCATCAGTGCTCGCAGCTCATTAAGATCATTCTCAGCCTGGTCGAAAACAATGGGAGAGAAAAATGTTCGTTCAGCAGTTTCTACACATGCACACACAAAAAAAAAACAATCACAGGAAGCACCGATACAGATACATGTTTAAGAAGACATCAAAGCTCAAGAAAACTGATGACACTGATTTGTTTAGCTCAAACTTCACAAATGACATTTCGATCTACAGTAGTGTTCAGAATAATAGTAGTGCTATGTGACTAAAAAGATTAATCCAGGTTTTGAGTATATTTCTTATTGTTACATGGGAAACAAGGTACCAGTAGATTCAGCAGATTCTCACAAATCCAACAAGACCAAGCATTCATGATATGCACACTCTTAAGACTATGAAATTGGGCTATTAGTAGAAAAAAGTAGAAAAGGGGGTGTTCACAATAATAGTAGTGTGGCATTCAGTCAGTGAGTTTGTCAATTTTGTGGAACAAACAGGTGTGAATCAGGTGTCCCCTATGTAAGGATGAAGCCAGCAACCGTTGAACATGCTTTTCTCTTTGAAAGCCTGAGGAAAATGGGACGTTCAAGACATTGTTCAGAAGAACAGCGTAGTTTGATTAAAAAGTTGATTGGAGAGGGGAAAACTTATACGCAGGTGCAAAAAATTATAGGCTGTTCATCTACAACGATCTCCAATGCTTTAAAATGGACAAAAAAAAAGAAAAAAAAAAGACACATGGAAGAAAATGGAAAACAACCATCAAGATGGATAGAAGAATAACCAGAATGGCAAAGGGTCACCCATTAATCAGCTCCAGGATGATCAAAGACAGTCTGGAGTTACCTGTAAGTGCTGTGACAGTTAGAAGACGCCTGTGTGAAGCTAATTTATTTGCAAGAATCCCCCGCAAAGTCCCTCTGTTAAATAAAAGACATGTGCAGAAGAGGTTACAATTTGCCAAAGAACACATCAACTGGCCTAAAGATAAATGGAGGAATATTTTGTGGACTGATGAGAGTAAAATTGTTCTTTTGGGGTCCAAGGATCACAGACAGTTTGTGAGACGTCCCCCAAACTCTGAATTCAAGCCACAGTTCACAGTGAAGACAGTGAAGCATGGTGGTGCAAGCATCATGATATGGGCATGTTTCTCCTACTATGGTGTTGGGCCTATATATCGCATACCAGGTATCATGGATCAGTTTGGATATGTCAAAATACTTGAAGAGGTCATGTTGCCTTATGCTGAAGAGGACATGCCCTTGAAATGGGTGTTTCAACAAGACAATGACCCCAAGCACACTAGTAAACGAGCAAAATCTTGGTTCCAAACCAACAAAATTAATGCCTCGCAGATGTGAAGAAATCATGAAAAACTGTGGTTATACAACTAAATACTAGTTTAGTGATTCACAAGATTGCTAAAAAAGCAGTTTGAACATAATAGTTTTGCGTTTGTAGCATCAACAGCAGATGCTACTATTATTGTGAACACCCTATTGTCTGGTATTGCACTGCGTGCACATTTTAAGGAGCAGCCCCCCTAATCTCGTTGTACTATGCAGACTGTGTTTGCTGTGTATAACGACAATAAAGGCCTTCTATTCTTTCTATTCTTTTCTACTTTTGTTTACTAATAGCCCAATTTCATAGCCTTAAGAGTGTGCATATCATGAATGCTTGGTATTGTTGGATTTGTGAGAATCTACTGAATCTACTGGTACCTTGTTTCCCATGTAACAATAAGAAATATACTCAAAACCTGGATTAATCTTTTTAGTCACATAGCACTACTATTATTCTGAACACTACTGTGCATGTTGTAATGGTGATAAAAATAATGGCCAATTTTATGTCTAAACCTGACAAAAACATTCTTCCTCTGCATCTTATGTGGGTTTGATGGGTAGAATGCTATAATATGGGATAGTACTTTGTCAAAGACCAAGGACCTTTCCACTCTATAGTGCTCTGATATCAGATTAACTTTTCCTCTTGTGAAAACTGAACAGAGTCGTCCCGTTCCAAACCCCCCTTCCCACACACACACACACACACACACACACACACACACACACACACACACACACACACACACACACACACACACACACACACACACACACACACACACACACACACACACACACACACACACACACACACACACACACACACCAAGCTTCACCCAGTCACTCTGGTCTCAGCAGCATGGAGCACTAAACCGGAGCTCAATCAGACTCTCTGGCGCAGCACTGCTGCATCTTTGTGCGGCTCCAGGCAAGTGGAATCTTCTTGGTATCTCAGATTCACCCTTTCTGTGCTCTTCATGAACTTTAGCCGCTGAGTTGCACGCTGCCACTGAGACTTCACTTGGCCATTCTGACCAGAGCAGCTTGGAAAACCTACCCCTGACACAGACCACACTCAGACTGTGCACATTTGGTTTGTGAATGCTAGGTGTGGCTCCCACACCTCTCATCCATTTTTCACACACCATTCTTTATTTTGCCCTCTCCGGCAGACACGCCTTCAAGTATGTATTTATCCATGTTCAATTCCATCTCCTGGGAAATCCCCGATGTGAATAAATAGGTATATTTATTATGCAGAAAGAATGGAATTAGTGTGTGTGTGGCAGGATGGAGGGCATCATGATGGAGGCTCCACATCATGGTGTTGGTCAGCCATCTGCAATGTTTTATTATTATGTGCACTTTCACAAGCCTCACTTCACAGTTGGTGGAATGTTCAGCAGTAAGAACAGTGTAATAAAGCTGAGACTGGCAATTACATTAAAAATCCTTAACATATGCCAACATAAAACAATTCTATTGAAATCTAAAATTATTCAATTTCATGGAGACCACACAATCTAACAGCATAGACCCAATTTTACAGCAAAGTGAAAACAACACTTCTGTAGGAAGTCCTGTCAAACAATTTAAAATCATATAATGCCAGCAATGCAGAACTGACCTTGTCCCACTCGCCCTCCATGACATGGTTGCGGAACTTTGTGGCTGAGGGGTGTTCCAATCTGCAGCCCGATTCCTGCATCAGTAGGTCCACTGTCTGACTGCAGAGAAAAAGTAAATTCAAAGACACAAGGGCAAACAATGTTAGGTATAAAAAATAAAAATATCAGACACAAAATGCATGGAAAGACAGATGGGAAATGACTCAAGGATTAAGAAGAGAGAAAATGTTTACACTACCAGAGCCAAAATATGAATCTATTATGTCAGGAAAGTATTTCTGAGTATAAAATTTAACTTTATTCAACTACCAACAAATCTGTGCCATTTACAGTAATTCTGAGCAGTTACTGTCCCCACGGGACAACGGACAATAACCCTTAATGATGCCATCCCATTTGATTTTTTTCTTTTTACTTTTTGGTAAGCAATTTATGATTTTGACTCACATAGGTGGAAATACATGACAAGACACCGCAACACACTGGGAAATTCAGTTTCCCAGCATCGTTCGAGGGTCATGCAGTTAATCCAACACACACACACACACACACACACACACACACACACACACACACACACACACACACACACACACACACACACACACACACACACACACACACACACACACACACACACACACACACACACACACGTCTACTGTGTCAGCTGCCAATAAAAGTCCCTTTGGCTTCTCCCTTGCTTTCACTCTGGATCATCACAGAAGATCAGAGATGGATCTGCATGCTGATTTGGCACAAGTTTTACACCAGATGCCCTTCCTGATGCAAGCCCACATTACATGGAGCATGGGTAGGGGTGGCCTTGAAGTGGGAACCTTCCACATTGGAAACGCGCTCACTTATCCACTTGGCCAAGTTGTCAATACTAATATTGTTACAACGGTTTTAGTTGGTTTACCAACATGGGTCAGTGCACTGACTAACCTTTTAATCATCGTTTTATTAGATGTATTTTTACAAGTTGTAAGATTGAAATTCCAAGTTCACAGTGTGCACGGAACGCAGCAGGAACTTCAAACCATGCACATGCACTTCCTCATTCATGTCCTTTCCAAGTCTCATGAAACACTTTACCAAGAATAAAATATACAACTGACTAACTTTGGAACAAAATTCTTAAAACAACAACAAAAAAGCTACAATAAAATAACTTAAAAATGATCATAGATGTGCCAGGGATAGGATAAAGAAGAGTATTATGGAGTTTGTGGATAACAATTTGACACCATTTTTAAAAATACATCTATATAGACCCCAATGAGATATTGTTATAGCCAGGTCCCATCTGGGAGCATGACGTGGTGCCTGGCGTTGTTGTACACACATTACAAAAGCATGGTGGATCCCAGATGGCAACTACCCAAGCAGACAATCACTCTATCCCCACCTCTCAAAAGTAAACCATCTATTTGCTAGAGCCAGGTGAAACATGTGCCAGGTGAAACGTGTGTATCCCTTTGGTCTTCTCTGATCACTGGGGTCATCAACAGTGAGGCATCTACATGCTGTCTAATGCCTACAAACCTGAGTCTCCCTCCAAAAAGACAGTAAAAGCATACACGACATGAAGCACCAAGACCCTAAAGACTTGTACCTTCGTTCTCTTACAAAGGTCGACTTATCTCCTGACTAGTTAACCTAGATAACAGGCATCTCTTGAGCTCAATGGCTGAGGATCCAAACAAGAATGTCACTACCTAGGATAAGTGAATTCCCAAGTTCAAAACTTTCACCACATACAGACACTGTGATTCCTCACTTGTCTTCTCAAGTGTTGCAATCAGGGTATCCACTGGTTTCACAAAGGTCATAGCCTTGTTCTGCCAGGTCAAGGTAAACACCTATTCCTTGACAACAAAAGCTGCTGGTTTCTACAACCCTACCCAGTATCCAGGCCACACCCACACTGAACAGTTAAGAGCCAGAACACATCCCTGACAAACACCAGTACTGCAGAGATGCAACAATTAAATTGACTAATTGATGATTAATCAACTATTAAATTAAATGGCTACTTTTTTTATTAACCGATTAATCATTTTGAGTCTGTTTTTTAAAATATCCAAATTCTTTTACTTCAGCTTCTTAAATGAAAATTCAGTAAGGTATATCTTATATATTATACTCCAATTCTAAGGTGGAACTATGCTAGTATACTAAGGTATATCTAAATATCTAAAAAGGAAGAGTAAAATAGAAGAGTAGAGTAGAGTCAATCTTTTCTGGTTTATTTTACTACTATCTGGCAGTAAATAGACTACCTTTCGGTTGTGGACAAAGGAAGACATCTGAAATCATCTTGAGTTCTGGATAACACTGATAAACATTTCATACCTTTGGTTTTTGTTTGTTTACATTTTATTGACTTAACTACTAACTGAGAAAATGATTAACTAATTCCGAAAATAATCATTGGTTGGAGCCCTGCAGTCATCAGTGAGGAAAAGGTCAAAGATTCTGCAACCACTCTGCACAGGAATCACAATACCTGGGTAAAGGCTGGTTATGATGTCCAGCAACTTGTTGGGGATGGTGTGAATTCTCAGGATGTCTCAGAGTGTAGGCCGGTCGACCAAGACATGCTTTGTGAAAAATCAACATAAGCTGCAAAGAAGCACCGCTGACATCTAAGCTTGTGTTCAGTATTCCCAGAGCCACAGTGCGGTCGTGGGTGACATCTTGAATGTGAAGCTAAACTGCTCCAGTTTCTGAAGGGCAACTAAGTAGAACTGAATACTGTTCAGAACTCTTGCAATACCACTGTAGTTACTGCAATCAAGGTAATCACTTTAGTCTACAGAGATGATACCCGTCTTACAATCATACTGTTATGACTTCAACTTATTCCATTTATTCATTCATTTTCTGCCACACATCTGGGTCCAGGTGGTGCCAGCAGGAGACCAAGCTCACACCACACTTCCCGAGCCATTCCCTGGATCACCACTTTACCATGGTAGAAGGGCTTATGTGCTCCAGGGATCCTGGGAGATGTGCTGCATGGAGACTTAGCTCCTAGTCGGGTCACCTGTGGCAAGTTGGTCCCAGGTGAGGGGACAGACAAAGAGTGATTCAGAAAGACCCTTCACGATAGACACAAGTAAAGCTAGAGTCCACTAGCCTGGATTAGGGAAACCAGGGTAGGGGAGGACACTCATCCTAATTATTTATGAATCATTTATTTAAAAAGCTGCAATGAAAGAGCAATAATGACAGATTTATGTATTTTAACAATGGAAAAATCACTCATTCTCATTCTCTCTCGCTCTCACAAACAAACAAAACATTCCCTTTTTAAATTAAATATGTGGTAGATGTGCAAGCAGTTTGTTAGTGAAGTTAATATGACTGCTCCTCTCTTACCACAGTAAATAAAAGTGAGCAAAATGCACTGTGGATTTATGCCTCATCATGGACCTCAATCTGCATGGCGGTGATTCCCGGTTTCAATAGCTTCTTTGATCTGTTCCTTCGTGTGAGTGGCCAGCAGAACTAGCCTAGCTATTTTTAATGGAACCTAACTGTCTATCACTGTAAAAAGCCGGTGTGACAGACTGAATGGTCCATCTGCCTTCACTGCTCATGGATCATTTCAGAGCGTTAGGAGCGATTAACAGATAAACACCTCGTTTCCGCTTAAAACTGACTTTAGAATGATTTAAGATGATTTACTTTGTCATCTGATGGCTAATAATCACATGATTCCATTTGATCGGTTTGGGTGTAGAGAGTCAGACTCAGACGCGCTGGGGTCGCGCTTTGAATGGTTCCCCATCTTTTATAATGAGACAATGTTGAATTTATGTGGAAATGATTGTTGTACAAAAGCTTCACAGATCTGTCGCTGAGCTAGATGATGACTGGAGTGCAGTTTTAAGCAGAAACGAGGTGATAATCTGTGAATCGGTGCTGACGCTCAGAAATTACACATGTGCAGTGAAGGGATGCTGGGACCAAGTCAGTTAAATGGATGTGATTGTCCCAGGTGAAGAATTATTTGCTGTGGTAGATGCTCCAGACTAATCTGCAAGAGCAAATTTAACATGGAATATATGGAATTTTGGGCATGTTCAAGAACTCCAGTCATTGCCACCCTCCCACACCTTAAACCCCAAATAAATCTCATCAAATGACACACTACACCCTCAGCAATCTGTTTCGCCATGGGTGCAGCCTTTACCGCACACCACTGTGATGTCTCTAAACTGGTGAACTGGCTGTCCCTTCATACCAGGTGGCTACAACTAATCAATATAACAATCATGGGGAAGACATCTTGAGACCACTCAAGCCTCAGATACATTTCCAACAGCAATTATTATTCTTATTTAAGATCCAGCACTTTCATTTTGCTCACCACTCCAACAGCTCATACTGCTTTTGGTCATCATTCTTTTCATTTCACCTCTGTAAACTTCTGGGACTCAAAAAAACAAAACAAAAAAAAAAACAAACAAAAAATTAACACCACCAAAAACTTACATCTTTATCACTTAAAGTATTCAAACAAAAATGGCAACAAGTCATAGTTAACTGTTGTAGCTACTAGCCATCTCGCTTTCTGTTCTATCCCTCAAAGAATATCCACTAAACCACTTTTTGTGTCATGTATTTTTAATTTTGACCTGTTAATTTATATGTGCTAGCACTTGTCATTTTTATTTTGTTGTGTCATACTGTAAGGATGTTATACCGCATGGGGTTGTACTGGATGTGTCATTTTATGTAGACTGTTTTTATGCTTTTGCTGACTCCGCTTAGCCAGGTCATCAATGACAAGGAGAACTGGTTCTCGATTGACTTCACCTGGTTAAATAAAGGTCAAATGATGTCACGCCAGCCTTAAGGTGCCACAAAAATAAAAGGGGAGGGGAAGGTGAAGCTAGAATCCTAACTGTCCTTACTTGCCAGTTGGTGGAGGTACCCTGGTGGGATTATGCACCCCCTGACTACTATCCTTGTAGTTTTGCCAACTGGCCAGGTGTCTAATGAGTCATGTGGCAGCAAACATTTCCAAAACTGCCACACATTCCAATTGTTCTGATGCTCCATCTAGTGTGAAATGCACAGATCTCTTCGAAGAAGTGGTCTGATTGGCAGAGGCGAGAGTCTGCAATCTGTCTGGTGTTGTTTTGTGGACAGCAGGGGGCTCAACAGCAGGGAATCACACTTCCTCTGCATCTGCCACCAGACCATCAACCTGTCAACCATGAACTTTGAACTAACCTTCCAACCAGCATATTTGTGCTTCACTCCTACCGCAAAAACATGAACAAAAATTCTGCTGTGATGCATGAGAATGAAATAGGGTTGTGGGTTGCAGGGGGTGCTGACACCTTCAGCATGATGACATCATTCTCAGGTATCAAAGCAGTGGCGCAGCAGCTCTTGTGTTTGGCTGCTACAGTGATTTCACCAGCTGAAATGTAGGGGCTCTGCACCTCCCCTCTGCCAACCCTTTTTATAAACACACAGCAATGTTGGACTGTCTTTAACAGTGCTGTGTAATGGAAGCGACACGTTCCCCAACCCCAGGAGATCCGCACATATCCAGCCAACCAAAAGCGCATTATAAAAGCCTAGGAATACAGTGCATGTCTTTAAAGCCACATGACGCTATAATTAGACTCAAACAGAGCAATTCCATCTAGAACAGCATTCCTCAGCCGCATAAATGAAAATCATAACCAAGCCAGATTTCATAACATATTCGTTGTTGTGTGATCTATTAACTTATGGTCAAGGGACGTTATTTTTTTCTCCTCCTGGTTGCTAAGCTGGAAAATGGAGAAAAACATAACAACCGCGCGGCATATTAGCATTTTCGCCGCATTTTTTTTGCGCAACAGCCCTCGAGAAAATATACAATAATATATACTCGCTAATCACCTTGAGATGACATATTAATTAACAACCACTGCTGTCGCATGCTATTAATTTTTATGCATGTGTCATAACTGTTGTTGTTTTATCTCCCCTTTGATTGATGATGTAATGGTTAGAAAATCCATCACTTTCTTAGCACGTCATGGCGCTGCTGTCACATTAAACCAGCTTCTGGTTTAGATCGACTTTTTAATGAGGAAGAAGTGTTAAATGTGTTTTGTGCAGAGGCTAAGTGCAGTTAGCTAATAAGCTAACTGTTATTGTGCAAGATGGACCCCTTCTTTCTAGCAGCTACAGAGCTCACAGGCTAACTAACCTCCCCATCCCCCATGTTTGTGTCTGTCAAACGCGATAACAGCGCTTTTTTAACCACCTGATAGCTTAACAGTGTCACGCACACACACATACATACAAAAAACTGATATTTTCTGGATTCCACGTCGCACACTCACAGCTAACAATGAACATTTCCAACGTCGAAACTTACTTCAGTCCGAGTCCGTGGAGATGTTGTCCTATTAATCGAATGACATCTTCCTCCGCCTGCGAGAACCGCTTCTTCTTTTTCAGCGAGGCCACCTCCGAGCCCGAAGCCGTCGAGGCGGTTGAAGTTGCCGAGCCGTGTCCGGCCGAGGAGCCGTTACTGGTTCCGACACTGTTCCCGTTGTCCGTATTGGAAAGGAGCCCGTTTGAGTGAGCTCCAATGGCCGCGGTGGATTCCCCGTTTTGTGCGCTGTTCAGGCAGGGTAGCTCCGAAGATTCTTGTCCCTGTCCTGCCCCATTTGACTGCATACTGCTGCTGAGACTGTTAACAACACTGCGGTTAAAATGAATGGCCGAGGTGGCTTGAGAATGTGAAGCAAGTCCTAAAACAACTCCGGACAGGCCTGTTACAAGTGAAGCCCCGGGCTCTCCTACTCCCTCCGCCGCCGAGGCTCGGTGCTTCTTACGCGGGGGCGGCGACGCTCCGCCGGTGTCCGAGTCGGAGGAGGAGGAAGCGGAGGCCAGAGTTTCCTCACCGAGAGCGGCCGTGGTTAGAAGCCGACGGAGCTCCGGGTGGGAAATGAAGTTCCAGCTACCAAATTTGATGTGTGTTTTGTGAGCTTCGAACGAGCTGTCACTGTTGAAGCTCCGTTAGCTAGCCGTTTTTGTTGTTGTTTCTCTCCAGACAGCTGCAGCTCTAATGGAGCCCTAACGTCCTAACGTCCTGACGTAAGCGGACATTCCTATACTACCATACTTCCGGGTAGAGTTAATCCTTTGGTGACGTAAGGTTGTTTATATTTGACCTAATTATTAATATTTTTATTTTAAAATATTTTTTATTATTTTTCACACTGAAATATAAAGTGGATTAGCGTGCACTCCAAATACATAATAATCCACCAATCCGAGAACAGTGGTCAGAATGCTGATTTGTCTCCCATCAAAAAAAAAAAAAAAAAAAAAAAAAAAAAATATATATATATATATATATATATATATATATATATATATATATATATATATATATATATATGTGGGGCATACGTAATAATTAGTAGTGGGGGAGAAAGGGTTGGCATAAATAAGCTGATGCTTCACTATGTTGGGTACATAGTGTTAATTATTTATTTATTTGTCTTCTGTTTTTATGTGTCTAATTATATTGGGTGTATCGTGTCTTTTTCACTCTTCACTTACCTTGTGTCACATGTTCGAAATAAACAGTTAACAGTAAATATTTATATATTTATATACAATTTATATACAATTATACAGTTATATACAATTTAAATATTTATATAAAGATATGGTGTTCACTAGATATGTTTGTGATGATGGGATTTGAGTTTGTGTTGTGTTAAATGTGTTTGTAGAATGACCCAAGCAGAGGGTCACCCCTTGGAGTCTGGTCTGCTTGAGGTTTCTTCCTCAATACATCAGAGGGAGTTTTTCCTTACCACTGTCGCCTGTGTGCTTGCTCTAGGGGTTGGTAATGAGTATATATATATATATATATATATATATATATATATATATATATATATATATATATATATATATATATATATATATATATATATATATATATATATAAAAATAAAAGGGGTGGGCGTTTATAAGCTTTGCTTCTGCTCACCCCCTTTTGGTCACACACATCACTGTGGAATTGTCTTGTGTGTCAATTTTTTGTTATTGTTGAGTCTGTGTGCCAAATAAATTCATTCATTCATTCATTCAAACCTTTGGATAGAACTTTGTGATGTCATAATTAAAGTTTCCTTTATGCGGTTTTAATGGAAGAATACTTTTATTTATCGTTTAATTGAACATTTTTATAATGATAGCATAATATGAAAAATAATATGGAAGCATTGTGCAACCAAATGACCAAATAAATAAATTAAAAAAAATCTGTACAAAAATCTGTGGGGAAAAAAAAAGCCAATGCTATTTATATGGTACCTAAGCAAACCACAAATTGCTACTAGTATGGCATCTAGTGTTATTTAAACTAGCCAGTGTCATGGTTAATACACAACCTCAACCGTAACCCTAGGTTCTGAGCTTGAATTTCATCAGTTGCATCCTGTAAAACTTCAGCGCGATAGTGTCCCTGTTTATCTCGTGGCAATAACCCCACTTTCTTTTGAGATGTCATACGAGAAAAAGGAATATGGTACCGTATCAATAGCCACTTCAGGGGAAAAAAGTCACAAGGGCAATACTTACCATAATCTTCATTGTTGAGCCCAACTTTGAACGTATGCAAGCACTGTGTAAGATATTATCTACAGCAGTTCTATCACAATCCCTGAAGACCATGTGTGGTTCTTGCATATGTCGACGCAGTATGCAAACAGGGAAATTTTCAGATTTTTTTTGTTTGTTTTTGCACTCCTGAAACTGACCCGGATTTCTATAAGGGTGCTGCATGATTCCAATGGGGAAATAAGGCTCTAAAGCGCCTTGGGGCAACTGTTTGTTGTGATTTGGCGCTATATAAGAAAAAAGTTGATTGATTGATTGATTAAACCAGGGCTCTTCAACTCCAGTCCTCCAGGGCCAGTGTCCTGCAACTTTTAGATGTGTCACTGCTTCAACACACCTGAGTCAATTAATGAGGTTATTAGCAGCACTCTGGAGAACTTGGCTGCATACTGAGGAGGTAATTCAGCCATTTGATTCAGGTGTGTTGGACCAGGAACACATCTAAAAGGTGCAGGACACCAGGCCTCGAGGACTGGAGTTGAATACCCCTGCTACAAACCCTGATGTCTCAGCTGGACTGTAAACTTGCAGTTGACTTAAATGGTTTAGGATTAGGGTTAAAATCAGGTTTGGGATAAATTTTTCTGAAATGCATAAACTAGTTTGAAAATTTGAACAATATTTCTGAACCTTTGTGTATTTCCAGAAGTCTTGTGCTGTCGCAGAATTCCAGTATGGTCCAGGTCCAATTTACAATTTGCAGACGGCAGAAAACCTATAAACTTGGTTTCTGCTTCTCGGTAGCCAAAATTAGGATTAAAATGCACCTAAAATTAAACAAATCTGACATTTTAGTGGAATGACCTTGTGTACCGTTTCACCTTGATATACAATGCCTTTGGTGTCTATGGTGGAGGTTTCAGAGAGGAGGACACCGAGGAAACTGCTCAGCATCCTGGACAACACCTCCCACCCCCTGTATGCCACACTGACGTCCTGTTAGAGCACCTTCAGCCATAGAGTGAGACCACCGAGGTGCACCACAGAAGGTGCTCCCTACCTGTGGCAATCAGACTGTATACCACCACCACCACCACCACCATCTTCTGCAGGATGAATACATAATGAACAGTTATTCAGAGTTATGTGCTATTACTGCCAGGGTCTTCAAATTCACAGGGAGCATTCTTGAGACACAGACCTTGGACAAGTTCAAAGATAGCTAACCTTGACCTATTTTAAGAGGTCAAAAGGTCACTTTCTTTCTATACACTCTTGCACTGATTACATGCTTGGTACATGACCAAAGGTATTTTAGCATTGTGTTATATTTTGAGATTTGGCACATTTTTTATGCATTTTAATTGACACACCAATTGACCAATCAACTTCGCCGGCTCTAAACACAAGTGTTGTGTGGCCAAAAATACCAAATGCATCAAAACAACACTGGAGTTTATGAAGCTTTATTGTTTTACAAAACCAGAACAAACGGGTACCCATAAAATAACAAACTAGTATATATCACAGTTCTGATATTGATCAAGTGGAAAGTGACAAACCTTTAATGTGTCATTATGTTCCTTAATGATTCTATACAAATATACAAAATATCATAATTTGAGAGTGAAATCTTTGTGTTTCACTGTCCTTATGATACGTTGTTGTGTTGATCTACTTCTTTTGGAAAATGTCAGCATAAATCCAATGGAAGGGCCCATATGTGGGCTTGTTTGTCCAAGTTGATGGTTTTAAGGGCGATTAAGAACTTGGTGAGGTAGAGCCGTGGTCACCGAGGCATCGTCGTTTGTGTTCACTTTGTCTTTGCCTTTCATGAAGAAAGTCAGCAGCTCCCCTTTGCCTTTCACAAATATGGGCCCTCTTCGGATAAAGCGGAAGCCGTATGCTTTTAGCACATCATAGCAGTCCTCCACCACCTGAGGGCAGCAATAGATTTCAGCCAGATTATCGCGATCAGAATGATGGTTTAATGTGTTTTGATCACTAACCTGGATATTTCCCATAACTCCGGTTGACTCCATCCTGCTGGCAACGTTGACCGTGTTGCCCCAGATGTCATAGTGAGGTTTCCGAGCGCCAATCACTCCAGCCAAGACTCCGCCTTTATTCAGACCTGAAGGCCCGACACGGAAACAAGAACATCCGTGCTGAGATCATCAGTCAAGCCAATAATAAATATCGATATCATTCAACAGAATCCTCATACTATAATTTGAGAAACTTTTAGTTGTGTTATCTTTGTTCCGCTACTCGGCTGTTGCATGTAGTTTGAATCTAGAACTGCCCTTAAAGGGTTTATTTTGTCAAAGGTCAACATCACTAGGGTCACAGGTCAAAAGCAGGTGGGTTCTGGAACTGCCCAGGAAATATCAAGTTTACCAAAGGTCAGTCATTGGAGTCAAGGTCACTGGCATCAAAGGTGAAACTCGTGACATAGATGTAGGTGGGTTCTGGAATTGTCTGGTAAGATCAAATTTGCCAACGGACTGCCTGTCTGTTGACTTCCCTGGTAATTTCACAGATTTGTACTATATCTGGTGTGTCCGTGAAGGTTGACCCTCAATCTAGCCTGAAACAATTTCTTCTGACAAAGATCAAGGTCAAGAAATTTGATTTCAACCTAATTCGGCCCAAATGTTGTACTCATTTGTTACATCACCGTGGTGTCTGGGAAATTTTAGTTGTGTAATAGTTCATTTGTAATGATAAATAGTCATGAGCAGGCAAATTTACACCCCCCCACCACACACACACACACACACACACACACTGACCAATGCGTAGCATGAAGTTATT
The DNA here is from genome assembly GCF_902500255.1 of Thalassophryne amazonica. NCBI lineage: Eukaryota > Metazoa > Chordata > Actinopteri > Batrachoidiformes > Batrachoididae > Thalassophryne > Thalassophryne amazonica. The sequence goes on along the minus strand of NC_047123.1, from coordinate 25,943,394 downwards.
GAAGGACTGCTTGTTGAGGTTGTTCAGGGTGACTTTCATAGCCAAAGCAAAGTCTGCCAGGTCGGCGAGGTGCTGCCAGCGCTCCATCAGGGACTTGTCCTGCAGCCGTTCAAGAACACAGAGGTCATCATTATCATTAAGAGCATCAGCAGCAGTAAAATGGAACCTCAGATTGGTGGATTTGCAAAACAAACATTCGAGTTCTTGGAAGTATTCATTTCTAACATCAAACTTTGTTACAAGAGTATATACAATCTACAGGATGTTCGGGTCTCTCATGTGCCTTCCGGAAAACTACCCCTTAAATTCCACATTTTCTGTTGAGGAAAACCCTCTACTCCACTCCACTCTGAACTTGTGCAAGCCATGGTGGAACAGGCAAAAGTTGTGCACTGTTGTGTACAATACACTGTATCTATCTATCTATATAAGCCACCAAAGCTCCCTGAGGTGAAGCAGTGTGGTGAAACCTTTGTATTTTTGGGTGTTCAATTTTAATTTGTTTGCAATTTAATTAATTTGCAATTCAGTGTTGTGTGTGGTGTGTGCCCTTTAAATGCCACAGATATACTGTGCTTGACTTCAGAGCAAGTGTTTGATGGTCTAATTACATGATACCAATGCACCAACAGTGCATCTGGCAACACCTCCTTTTTAGACCAATAATGTGGGGTCTGGGTATGAAAACTACAACGGTGTTGGGTGGAGACTACAAATGAGACTTGCAGTGCACTTTGTACTCCTTTGAACCGGGTTTAAGATCGGGCCCTGAGTAGTTTGCTGTAGTTACACTCAGTTTGTAACCGAAACAATTCCAGCATTATCTTGAATGAAAGGATTTAAGAAAGAAATATCACAAATCTCTAGTGAAAATGATTGAGAGGAAACATAAGATAAATATGAACTGTCAATTAATTACTAAAAAAAATACCTTCAGTATATGCATGTCAAATTTAACTATATATTCCACTCAAATAACAGCGTAAGAGTCCATTTTTGCACAGTGTATGTGCACTGCAAATCTGAGCAAGTTGACACAATCCAAAAAGTTTTGTAGGTTGTCTAATAAAAAGTTATTAGAATGTAAATATTATAAGTTAGTTATACATGTATCGTTTGATTACAGCTAAATTAAAAATACAAATTAAATGAAATAAAAAAAAATAATATTAAAAAAATACACTAAACAAAAACATAAATGCAACACTTGTTTTTGCTCCCAATTTTCATCAGCTGAACTCAAAGATCTAAAACATTTTCTATATACACAAAAGACTTATTTCTCTGAAATGCTCACAAATCTGTCTAAATCTGTGTTAGTGAGCACTTCTCCTTTGTCAAGAGATAATCCATCCCACCTCACAGGTGTGGCATATCAAGATGCTTAGAAGATGACATTATTGTCAATTAACCTGATTTAGTAACTCAAATTAATGGAGTTCACCAAGTTAATTTTACTTAAACCAAACAAGTTCAAATAAGGTATTTTTTGAATGCATAATTTTTATTTTATTTTATTTTGTGTTCTGCCAATTTATGCAGGTTTAGTGCATGGACAATAATCAGGATGTGATTTCTGGAGATTCCTATATGCTGAATAAGACCATCTAGAGGTGTATTATTTCTGGATTGGGATCAGGTAAAGTCAGTATTAATTTTAGTGTTCACAGAACCTTGTTTTTTAAAACCTGGAAGTTCCCTTAGAGAGTATTAAAGTTGCTCAAGCCTGTGCTTTAGAACCATCGACACATAAAACACAGCCAATGAAGGTTTGCTGAAGTTTGCTGAAGTTATATATGTTTAATCGAACAGATGCAATTCTGTGCAGTGCAGTGATGTGTGCTTGGGGGCGTCATCATTTGAGTGGAAATTAGCTGAAGCTGTGTTTGAATATGGTGGGAAATAAAAGTCAAACTTCCACAAAACACGTGTGGGCAAATGTATAACAGCAAAAGTGATATCAGACCTTCAGGCTGCAGAATCCATTAGTGTTGCTCTCTGGAGTGAGTCCTGAGGCGGCCATGTAGGTGCTTCCTATTGTCTTGATCTTAGTGATGCAGCGGAACTCGTCTCTGTCGAGTAACTGATGAGAAATATACCCTTCAGTTAGCCACAAGATCAAATACAAATCTGATCCCAGACCAGGTATGCAAGTGGCCCAATTCAACACAAAAAAAGAAGGGGCACTCGGACAGTGCCTTATATGTTTGGCACCATGTCATGCAAATTCATTCTTTGTGATTCATTGATAACACAATACTGTATATGGTTTGATGTGGCCTTGACATCATTGTATGAGGGGTGATAGAGAAGTTTTGAGCCTGACCCAGAAAAAGCAGGTCATGGTTCTCCATCTTTTGCATTCTTAACCAACATTTGAGAAATGTTAAGGTCAATTTGGGCCAATGGTCAAAACTGAACTTTTTCCACTCCAATTTACACCAGATTTAGAAGCATACAGGAGTGGGTTCCAGATGTGGTCAAAAAGGTGAAATTTGTCAAAGGTCAATAAGTGAGGCCAAGGTCATGTCTGCTTGACTGATGGTTTGCCTACTCCTTCCAGGTTGTTTTGCTGATTTTCAACCACATTTGGACAAAATGTGGCACATAATCAAGTGGATTCCAGAACTGCCCTGGCAAGGTCAGCCATAGTTCAATCAACTGGGTGAAATGCCCATTGCTGTCTTCATGCTCATGGGTGCTAATACCTAATTTTATCAGTTTTAGACAATACTGAACGACTTTTTCCTAGACTAAAACATAACCTTTCCACCATGTTGAATCCTTATTAGCATACAGTTAAGCAGTTGTGACCTTGAGTTTGGCCACTGATTGTCAGTCAATGCCAAAGATCATGATGACTAATAGAAATGTGATGCATGACTTCATGTTAGTGTTTAATAATCAACATAGGTGTATTTTTTAGCCAATTCCTGAGAACAGACATCCTAAATATCCCCTATTTATAAGCACTGCACCCAAATTTTGAGCCTGGCCTTAGACCTTGACTTTTAACCTTTTTTTTCTTGACTGACCTTCAGCCATTCTGCCAAGTTTGGTCCAAATGAGATTAAAACTCTAAGTTGTTTTGTTCACATACAGACAGGGAGACACATGACCGAAAACAATACCCCGACATGGGCTACCACACATGGGTGTGAAAATTAGCAGGCAGTCCTTTTACTCTTTAATTCATTCACTACTTCATCAGTCCTACTGGCTGGTGGACAGACCCATCATCGTAAAACAAGGTGACGCACGAGAGTCGTATTACGAGCTCTCGGCGTACTCTCAATCAGACACCGTCATTACTCACGCTGTCAAAGTCTGAGATTATCTCATTGAGAATGCGGAGACACTCGAGGCCTCCATTGTTGATGCTTTCTTCAGTGTAGAAATCAGAAAAGTTGGGGATGGAAGCAAACATCACACCTATTTCTTCATAAGACTGGCTGTAGAGCTCCTGTAAATAACAACATGGGCAAGTCCTTAGTCTGCTTGGGTTTACTTGTTTTCTACAAAAAAAGGTCCCAATTAGAAAAATTATCTACAGGTTACAACATATAGATAACGACAGCGTATATATTAGAGATACAAGGGGTAAAAAGGAACAAATTTTTAAATATTAAATCAAAAACATTTTGAAAAGCAAATCTAGTTGTTGGTTAAATTAAACTAAAATGTCACAAATGTGAAAACCTCTTGTCCTCTGTCACATCAGCATCAGGTTATCATAAATATCAGAAAAGGGAACGGTTATTTTACAAAAAGAAAAAAAAAATACATGGATTTAGAGGAAATGGTTTATACATTATAAAATTTCTATCATGTAAAAAAAGAATACCAACTTACTTATTTCATCATAATTTTGTGCAGAAAATATTATGACATCTCAAAATCTTGGATTATTTTAAACAGTGAAGCCAATATTCCATTGTGGTAGCTTCATGTTTTGTTATGATCCAAATAACCTGAAGAAACCTTTGGGTTGACCTGTGCTTTTTCAGGCAGACACATATAATAAAATACAAAAATCACAAAAAATTAGATCTTTCGACAAAACATATTGTACCAGCAAATCCACATTAAAAGGAAAAACTGTGACCTGATGATTGCTTTTCTTATTTTCTTATTATTCTCCACATACACAGACATAAATAAATATCCTTCATACTATACCCACTTGTACTCACCTCGTCTCGCTTCTTTGAGCCCAAAAAATGTTTGGCCACATGTTCAGGCAACATGTTGGTGACCAGAGCTTCATTCCAGCGTCTCATCTCCAGCACCCTCTCCTTCTGGTTGTGCACGCCGATCTTCCACAGGAACAGCTTCCTAGATTGTTGCTCCAGCTACACCAACACAGCACACAATGAAAGAAAAGCCAAATAAAATGTGTGGAGAAAAATGACACTGAAAACGTAAGAACTAGAGCGGCACTGTGAGATCAAAGGGCGAGTAGTTCCTCTGCTTACCGGCTCTGTTGACATTTTGCTTTTAGCTCATTCTGTTTCATAGTGAAAGGGTTATTCCTCTTGTCACCTCTCTAAAAATCTTGGATCCCAATTGTTAAAGTTTGATTTGGAATGTTTCTTTGACCCTATCCCTTGATCTTTATCGCTGACCCTTGATTCTGAACTTTAATCCTGATCAATGAGCTTACATATTTGAATCAAATCACACTTCTTTGATCTGAACTGCTGATCCTGACCGCTGAGCTTTGATCATGATCATTATTCTTTGATCCGGACCCTTGATCCTCATCACTGACCTCTGATCCTGATGCCTGAGCTTTGATCTCGATCACTCATCTTGGAGCCTGATATCTGACCCTGATCACAGAGTTATGCTCCCAAATTTAATCCTGATCACACATCTTTGATCTGGACCTTTGATATTGATCACTGTGCTTTGAACTTTGATCTGCATCACTCTTCTTTGATCCTAACCTGTGATCCTGACCACTGAGCTTTGACTGTTGATCTAGATCACTCTTCTTTGATCATGTCCTTTGATCCTGACCATAGATCTTTGAACCTGCACTTTAATCCTGATCACTGAACATTGATCGTGATGGCTAAACTTTGACCATAATCTTTGCTTTGGTTTTGTAATCACATTCAAACCAATCAATATGAGTGATTATGGATAAGCTAGTTCAAAGGAATCATGATCAAAGACAAAGCCTCAAAGTTGATCAAATGCAGAATCTGCCTCCAGATCCAGATCCTTACCAAAATTTAATGAGGTCTTCCATGTGTTAGGTGAGTTTTTGAGATAGCCCACAAACAAACAGAAAGACAATCAACAACAAAAACACAACATCCCTTGACGAGGATAATTACTTTGTGGCACAAATTTGTTGAAGTGCTCTGTACATGTTAATGTATATAATTGATTTTACTCACATGGCGGGCAAAGTAGTAGAAGGCAATCATCATGACTATGATCATCATAGTCATAAGGTACTTGGATGGTACAATGGAAGTTCTGGAAAAAGAAATAACAGAATAACAGCTGCTTTATATGGCTGGCATGCTGAAGAAAATTTTGAACAACAGTAAAATATGCTGATACATTAGGTAAGGCATAGAACATGTTTTATTTGGGTTAGTGATTTCTTCAGTTATTCACTGTTTGTTTTTGTGTGCCATGAATATACTCCTTCTGGTAGATGACATTTTTCTGACAATAAATTGCAATAATTTCTCACCTGTATCTGGCAAAGCGTAAGTAGTCATACAGGTCATAAATGTCCCGCCAGCTGTAGATGTTCACGGCTCCAGTTGCTGTGACCACCAGCACCATTAGGCTGAGTTTAATCAGGTGGCTGACCTGCACAAGCATGGCAGTTGCGACCAGTGACATCACAGCCATGAAGCTGTAATGCTTCGGATTCTCTGTGCATGTGCGATCGCTTAACGACTCCAGGATGGGACCCAAGGTGCCGTTGAAGACTCGGAGAGATGGTGGAATGCAGCTTAGCTGTGACACGAGAAATGATGTGCCGGAATAATTTACACCATAAGTACAGACACATTATGTAGATTCGCACTGATAGCTTCATAAGTTACAACATACATTGTTAATTAGTTTATAGAGAGCAAAGTTACTGTTTGGATCATTCCTGAAGGATGTGGACCTAAAGAACCCAGGTTTGAAATGGTTCACATCTTATTTAAAGCATGGAAAGTTTTCATACTTATATATGTGGTGTTCCCCAGGGCTCTACTGTAGGTCCTTTGGAGTTGTATATGCTTCCACTTTGTACTGTTTTGCCATAAATGATGATGTATTATACTGGTGCTAAGCGGATGACACTCAACTTTACCTGCCTGTTAAACCAGGTGTAGTTTGTGTATTTTGTAAGCTTGCTAGTTGTTTGGAAGTTGTGAAATGTTAGATAGCTAGAACTTTGTCTAAATTAAGAAAAGTGTGAGTTTTTTAAATTTTCTTTTTTTGAGTGCTTAATTTGCAGCACTTTGGTTTTCAGTATTGACAATAAAGACTTCTATTTTATTGACAATTTAAATGTGTCATATCAATAAATTGTCTTGACATGACAATGCATATGTTATAAATACCTTCAACCTATGCCTTAAAATACTTTTACAAATCTAAAATTGAATTCAAAAGCATTTTGGATCTTGATCAGGTTGCGGCATCAGTTCCACCATCACAGTCAATATATTTACAGCGGCTGCTTCTGTTGCTTTGATTTTGACCGAAAAAATTAATGGGTCTGACTGTCACCTCCTAAGACCTTTTCATGTCAGCATTCTCTGTTCCTGTCAGACATTAAAAGCAGCACTGTATGCAACAGAATGGTCCAGTGGGATGATGACAAATGAGCAAGTAGAAAGCAAAGCGGACATATAATGGACCCCAGTGGGACCGGGTAATCATACACATAAAAGGCACTGATCGTTTGACGAGGACAATGTGTGCACACACAACTGGAAAGAGTCAGGCACACTAGGAGTTGGCAACAATATAAAGCCTGACACAAAATATAAAAAAAATGTAGATATTATTTCTGAATTTTATTCAAAAATCTGTGAAATTTCAAAGTCATAACTTATAAAAGCATATATTGCTCGATTCTAACTTATTTTAATATGAAATCTAATTAGGAAAAATAGTTTTAGAGTAGAAAGAAGTGCAGGTACATCCATCCTCAATGAACTCACCTGCATCAAATGCGAATAAAACAAATGTTTATTTATGGATTTATATGGATAAAGACAACCACCCTCTCATGTCTAACTCCCGATCTACAGTATCTGCTGTAGAAAGGTGATACGTAGGGGTCCTCTTGGAATTCTCCAATTGCTGGGATCCTCAGTTGTGTGGCACCTGTGTGATGGATCATGCTCAGAGAAGTACCACACATGGCCAAAATGTTGTAGCTGATGTTATCTCACAATGAAAGTAAGAGAACTGAGGTCCCCTAACTAACCTACTCACATAACCCAGAATGTGTGCAGAGTTCCCTGATGCGTTAGTAGGACACTACTGGCAATCAAGAGTTAATCCTCTTACGGTTTTTAGTGGACACCCATTACTCTGGAGCATCCTTGTTGGTTGGCCAGGTTTGGGTATATGTAGTTGACTAGTTGTTGCGATAAAGTGCCAAGTAGTTTGAGTGGAACCAAGGACATAGATTAAATACATACATATACAGAGATGATGAATCTATATTGTCTCTAACTGACATAATTTGTTTGTGTGTAACTGTGCCTGGCAGTCATACCATGTCGGCAATCACAGCCATCGTGAGAACAAATATGGCTGCCATAGCCCAAATGTTCCTGGCCCACCGTGTGCGATCAATCCAGACTGAGAAAGACACCAACCTCTTAGGGAACATCTGCAATAAAACAGATATTTTTGTTACATTATTATTGGCATCAAGGATTTTGCATTATAAGTAGATTAAAACAATGAAAATAAAGTATGGCCATTTTTTTCCATCACTACCCCACAAATTATGTTTTATGAATTGTAACTTTAATATATTTACAAGTAGAAATGTATTACATACATTTTACATAGTTTTGTTAAGAGAAAGAAGTCTTTAAGCACTAAGTGTGTGTGTGTGTGTGTGGGGGGGGGGTGTGTGTTGGGGATTGTGTATGTGTGTGTGGAGTGCTGTGCTTACTGTTACTGTGCAATAGGCCAGTCATAGGCAGACATACATACTATCTGACTTCATATGTAAGAAGTAAAAACAAAAAATACCCTAACATCAAATTCCCAATTTTGAAACACCATCATGGACTCTTGTGCACATGCTCACCCTGGGGAAGACTGCAGCAACTGTGCACACAGTGAGGATGAGCAGGAGGATCTCTCCTATGGCAAGAGTTATGTAGTTCACAGTCAACCTTTAGGAAAAACAAACATATTCAGACAAATCCTAACATACCCCGGTGACCATAAAACACTTTTTTAAAAATTGTTTATTAATGTCATGTATTATACTTGTCAAATTGTTTAGGATGGAGTACAGTGTGAAAAACTCACAATGGGTCTATAAACACTTCCATTGCTGTGATGAAGAGCAGAACTACCATGGAGCAACAGAAGGCAGCTCCGCTTCGCTTCTCCTTCTCTGAGGAGAAGTGTTCCTCTAACATTTTGTCCACAAAACGCAGTGAGACCGGGCTGATTTGATGCTCCTTCATTCTGTGAGAAACACACAGCAAAGGAGGGAAAAGAATGTTAGTTTTGGAAATTGTGAAAAATGTTAAATGTCTTGAGTCTCGTTTTAATAGGCTAAATCTAAGTCATCTGCAAATGTGCTCATCTCTCACATTTGCTGGTTTTCTCTCTCCACCAACTCCTGCTGCAATCGCTGGTTGATCACTTGTTCCTTAACCATCTTATTCTTCTGATGTTGTCACAGAGGAAACAGAGATTAGATAAGTAAAATGAATGATTTTAGGTGTATTTGAAGGCACAAGTGTACTCAAAGATCCTGTAAGAATTCAGATTTTTTTAAAAAAACCTCTGCTTGATATTTTGGTATCAAGTAAAGATTCTTAGAAATATGTTTCTGTAGTAAAAATTTATGTTGGATCCAAAAAGTTTTGGTTTTAGTCTTGTGTCAATATTCACCTCATGTTTCGAGTCGGTGGGCATGGTTTGCGGTGAGCTGACGTTCCCAATGGCTGCAGTTGTATTAATTATCTGACTTGAATTTCTGTTGGACAGTGAACCTGGTTTCTAAAAGAGGATTAGGCAATCAAGATAATGTTTGCAAAGTGTAAATTTGAAGTGCAGCTGAATTTCTGTTCAAATTAAGTGACAAACCAGACTGACCATGTTATCTGACTTTTCTAATATAACTACTGTGAAACATTCAGAAAGCAACTGTTTATTTCTCTAATATAATTCTGTGACACCTACACCTGCTCCTAATCCATTATCAATCTGGAATCCACAAACTGTCCAGCAGGTGGCAGACATGTTTATGCAAAACAAAAGTAGCTTTTTGGATTAATATAATACACCATACTAGATTTTAATGGGTTTGACCTCATTATATACCCTTTTATATTATTTTTTATTTACTTTTGTTGTATAGCTTGATGCCAAATTATTCTGAACATGGAACAATTTTGAGAAAAGGAAAGACTAAAGCAAACTAAAGCAGAAAACCCGAGGCAGCTCACATTTCCACCGAGCACATTTCTGTTCTGCTTGGGTACTCGGACCAAGTAAGTATCGATGCCTTTCTCCAGCAGGTATTCACACCTTTCTCCGCCATTGCCTGGCTCCAGTTCAAATTCGCCCCTTAGGCTTTCCTTGGTACTGTGGGAAATGTGCACTCTCCTGTACAGCACATAAAGTGTTTGCAGTGAAAGGTTTGATTGCTCATCATGCCAGGAAGCAACAGCATCGCCTCTTACCCAGGAATCCCTCCAGACTCCATCTTATTGGCTACTGTGACGTCAGTGGACCAAACATCAAACTGCCACCGCTTTTGCCCCAGGACTCCACCCAACACAGTGCCTGTGTGGACACCCACACGCATGTCCACGTCAGTTTTAGTCTTCTCTCGGACATACCTACATGATAGGGAAAAAGAGCAATCTCTTATAAAATAATGCTGAATATAAAAATGCCCGAATACTACCCAATATTCTGGGCTATCTGCATGTAGGTCTACTTATTTTCTTTTCGTCTCTGTTTGTCTTTGCCTGACTTTTCTCATTACTCAAAACCCACCAAACCATTAAAACTGTGGGTATGGGTAGGGCATGGGTAAGTCCTACAAAGGCCCTGAGGCCCATTGGGCTGGTGCTTAATTGTCAGATACCATAGCATGAAGCAGATTAGAGTCCACAACTCCTCCTGGGTGGGATGCCATCCCATCACAGGTCTCCAGCCAAAACCAGTACCCATTTACAGCTGACTGCTGCTGAATCAACTCATCAATGACCTTGGGTCATAGAAGAATTCGATTTTTGATGGCGTTAAGATTAGATTTTGAGCCAGATGCAGACTTGGGATCATATTTAATCGACATTGATTTTATGTCAAGAATGTAAGTCAGTGTAGAGGAGGTAGACCTAGGAATGATTCATGGTTATGCCATTTCCTTGGTCAAGACACGTCATCTGCATTGTCTCAGTTCACCTAGTTATAAATGGGTACTGTCCTTGGAGGAAGTAATTTACGTCAGGCTGGCATCCTGTCCAGGGGGAGACGAGTATCTGCTTCACATTACAGAATCTGGGGAAAAGTACCACCACCAGGATCTATAGAGGACATACTTCTACTTCTTCTTCCAGGCACTGTCACCTGGTACCTGGCCTCTCATGCATGATGGTACCTGAGTCCTGTGTTGGGGGTAAGTTTCAAGTGGTGTGGAGGTACTCTGGGGATAAGCACCAGCACCAAAGGACCTTCAGTTCCACACTTTATTGTTTGTACTTTGACAAAAACAGCACCTAGTACTGTTTTCTGGTGTAAGTGCAGTCGGCACTTACGAGATGGCTTCTACCATTGCTAGGCCCATCATTATGGAGCAGGCTGCGTGGTCCTCTCTGTACTCAGGAAGACCACAGATACAGTAGTAACAGTCTCCCAGGATTTTAATCCTCAACTGGTGATGTTGCTGCAAAAAAAGGGCTCCAGATTAAATTCTACATTTCACACTATCTTGACTCCTGACCCAACTAATTTTAGGAGAAAACAATGAAAGTGCGATGAGAGAAGATTTGCTCACCGCTGCCAGTTTATCGAAGCGTGCAAACAGTTGATTGAGCAGCTTTACCAGCTCCTGCGCACTGCAGGTTGACGACAGCTGCGTGAAGCCGACAATGTCAGCAAACAGGATACTGGAACAGAAGGTTCAACGTTAACACCGCTACACTCGCGCTCAGGAATCCAACAGCAGAATTGAATCTCACCGACCTGACATTTTCATGGCGGTACATGTACATGGTGTTGAACTGCTGCTGCTGGACCTCTTCCTGATTGGCCTGGTTCTTCATGCCCTGCAGCATCTCATCAGCTATGTGCTTGGGCAGGATGGATAACAACAATTCCTCCTGCATTGAGACATGAGAAGATCTAAGGGTGAGAATAAATAAAGTGCATACCTCTGCCGAGGTCCACAATGTCAGATGTGCTCTGGTTGGACCGGTTCTACTTGTCTAGTTTTCCCTAATTTAAGGGCACTAAGGGAATTTGTGTATTTTTCTGTCCCTTCACATCCATCTACCATGAGTCACCCTCTGAGGTAAACAAACCTCATGGGCCTGAAGTGTTTGTTCCACAAACTGTCACACTCAGGAACACAGAGCAATGTGAGAGTAACACAGATGGAGCCATTAAAAGAGGTGTAGAATTAAAAAGAAAGTGCAAGATACTAATAACAGTTTTCCAGATTCATTAGTTTGTTTCCCATATAAGTGTAATTTTTAAGATGTACTCATGGTTGAAATTACAGGGGATAAGGGTGGTCTGACTCTCTAAAAAAGACTTGGACTCCCCCCCAAAACACACACACACACACACACACACACACACACACACACACACACACACACACACACACACACACACACACACACACACACACACACACACACACACACACACACACACACAAAAGAAGGTACAAACAACAGTTTGGAGCAGGCGGGATGTCCAAAACATTTATACACTCACTGGTCACTTTATTAGGTACACCTTGCAACTACCAGGTCGGACGCCCTTTTGCCTTCAGAACTGCCCTAATTCTTCGTGGCATAGATTCAACAAGGTGTTGGAAAAATTCCTGAGAGATGTTGGTTCATATTGACATAATGGCATCACACAGTCACCATTTCAACCAATCTGCCCATTCTCCCCTGACCGCTGACATCAACAAGGCATTTTCATCTGCACAACTGCCAGTCACTGGATATCTTCTCTTTTTTGGACCATTCTCTGTAAACCCTAGAGATGGATGTCTATGAAAATCCCAGTAGATCAGCAATTTGTGAAATACTCAGACCAGCCAGTCTGGCACCAACAACCATGCCACGTTCAAAGTCACTTAAATCCGCTTTTTTTCCGCATTCTCACGCTCAGTTTGAACTTCAGCATGTCGTCTTCATCACGCCTAGATGCCTAAATGCGTTGAGGTGCTGCCACGTGATTGTCAGCACCATTTACGTTAACAAGCAATTGAACAGGTGTACCTAATAAAGTGGCCGGTGAGTGTATATCCTGTAGTTGTAAATATTAATACAAGTCCCATATTCATGCCTGAAAGAAACTTGTAATATGATTTCAAATACCTTTTTCAGACCCTAAAGTAGACCATACCATTTCTTAAACTTAGTTGACCTTTTCATGTGCGTTTCACTCCCATTATTAATGGAAGTATCTAACTAGCTTGTTCAATACACTTTACTTTTTTACTTTCAGAAGTAACAAATTAGAATTGAAGAAGTGTTGAATTAGATTGCGTCAAGCGTCTGCAGATGAATACCAATGTTAGCTAAGTTCTAATTTTTGCTTTAAATTAGCTATCATTAGCTAGCTAAAGCTAGTAGCTGCCTTATATAAGTTAGTTAGCTTATATTGTACAATGAACCAATTGGCAGTGTTTTTCAGCACAGTCTCATTCTTTTTATTTCGTGAGAGCATCACAAACAAGTTGACACGCTCAAGTTTTTATGTTTAACCACCCTTATGAAACAAAAATATATTGCAGTATATTAGAGAATATCATGCAATACATTTAGCAATATATTTCCATATATGAGATTCTGCATTTATATTTTTGAATATATTGCAATATATGCGTAGACCATATATGTGTGTATATGTTGGTAAATATAAAAATATATATTGCAATCAAGACCAAAGAGGCCACTATATTTTTACATGTAATAGTCTGACTTTATTTGCATCTATATATATATATATATATATATATATATATATATATATATATATATATATATATATGTGTGTGTGTGTGTGTGTGTGTGTGTGTGTGTGTGTGTGTGTGTGTGTTCAATTATATAAAAGTGTTGCTGAAAGTTTGTTATTTTTATGTATGTGTTGCACGGTGAAAGGTTGTGTGTGTGTGTGTGTGTATATATATATATATATATATATATATATATATATATATATACATATATATACACTCAACAAAAATATAAATGCAACACTTTTGGTTTTGCTCCCATTTTGTATGAGATGAACTCAAAGATCTAAAACTTTTTCCACATACACAATATCACCATTTCCCTCTAATATTGTTCACAAACCAGTCTAAATCTGTGATAGTGAGCACTTCTCCTTTGCTGAGATAATCCATCCCACCTCACAGGTGTGCCATATCAAGATGCTGATTAGACACCATGATTAGTGCACAGGTGTGCCTTAGACTGCCCACAATAAAAGGCCACTCTGAAAGGTGCAGTTTTATCACACAGCACAATGCCACCGATGTTGCAAGATTTGAGGGAGCGTGCAATTGGCATGCTGACAGCAGGAATGTCAACCAGAGCTGTTGCTCGTGTATTGAATGTTCATTTCTCTACCATAAGCTGTCTCCAAAGGCGTTTCAGAGAATTTGGCAGTACATCCAACCAGCCTCACAACTGCAGACCACGTGTAACCACACCAGCCCAGGACCTCCACATCCAGCATGTTCACCTCCAAGATCGTCTGAGACCAGCCAGTCGGACAGCTACTGAAACAATCGGTTTGCATAACCAAAAAATTTCTGCACAAACTGTCAGAAACTGTCTCAGGGAAGTTCATCTGCATGCTCGTCGTCCTCATCGGGGTCTCAACCTGTCTCTAGTTCGTCGTCTTAACCGACTTGAGTGGGCAAATGCTCACATTCGCTGGCGTTTGGCACGTTGGAGAGGTGTTCTCTTCACGGATGAATCCCGGTTCACACTGTTCAGGGCAGATGGCAGACAGCGTGTGTGGCGTTGTGTGGGTGAGCGGTTTTCTGATGTCAATGTTGTGGATTGAGTGGCCCATGGTGGCGGTGGGGTTATGGTATGGGCAGGCGTCTGTTATGGATGAAGAACACAGGTGCATTTTATTGATGGCATTTTGAATGCACAGAGATACCGTGACGAGATCCTGAGGCCCATTGTTGTGCCATACATCCAAGAACATCACCTCATGTTGCAGCAGGATAATGCACGGCCCCATGTTGCAAGGATCTGTACACAATTCTTGGAAGCTGAAAATGTCCCAGTTCTTGCATGGCCGGCATACTCACCGGACATGTCACCCATTGAGCATGTTTGGGATGCTCTGGACTGGCGTATACGACAGCGTGTACCAGTTCCTGCCAATATCCAGCAACTTCGCACAGCCATTGAAGAGGAGTGGACCAACATTCCACAGGCCACAACTGACAACATGATCAACTCTATGCGAAGGAGATGTGTTGCACTGCATGAGGCAAATGGTGGTCACACCAGATACTGACTGGTATCCCCCCAATAAAACAAAACTGCACCTTTCAGAGTGGCCTTTTATTGTGGGCAGTCTAAGGCACACCTGTGCACTAATCATGGTGTCTAATCAGCATCTTGATATGGCACACCTGTGAAGTGGGATGGATTATCTCAGCAAAGGAGAAGTGCTCACTATCACAGATTTAGACTGGTTTGTGAACAATATTTGAGGGAAATGGTGATATTGTGTATGTGGAAAAGGTTTTAGCTCTTTGAGTTCATCTCATACAAAATGGGAGCAAAACCAAAAGTGTTGCATTTATATTTTTGTTGAGTGTATATATATATTTATATTGTTCAATTTCATAAAAGTGTTGCTGAATGTTTTAAGTTGCTTTAAATTTTGAATACCTATATGTTGCACTGTGAAAGTTTGTTTCAGCTGAGTCTCTGAACATGTTCAAAGTTTGCACTGGTAAAATCTACCTCTACATCCTGAGGATTTGTGCCTCAAAAGAAAATAAAGGTGAATTTGATGGATACCCATTAGTTTGTGTTGATTATCGTATACATGTTTGTATTCATACAAGAAGTGCAGGGTGTTCTCCATATTATTTAACATATATTTAAAATGTATTGTACCATATATTAAACATTAGAAATGTACATATATTTCATGTTTCCAAATATTGTTATATATTTACAATATATTCCACCATATATTGTGTATATATTTTAACATATATTTAATGTAGGTTTCCATATAATTTTCCACACATGTATAATACATTTACCATATATTGAACATATATGTGACAATATATTTTTACATAAAATACCAATACATTTGCCCATATAAATTGCAATACATGATGGCTGATATTTATAAACATAAAATTACATATATTTTGGGATATATAAACACATATATTATATATTCATGCTAAATATATTGTAATATATGGAAAGCGGCAATCATATGTATATTCTGCAATATATTTTGTGAATATATAATATGGTGTGTAATATATTTATCAACAATATATTAATCCATGTATTTACAATATATAATGTATTGGAGGTAATAATGTATTGAAATATATTTAAATATATTAAAAAAAATATTGGTAAATATATTTTCTTTTTGTAAGGGCATAACCCCAACGTGAGACATATATAAATATACAAAATATAGAGGTCCACCATTTAGGAAAACGTCAAGGTCATTGGTGTCAAACGTCAGACTGCTTTAGGTTTTACAGTCTTCAAGCCCACAGGTATATAGTATACAAATAATGAATGTTTATGAGTTCAATGGAATGAATATTGGTCTTGTTGAATGGTACGTTTCAGCTTTCACTGAATTAAATATTCATTCCATTGAAAGAATAGAAAAAACATTCATTATTTGTTTTATATAAAGGCGAATATAGAGCCGTGTCATTTGATATTTTATTAATTTATAAACAACAAAAAAGGGACTTGCATTTTGGTGTGCATCACTGGTGCTGAACAGTGCAACTTTAAATAAAAGTCCAAAATTGTTCTCAGTAGTCCGTGATGTCGTCCACTGACTTTGTGTATAGACTGCTACTGTCTGCTTTCCTCACTCCAGTGAAAGAATTGCATCAGAAATTTGTCCAGCTTTTCATCTTAACAGCTCTTCATGCTTCCAGATGGCTTACGCCATTTTGGATTTGTTTTTGTTTGTGTTAGAATTAGTAGCATCAATTAGCTCCTTCAAAGTCCGCCATGTTTAGCTAAACACTGCTGCTGGTAGTGTGAGCATGCGCAGTGGTCAGGGCGTGCAATAGCACATTTCATATAGCACCAAAATTGCACACTAAAAAGAACTATTGCACGGTCAATAAAACACAATGTCAAATGTTACGAATAATCCATGTCACATGACATACAAGCCACCAATCAAATGACAAGGATCCACTCAGCTCTTGTATATTTAATTATTATTAAATATACAACAGCTGGCTATTGTATTGCTATTGCCAGGCCTCACTGGCTATTGCCAGTGAGGCCTGTATCCTTCTAGTTCTCAGGCTGCATTCAGCCCTTGGGCCACCAGGTTGAGACCACTGGATAACCATACCAGAAAGTGAAATTTTAAATCTAACAGACTTTAATTGATGCATTGCCCAAGAGCAGCACTGAACACTCCCTTGTCCAACATTACTATATTTTTATGTGCTTGGAATTCTGCATGTGGACCTCTCTGACCTCAACATGGACCACATGCTTGCATGTAAACCAACCTAAATATGCACCCCACATACCTGCTGAGTGCTCTGCTCCTCCAAAGTGAGTTTGACCTGTAGTGACTGACGTGCTTCCAAAAATGCAGTTCTGTACTTTCTGTCTGCCATGTAGAACGACATCACACCCACTGTGGCTGCACACAGGTACAGCATCACGTTGGCCATAAGCTGAAGAGACGAAGACACGGTTTGTGCAAATACACCTGATACGAGGCAAGTTTGTTTGCAATGACACCTTTAATACATCGAAATTCTCCCGTCATAGCCACTTTTTTTCTATTTGGACATCAGGTACTGTCAATTTGTCCCTCGCCTTTAAAAATAGAATGAAATGGGGCACAAATACAATAAAAAGTGGAAAACCCACTCATAATCAAGTATAAATGTACCCAGTAACTATTGCAAGTAATTTTCTTTCTCTTACAGGCAGATAAGTAATGCATGCTTTTTTTTTTTTTTTTAAAGGGATTTTGTGGGAAAAATGTATTGTCATATAAAGGCAACAAATTGCATTTGTTACACCAGTAACTTTGCATAATTATTGTGTAATATAGCATGGATGCTGTGGTTTGCAGTCAGAACCTCACATTCAAATGCATCAAAGGTACAAACCAGGGGCAGAGACAGATTTTTTTTTTGAGGTGGGGATGGGAAGGAAAGTTAAAGCTACAATGTTTAGGAATTAGGGGTGTTTATTAGCAGAAATGTAGTGGAGCATTTACAATCATCTGTACCTACAACAACAAATTAACGTTTTTACGAGCTCTTTGTATCAAGCTGCCATATTAATCGCATGTTGTCTTTTTCATTTTTTCCCTCAGTTTTTCAAAAAGTTTCTTTCTGCTGTAACTGTGGTGGATTTAAAACTCAAACTAGGATTGTGCACTAAAAATCAGTTCCCATATAGTACCAGGTCCTCTGTGATTTGTATCTACAGGACCAGATCAGACCACAGACTTCAGCATGACTGGCAGATGACCTGATTTTGAAAATATATCAGATTATGGGCTGAAAAGCTGCTGCTCATCATGTATCTTCTTTTTTAAGTAGGTTGTTGCACACAGATTTAGCACTCATCAAGTGTGCCCAAATCATGTTTTTGCATGATATTGCTATTCTACATAACTTACACCCGGGGGCGCCATATTTACCTGTCGCACCAACATGGGGGCCTGTGCGCTATCCTCAAGCTTTTGAGCCACGGTGATTCCAAGAACCAAAGTATGCACGCCACAGGCGAGGGCTGTGAGCAGGATCAGAGGTATCAGGTTGAGCGGCAGCATCAGAAACGAGGAGAAGCTAAAAAACGCTTGCCAACCCACTGAGTCGCTGGCGTTGGGGAAAAGTTGGTAGTTGAGTGTCATGTAACACAAAATGTGGACGGTGACCATCAGCCACAGGATGTAGGGTATTGCACCACGTAAGGCCGGTGACGTGGGGAGTCTCCGAAACCAGCACATTGCATAGAGCGCAACATCTGCTGCAAGTCCCACAGCTGCAACCACCACCATCGTCAGCTTGTCCGCAGTGTACAGCACCGCACACATGACAATGACGTAGCTGTTAAAAAGAGCCGCAAACATCACCAACACCATGAGGTTCTCTTGTCGCTGCTGGCGGAAGTAGTTCTGATAAATCCTCTCCAAGGTCTCGGGGACGAAGGTGCGATGCACAGTGCTCGGCAACAAGCGGCAGTAGCCCGACTGAAACACCGTTACTTCACGAGTCCGACGGGTATCGGATGGAACGGCCACCGAATACTCTCCGGAGTATTCCACAGACTGCTCCATGCCCGTTGCATGGACTCGGTTCACAGACATTATGGGTCAAACCTACTGGCTCAATACTGCCGTCCAGCACTCGTCTCAGAGTTCCCAGAAGAAAAGTTGTGACACATCCCATCCTGCCCCCATCAAAGGAAAATCCATTCTAGGGATTTAAGTGACAATTCAATCGTCGTTGCACTCAAGGGAAAAACTTCTTCCAGCTCAACTCTGTGATAGACCAACAAAAACTTGAGGTTCAAGCTGGTGATATGAACTGATAAAGGTTGAAGAACTCCATTTGCTGACGCACCAACAAACATGTCTCTTCATCGTGGTTGATACCTGTGCTTCAGGGTCCATTCTCAGATGCTTTTCTGCCTTCTGAAATTATTTTCTGCTTGTCTCTCCTTCCACTCCCCCTCCTTTTCAAAACACCAAGTCCTCTGTTACTGTTGCTAGGATGAAACCACAGTAACCGCCAGAGTGCAATCATGTCTTGGGAAATGTGGTAATGATATGTGACATGATGAGAAGAGATCATTAACGCCACAACATTCCTAAAACAAATCATTTATTTCACTCAATTTTTTTTGGGATACCATCCAATATCTCTCAAACATTTGTTCCTATTATTTAATTTTCAGGAATTTTGTTCAACAGCAATTCTTCTTCAAAAAAACAACAAAAAAAACAAACAAACCGATACATCACAAAAGACATTTAAAAATATACAGACCATATTTTCCAGAGTATAAGTTGTTTTTCTAATTTGAGAGGCCTTGTGAGTTATATACCAAAATAAATCAAGCATTTGTTGTTCATAATAATAATTATAGTAATTATTTATACAGGTCTTTTACATGAATCAAAGCACAAAACAACACCCCCCCCATAACAAAAGAAGAAATGCCAAAAACAAGATGCACAAAAGTCCCAAAGTAGTGATAATGCAGAAAAAAGGTGCAATTTTTTTTTTCATCTTCAAGAGGCTTTTTTTTAAAACAGGTGCAACTTATACACCAGAAAATACAGTACTAGTAATAATAAATTCCCACTTTCCACATATAACATTTCTGCAACTAATTCATTGTAAACTTATACATAAAAAAAAAATCAAGACTCAAGACAGCAGGTGTGTTTAACATTCCTGAACATGACAGACGTGTCAAAATGAGTGCACACAAATCCATCATCATTTCAAATCCAATCATGTATCCACACAGTCACAACTTCTGAGATTGCTATGACTGGGTTTCAAGCCACTGATCCACACATTTCCCACACTCATAATGAATACACATTTCTGTACTTTTGGTCAACACTGTTTACAGTGTTTTTGTAGTTTGAATAGTGGTTTGTATCCTGTAAAATGCAGCTGTTTTGATAGTTAGCAAGAACTGTTTTTAAATAATCTCCATGAACTTTGGTGGAATATCCATTATCAAGTGGAAAGCATCAGTTTGGTGTTGTTTGGGATTGGGATGCGGATTCTGGATCTTGCAAACCCATTTGTCTAACTGTTAGCAGGATACCTCAAAAACTTGAAAGGAATTCGAAGAATTTTCACAGAGATACGCATGAAGAAAGAGTAGATTAGAAATAGAGGCAGATGAAGAGTAAAGTTTGCTTTTAATTTTATAACCCCCTCCCAGTGATTTTTCATAATAATCATTTGCATAAGTGCAAAAGAGCGCTCCAACTCAAGTACAAGTAATGTTCATTCGGCTGTTCAAGTATAACAAGTAATAATAATCTTATTTTGGGGCTCTCTCTTGAAGTAAGGATCCCAATGTATTCTCATCAGCAAGAATATTCATTCATTCATTTTCTAGACATATGCAATATTTCATTTGTTTGGTCTTTCAGACATAAATACTCTCCGACTGGCTTTTTTATTTGTGTAAAAGTAGCAAATCTGAAAAAGGACATCCCTGAATTAACCAAATAACTTGCATTTCAGCTCACACGTGGATTAAACTGAGTGTTGCGGTGATTTTAAAAACACACAAATTCTCTTTTTTTAAAGGCTTACATTGTTTTGGTGGAAAGAGCTCAGCTCAGTCACTCAGTCTCTGTGCGCTCACTTGGTGGTGGTGGCGGCGGTGATGAATTTCCATCCATGCCGCTCAGAGTAGCTCCCACAGCCAACACTATAGCCACCAAAACTCCCAGTGTCCCCAGTCTACCAAGAGCCGCGGTGCCTAACACTGCAGCCCCAAGTGCCCCGGTCCCAATAGGTGCTGCTGCTCCAGTGATCGACTCTATGCCGAGTCCTCTAATTAGGTCCAGACCCGTGATAACATCCCCATGTATATATATCGGATTGTTGAATGGGCTCCGGGGTGCACCCAGAAAAAATGCCAATACCGCAACAGCAATGACCGTTATAAGTTCTTTTATTGTCAGTACAGCTATCATCAGCGCCGGACCAAGCATTGCCAGAAGTACACCAACAACTATTGAACCTAAAACTACCAAAGTGGGATTTCTGTACCCAAACACTTGTTTTGATGCGATACTTGCGGCTCCGAGCGAAACCCCTGCGGTTACAGTGACTCCTAACATTCCTCCCAAGATTCTCCGGGTGTCTAGAAAAGAGTTTGCTTGGAGAATAGTTCTCAGGGTAAGCGATGATGTCACAGCAGCTCCCAGTGACACAAAGTCAGCCTGTATTGGCTGCATTCCCACCATGGTAGCAGTTCCCAGACCAGCACCGAGCAGTCCTGCAAAGAGAAAGGACACCCAGAGGGCTGACTCCAGCATCAGATTCAATTCTGATTCCTCTCCGGATCCCCTTGCCCCCAATCCCACCAAAACCCCAATATTGCCACAGCGATAGAGTAGAACAGAAGCCTGTCAAAGAGATGGCAGTTAGAATCAGCTTTTGGTTTTTGTGATATCCTCTCTCTCAGGACTTTTTTAAGAGCAAAAAGAAGAGCGATGGTCAGTCCCATGACGAAGAGTCCAATGATGAATCCCATTCGTCCAAACGTGACACTGGCATAAGAGGTGGTGAAGATGATCAACAGAGCTCTGGTCATCTGGTTAATACTGGTATACGAGTAGACTACAACAACCACAACACATTGGGCTGCGATGTAGGCCCATGGTGGTATTATTCCTCCAACCAATCCAGCAGCGACAGCACCCACCCCAACAGAGGCTCCTAATACCGTCTCCACGAACCACGGCATCCTGTCTCCCACTCTGCTCAGCACCTTTGCTGCCATGTAAGCAAGGAGGAAGCCACATCCCAGGGAAATGAGCGCAGAGGTGAACAAGAGGCAAGCCGTCACTACCCCGACTCCCGTGGAACCGGCATGCTCAGTTGCCAGAGTAGCAACAGACATCAGATCATCATCTTCAGTCAGTGTGGGCTTGACTGCAAGTAACGCAACTTCCCCAAAGGCAAATCCTGCTGCAGCACTTTCCAGAGCCAACTTCAGGAGACCTGAACGGGTGAGAACAGAGACTGTGATCCAGTGTTCAAACTATTTGAATTAACAGTCCTCTGCAGAACAGACGGCCATTCCCGCCACACCATATGGGGATGACTCAACACAAAACATTTTTCATTTGCATTTATTTCACTCTTCTAAATAAGACTATACAAATAATATAATTAGTAATAATTTTTATTGACATGTTAAAATATAAAGGCACACATACAACATGTACAAGTACCGTTAATTAATGGTACTGATTTCATATTTCTGTGATGTTTTAAGTACCAATTTCTATAAAAAAAAAACATTTTGATGATTTTTAAAAAAAACTTTTTCATTTTGATTCATTTCACTCTTCCAACTAAGACTATAGAAATAATATAATTAGTTATAATATTTATTTACATGTTAAAACATAAAAGGTGCACATACAACATGTGCAAGTACTGTTAATTAATGGTACTGATTTCATATTTCGGTGATGTTTTAAGTACCGATTTCTAAAAATAAATAAATAAATAAAAACAAATAAAATAAATATCATTTTTCGTGATTTTTTAAACTTTTTTCATTTTGATTTATTTCACTCTTCCAACTAAGACTATAGAAATAATATTATTAGTTATAATATTATTTCTATATTAAAACATAAAGGTGCACATACAACATGTACAAGTACTGTTCACATTTCAGTAATGTTTTAAGTACTGATTTCTAAAAAAAAAAAAAGATTTTTTTTTTAAAACGTTTTTCATTTTGATTAATTTCACTCTTCCAACTAAGACTATAGAAATAATATAATTAGTTATAATATTTATTTACATGTTAAAACATAAAGGTGCACATACAACATGTGAAAGTACTGTTAATTAATAGTACTAATTTCATATTTCGGTGATGTTTTAAGTACCGATTTCTAAGAAAAAAAAAAAATAATAATAAAAAAAATCATTTTGGATTTTTTTTTTTTTTTTTACAGTGATTTAAATCATGATGATTTAAATCATACCAGCCCTGGTTAGTATACAGCACCATACTGTCTGTAATGTGTTGCAGGCCTGAAATGCAAAAATGGATGTATATCAACAAATGAAACATAAAATAATAAAATATTTTGGGGACATACTGTCTGCAAGAAAATAAAAGTCAAAGTAAATGGAAATGGAAGGATTATTATTTTACTTATTTTCTTGATTCGTGTTTCCCAACTTGTCTGAATCTTTTCTGATTTGGGGTTTTAGAAGCAAAAGTTAACAATAAAAGCAAGCCGACTTTCGCTTTTAATAAACGGATCTGGCAACACGGCCTGTATTTGAGTGCTGCTGTCCCTTTAAGACAAAAGCGATGGCTTTCGTTTCGGAGCTGAAACTTAAAACCAGGAAATGTGTCTGAACAGCAGAAAGAAAACAAGCACTTCAGTGAAGCGTATCTGCCTCATAAATACACCAAAATCTGTCAGTACAACGCAGCGTTTGAAGAAATTACTATTTTGTTTTCTACTTTTGAACATCAGCTTTAAGAACCTGTTAAGTGTTCTCTGTTGAGATGCAGCATGACACTCAAATGTCGACCAAACACAAATTCAACATTTCCTCTCGGTTTTATGTACGCCTAATTCCAAAAATGGATTTAATTTTTTATTTTTTTAATGACATTCTTACCAAAGCACGTTCCTGCTATGATGCCTCTTCTAATTTGTGCCTTTGTTAATTTACCATACCAGGAGATGACAACCGCTACCGCCCTCTACTGGCAGGGGTTTGCAGATCAGCGATAACGTTAAAAAAAAGGCTGAACCAATTCCTTTATCATCAGTAATAGTGAATATTATGTTGAAAAGGAAAGAAATTTAATTCCAGACACTAGTCAAACACAATGTCTCACCACTGCAAGAAAAAAAAATGCATTATTTATTATTTTCCAAAGTTCAAGAAGAACTTCTGAGGGTGTAACAGAAAGGAACCATGGATGAGACTTTAATTGGGGAAGTTTGTAGACACTGAGAGCAGGAACAATGAACAGGGAGACACCCTCACTATTGGTGGAGTCCAAACTGGCTGTCTCACAGACCAGGATCTTGAGGTCCAGCAAGTCCACAGGAAACAAGAAGACCAACAGGAGCAGGACCATTGACTGCAACACCGAAACGGAAGTGGAATTCACCAGCGAGATGCTTTTGCATGACCACTATGGTCAGAAAGCAGAGGAGGCTCTGAGTCAGAGGTTTGAGGTTGTCACTGAGAAACTGTTGCAGACTGGGAAGAAGGAACAGGATGAAAACACAGCCATGCAAGAAAGGATGGAGGCTCTTCAGGAAACGAGGGGTGATCATTTACAGCAGATTCTGAAGATCACTTGATTTGATGGAATCTGAGGTGCTTCTAAAAGAGGCAAAGATTGAAGAGTTGGAGAAGCTTGTTGATGAACTCCAGCAAAGGTCAGCTGAGGTTCAGCCCACAAACTGGACTCGTTCCTCCTGCAAGTGGCTGCTGAAGGCAGGATGCTACATTCTGCTCGGACATGATCCGGCCTTCCTGTTTCTCCTTTTCGCTTTCTGGGAGGTCGACTTTTGTGACTTTTTTTTATAATCAGCAATCAACATCATATTCTTGTCCCTTCTTTTGATGGACACCTCAGAC
Organism: Thalassophryne amazonica; assembly: GCF_902500255.1. Classification (NCBI taxonomy): domain Eukaryota; kingdom Metazoa; phylum Chordata; class Actinopteri; order Batrachoidiformes; family Batrachoididae; genus Thalassophryne; species Thalassophryne amazonica. The sequence continues at coordinate 25,918,334 of NC_047123.1, read as the reverse complement.
TAAATCCAGCATCTCGGTGAGATGTTGGACCACTACGAGTCCTCCACTCACCTCCAGAGTGTCCATGTTCCTCAACACACATTTTAAAAGTGTACCCCACCTCTCGCCCAGTGAGTGTTGGATAAGATCCAGCCCCCTGACCCTTAAATGGAATCAGGTGGTTCAGATAATAGATCAATGGATGAGCATTAGAATGACTTTTTTCATCTTTTTCATTTGTTTTTGCAAAATATGTGTATTTAATACAAGAAATTAATAATATATCTGGAAATAAATAATTCTGTGTGGACACTTTGTGTGACTCATACAACATAGTCAGAATATGCAATTACAGAAATGTTGCAGTAATTCAATATAATCAAATCCATAATTTAAAATACAACTGAATTAATTTGTTTGAAAACAAATCAACAAAATCAGACAATGTAGCGTAAATATTTTAATGCTGTAAAATCATTAATAAGTCATAACACTAGACTACAGTAATATACTATCGAATTAAATATCCGTGTAACTAATATTATTCAAATTAATAAATTATTTATTTAAAGCAACAACAACAACAACAGCAAAAACAAAAATCAACTAAGAATTATATAGCAAAATGTATGAGTAATATGAGAAATAAATTATTGATTGGTTCATTCATTGAGTGAGCGTTCAAAACACTGAAGCTAATATAATGTTTCATTATTACAGTAAATGTTTCAAGTGATTCCAGGGACCATGTATGAAGTGAATCAGTTTTTTATACAATAAATATGGGAAGTTGCTATGTCTTACAGTAACAATAACACTAATAATAATAATATGTATTGATATAATAATGATAATTTGTATTGTTAGTGCTACTATTGCTACTACAAATTAATCAAACGTGAAAATATCATTGCTGTAATAACACAAGTATTCACAAGAAGATTGGAATAGACGAAAGAATAGAACGTAGGAAGGAACAAAAGCTTGTGAAAGCATAATGGTACGCGGCCTTTCTCTGATCAGCTGATCAGGTGACGTAGCCGCTCAATCACGTGACTGTTGCTAACCATGAAAGGAGGAAACCAGTTCAGCGTGATTTTATCGATCTGAAGGATCTTTGAACAGCACTTTTTCCTTCATCTCTACAAAACCGGCTTCAGTGAGTTTTTAAGAATGAAAATAGATTAATTATCAATGATTCATTACAAGCGCCATTTATATTTTCTGTAACTGCGCTGTTGTTATTGCAACAACACCAGATTTACAAGTTACAGTGTAATAAAAACAGTAATTACAGATATTAAATGGATGGATTATAGTTCATGCCTGAAAATTTATACAGATTTTAGTATTCGTGTTGAAATCACATTGAGGTATTTTGTATTTCATATTTAATTACAATATAATTTAGTTGTATCCGGGAGCCTGTAGCTACACACAGTCACGTGACTCCCGCCTGGATATTCTGGATAAACCTGTATGGCACATGATCTGTCTGGAGAAGGAAGTTTTCCAAAACTGAGTGATTGTGCAAGAAGGAGACGAGTGAGGGAAGCCACCAGGACACTTACTACAAGTTTGTAGGAGTTATATCTTTCTATGGTTTCTGTGACTGTAGGAACCACATGGTGCAATTTTTGTCTGTTGCACTTCTTCATCAGTGGAGAAGGATTTTCTTACAAAGAACATGTGAAATTTCAGCTGCAGTTTGCCAGAGGTTAATCAAGCATAATTTTGATCTTTCCACTTCATCATGATGAAGCTGTGGTGGGTAATGCAACAGAAAAGAAAGTTGCACAAACCAGTATCACAATTTCTAACCACAGAATCTAAAAATATCTTCAGATCTGTCATGGGTGTCTTGGTGGCTTCCCTCACTAGTCTCTGTGCATGGTTTGGTCACTGGTTTTTGGACAACTGCCTACTCCAAACAGATTTTGTTGGCTTACCTCACTAAAGTAGTTTTTATTTTAGAGAAATACAATGAATATTTACACTGATTAATTTTTACTCTATGCAGTGTGAATAATTATAAATAGTTTCCAAGGTCTCTCAGAGTTGAAGGTGACATCGTAAAACAGCTTGTTGTATGTGAACAACAGCCCCAAACCCCAAATTATTCAATTTGTAATGATACTGAACTGGCAAAGTAACAAACTGTCATTACTGAGGTAGATTGCATGATAAATTAAATAGATGTTGATTACTTCATCAACAGTCAGGAACAAATACTTTTACAGGAACAAATACCAGAAAACCTTATCTTGTAATGTTCTGACTGACTGACTGAACTTTTTTATTAACTTCTTTTTTCTTCATCTGAAGGAATGTTTTTTGCCGGGCTTTTGCTGATGTCAGCGCTCTCTAGCACCACCTTTGCCCATGATAATGGGCTGATGAGGACTCCGCCCATGGGCTGGTTGGCATGGGAGCGATATCGCTGCAACACAGACTGTGAAAATGACCCCAAGAACTGCATCAGGCAAGTAAAAAAAGTACCAAATGGTTTTTAAGCCTCACAGATGGCTCACGATTTTGTGCAAAGTACTGACCTGCACACTAGGAGAAATTTTGGGCTTCAGTGTCTTGTGGAAGGAAACTGGATACAAGCCAGCGTAAACACAAAATTAAACAATTGTGTCAGAAACTGATTCACCTTTTTGAAACATCTAAAACAAATGAACCACTTTAGAAAGTGAATCAGTGTTTCAAAAATTCTCAAAATACTAATTGAACCAATTATGTGGAAAACTATTCACTGATTTGAAATGCTCAACACATTAAGTGAGCCAGTTATTCAGGAAAATTATTCACTGTTTCAAAATGGTGAAACACTGAATGAAACAGTTGCTTTCAAAAGTGATTCAGTTTTGCAAAATGTTCACAACAATAAATTAAATGATTTCCTCAGAAAAAGATTCACTGTTTTGAAACATTTGAAACAACTGAAACAGTTTGTAAATTGATTCAGTGTTCCTAATTCTCAAAACACTAACTGGAACAGCATGTCAAAAAATTATTCACTGTTTTGAAACGCTCAAAAATGAACCAATTCTTTAAGAAATTATTCACTGTTTCAGAATAGTTGCATCACTGAGTGAAACAATTGATTCGTGTCTTGAAATGCTCAAACACAGATACAGTGTTTTGAAACGCTCAAAACACTAACCACCACTGCCACTGTGTTGAGAAAGTGGTTTGCCATTTAGATACACTAAAAAAAAACAATAAACAAACAACCCAAACAAATCAATTAATTAATTGCTTCATAACATTATATACAGATCCAAAATACTTAAATGAAATGCTCATGACACTAAGTGAGCCACTTATTCAGGAAATTATTCACTGTTTCAAAATGGTGAAACACTGAATGAAACAGTTGCTTTCAAAAGTGATTCAGTGTTGCAAAATGTTCACAACAATAAATTAAAGGATTGATTCAGTGTTGCAAATACTCAAAACATGAAATGGAACAACACGTCAAAATTTTTTTTCACTGTTTTGAAATGCACGATACATGGAATGAGCCAGTTCTTAAAAAAAATAAAATTCACTGTTTTGAAATGCTCAAAACACGAAATTAACAAATTCTTCAAATTTCTTTAATTTCTGAAATTTAAAATAGTAAATTAGTCAATCTGTCAGAAAAGTATTCACTCTTGAAATGCTCAAAACACAAAGTGAACCAGTTCTTTAAGAAATTACTCACTGTTTCAGAATGGTTGTATCACTGAATGAAACAATTGATTCAGTGTTTTGAAATGCTCAAAACACTAACCACCACTGCCACTGACAATCAAAAACAACATAAAATAAATGAAGCAGTTGCTTCACATCATTATATATGGTTCCAAGATACTTAAATGAAATGCTCAACACACTAAGTGAGCCAGTTATTCAGGAAATTATTCACTGTTTCAAAATGGTGAAATACCGAATGAAACAGTTGCTTTCAAAAGTGATTCAGTGTTGCAAAATGTTCACAACAATAAATTAAAGGATTTCTTAAGAAAAAGATTCACTGTTTTGAAGCATTTGAAACAATTGAACCAGTTTGGAAATTGATTCAGTGTTCCAAATACTCAAAAATGCACAAAACATGAAATGAGCCAGTTCTTTAAAAAAAAATATATTCACTGTTTTGAAATGCTCAAAACACAAAATGAACAAATTCTTCAGATTTCTTAAATTTCTTAAATCTAAAATAGTAAATTAATCAATCCTTCAGAAAATTATTCACTCTTTTGAAATGCTCAAAACACAAAGTGAACCAATTCTTGAAACAACTGATTCAGTGTTTTGAAATGCTCAAAACATGGATCCAGTATTTTGACATGCTCAAAACACTAACCACCACTGCCACTGACAATCAAAAACAACATAAAACAAATGAAGCAATTGCTTCACATCATTATATATGGTTCCAAAATACTTAAATAAAATACAAGAACAAGTTCTGAATGTCTGAAACAGTGTGATGGTAACTTTTAGTCTACACTGGGCTGTGCACCTCAACTACAACCAAAGAAATACGGTACTTTGAGCTGCCAAAATCTAACACCAATCTTGTCTGGACTGTGTTTGATTGCCGCTGTGACACTGATTGACAAACAGATCGAATCTTTGCTCTGTTTTCTCCCAGTGAGAAACTGTTCATGGACATGGCAGACAGACTATCAGAGGACGGCTGGAGAGAACTCGGCTATGTCTACATCAACATCGACGACTGCTGGTCCTCCATGGAAAGAGACAGTCAGGGACGGCTGCAGCCCGACCCAAAGAGGTGTAGTAGCTACTGTATTCTAACTTTAAATTCCTGAAGCTTAAAAGTCAATAAACCTGCTGAGTCAGGTGACAACAGTGTGACAGGATTCACTGCATGTGATGTGTCTGGGCGCTGCATCAGCATGGTGGAAAGCCACACAGTAAAAATGAAAATCATGTGCTTGCTTTTAAGTTTGAGAGTAGGTGTTTTCAACCTGAGGGTTGGGACCCCAGTCAGGGGCCATGAGATGAATCTAAAGAGTTGTGAGTTAATCACTTGCAGCAGTGGCATCACCTTGCTTCATAAAGTTGTATTTGTTTTGTTTTTTAAGGCCCCTCTTAAAAGGAGGGTGCTCCGTGGGTGGCCCCAGCACCCTGTAAAAAGGCCTTTCAGACAAAACCCAATTTGCGTTACACTGGTGGCTAGGTAGGCGGAGTTTTAAAACCTTTAGCGTGACTATCTACTGACAACAGTCAGCTCTTAAAACATACCAGACATGCCGACTTGAGTTCAAATCTCTGTCCAACAAACTGCTTGCCTCCTGATGTCGTCATATGAAAGCGAATTTGTATTATATATTTCAGGGATTTTGGAAATTTTGCCTTTGTTATGAATGTACCAAATATCTGATATTATAAATACTAGGTAATAGTATCTGTGGGCATGAAGACAGTCAGGGCTACACCAATCTGACATTTGACCCCACTATCCTTGAGCTTCATCCACCAATTATACCAATTATATTAGTTGAACCTATAGGGCAATTCAGGAAACCACCTAAATGTGTGCCAGATTTGGTCTAAATTGGGTTGAAAATCAAATTCCTTTGCCAAAATTAATTCTTTAAGAGTCATTTTGTCTACAGACATGCATCATGTCTGTAGCATGGCCCAAGCAGAGGGTCACCCCTTTGAATCTGGTCTGCTTGAGGTTTCTTCCTCAGAGGGTTTTTTCCTTACCACTGTTGCTGTGTGGGTTAGTAAGGTTAGACCTTACTTGTGTGACATGCCTTGAGGCAACTCTGTTGTGATTTGGCACATGGATGCATGGCCCAGAAAGTGGGTGGACATAAAATGCAGACTCTCAGACAAGGCATTGGAGTAAAAAAGGACTTTATCTTTAGAGTAGGCTGAGGTTCGGTACACAGGAAGACAGTCAACGAGGCAGAGGTAACGGGCAGGTGCAAGGCAAAGGCGTGGTCAAAAACAAGCAGGGTTCAGAAGCACAGAGAGACAATGTTACAAGGGCTGAGATCAGAAAAAACAAAGCAAGGGCAACATGACTTGTCAAAACAGGACTACAACAAAAGGTTGGAATGAAGAAACACGGTTCAACGAACTGGCAGTGGAAGATAACACACACAAGGCTAAAATACATGGTAGCTAATCAAGGAGTAATGTGACACAGGTGCGAGAAAGCATTCAGGAAAGGGGCTTTGGCAGATGAGAGAAAGATGAGAAACAACTGGTGAGAGACAAGAGAGTGCAGTGAGGAATGGGGCGTGACCATGACATACCTAAAACCTACAATGAACAAACTAACATACCTAAACATAGACAACAAAAGCAAAAGTCAAATAAAACATTCACACAAAAAGAACAAAGGAACAAAAAAAATAAAAAATACAATACAACAACAAAGGCTGAACAAAAACTAGAACAGCACTCAACACATGGCTAAAGAATGATAAACAGAAAATAAAATCAGTGACTAAAGTAACACGAACTGATGATCAAAAAATGGGCCAAAAGGGATCAATGAAAGGAAGACGGACACAGGCAGGGGACAAAGGAACAAAACAGGCCCAAACAGGGGCAAACCATGACAGTGATGTTGTACAAAGTGTTAGAACAGTTTTGGCAGACGCCCAGTCATGAAGGTGAAGGGATACATGGAACTCGAATCCTGCCGTTGGAAGAAGGCAGGGCTAGAGCCTACCCCTGGCATCAGAAAGGGGCAGTGGGTTGGGGAAGGTAGCGTTTCAGGTGAACGAATGCAGGCAGCAGGCAAGTTAGTTAAAACTAACATTTGTAAACCTATTGGTTTGTGAGTTGTTGACAAATTGGGGACCAGCTGCTTCCTATTAGAGAGAGAGAGAGAGAGAGAGAGAGAGAGAGAGAGAGAGAGAGAGAGAGAGAGAGAGAGAGAGAGAGAGAGAGAGAGCTGTTACTGATTATGTGACTCTGAATGAAAGCTTTGAAATCTGAGTCATCCTTGGCAGAATTGACATGATACTACATTTCCAGAACCCAATTCCATAAGTGTGTCAATGTTTGGACAAATCAGAGTAAAATAATTACATTTTCAACAGTGTGTTTCTTTGTACGACTGAATGTACTTGAACAAAATGTGCAACTCTCCTTTATTTATTTTACATCAGATTCCCAGGAGGCATCCCAAAGCTGGCACGATACGTGCACGCCAGGGGCCTCAAGATTGGGATCTACGCTGACATGGGCACGCACACCTGTGCGGGCTACCCCGGAACCCTGCCCAACATGACCGAAATAGACGCTCAGACGTTTGCAGAATGGGAGGTGGACATGTTAAAATTGGATAGCTGTTATTCTAATCCCGTTGAGCAAGCCGAAGGTAAGAAAATGATTATTGGTTTTCTGCATTTATTGATTTACTCGTGTTTAATTTAGTTGTCTTTTTTGTAAGGTTACCCTCGCATGTCCAAGGCTTTAAATGCAACAGGTCGGCCCATCGCTTACTCCTGCAGTTGGCCTGCCTACCAAGGTGGACTTCCACCGATGGTCAGTCGACTTAAAACTGATACATTGCAGGTTTTCGTCTATTATAATCCATAGTTTTCTATAATTTTTGATTGTGAAATTTATTTTTTAGGTAAATTACACCCAGTTGGACCAAATCTGTAACCTGTGGCGTAACTATGGTGACATCCAGGACTCTTGGGACAGTGTTTTGAGAATTGTGGATTGGTTCTTCAACAACCAGGATGTTTTGGTACCTGCAGCAGGACCTGGAAGATGGAATGACCCTGATATGGTTTGTGTGTCCCATCTCGGTGTTTTAATTCATGTATTTGCCGTATATGTTACACATTGCTGGCAGCTTCATGTGTTTAACTGTAGTTGGCACAATACACCGTTGTTGACTATGTTTGGAATGGAACTCACATGCTCACCAATTTACATATAATGCAATGTAGTACTACCCCTGACCATGAAGGGCTACAGCAATCTGACCTCAGTGACCTTGACCCTGACCTAAATGTTTGACCTCTCGCTGACCTTGCCTAACCATTTCTTTGACTTTTGCCAAAATTAATCATGTAAGGGCAATTTCGGGGTCAATGTTCATTGACATACCAACTGTAGTAGAATTCAGCAAAATGACCTGGGAGGAGTAGGCCAACAAACAATCAGATAAACTAAAAGTTTGATCTTTGAGCTCACTGACCTTGACGTTTGACAAAAACAAACCCTTTAAGGGAAATTCCAGGTGTCCTTCATCCACATACCAAGTTTAGTTTTAATCCACCAAAGTACCTCAGACAAATAGGAGAACAACCTGCTGTAGAACATACTAAATCTTTGCAGTGTTGTAGATGTGATATTTTAGGACTTCGCTGTGTGATCTCGCTCTTCACAGTTGATTATCGGGGACTTTGGTCTGAGCATGGAGCAGTCCCGTTCTCAGATGGCGCTTTGGACAATCATGGCTGCACCTCTCTTTATGTCCAATGACCTACGGACTATCAGCAGTGGGGCACGCGCTATCCTGCAGAACCCGATGGTCATCAGCATCAACCAGGACCCCTTGGGCTTTCAGGGACGACGGCTTTTACATGTGAGGTCTATTTCGTTAAACCCTAACCTGATGTTTTTCTTGTCAGTCTTCCTGGTTTACATTTTTGTATCCATTTTGCAGGAGAAGAGTAACATTGAGGTGTTTTGGCGCTTCCTGTCAAAAAACTGCAGTGCACTGGTGTTCTTCAGTCGTCGCACGGACATGCCATATCGCTATCAGACATCCCTCAGCAAGCTCAACTACACCACCGGCATCTACAAGGTTCGTTTGCGGCAACGCTACAACCAACAGCTTTTTACACCCTCCACCTGGCCCATCTTGTTGTAGAGTCAAGGTCATTACACATTTGTCAGTGTTTCAAAATCTGAATGATCTTGTGATGGATAGATGCCAAAATGTTAAAAATGGCCTAAGGGTAGAATATCATATAAAAATTGTAGAAGCAGGATCCATCTGATCTTGGAAGTGTACTTAGCAGTGGTGACAAAAGGCTTTTGGTGCAATCCAGTGGTGGGTCCAGTTCCATTAATCTGCTAACCACTAATTAGTGGAGCTGACTTTTTTGTTAGCTGATTAGCTTTTCAGCTAACTTTGAAAACCATCAGCGGACCAATTTACTTCCGCTAAATTTAGTTCCAATAACTTTTAGACCGCTGATATCTTTTTGCAGGCATAGTGAATAAAGCTTAACAGTTAAAAGCATTTGTAAAGCCTGAAATCATACATTTTAGTTCCTGCCTGTTATGTGTTTTGTAGCAGATAGACAGCTATGAGAGGTAGAGCTCAATCCTCCACCAGCAGAGGAGGACTGAAAGAAAGGAAGAGAAGAAAAAAAGACCATTTATTTTCACAGCCATATGGGCTTGCAGACGTGTCAGAGGAGTCATGCACAGCAAGGCCATTTTGACTTATGGTTAAAATTTTAAACAAATTCCGGACATCGTTATCGAAATTAATGTCACCTCTGCCGTTTTTACAAAGTGAAAATATCAGCTATGTGTTTTAGTTTTAAAGTAATGCGCTAATTTTGAAGGTTTGAGCGTTTCACATGCCAAAAGGCATTATGGGAAAATGGAGCTTCCTGTCATCAGTGGTTGGTCAGTTTATAAAAACCAACACATAAGTTACTGTAATGTCTGTGTTGGTTTTTACAAATAAATCTGTATTTAAATAAATAAATATGTAATTTGTTTTTTCACTTGTAAAAAAGGCAATTTGAAAACTGAAAATTTTGTTTAAGTGTGATTCAGCACGTATAGCAAATGTGTGGCAGTTGGTATTCACACTCCACATCCAGTAGATGACAGTGTTCATGGCAGCTGTGAAATAAATGATCTTTTTTTCTCTCTCTCTCTCTCCTTCCATCCTTCCTTTCTTTCTGGTCACCAGGTCTCTTTTGCTGAGAGAAGGCTGATCTTAGACAGAAGCGCTGGCTCGTTGTTGTTTGTGATTGCCTTTTAATGTACTCAGTTTAGCTAGTTTAGCTTTTAGCTGTAGCTTCCGCTAACTTTTTTAGGGGCTTATCGGTTTAGCATACTAAAAGTTAACTTTTCAGTTAGCGGATGAACAGTTATCAGAGCTAACTTTTTGGTTAGCTGTGTCCATCACTGGCACAATCCTTCTTGAGTCAGGCAAAGGGAACACAGACACAACAAATTGCTGACTTTACCTTTTCTTCAACCTGTGTTTGGATGAGCGTTAAAATGCTAAATGAGAGAATTGCTAACATTTGCTTTGTTTTTGTTCACCTTTAATCTTCTTCAGATCATTGATGTCTTCACTGGGAAGACCATGACACTGAAGGACTCCACTGATTTTGTCGTGTCAGTCAATCCCTCCGGCGTGGTCATGTGGTACATCTCGGCACCTGGTAAACTGGGTTTTAGACAATTCTACAGCAGAGGCAAATCCGCCTACAATCACAACGACAGCAACATCCCTGCTGCGTTCCTTTAACAGCTCAGGAACTTAGAATTGACCAAATGATCACAGATCAGCTTAGCTATTGAAAAATTCACATCTTAATTTCACTGAAGATCAATTCTCTTACTGATCTTTGCATTGTTAAATTTTTTTTGTTAAGATTCAAATGTTTAATCCTGCTTTAGAGAAGTGTTTTAAATGTGTAGTTTAAATATTTATATGACAAATTTCTTACTTTTAGATCTTTATAAGAAATTTCAATGTGAATTTTAAAAAAATGAATTAAACATGGCTTTATTCGGTATGTACTGTGTGATCAAAGTTTTATTTTTTTTTAAATAATAAAGCTTATTTGTGGAGCAAACCTTCATACCAGAAATGCAGACTAAAGTGTTTTACTTGATAGTAGTTAATTTGTGACAAGAATGAACACAAACAAATAATGAAATATTAAAAAATTTAGAAAGGAATAAAAATAAAAATAAATACTATTGTACTACTTAGATTGACCATTTTGGACTAAAAGCAGTGGTGGGATAAAGTCACCATCAAGTCACTCTCAAGTCATGAATCAGCAAGTCCCAAGTCATAAAGACCACCAATTGTTTGCAAACTGACTTGAGACTCGACTTGACTTCCCACAAGCCAATGGGAACCATGATGAAAATTCAAGAAGATCAGCTACAACCAGATATTGAGATGCCATTGAGATGCCAGCTCAATAGTAGGAATAAGATCTGAGCCATCAATATATACACCCTACCAGTCATCAGATACCCAGCTGGGATACTAAGTTGGCCACAGGAGGATATGGATGCCACTGATGTCAAGGCATGACAACTGCACAGAAGCTTCCACTCAAAGTCCAGCACCCTGAGGCTGTATGAGGGAGGACGAGGATTAGAGTGTGTCAGAGCCACGACTGAGGATGAGACGAGGAGCAGCCATGAATACATCAGAAATATGGCTCCCCCAAGATCAGCTCCTACAAGAATGCCTCAGACAGCTGAAGACGTGGTGATAAGGAGCAGGAAGAGATGGAAGACCAAGCCCTCATGGGATGTACCACTGACAGATAGAGGACGTGACTGACATCACAAAGACCTACCAAACCCTAAGCACCAGATCCATAGAGGTGGGAGTCTACCACAGCCGGGGAGAGAGGGAGATTTCTATATATAAACACAGGTGCACCTCCCCATTGAGCCAGTAGAGGTCAGTGTTGCTCTTCAGGCTTGATAGGCTTCCAGTCCAAGCTGTTGCCAAAAACTGCACCTGCTAAGATCTTGAGGACAGACAGTCCGTTTGACCCGACCCGTTATCTCTCTGTTATCAGTTTATTTCCTTTGCCATCACTCCCTCACATTTTCACACACGCACAACGCTGCATAACTTAAAAAAAAACAAAAAAACAATAAAAATATAATAATACTGTGCATCGACTCGCCTTCCGTCAGTCATGTTGTTCACAGACAGACAGTCTGACCTTCATCCTGCTTCCATTTCACTTCCCCCTCCTCACCTCTGACCTTGGCCTTAAAAAAAAAAAAACCCCACTGTGTTTGTATGTTTTCTTAAGATAATGGACTAGTCATATGAGCGTGTGCACTTACAGGCAGGTTGCTGCGCGTGCACACACACACACATATAACCAGGGGTAAACTTATATATCCGCTGTAGGTCATTCCAGGCCGCTGTGCGGATGTCTGTGTGGGAAAGAGGATCTTTGTCTTCTTTTGCTTTTTCTTTCAGCTGTCTCAGATATCCGTTTGGCTGGCTGGAGTGAGACTCATCTCTCTCTTTCAAGGTCCCTGCAGTTTGGAACATGTAGTGGGAGAGAAATGAGGGAGTTTTCGAGAGAGCGGGAATAAGAGGAGAGCTGTTTCAAAGCCTGTCAGAAGGTGCAAAAGAGAAGGGCAATGTGAGAGACGAGAGGGCGAGGGAGGGGCTGCGTTCCTGCCGATGCTCACGTAGGCCCTCAGCTGCAGAGGCGCAGATGCCACTGGTCTTTGTAACCCCCCCCCCCCCCCCAGCATCAACTCCAACCCCCACCTTCTGTAGATTCAACCTCCCCCCTGCCTCAGCAAACACACCCAGTATTGTCACGCGGTTGGTCACACTTTCTGCTTCACACGGCGAAGCTCCTCACTAAAATCCGGCACAGACAGGTCGGAGGAAGTTCATCATCTGACTGTGCAAGGATGCAGACAGGTACGGTGGCACTGAAGGGCAAAACAACACAGGAGGAAATGGTGTAAATGGTAAATGGACTGCATTTATATAGCGCTTTTCCATCTACATCAGAAGCTCAAAGCACTTTACAATAACGCCTCACATTCACCCATTCACACTCTCACAATGATGTCAGGGTGCTGCCATGCACGGCGCTCACTACACACCAGGAGCAACTAGGGGATTAAGGACCTTGCCCAAAGGCCCTTAGTGATTTTCCAGTCTGACTGGGTTTTGAACCAAGGATCCTCTGGTTTGAAGCCCAACGCTCAACCACTAGACCATCAGGTGTATTATCAGAATGCCATTGATCCATATTTTGATATGACAGATACCACATCATATTTCTCCATTTACATGAATCCACCAAGCTGTTGCCTGAGATCTAACTCCAGACAGACGGAATAACAGACATAATCACAAATCTGGATTGGAAAGCTGTTCCAGAGTGTCCTGGAGTGTCTTCAAAGGAGCATCTGGTTCACCTGACAGGGGATGATCTTCATGTGATGTCTACCACTGAGTGTGAGAAGGGTGGAGGTCATGTTCCAAAGCAAGAAATGCTACTCACAGAACTGTGGTTACATGAGTAACCTAACATTTACTCATGTAAACCCCCAAAGTGGGTTTGCATGAGTAACATAAAGTTTTGCCAGTGGGTTTACTAAAAAGTCTTTTACATAAGTCTTTTGTATTTTTGGAAATGTACATGTATCCATCCCCTTTTCTGAAGAAAACTGGCAATAAAACAAATTATTTACAGGTATTATACCAAAGGAGCCCATAACCTATGCAACCCATCATCTTGGCTTTTGTATTTTTAATTAATTTATATCAAGTTGTAGCGATTTGCTTTGAGTTTGGGTTTAAGGAAAATTATTTTAGAAATTTTTATATAGAGAAACCTGATTTACTTTTTGTATTTGACATGGCATAAACAAATTAAAATGCGTGAAATACCAAGGAGTCTAATATTTTTGCAAACAACTGTAAATGTCCGAATGCATGCAGTGGTGATGTGCAACACACTTTTACAAACCCGTAATATGCTTGTACAGAACAACAACACAAAAAAGATAACAAAGCTGTGCCTGTTTTATGTTGGCCAGGTTCAGTTTAGATTGGTCTTTATGTTTTGCAGGTTTGCGCAGTTTTTTTTTCTGATCTTTCATGCAAACTTACGAGAGTCTGCAGGGGATGACAGCATGTTAGTGTCACAATTTCTTAACACCCACATGCACAGACACACAAACACAGTAACTACAGACTGCACTACAGTCACTGGAACTGTCAATATTGGTTGCCCAAAATAAACAGACTTCAACCACACACAGTTGCTTTGCCTCTGAGGCTGGTGCCAGGGCAGTCGGGAAAATGCAAAATCACCGGTCTGGAACGAAAAAAAACCCTCTCCAAGTCCCATCTTGATTATCATTTTTTTGTTTCTTCCCCCAGCATCAGAAACTTGCTGCTTTGGCAAGAAACAACAGTAGCGTTGTGGTTTTTGGGAAGAGGCGCCATCATTGTTGTTTGTGTGAACTGCTTCCAGACAACCATCAGCAGGGACTCACAGGATTTTGCTCTCAAATTGGGGCAAGAATCTTTCACTGTAGAGAAACCGAGAATAATCCCAAAAGTTGCAATGGAAATGAAACACATCGGATAAATGATATAAGCTTGGGATCTCTCTCACGTTATTGGTCAGCTCTAGGAGCGTGATTCATTCCAGTGGTACCCAAAGAGACCTAATACCAAAGATATCCAGTCATTGCCTGAATTCACTTGTTTGCATCCAAGTTTCACAACCAGCCACTAAGACAGGAAGCACCAGGAACCTAAAGACTTGGACCTTCGTTCTCTTGCAAAGGCATTGCCATCGCCACACCCCTCTGTCCAGGGACCTCATGACTCCATCTGGACAATGATGACATCATTTCACGTGATGTTAAAGTGCATCTAGTGAGGGTGGAGGCAGCAGGAGTTCTGACGGTGGTCTGGGGCATGTGGTGAACCAAGAATGCTGGTCAATGTATGGGACCACCAGACCAGTTAATCCACGAAGACTCTTCCTAGAGCTGGCTGCCCCTCTAAACTGAGTGATTGGGGGAAAAGGGCCTTAGCCAAGGAGATGACCAAGAACCTGCTGGTCACTCTGTGAGAGCTCCATCAAATCCGTTGCCCTCCTGTGCACCACTTGAGACTGGGTTTGGAAGTCTAGAGAGGCTGTCAGTGGGGAACTATGCCATGTGTCTTATCCTTCGTGCAAGACATGTTGAGGGAAGACTTTTTTTGAAAGCGATGTGGACGACATAGTCGATTAAAAACAGGCCTTGCGGTGTGTAAACATGGTTACCAAAGATGGGCTCAAGAACACAGTCAACATCGAAAACGATGGACTGCCGACGTAAGTACTGTCTCTCTAGCACACACACACACACACAGACACACGGGTGATTACAATACCCTGCCCTACCATTGGTGTGCAGGGTAAAACGTTTTAAAGAAATCTGACAGAGGTGAACATGAACAACTTTTGAATGCACATTTTTGCACGCCGCAGCAATCAAAGGAACAATATTCTTCACCAGATTGTCGCCATCTGCAAGCCTTTGCAGTAAAACATCATCACATGACTATCCTTCATCACCACTAATGTAAAAGGAAATGTTGGATGACCGATATTGACTAGCATTGCAACTGCGCGCCTGTAAATCCAGCTTCTCTCCTACCTCTGTCAGTACAGTTTGGATGTCTTCCCTTCTTCTTTTAGCCAACTAACCATCAGCCACAGACCAGGCACTCCTCCTTTTGAAGATAGCGGTTAAGCCTTCGTGGCTTTACTGCTCTCTTTGACACACTCCTCTTTCACTTCGTGTCCCAGAAAGCAGAAGACAGTGTGCTTCAGACAGACTGCTCTATTCTTTGCTTTAATCCAAGTGTGATGGGACACGACAAAGACTGAAGACACTTACTTTTGCTGGAGTGAGAACATCTGACAATACCTGCTGTTACCAATGCACGTACGGAGTTTGGAAATAATTTGAGATGTCTGCATCTGTGACATCTGGTTTAAGGTGACAAAGCTGATGGTTTAAAGTTTTGCATTGGAGAAAGTTCTCCGTCTTCATTAATCCATCCCCCTTTTTGCAGTGCATTAGCAAACCAGACCTGGATTATGGTGCTACCATCATCGTGCTTAACAGTTGGTTCAGTGTTTGTAGGGTGGCCAAACACCTCGGTCTTTGCCTGACTAGACCTTCCATCAGAAGGTTTGTGACATGCATAGGACTAATGCAAGTTAAAGAGTCTGGAAAGTACTGCTGAACCTCCTAGTTTGGTCCATGTTAGCATCTTCTAACATCCAAAATAACGTAAAGACAGACAGGTCTACCAAGTTGCTTGTGAAGCTCTGGTGCTAATCACAGGGTTCTGTTGACCACTGGAGGGCACTGTTGGTTGTTCCTTTGTCCATGTGTTCAGCGGCCAACTTCAACTGACCTTGATCATATTGATTTCCCCTGTGATTATCAGGGAAAGCATCAAATTAATGGAGTCAGTGAAGGGGTGGGTCCACAATATTTCCAGCAGTAACTCCATAAAAACGTCAACATATTCAGCTGTGAAATTTTGGGTTCTGATAGATACAGATGAGGACTTATGAACCTCCTATTTCGGGCCAAGTTTGCATCTTTTAACATGCATAACAACCATAAATAAATAAATACATGCCTATCATGTTGTTTGTGTACCCTTGCTAATTGCAGGGTCTTGGTGGCCAGTGTGGCTTGTCAGAACAGGTGCTTCTTTCTTGGACAGCAGCCTCTTGGTCCAGGGCAATGTAAAATTTGGTTGAACTGAGACAGTCACACTGGTGTTCCAGTATAAGGCAGGCCCGTACCTCGCTGGATCATGAGTTGTTCTTGACCATGTGAACCAATTTCCTTTCAAGTTACGATGGCAGTTTAAGTCTTCTTTCAGATTTGGGTAAAGAAGCTACACCTCCTAGTAACTTGTACATGCATACAGTTGTTTGAACTGATGATCTTGGACTCTGTGGTTGCTCAGAAAGAGACATTCCTGACTTGTATTTCTCAGATTTCCACTGTGCTTTTTGGAATTTCCCACTGTAGTGTGTGTTGGTTAATCCAGTGAGTGCTGTCAAACAAACAAACAAACCCATTTTTATGGTGGCTCAAAGAAGACCACTGGTAGTCAGTCATGAATACAAACAGTAAGTAAAGGCCCCTTGCAAATTAAGATATTTTGGAACTTCCAGCACCACTGGCTTGGAAAACTAAAGGTGCATATACAGTCCATCCAGAAAGTATTCACAGCACTTCACTTTTTACACATTTTGTTGTGTTACAGCCTTGTTCCAAAATGGATGAAATTCATTTTTCCTCAGAATACTACACACAATACCCCATAATGACAATGTGAATTTTTTTTTTTTAGATTTTTGCAAATTTCTAAAAAACAAACAAACAAACAAACAAACAAAAACACCTAAGAAATCACATGCACATAAGTATTCACAGCCTTTGCCATGAAGTCCATCTGGGGTAAATTCAGTTGAATGGACATGATTTGGAAAGGCACAAACCTGTCTACATATAAAGTCTCATAGATGACAGTGAGCACAAACCAAGCATGAAGTCAAAAGAATTGTCTGTAGAGCTCCGAGACAGGATCATCTCGAGGCACAAATCTGAGGAAGGGTACAGAAACATTTCTGCTGCTTTGAAGGTCCCAATAAGTACAGTGGCCTCCATCATCTGAAAATGGAAGATGTTCAGCTCCACCACGACTCTTCCTAGAGCTGGCTGCCCCTCTAAACTGAGTGATTGGAGGAGAAGGGCCTTAGTCAAGGAGGTGGCCAAGAACCTGATGGTCACTCTGTCAGATCTCCAGCATTCCTCTGTAACGAGAGGAGAACCATCTCTGCAGCAATCCCCAATTAGACCTCTATAGTAGAGTGGCCAGATGGAAGCCACTCCTTCGTAAAAGGCACATGGCAAGCCCGCCAGGGAAAGATGAATGCAGCAATGTACAGAGACATCCTGGATGAAAACCTGCTCCAGAGCGCTCTGACCTCAGACTGGGGTGACGGTTCATCTTTCAGAAGGACAATGACCCTGAGCACACAGCCAAGATATCAAAGGAGTGTCTTCAGGACAAACTCTGTGAATGTCCTTGAGTGGCCCAGCCAAAGCCCAGACCTGAATCCGACTGAACATCTCTGTAGAGAGCTGAAAATGTCTGTGCACTGACGCCTATCCAACCTGATGGAGCTTGAGAGGTTCTGCAAAGAGGAATGGACAAAACTCCCCAAAGATAGGTGTACCAAGCTTGTGGTATCATATTCAAGAAGACTTGAGGCTGTAATTGCTGCCAAAGGTGCATCAACAAACTATTGAGCAAAGGCTGTGAATACTTACATACGCATGATCTGAACAAAACGCTATTAGCTCATATGCGCCAGAATGCCTTGGAATATGCACAAAGTCTGGCACTGAAAGCGTGTTTTGCTTATGATCATAATCCTGTAGGTCTGTCTGCCACCTGATGGACATGTCGGAAGAGCTGCAGGAGTATTCTTAGAATCAGATACATGATGGAAATTAGGAGCAAGTGTAGTTGCATGTAGCTTGACATGAGTTTATTTTTCAGTTTCGTTCCTTTCCAAAACTTTGATCAACCAAAAAGGCCACAGCTGCTTTTTAGGAATATCCTGCCTCGGAAAAAAGAACAGATTAGGAGATTTATTGATCATCCATCCCTTCCATACATATGTTGCCACTCACACCTGTCTTTCCACTTTAACAAAGTAACACGTACAGGAGAATATACAGTATATACGTGATATTGTGACAATGAATTATGGCTCGCGCGTCGGCTGACTCGGCTGACTCATGCGTGAGTCATCGCTGAATAAAACCTCCGTCTTGCCTCAGGAAAAGATTTTTTCAAATGTCGGTTTACGCTTGCACGTGTTGCACGTCAGCGTAGAGCGATGTGCATTTCTAGCAAATTTCATATGCTTGTGCGGTCAGATCCTGCAGTAATCTTTATGAATGAATGTGTGCATTTGTGCACGGAGCAGCTGCTATTGACTGAGTAAAACAGACGTGCCTGGTAACAGTTTCCACGACGCTGCATTGTCTGCACTGTGTACGAGGAGAGTTGCACGTTGCCGAGGCGTTGGGTTCACATGGCGACTGGCCAGGCTGTCAGCTGCCTGCTTACTGGCAGCCTGTGTGGGTCAAAGTCAGACGCTACAGCTAAGACTGCTCTCTGTTTCGACTGCTCTCACACTGTTGTGACCTCATTCTCTCTTTTTATCTCGGCTTCTTGTCTTTGCACTCGGATTCACACGTGAACTCAGGCTCATTTTCTTGCTCTCCTTTGTAAAAAAAAAAAAAAAAAAAAAAATGTTCTCTGCAGATAAATCCCAGTAGGGCAGGGCGGTCACATTTGAGAAAAGCGTATTACTCAACTCAGCACTCAGCTTTTTGGATAAAGAACTCATGCCTTCTCTTGCGTTATATCTGGCAAAATCAGAAAGTAAAACACAATGCAGCTGTGCATGGTACAATACTTCATGCTCTTGTTGCAAAGACACTAAAGTTTAAAAAACAAAATGTTATGATGCTGTAAACTTGTCTTTAGGCCAGCTTGAGGTTTCGGCATCAAATCCCACAGCTGTTCTGGGAAACGAAACAAAATCTTCTTTTTCATTAGCTGAAGCAGAACACGGCTACACAGCAGCAGCAGGAGCCGGCCTGGATCGACTTTGAGGAGAATGTCTGGAAACAAGGGTGAAATCCTTGGGTGTGTGTGTGTGTGTGTGTGGAGCATTTTGTGGTGCATAATAGGAAATGTAGCGGCAGCTGAATACCAAACTTTGACATTCAATCATAACCGAATAGTTGCTGTTCAAATCGAAATAGTGTCTATTCAAGGCAAATGTTTTACTTTGAAAATTGCAATTTTGTTTTGACACAGATGTGTCTGTCGTGGTTAGTGGGATGGTTAGTGAATGCTTGATTCTTGATGGAAATTAGGAGCAGGTGTGGCTGTTAATGAGAGATACAGACTGTTTCTGCACAAAAAATGTATTAAAACAGAAAAGTAAATTGTTGCTTTCTGATTGTTTCACTTTGGTTACATTCAAAAACTCACATAAGCACAGTCAAAACTCCACACAACCCTGCAGAAAGGATTTTTTTTAGGAATTTAGCTGAGAGAGATAGAGAAAGAGAGACAGAATTTCTGAACAGAAAAGTACTAGATCAGAGAATTAAATCATACAGACATTAAATTTTAAACTGAAATAACATGGTCACATGTCCACACAACCCAGCGGGAAGGATTTTGTAGGAATTTAACTCTGAAAGAAAAAGAGTGAAAAAGATGATCGAGTGATGAACACACAGTGAATTGGGTCATCAACGAAAAAGTAGGTTTTTTTTCCACAGAAATTCCGTAAATTAGAGGAATATTACTAAATTTAAATATGGTTACAAGTCCACACAACCCTGCAGGAAAGATTTTTTTTTCGGAGTGGCTATACGCCCAGTCGTTGGTTCAATAAAGTAAATACGCAAGCATATACTCCCAACCACAACCGACCAATGAGCGCACTTGTAAGCTCACTTCCGGTTTCAACGCGGGAGGGAAAAAAGGCGGATATTTTTTCGTAGGCTGCAGGAGGGTTCGCAGCCCGCGGAGGAGCTGTGATGTAAAGCGGTCCTGTTTGGCTCATCACACCCAGGGAACTGTGTCAAACTAACACCATCTTACAGCCAACAAGCAGCATTTTGTTTAAAAACTGTTTCGTCATTGTTAACAGGCTTCCATTCAAAATGCTTATGAAGTTTGTCTGTTTTGATCCATTACGGTGTTTTTGCAGTAGCTAAAGACGGCGCCGTTAAATGTGTCAAACATACGCCACAATAGAGTCTTAAAACGTGGTGTAAAAAACGTAGTTTAGATGCACAAAATGCGTTAAATACATGATCACGGTTCGGCGAATAAGGTAAGACATTATATTTATCTGCCCAACGGTTGGGCGTGTAATGTTCAATGTATGACTTATCTGCCCAACGGTTGGGCGAATAAGGTAAGACATTATATTTATCTGCCCAACGGTTGGGCGTGTAATGTTCAATGTATGACTTATCTGCCCAACCGTTGGGCGAATAAGGTAAGACATTATATTTATCTGCCCAACGGTTGGGCGTGTAATGTTCAATGTATGACTTATCTGCCCAACCGTTGGGCGAATAAGGTAAGACATTATATTTATCTGCCCAACGGTTGGGCGTGTAATGTTCAATGTATGACTTATCTGCCCAACCGTTGGGCGAATAAGGTAAGACATTATATTTATCTGCCCAACGGTTGGGCGTGTAATGTTCAATGTATGACTTATCTGCCCAACCGTTGGGCGAATAAGGTAAGACATTATATTTATCTGCCCAACGGTTGGGCGTGTAATGTTCAATGTATGACTTATCTGCCAATGGTTGGGCGAATAAGGTAAGACATTATATTTATCTGCCCAACGGTTGGGCGTGTAATGTTCAATGTATGACTTATCTGCCCAACCGTTGGGCGAATAAGGTAAGACATTATATTTATCTGCCCAACGGTTGGGCGTGTAATGTTCAATGTATGACTTATCTGCCAATGGTTGGGCGAATAAGGTAAGACATTATATTTATCTGCCCAACGGTTGGGCGTGTAATGTTCAATGTATGACTTATCTGCCCAACGGTTGGGCGAATAAGGTAAGACATTATATTTATCTGCCCAACGGTTGGGCGTGTAATGTTCAATGTATGACTTATATGCCCAACGGTTGGGCGAATAAGGTAAGACATTATATTTATCTGCCCAACGGTTGGGCGTGTAATGTTCAATGTATGACTTATATGCCCAACGGTTGGGCGAATAAGGTAAGACATTATATTTATCTGCCCAACGGTTGGGCGTGTAATGTTCAATGTATGACTTATCTGCCCAACGGTTGGGCGAATAGCCTTTGCCTTTTTTATTTAGCTGAAGCAGACACTTCTTCTTTCTATCTCTGTCTCTTCCAAGATATGTGTGATTTTAAAGTTACAACGTAAAATGAGCTTGGAGGTCAGTTTCTTTCATTTCCACAACCCAGGCTTGGTGAACATCAAGACCTCAACTATAGGTTATAGGGGTTATAAAGAACAGCTAGTTAAAATGTTACATTAGTGGTTACAAATGCACCTACTGCTCCTCTTAAACATTAAAAAGAAGTCCCATCACCTTTCTTTTGGTCACATCGTCTTAACCCTTGGGTGACTTTGAAAAGTCAACTTCAAGTTAATAGCCATTTGGAGCCATTATGGATTGGACATGGTGGAAGAGTTGTGTATCTGTCAAGGATAATGTCATTCAGTTTTGGGTGGAATTAATCAAATGCCAACGTCAAACAGAGCCACATATCATGGCATCACTGAAAATTATAAGGTGCAGGCGTTACACTCCAGGAGTGCCCCTACTTGTTTCCACTATGATACAATACTAGGAATGTTTAGTACTAATAAGTCAATACTGCCTCCACCCAAACAAGTGGAATTATAGACAGAATGGGCAATGATACGGTGCAGTTTCTTGAACTTGAAGTTGTACTGAGTCAGCAGAGTGACATACAGTACTTCCCTCTTTGACATTACACGTGGGTGGGCGGAGATGTGTCCCCAGGTACCCCATGATAATTATGCGCATAGTTGGAAAGGACTGACGGTAGGACGTGAAGTTCTTTGGCCAGTCTCTCTGTGTGTATTCATGCATGTGCAGATATCCAATCGGCATTCACACCACAACCATTTGGTAGCTAACCTGATGCTATTTGAACTGCGGCTCTACAATGCATCTATTTTTGGCCAGATGCTGTAGAAAGTGCACTGACAAGATCAGTTTGCTGAAAGGAGGTCATATGCATGACCGGCCAATAAAAATAGAGATGTGATCGGTCAACAATGCCTCTTGTAGCCTTTGGTTTGGTCTTGGGACAGTTATTTCTATTCGTGCCCAACAGAGGTTGTCTTTGTTTTTCTATACGATTATGATGATTGGCCACCATGTCAGTCATCTTGTCAATCTGTCTGTCATCCCTACGACTGGCTCCCGTCTGTCTGTCAAGATGTCATCTGTCCCTGCAAACACAGGTGTCCTGTTATGGTGTGCTCCTGATGAATTCATTCTTGGCTTGATTGCATCCAGCTACCGGCGAGCAAACCATGAAAACTTGGGTCTAGTCCCAGACCTGGATAAATAGAGAGATTTAGTGTCCAGCTTTTCCAAAACCTTCACTGATGCGTTTATAAAAATATTCATGGCTTTGTTACCACCTTGGATGGTGCAAGTCCACCACAGAAGGTTATTGTAGAAGCCCTGCTTGTTTATTCATGAAACACATGCATGTGATAATTCAGATCATGAAATAAATATATTTCATCTTTCACCTTGACTTTCATAAACTGATTAACTTACATCCATAACTTGGGGTTTAATCAAGTGCCAGAGTAAAAGATGAAACTTTGGAAGGTGACCTACTCTCTTCAAAAGTAAAAGATCAACGCCATCAGCCGCCATGACATCTGAAATGCCACTGTCATGGAATCAAAAGCACATGGCTGACTGAGCCTCTGGCACCAAAAAACAAAACAAAACCCAGAGAGTTTACCTGTGACCTTGATGTAGACTCGCAAAAAATGGCTGAAACCCGGGATCTAATTGATGTGCCTTCAAAAAAAAAAAAGAAAAAAAAAAAAGGTGTGTTCCAAATTCATGGACTACAAATTACTGGCAGTTTCAGGCGGCTCTCCTTCCTGGCCAGGGGCCAAACTCTCGTAACCTCAGCCAACTGACAGAGGAGGGAGAAGGGGGTCTGTCTCCAATTAAGACATCTCAAATGGTGATGGATGGGTTTCGACTTCATTTTGACGAGAAGTGATGTGTAAATCATTGAATCGTCTGGAGTTAACCTGATCCCCTCAAACTTTGGCCCGTTAGCTTTTGTCTTTAACATTATGACTGAAGGTTCCCTTTATTCTCATTTGACATTCTTGCCTCATGATCCAGATCATAAAGCCTTTGGATCTAATGGAGCACAAAGAATATTAACTGTGTTCTATCAGAAAGTGAAAGGAATACTGACTGATCAGTGATTAGTGCCCCAGGAAATGTATGCTAGATGTTTTTTTTTTTTGAGAGCAACATACACAATGTAAATGTAAGTATTTGTTGGATCAACAGCAGAAACGCAGTGGTTCTGGTGGTGCGGGAGGGTTTAGATGGTTGCAACCCTGTCTTGAGCTGCTGACTGAAGGTATTATATTTATGTAGCGGGATGAAGGTCCCAGGTCCTGATTGAAAAGATGTTCCTGTTAGCTTGGCTAACGGGGAATTCCCATTTGGCTGACCTGGTAGAGTTCTGGTCTTTAGTGCGAGCCATCCGGGTTCGATCCCACTGCCGTCCCGGCCACAAAGGTCCTACAGTCACATTTAAATATGGGACAAGTCTTGCACAAGCAAAGTCTGATTGATGAACCCTGCTGGATGCAGAATTGGAAGGTTTCCAGTATTTAAAATAAAATTAGTGTGTTAAAAGTGACAACTAGAGAGTCAGTATTTAGCTTCCCAGTTTGCCTTAGAATGCAGGAAAAAGGCTATAGATTTTAACATATTCAGGTGTAGGGGTGGGACCATACCCTCAGACCCCCACCTAGTAGGAGCTAATATGGGCTAAACACAGTGGAAGGGTTGTGCGTTTGTCATGGGTAAATTGGTTTAGGTTTAGGTTTAGACAGAATAGAATAGACCAAATGTCAGTGCCACACAGAACCATTACGAATGAGTGGCCCTTCTAATTTCCCCCGTGGTACAACAGAGTAACATGAATTAAACCAGTCATCTGTCAATTGTGGCTGACTTTAAGCGTGTGCATTTCAACCTGGCACCTTGCTATTTAGATGGCGGACGTAGTAGGTTACAGATGTAAGAGGTTGCCTGGTGAGGCGTTGCAGCAATCATCCACCAAGGTTCCCTGAGGTGAAGCAGGCATGGTGGTGAAAATGTCCTTGTGTTCTGGAGTGACCAAAATGGCAGCGCAAGGCCAAAAGTGGAACATAAGTGTCAGGAAAGGAGGAAACAAAAGCTTGCTGGCACAAGGGCAAGGACCATCTGTTCCTTGAATTCCAGCAGGTCAGATTCCACGGGCTGAAGAGGAAACTGGGTGGTTTCAGACCACCAGGATATCCGAGGGCCCAGTTTGCTGGAGCAGTTGAGCACCCTGTTCCTGCAATGCCTTTTCAGACCACCTGATCTCCTGAATATCCTGTCAAGGGCAAACATATCCCATGTTGCTGGTGGATCTTCCTCTTTCCACAGCCAGCCCTGTCTTGGTTCTCCTGACCTTCAAATAGATTTATTGATTTTATTTCATTTAAAACTTTAATGCTTGTACAAGCAGCATGCACATACATCATGAATCCACCTGTTTGAATAGTGCAACATAAAAATAGCAGGAAAACTGGGTAGGAAAGTGACAACTGAGTTGGCTGTAAGCTACCAATGACACTTGTGCCACTTTTGCCACATGTAAAATAGCGATTTGTTTTATATTTTAGCCCTTGTGGCAGTTATGTAGTTTGACTGCCCATCTAGTTCAGACTTGAATTTTGTGTTTTTTTTTCCCATTGATTATCAGTTGGCTGTCATTACTGGGTGCAGTGAGAAAGGGGAGCGTCTCTAAGGACTCTTCTGGCATTGGCGCTCATGTTTCACAGCCAGCAAAGGCCGTATTTCATACTTATGTGGGTTAGACTTTGGGGGTTTGGGCAGAGAATCAACACCTGACAAGTCCTTGGAGAGTATCTGGTGAAACATGTTGCACAGTGAGGAACAATCGAGAACAGATTGTATTATAATCCTCCTTTGCAGAGTAGAAAGTTAATGTACCTTCTGACTAAAGTTCATATTATTCCACAGCCAGGTCATTGTTTAATTCCATTTCAGTGAATTTGTTAAACACTATACGGCCTCGCTGCTTTCTTTATTTGCTTCGGATGACTTGTTTTCCTACTTTTTAGACGGGAGTTTCTCTATTTCAACCTCTATCTCTCATCGACCTACTTTTTGCCGAGGGGATCGTGTCTCTTTGCGTAAGAACGCTGACTTTGTGTCAGGGTGTAGGTCAGTCAGACCATGTGAAAAGGGCACCTACACCCCCTCCGTGCTTGAATCCATGTCATTTGGTTCGCTTGCTGGCTGGAAAAGATCAAACAGCACATGTAGGCCTGACCTTCAGCCTGTGTGTGTATCTCAGCAGACTTAGTGCGTCTAAACATTAACTCCAGGATGGTGCACAGTTTGCCTAATGGAACTACTCTGCAAGTGTGCATGCAGCCAGTGTGTGGTCTCAGCTGTCTGTTGTGTTACGAAGAGAAATAACTTTAAATTGCAATAATTTGTACCAGCAGGAGAACAGAAGTATACAAAGCATATGTGTCAAATAAAACAAATGAGGCAGAAGCCCCCCTTTGCCCCGAGATATACAATCTGTGCCATAATCCCCTTTCTGGACCTTCCGAGAGAAGAAACACATTTCAGATGTCACCATCTCATCCGCTGTGTTTATTTTGGACATTTTCTCTCTGCTACTCTTCAACTCCTCAGTTTACTCCTTATTGGATTCTCGTAATTTCATTCTGTTTTTGATCTCATTAGCCAGTTTTGCCCCAGGAGATTTTGTTATAGATGTTACAAGCCTTTTGTAAAAATATACACGTTTAAATGACACATTACATCTTCCCACATTTAGCCATAATTACAGCAAAAAATTAATCTTAAAGGGTTTAGATCAGTTTTTATTATATTTAAGTTGAAAACTAGCCAGTATTTACGCTTACAATATTTACGACTTCAGTTTCAAAATATTGTTGTCCACTGTTTATATTGTATCTACATATTAGATTAGATATTTAGATAAATATTTCACTAAATATGTAGCACGTAGATAAATATTAAATTTATGCAAATTATTTCAGTAAATACTAAATAGATGTTTAACTAAATACTTAGATACACACACAACTAATGTACAACTACATATTCAGTCAAATGTTTCGATAATTATTAAATATTTAGATAAATGTTTAGCAAAAATATTTAGCTAAACATTTCATTTAGCTAAATATTTCATTTAGCTAAATATTTAGCTAAACATTTCGTAATTCTTTTGAGTAGTGAACAAAGTTTCTTATAATAAAAGCACAAAAAATTACATTTTTCAACATAAATGCAATGAAAAAGTGAGACAGAATCATATGACCTATTTAGCAAATTATGTGTTAAATCTTAACATACACCAATCTAAAGATTTATCTGCAGGTTTATACTAGTCTCTAATTACAGTTACTCAAATTTGACAATATTATTGAATATTTCAGTAAATGTGTTACTAAAGATTTTCAGTTATTTTGAGTAGTAAACAATACGTGTTCTTATAATAAATATTTTAGCATTAAAGATGATAGTTTTCAGCCTAAATTTAATGAAAAAGTGAGTTGAACTCATATGAGCTAAATATGTATATATTTAGTGAAATACTTAGCTAAATATTCAGATGCAACCTAAAATTTCTATAAATGTGAAACTACATATTTAGTTAAATATTTAGACAAGTACGAGTTAGTACGAGTTATTTCGTATTAAATATTTACGGAGATGTTTAATGAGTTAAGCAATTTTTTAAAATGCAAGTCGTAAATGTTAACTTTCCTCAATGACAAAGTGATCTTAAAACACATAAGCTGGATATTGTGCTATAATTATGGCCAAATGTGGAAATTTATGGTGGAAATCTGAACATGTGTGACTTTTATGCAATAAAGTTTTTGTTTGTTTCAAAAACCATCACTGATCATACAGAAAAGCATATTGCTTTGCTAATTGCGTGGTTGCTTGTTAGCTTAATGTGTCAGAATTTATAATGTCCACAATCGGCTAACAATGTTATCCCATGCTTTTGTATATTCCCTACACTGTAACCAGTGCAAGGTTTTTATAGTAAAAACATAGATGATTAAGCTAGCAATCGCGGGTAGGAAGATGACGCCCACTATGTTGTCAAATATCGGACGTATATACATACATGCACACAACAGAACTGGAGAGTAAAACCAGTATTAAATGATGGGTAGAACATATCAATGGGGATGATAACAAAACTTTTCAACTCGCAATACTATTGTGAACCTTAAATTTGGAACCTTTGGAACACAGTGTACTATGCTGCCAGCTGCTAAAGAGTTGGGTGGTTTAGGAATGTGACACCTGCAACAATACAACACAAACTTGGCTTAACTACCACTACTATAAAACTGTACTGCACTGCAATGACATTACAACACCAATGCTAATGTTAGCATGTGACTACACCCATGTTTGCATCTGAGAATGATTGCCATCAAGTTCCTGTTTGCCTTACTCAGTGCCTAAGAAGTAGAAGGATTAAAATAATAAATGCCAAGATAACAGTAATAAAAAAATAAACACCAGCATTACATTTTTAAGCAGTAGCATGGGTTTTGCTAATGCTTGGAACTAGCTCTGTCGCTAGATTCCTCTTTGCCAAATGGATTCTTTGACAACTCTTTCAAAGGATGCTGTGTATATGAAGTTTTCAGAAACAGTTTCTGTTTTTGTGTCCACATAAAAATACATTAATTTAACCATAATGATTTATTTTTACACTGCCAAATCATAACAGAAGTCACCTCGAGGTGCTACACAAGAGTAAGGTCTAGACATTCCCACCCCATGACCAAGCACGTTGAGGACAGTGGTGAAGAAGGTTTCCCGCAGTATTTTATGATTATAGGAAGAAACCTCAAGCAGACCAGAGTCAGTGACTCAGTCGCTCAATTATATGACTTCACTGGACTGCCCTTTAGATTGATGCAACCCAAATTTCCATAAAGCCAACGTTTCTAACATTTCGGCACCACAAAACCCAATGTATTCAACATGGCACTCAACTAAAGTTAACTTTGAAACCATTCATTTCCCAATCTTCTTGCTTCATAGAGTTTGGATTTCTGTAACAACTGTTTCATGGGCATTTTCAGCCAGATGATTGGCTTTAAAATTTTCCAATGCATCCTCTAAGGACTTGAAATAGAGGCTACGTAGCAAGGCGGAAAATATTTTTCCACCTAGCGTAAAGGGTAACATGTAGCATACATCTGTTAGCAATTCGCATGCTTATATTTTGTTTACATGTTCACATTAACATGCTGCAGCTGTATCTAAAGTTGATAATTAAAAAGTTGATGTTGGAACAGTTCATGGCTGTAAAATGTTAGCGTTTTAAATATTCAGTTTAAAGCATACTTTCAAAGTTCCTCCATCGCCTTTCCTTGACAGCTGTTCTGCTGAACTTAAAGTTGAGATCATGCGCTGGTGTGACTATCTACCACCTCACAAACAACCACCCAGGTAGATGTGGTCCATCCTTATCTCCTGAAAGTAATAATCTACAATATCTGCCATTGCTAGATGTTACCCCTTGGAAACATTTTACTGATACCCAAGGACACTATAGTCAGGTCGGGTCTGGTACTTCCCAACTTCCCAAAAGTAGCTATATATCCATCATAGGCAGGTGATATGTGGGTGTCTTCATGGCGTTTTTCAGATATTGGGGTCCTCAACATTGAGGCACCTGCATCTGGATGAATTAGTTTTTTTTAAAATTTATTTATTTATTTAGATTTTTGCAAATTTATATAAAAATACAAAGAAATCACATGTATGTAAGTATTCACAGCCTTTGTTATGAAGCTCAACATTGAGTTCAGGTACATCCTGTTTCCACTGATCATCTTTAGATGTTTCTACACCTTAATTGGAGTTCACCTGGGGTAAATTCAGTTAATTGAACATGATTTGGAAAGACACACACCTGTCTACATATAAGGTCAGCGCACAAACCAACTGTAGACCTCAAAGACAGGTTTGCCTCAAGGCACAAATCTGGGGAAGGGTATAGAAACATTTCTGCTGCTTTGAAGGTCCCAATGAGCACAGTGGCCTCCATCATCCATAAATTGAAGAAGTTTGATCACTGAGTGATCGGTGGAGTATAGGGCCTTAGTCAGAGAGGTGCCAATGACCCAGTGGTCTTTCTGTCAGAGCTCCATCATTCCTCTGTGGAGAAAGAAGAAACTTCCAGAAGGACAACCACCTCTGCAGCAATCCACCAATCAGGCCTGTATGGTAGAGTTTCCAGATAGAAGCCACTCTTTAGTAAAAGGTACATGGTAGCCTGCCTGGAGTTTGCCAAAAGGCACCTGAATGACTCTCAGACCATGAGAAACAAAATTCTCTGGTCTGATGAGACAAAGATTGAACTCTTTGATGTGAATAGAAAGCATCATGTTTGGAGGAAACCAGACACCATCCCTACAGTGAAGCATGGTGGTGGCAGCATCATGCTGTGGGGATGTTTTTCAGGGGCAGGAACTGGGAGACTCGTCAGGATTGAGGGAAAGATTAATGTAGCAATGTACAGAGAAATCCTGGATGAAAACCTGCTCTAGAGCACTCTTGACCTCAGACTGGGGCAATGGTTCATCTTTCAGAAGGACAATGACCCTAAGCACACAGCCAAGATATCAAAGGAGTGGATACAGGACAATACTGTGAATGTCCTTGAGTTGTTGTGTGGGCCGCTGAAGAGGAGGTACTGCTGGCCCACCACCACCAGAGGGCGCCCTGCCTGGAGTGCGGGCTCCAGGCACCAGAGGGCGCTGCCGCATCATGGGAGTAGCCTGGGTGACAGCTGTCACCCATCACCAGACACAGCTGTTCCACTCAGCACAGAGGTATATCAGGAGGACGGCGTCTCCACCTCAGTGCCGAGATATCGCCTAAGACTAAGGTAGTATTCTCTGCATTTATATATCGCATAACCAGCTAAACCCGTTAAACCTTTTCAGGACTGGTGACTACAGATAGCTTCATTGTTTGGATAAGTACTCACCTCCTGCTGTTCTTTGACAAGAGGTGGAGGCGGCTTCTCCCCTCTCCGTTACTGGGTGCGGTCATCCACGCCTGTGTGTTGTTGCTCTCTCCTGCCAGCAGTACCGGATCCGACGAGCGGAGGCAGTGGCCACCTGGGAATTCGGGACTTGGCGGTTCCAGTATTTCCAGGGTTCGGTGGCAGAGGAGATCTGGGTGGTTCCGGTTCGACTGAGACGGACGTCTCCTACCATTCGAGCCTGCCCACACGACACCAGCGGATTCGACCCCAAATTGTGTTTGTTATATTAATTGTGCTTGTTTCACAGAAGTAAATCTTGTTATTTACCTTCTCCATTGTCCGTTCATTGCGCCCCCTGTTGTGGGTCCGTGTTCCTACACTTTCACAACATGAGTGGCCCAACCAGAGCCAAGACCTAAATCTGATTTAACATCTCAAAGAGGAATGGGCAAACTGCCCAAAGATAGGTGCGCCAAGCTTGTGGCATCATATTCAAGAAGACTTGAGGCTGTAATTGTCGCCAACAGTGCAGCAACAAAATATTGAGAAAAGGCTGTGAATATTTATGTACATGTGATTTCATCTTTATTTTTAATAAATTTGCAAAAATAAAAACGTTCTCATGTTGTCATTATGGGGTGTTGTGAGTATAATTTTAAGGGAAAATGAATTTGCTCTATTTTGGAACAAGGCTGTAACAAAAAAACAGTGGAAAAGCTGAAGTGTTGTGAATACTTTCTGGATGCACTGTACATCTCAAAGCTGTACCTGGATCTTCATACACCATCTTGGTCCTTCATGCCCAACCCTACTCTATAAGCTGTTTCCAGATATTGGTGGACCTCTCAGGCTGCCGTCCTGCAGATATAAACATCACTAAGCAAAGTAACTGAATCTCATCATCAATATTTCTACTACATTTACATGAATTAACACTCTGGCTCTGGAGGAACCTGCTATACTGGTGTAGCCTGTCGTGGGTCTGGCGCTACTGGAACACCAATGTGCACCTGCACCAGGGAGCCCACCTGCAGCACAGGAACCTTTTTCAGCAAGGAGGATGTCTCACAGTCATGGAGCTGACATGTGAGCAGCTGTTCTTTCAGTCTGAAGTGAGCACAGTTGGCGCTTTGTGTCCGGTGAAGAAAAGAGCTACTTGTCAAAGTGTGTGACGGAAATATCTCCTCTGAGGCACAGCATTGCAGTAAATGTAATTAGGCGTGAAAGTTGTCACGTACACTGAACTGTAAGTGAAATTAAAAGTGACACAAAGTCAGATTCTGCTTTATCTGGTTCCCGTGCGTCACTTGATTGCTGTGCGCTCGACTGATAAATTATTTGCCAGGTTGTAACATGTTCTCAAGGGAGTTGTACTGTGGTACACTGTTTTCACGTTCATTAATTTCCTCACACGCTCTGATCAAGATTACAGTATGAATACCCATAAGTGGAAGTTTCAATTCAATCATCTTGAGGGTATAAAAGTTGCCATCATATGACAACCAAGGCCATTTGCCCCATGACCACCTGGGGGCAGTAGGATATAGCCTGACCCAGGCTGATAGGAGATCTGATCCCACATAACTCATGTGGTTTCCCTGGAGCCCACAGAGCTGTCCCATGCCTTCCTGCATAATTGGCCGAACCGCTTCAGGAAACACAAATCGTTAAAGTTTACAACACCAAGACTTTTGTTAAGACTGTTTGGTGTTTTTTTTCCTTCTTCTCCATGTATGCGATTACAAGCTTTGGTGATCAAAAGGGTATGATGGCACATAAAATGATTCCTGGACAGTTAGATTTGCAGGTCTGATGCTATACTAGGTCTAACACACACTGGGAAGAAAGCAAGAGTGGGCAGAAAATGGACACCAAAATAAGAGACTGGGAGAACCATATTCATTTGTTGACCCTCTGACCTTGCTGTCATACGGTGCCACCTCCACTTCCTGTGGTTACTGTTCCGCCAGAAAAGGTCTTGCCTCCCCCCTCAAAACACCTCTGATAAAACCTAATCTCTCTCTTTTGGTATTTGTCCAACAAATAGCACATTCCCACCCTGCCCTCTGATCTCCTGAAAAGCATCAATTGTTGGATTGGGTTGGGTTGGGGGGGGGGGGGGGGGGGGGGAGTTCAAGGGGAGGTGTGGCTTGGGGGGGGGGGGGGGCAGGAGAAAGTCGGGTGATTGGCCACTTACATGAATATGGAAATTTAGGAGATGGGAATTTGAGTGTGTTGCACTTTGATGAATATGATTTGCTGCCGTATGAATAGAAATATTGTTGTGCTCATGCAGTTGTCCTGATAGCGAGCGTGAACCGACAAAAATGCACATATCAGCGTGCAGTCGTCATGTGGCCAGACAGACAGAAAGCTCGGTGATAAACACCTATGGAAAATATGACCAGCATAAAGTCGCGACCTTTTCAATTAGGCGGCGTCAAATATTTGACGGAGTCATTGCGGCCACCTGTCGCTTCCAGACTCTTGCGCACACAGTGGTGCCTCATGAATTTCAACATTCCCTCGGCTTTTCCTTTGAACTGATGCCTCGCTGTGTTTGATGTGTTTGCCTTCCTCCTGGGAGCGGTCAGTTTGGATTTCCCTCGTTGGTTTGTTGGCTCTCTCTGGTGGGTTTGTTTAGGTGTCTTTGGCATGGCAAAGTCTTGGTTGGTCATTTTGGATTCAACATTGCCAGTTTCTCAGACACAGGCGTGACCCTTTGAAGCAACCATGGAAAAATGTGGTTGGAACTGCTGGTCCTAGATGCTATGCAGTGTTAAGCAGTAGGAGAACACTGAGCATCACCATTGTAGTGTTTGAGGAATTGTGAAACACTGTTATTTGTCAAAGCTATTGATTCATTTAGTGTTTCAACTTTCTGAAACAAGTGTTTTATGACACTAAATGAAACACCTGCATATCTAACCAACTTAGATTAGATTAGATAGAACTTTGATCCTTTGGGAAGACCCCCTCAGGGAAATTGAGGTTCCAGCAGGATTGTATAGCAGCATACAATTTAAGAAGCACACAGAATATGAAAAGTGAAAGCCAAAAATGGCATATCTTTGTGGCTCCCAGTGGAATTCAATCCCCAGATTCCTTGCTCATGAGGTCAATGTGCCAACAACACCAATCTGTAACCAAGTGGCAAGTGGGATTCAATTTAATTTATTTTTATAGCACCAAATCACAACATAAATCACCCCAATGAGCACATTGACAATTGTGGTAAGGAAAACCTCCCTCAGGTGTTTTTTTTTTCCATTATAGGACGAAACCTCAAGCAGACCAGACTCAGAAGGGTGACCATCTGCTTTGGCCATACTACCGGTAACAAATAAAACAAAGCACAACAAAGACTTGGCAAATATGCAAAGATACAGAATGTACATTTTCCCAGGAATATGAATATAAACTCAAGTAAATGTTGAAGGATGTGAGCAGACCTATTCTTCAACCATTGCTTGCCAACCCAGCTTGCAATCCAGCTAGGTTATTATTAAACTCATTTCTTTTGTCACCTTTTAGTGTCATGTCATGTATATTCAGATGTTGATCTACTTCATTTGTAGACATAGTCAATGTTATGCTGTTTGCTTTGCCTTAAAAAAAATTGGAACAGGATAACACAAAGGTACCTTGTAAGAATAACATCTAGGTGAACAAAATCCTTGTGAGGCGACATGATGATGTTACATGATGATGACCGCT
Source organism: Thalassophryne amazonica (assembly GCF_902500255.1). NCBI lineage: Eukaryota > Metazoa > Chordata > Actinopteri > Batrachoidiformes > Batrachoididae > Thalassophryne > Thalassophryne amazonica. The sequence continues at coordinate 25,883,850 of NC_047123.1, read as the reverse complement.
GATCTTTACTGGCCGAGCGCACTCCTGGTGTGTATTTTAGCCGGCAGCTCTCACCGCTGTAGAATGTAGATAAACACATACCATTTAGGTTCCCTGTCATAATCCCACAGTCAGCAAACCTAGCCTGGCAACACTGCCCCACCAGTTTACAATTCTAAGGCACAATTACAGCAACCCAAATTGCCAGGTTACCTCTGTATGTGTACACGTGTTCATGTGCAAGGCTTTGCGCCTGGCCGTGCCAGCGTCTCCAGGAGAAAGCGGGTGGACACATGGGTGGGCATAGATGCTGTTCCTCCAATGGTTCCTAGTTGAGCCATAAAAAGCACTTTACATACAGTGTCATAATGCATAATATACACTGCTCCATAATAGGCAGCCATTAGCATTCATACCTCACTACATCTCACAACACCTTGTTTAGTTAGATCTACCTTCAAATTAAAGGTAGCTAGTACACAAGACCCAAACATCTTACAACTGTACATAAACAAGGTTCATAATTTCATAATCAAGCTGAGACATACAAAGAACAAATAGGAAAAACGAGAACTTGAGATGGAAACATGTTCGCAGAGTTTGAAAAATCAATGGAAGGCAATAATTTGACACAAGCGAAAGAGGGGGTAGACTAGTCATTTTAAAAATGGTCGGTAGTGTAAACACACTTTCTAAGAATGGGCTTTCTTGTATGCTTTCCTTTACCAAGTCAAAGTTATATTTGGCCTTTGCTTACTGGAACAGGCTCTTTTCCTTGTTTATTGTCTCAGATGGAGACAGAAAAAGTGCACTGCACCCTGATAGAGAAGGAATTATTAATTAGGTTTGTGAGTCTATGTGCATAAATAATCATGATAATTAAAAAAGTTACATTTAATGTTGAACTGTGTGCCTTTGAGGATGTTTAACACAAAATTACAACCATATTTTACTGTAAACTTTGGGTACAAGCCAATTAGCCAAAAACTGAGCACTGGGAATTGCATCTAGCAAGTAACTGCTAACATTAGCAAGCTGTTTAAAAGCTAGCTTTATGCTAGCCGCGGTGTCATTATGGTCAGGCCACTCCACTAAGATTATCCAAATTCTACTTCTACATTTTAAGAGGTCGTGCTGTACACAGTTTCACAGATATACTATAGAACTGTGTGTCTTTAAAGATGTTTAATGTAAAACAACAGCCATATTTAACTGTAAAAAGTAGGTAAAAGCCTACAGGGCAGCGCAGTCTTGTTTGGGGGCTAAAGGAGTAAAATATGACGCATATGACGGAATTTCTCTACTTTTGGGGTACAAATCACGGCATTTTCAATGGAGTTTTTGGCAAATTACTTGCAAACAAAGTGAAAATGCAAAGAAAAAGTGACGATGCAGCGACATGTGTTGTGATTTGTTTATGATCCGGAGCACAAGTATGTCGAGGTGGTTTTGTAGGCGAGAGAACGCAGCTACTCTGGTTAGCTGTGTAGGCTAACACTTATGACACGATGTCTCCCACCTCCTCGCCTTTTCTTTTCCACCGGGAACCGAAAAAAAAAAGTTTTCGTGACTGCTTCAGTGATTGCAGCCAAAAACAAAACCATACACCATTTATCTGTGTGAAGTGTGTATATACTGTGTATATATTAAATGTAGGTTCCTGGAAGTGGTCAAATCCCACGATATCATGGAGGGTTCAAACAAGACTACGGTCTCCTATTAGCCAAAAATTGAGGACTGGGAATTGTATCTAGCAAGCAGCTGCTAACATTAGCAAACTATTTAAAAGCCATGCTAAGCCATGCTATGCTACCCGTGGTGTCAATATGATCAGACCACTCCACTAAATTCCACAATTTAAAGGGTTGTACTAGACACAGTTTAACAAACATACTATACGTAGAAATGTGTGCCTTTAGACGCGTTTAACACAAAACTCCAACCATATTTAACTGTAAAAGGTAGATAAAAGCCAATTAGCCAAAAAACTGAGGACTGGGAATTGTACTGTAGCTAGCAAACAACAAGCTAACATTAACAACTTGATGGGGAGCAACACAAATAATAATGAATTTTGAGAAAGGTGACAGGGTTGGTGTGTTTTAAACAAATACTATACTGGATTGCAGAATTGCCCCGACAAAGTCAGCCAGAGTTCAGTCATTTGGAGTCACTGGGGTGAAATATCAGATTTCCACAACCCTTATGGGTTACTGTGTTCACGTTATATTACCAAGTTGTTGCAAATCTCAAACTCATTCAAATGCGTAAGCAAGGATTACATTAATGAAAAAATTTAGCAAGGACAGAAAAAGCGTGAGCGTGATGGAGAAATTCATTCGGTCAGCAGGGAAACAACACTTTATGATTCATGAAAGTATGAAAGCAGAAGTGAATACTTGAGAAAACAACAGTCAAAACAAAACATTATATTCACAAATGCGAATGAGGTCAAAATGTGGAATGGCAAAAGAATGGCTTTTCCAAAGCCCCGGAATAAAATAAAATTTAATTGAACAGTTAGCTAATATTCGTTTAACTAATTTTTGTTCTCCCATTTTTCATGCATTGGAACATCTTAAGTCTTGTGAGAAGGAATGGCAACGTGATGAAGTGGCAAATGCTTTCAAATGTCCCAGTTTTTTTTTTTAACATATTATGGGCCATACATGCAGGAATAGATGCATATTACAGGTATTATTATTATTATTATTATTATTATTATTATTATTATTATTATTATTATTATTATTATTATTATTATTAACAAATGGAATGAAGCTGACCACAAAAGACAAAAAATATCTTTATGCCCACTATGTCACCAAATACTGGGCAAAATATATGCCAGAACAGGACATCCAGACAGAATTAAAGAACAGATAGAATGCGTGACTGGGAATGATAACACATCATTTTGTCAGGAATGCAAATTACTCATGGCAAACGTGAAACACTATTCCGTAACCTTTTGAAGACTTTGAAACACCTGTGCTTCAGGCATTGTTCCAAAGTTGGCATAAAAAACAACGCATCACATGAACACTGGCATCCACTGAATGTTTTAGGAATGCACATCTATATCAGATTGGTGCAAAACAGAACACCTCTGCAGGTCATTTATTGCAGCTGCAGTCACACTGTATAATACCTCAAAATGTTTTTAGCACCATAACCACCTGCTGATTTTCCGCTATTAACTACATTTACCACCACCTTTTGTGCTTTATTATCTGTGTAATTTATCCTGTACAATAAATTTACCATATCTATCCATACTTATACTCACTTATATTCTATTTTCACGTAATCTGTTCACATCAGTATTTATCCACCCAGCAGCCGTATACTTTAGTCACCTTTCTTTAATGTAAATATATTTTTTTATTTACTACTGTACGACTCTTGCTGTTGCAACAAGTGATTTTTCTTGGTGTGGGATCAATAAGTTTATCTTATCTTAAGAAATTTATATTTAAACAATACCATCAGCGCAGGATCTGTGCATGCACTTTGTTAAGCAGCATTCTAAAAATCAAATAACAATCAGAATTGCAATCAACCCCATGAGAATAGTAGAGAAGCTTGACTCTTCGACTGGACTGGGTTGATTCAAGATTCAAGATTCAAGATTCAAGATTCTCTACTCCGGAAATCACCTGGACAACTGAGAGCCTTCACAGAAACCCGATGAGAAGGATATATGAATGTAACCAAAGCAGACATTATTTCTTCAATTCAAGCTGTATGAAGTTAGATGCTGCTTGAAATGAGCTTGTTTAAGTGACCTTCTGCTGTAAGACTACATGCAGCCAAAACAATATGTTATCCATGCATCCTGACCTTTTCAAGCCTTTTGTGCCCATTAAAATATATCTTTAAAAAAAAAAAAAAAAAAAAAAAATATATATATATATATATATATATATATATATATATATATATATATATATATTAAAATATATCTTCAAGGAAAAATGCTAGTGAAAATGTGTGCATTGCAAAATAATCACCTGTGCCCACCTGTTTCACATTCAGTACATCTATGTGCCGGTTCTGTGCAGCCAACACATCCTTATGTTACATTTGGTTCCAGGATATGAGCTGTACGATCTTCTTAGCTCGGATGCAAATATTGATTAGAGCCCACAATTCAACAGGCTGGCCAGTGTCTATCAGGTTTTACAAGTGTCAAATCACAGGTCATTCAGTACAAAGCGGGAATGCCGCACCTGCTGCGTCACAGAGCAGTGGGTCCAATACCTCAGCGACCGCTGCACCGCCGCACAAAATACTTTCAATTCACCAAGTCAAGCCTCTCAAGTCAATAAGGTTAACACCAAGAAATTACATCTACAATTCATTCTAGACATAACACATAAAGTACTCACTAGGCTTTTTTTCCTCCTTTTTTTCCTTCCTACTTTTATGCCCTTTTTAAAAAATATAAAACACATGTTCAACATAGTCGTGCTGGAAAAGATTATTGGGCCTCACGCAAATTTGTGCAAAAGTGGCTCATATGAATGATTTAAGAGCACCTCCCACATTCACCAATTCATTTCAGATTGAGTTTTTTTTTTTTTTTTTTTAATATGTATGAACATTATTTACCTATAGTCAGAGTCATGTGCAGTTCATCTGGTGCCATTATTACTTTTATATTTCAGTACTTTGAAGCAGTTTTTGGTTTGAAAATCCTACGTGTTGTCATAATTACAGTGATGTTACCATTTGAAGGTACACTTTTAAAATGTAGCATTATTCTAAATGTGTTCATGTAGACGAGATGAGACAAAATATGAGATTCCAGTATGCAAGAATCCCAAAGCTCACATTAACTCTGCTCAACCTTGATATGTAAATGAACATTAACCCAAGAATTACCCTTAAAGGGTTTGTTTTGGCAAAGGCCAAAATCATTGGGGCCAGTGGTTCAAATTTTAGTTTTTCACTCAGATATCGATCAAACAAGGCACACATATGTAGGCAGGTTCTGGAATTGGCCAGATGTGGTTACGTTTACCAAAAGTCAATCATTAGGGTCAAGGTCATTGGGGTTTTTCCATTCCAATTTACACCAAACGTTGCACATGTATGAAAATTGGCCCTGGAATTTCCCCACAAAGTTGCCAAAGTTCAATCATCAAGGTCAAGGTCAAGTCTGCCCGTATGTTTGTTAGCCTATCCTCCCTGGTCCTTTTTGCTGATTTCTACCAAATGTGGTATATCAATGAAGGTTGACACCAACATTACACTAACAGAATTCATGGGATTTCCATTCAGAATTGGACCAAATATGGCTTCCGGAATTTCCCTGGCAAGGCCAGTCAGATATTATACAACCCCTGGCAAAAATTATGGAATCACCGGCCTTGGAGGATGTTCATTCAGTTGTTTAATTTTGTAGAAAAAAAGCAGATCACAGACATGACACAAAACTAAAGTCATTTCAAATGGCAACTTTCTGGCTTTAAGCAACACTATAAGAAATCAAGAAAAAAAGATTGTGGCAGTCAGTAACAGTTACTTTTTTAGACAAAGCAGAGGAAAAAAATATGGAATCACTCAATTCTGAGGAAAAAATTATGGAATCACCCTGTAAATTTTCATCCCCCAAATTAACACCTGCATCAAATCAGATCTGCTCATTGACATTGACCCTATGCCATGACATTGACCCTATGTGTCTTTTTGCAAGGAATGTTTTTGCAGTTTTTGCTCTATGGCAAGATGCATTATCTTCTTGAAAAATGATTTCCTCATCCTCAAACATCAGAAAAGTGTCCAAAATATCAACGTAAACTTGTGCATTTATTGATGATGTAATGACAGCCATCTCCCCAGTGCCTTTACCTGACATGCAGCCCCATATCATCAATGACTGTGGAAATTTACATGTTCTCTTCAGGCAGTCATCTTTATAAATCTCATTGGAAAGGCACCAAACAAAAGTTCCAGCATCATCACCTTGCCCAATGCAGATTCGAGATTCATCACTGAATATGACTTTCATCCAGTCATCCACAGTCCACAATTGCTTTTCCTTAGCCCATTGTAACCTTGTTTGTTTCTCTTTAGGTGTTAATGATGCCTTTTGTTTAGCTTTTCTGTATGTAAATCCCATTTCCTTTAGGCGGTTTCTTACAGTTCGGTCACAGACGTTGACTCCAGTTTCCTCCCATTCGTTCCTCATTTGTTTTGTTGTACATTTTTCGATTTTTGAGACATATTGCTTTAAGTTTTCTGTCTTGACGCTTTGATGTCTTCCTTGGTCTACCAGTATGTTTGCCTTTAACAACCTTCCCATGTTGTTTGTATTTGGTCCAGAGTTTAGACACAGCTGACTGTGAACAACCAACATCTTTTGCAACATTGCATGATGATTTACTCTCTTTTAAGAGTTTGATAATCCTCTCCTTTGTTTCAATTGACATCTCTCGTGTTGGAGCCATGATTCATGTCAGTCCACTTGGTGCAACAGCTCTCCAAGGTGTGTTCACTCCTTTTTAGATGCAGACTAACGAGCAGATCTGATATGATGCAGGTGTTAGTTTTGGGGATGAAAATTTATAGGGTGATTCCATAATTTTTTCCTCAGAATTGAGTGATTCCATATTTTTTTCCTCTGCTTGGTCTAAAAAAGTAACCGTTACTGACTGCCACAATCTTTTTTTCTTGATTTCTTATAGTGTTTCTTAAAGCCAGAAAGTTGCCATTTGAAATGACTTTAGTTTTGTGTCATGTCTGTGATCTGCTTTTTTTCTACAAAATTAAACAACTGAATGAACATCCTCTGAGGCCGGTGATTCCATAATTTTTGCCAGGGGTTGTACATTTGGGTGAAGGTCAAATGTCATATTGCTGTAATCATTATAGTCGACATAGACATGGGTTGTATTTGCCTGCTAATAATAAAATTATATCTATAAAGCTTAACGCACAACCTTGACATTGAATGGCATCCTAATTTTTTGTAATTTTGTTTTTAAAAGATAGGGCAGTAGTGCTGATGAGAAGGTGGATGTCACAAGCTGCAGCAATAAAAAAATGTATGGGCACTTTAACAGTTTAAAATTTTGCTTATAAGAAGCTTGTGCCAAATGTAGACACAAAGTAGTAAAATGCAAATGTGTATTGTATCGCCCATAATCTCAATAGAATATAAACGTTAGATAATCTAGTCTAGATATTTAAGGTGGGATACTTTTATGTCAACCTTAAAGTCATTTATGAGTCAGTATGTATATTTCTGAGTTGTAACCTGTTACTTGGATGACCCCAGACATTTTTTAATAAAACTGCACACTGACTGGCTTTACCTTTGGCACCTCTACGAGTGACCACTGTAACCTGTGGCTCAGCTCACCTTGGCCTTCAGAAAGTCCCTGGTTAGTCGGGTGGTCAGCTTCTGTCGAGCCGCCAGTTGGGAACACATGCCATTCCCTAGAATTCTGCCGGACTGGTGAGGAGGATCTGGTGACAGCGGCTCTTGGCTTACAGATACTTGATGCTAAAATGAGATACACTTAGAGCAGGCAAGTGGAGGAGGGGGAGAGAAGTGTGGAGAAACAGGAGCCCCAGTGCGAGTGGTCAAAGGAAACAGTAATGGAATACATGGCTGTAACATGTCACGTGTCAGTAAGGGCATGCATAGCAAAGAGAGACCTCTTACTTCACTGACAGAGAGGAGTGAACACATTTTAAAGGGGTCATGTCATCTACATTATCAGCAAACTGATATGGGCCATCAAGTGTCTTATACTGAGCAGTGCCTAGACTTTGCATGGAGCCGGTCTGCAATGGAGCAGTGAGGTGCCTCCACTAACCTTGGGTGCGCACCTTGGGCAAGTGCTAGTGCGCCCCTAACCTCCCTTGCTAGGGTTATGGTGTTTCCATGCTGCCTTGCAGGTTAGCTCCAGGAGGGGTAAAGGCTACAGGAGTAAACCCTGTCAGAAAATGTACATGCTGTTGGACCTGATGGACATCCTCGTTTCCTTGCCTCCTCAGAATTTCTGCAGGACTAAAGAAGGGTGTTCATCCTAGGGTGTTCATCCTAGGGCAAGCGTGTGCCCTTTTATTTCTGCCCAGCTCAAGAGCTGAAGGTATGGTTGTGACGGTCATTGTCATTCCGAAATCTGGTGTCAAGGGATACTTCGGCAGCTGACTATATGACCACGCAGCCCAAAGCGTCTTAAAGATAAATATTAAAGTTTGTTGCAAAAAGTCAGTTTTTCCACAGGAACAACTCCAGAAATGCCTCAAAAACCTGGATCTTATTCTTGATCCATGACTATCACCATCAGGGCGTCTATTAAGTCCACAACAACCACAGCATCATCCACAAAGTCATGTTCAGTAAGTCTTTCCTCACCTGCTCCATCAATGCACAGAACAGTGAAGGAGTGAGAATACATCCCTGAGGTATGTCAATTTTAAGTGGGGAAAAACCTAGAAAGTTACAGTTCAACAAGCAGTTTTTTATCTCCACTTGATAACACAGTATTTAATGAGTCTTGTGTGCAGAGGGTGTCGGAAGTGAAGTTCCATTAGATCTTGCTTGATTGTTGCTGCTTGTTACACTCAGAGTCCTGACAGGCGTTTTCAACAGAAGGTTGTTATCACAAAAAAGCCTCGCGGAGGTCATAGAACACAGGTTTAGATTGTAATTTAGTTAGATTTTAAGAGTTCCACAGGGTAAACCGATTCAATATAAATACCACATGTACCAACAACACAATTTAACTTCTCAACAACAGCTTATGAACTTGATACATTTTTAATTTTGTCTAGGTTCTGCCAACGTCTGTGTCTGCGTGCATGTTGTATGAATGCTCAGAGAGTGTGTGTTTGTATCCCACCTTATCTGTTTGTCCTTGAACTTGCGCCTGCCAGACAAACTTAGTTCAGTCTGCAAATAGTGCAGTGAAAATGTTTGTGCTTTTGGAAAGTTGGAGAGATTTCTGGATATGTATTTACCTGTGGAAGAGTAATATGTATCCAGACACTGGTTTTGCTAGGCTCAGAGGGTCACGTGATGAACATAAGGTAGGTGTCCTCAGTTGCTAGTATGGGATCAGAGGTTATGCTATGCATGTCTGTACCCCCACTGAGCCCATGATCAGAGTATCCAGCATGACCACCCTCAGTATCCTATGCAATGGGGTATAGGGTGATTAGTAGGGGCTCGGTCAGTAGTTGCAGGTTGAAGGGTTCTACTCCTATGCATGTCCAAGGGGGAATAGGTGCCAGAAAGCTGACTACAGACCTTTGGGCATACATCTGTAGGTCTCTGCCCTTAGCCCTTGGGTACCCCCTGGTGGTGCTGAGCAGTGACTCATGGTGTGACCTCCCACAAGAGTGTCATTAGGTGGTCCTGCTGTTGGCCTGGGGTTGGCTGTGGGGGGTGGTGAGCTAGGGGCTGTATGGTGCAACAGGGGTCATATTCTGGGCAGTTAGAGTTTGTGCAGTTGGCTTCAGTGTGGAGTCCTCACCCTCGGGGGGTGTTGCAATGTTTGTTGGACTTGCTTCAGTGGGTGGTCTCATATTGGGGACTGGCCCACTCTCTCAGTGGGGTTTTGCAACCTGTCTATTATTAAGACAGGAGGTCCTGTCGCTTGCTCGCGAGGCTGGTTTGCTCCCGTGTGCAGGATGATTGGATGCACCTAAAATACAAGTGAATGAATGCCAACAGTGAGCGCAGGGTGTGTTCATGCACCATTGCATACATACGCACTGAACCAAAAAACAATACCCCCTCTTGCACAAAGGCAGCACACAGGTGTTACTTTTCTGTCAAGTAACTTTGTGACAAGTGACAACGGATGGGTGAATGCACATGCATGCACTTGCACACGCTTATAGGAGATAGCTCCTGCACTGCATTTCAAAGTAATAATACATGCACATGAGAGAAGAGTGAATTATGGCTTACTGTTTATCACCTGTGCTTTATTATTTCCACTTGGCAGAAGATGAAGAAAATGCAAGAAAATGGCAATATAGCAAACATCGACTTACAACTGAAATACTTTTATTTTGGTAATATCTTAGTAAACCTAATTTTTCATATTTCATAATGCAACTGTTTGTTATATAAAGAAGCAGTTCATGACACAATGCAGCAGGGGGCCTTCTGATGCGGCGTTCAGCTTTTAGGGCTATTGTGCGAGAAGGATTATGCTGCTCCTATCGATCCATCTACGTGAAAATTTTTAAATGTGGCACAGTAACAATATTACACACAATCCACTTACGCTTTAACGTGATCACCTCAGAGTATTCGCGATCACACCGTTAGACATAATGCAGTTGTCCAACACTGACCTGGCGATTGCACAGAGACACAAAGAGGCATCAAATATCCCAGGGTCGTGTTAAAAATAGAGTTGTAGATGGTATTTAAAATCATACAACATTGTCATCAAGTGAAAACAATTTAACACACAAAACAGCTTTTAGCAGCCGCTTTACACTGCTAATCTCTACATTACCAACATGTAATCAGGCGCTCGTCACATAAAACAGTCAGGCATTGCTGCCTTGTCGCGGTAAAGCACATTACGATGTCTCTCTTTGTTTTAAAGCGCATGCGTAACACAAAATTTAGTTTCGTCTTCCATTGATAGACGGTTTTAGACTCATATGCCATATGTCACGGAAGTCCATATGTAGAATCCACCAATGAATAGGTGTTCTCTCCTGGAAGATAGGGGGCATGGCCAACAGCCAATCCTTTGCATTTAAGTAACATGCACCGATATTGTCCGTTTGATAGACAAATGTGTGTGTGCGTGTTCAAAAACATGTTTGTTTTTTTTTTAAAGGATGGGTCACCTCAGTGTTTGTGACATTAAATTAGATAGAAATTTGTTGATCCCTTGGGAAGACTCCCTCAGGGAAACTGAGGTTCCAGCAGCATTGTATAGCAGCACACAGGGTAAGAAGCACACCGGGTATCAACCTAATTTCAAGCAACATGCAATTTCAACTACACCTACTCCTAATTTTCATCATGCATGTGATGACATGATTATTCCCTTCAACAAGCTAAAAACATGTCCGTGTAGCAGACAGATATAGGTATGCACATAGTAAATTACTACCACTCCAAACAACATCATAAAAACAGTCAGCACAAAAAAAAGAATGCTCCACTGGAACAATAACAAAACAAAAATGGCACAAAAGATGCAAAATATGGGAAATATGTGAACAAAGAATAACTGTACTTGACCATTTTGGCTTATTCTAAAATGGATGGAATTCATTTTTTCTCAAAATCCTACACACAATACCCCATAATGACAATGTGAAACAGTTTTTTTTATTTTTCCAAATTTATTAAAATAATAATAAAAAAAAACCTAAGAAAAAACTAAGAAATCACCTGTACATAAGTATTCACAGCCTTTGCCATGAAGCTCACAATTAAGCTCAGGTGCATCCTGTTTTCACTGATCATCCTTGAGATGTTTCTATAGCTTAAATGAAGCCCACCTGGGGTAAATTCAGTTAATTGGACATGATATGAAAAGGCACACACCTGTCTACATATAAGGTCCAACAGTTGACAGTGCATGTCAGAACTGGGGAAGGGTACGGAAACATTTCTGCTGCTTTAAAGGTCCCAATGAGCACAGTGGCTGCCATCATCCATGAATGGAAGAACTTTGGATCCACTAGGACTCTTCCTAGAACTGACCGCCAGTCTAAACTGAGCGATCGGGGAGAAAGGTCTTAGTCAGGGAGGTGACCAAGAACCCGGTGGTCACTCTGTCAGAGCTCCAGCATTCCTCTGTGGAAAGATGAGAACCTTCCAGAAGGACAACCATCTCTGCAGCAATCCACCAGTCAGGCCTGTATGGTGGATTGGCCAGATGGAAGCCACTCCTTAGTAAAAGGTACATGGCAGCCCACCTGGAGTTTGCCAAAAGACACCTGAATGACTCTCAGACCATGAGAAACAAAATTCTCTGGTCTGATGCTGTAGTGGGGATGTTTTTCAGCAGCAGGAACTGGGAGACTAGTCAGGATTGAAGGTAAAAAGAAAAATGCAGCAATGTACAGACACATCCTGGATGAAAACCTGCTCCAGAGCGCTCTTGACCTCAGACTGAGGCAACAGTTCATCTTTCAGCAGGACAATGACCCTGAGCACACAGCCAAGATATCAAAGGAGTGCCTTCAGGACAACTCTGTGAATGTCCTTGAGTGGCCTTGAGTCCAGACCTAAATCTGATTGAACATCTCTAGAATGATCTGAAAATGTCTGCACCAACACTCTCTATCCAACCTGATGGCTAAATGGACCTGTTGAACTCCTACACACATACACACACATGTACGTACGCAGGCACACAGAACTATTATTTTTTGTGCAATATCACAGTGTTACTCATCACTTGATTACCAAATCACTTCATCATTATTCAGCGGAGTCAAGTTCAAATTTCTTTTTTATTGTGCAATCCCAGCAACTGCTGTGGAAACAACATGCTTTTTTTTTTAAATGATCAAAACTTGTCCACAGGTGTTATTTATTATTTCCCCACTTACACAGAGAAATGCTGTTTTTTTCTGCTGTACACTTCTGGCTGTAGAGTCTGAGTGACAATAAAGTTCACTTTGACTTTGTCTTTATTATCATTTGTTTATGGCATAATTTGGTTTGTGTAGCACAAAAGCACAACCCTGTTGTTTTTAAAGTGAGACATTGGGTATGATTCTAAAATTATTAGGTTTTCCAAGGAAACACTGCTCGGAAACCCTTGCAAAATACTGAATTTTGAGACCCTGGCAAATTGATGCTCTCAAATGAGTGCAATTATAGTTTAACATGTTCTCACGAACATATAAATGGTAAATGAACTGCATTTATATAGAGCTTTTCCATCTGCATCAGACGCTCAAAGTGCTTTACAATAATGCCTCACATTCACCCTGATGTGAGGGTGCTGCCATACAAGGTACTCACTACACACCAGGAGCAACTAGACGATTAAGGACCTTGCCCAAGGGCCTATAGTGATTTTCCAGTCAGGCTGGGAATTGAACAGAGGATCATCTGGTCTCAAGCCCAACGCTTAACCACTAGACCATCACCTCTCCTAAATATCCTCCCCTAAATATCGCATTTAACATATGAAAAGTTAAATGCGAAACTTTGCCTATATTCCTACAAATTTCCACACTCTTGCACAACACGCATTTCACATTTCGCATTCAAAACATGCATTGGGGTTTGGCTTAGAATAACAGAAATATGACAAATTTTTAAAATTCACATTTTATTTCCAGTGATGTCATCACAGCATTCCAGCTGACGAAGAAAGATTCCATAGCACTGTTCCATGTACAATACAATATAAATAATGGAGTAATGCCGTGGAGTAATGCAATACAAATAATGGAGTAGTGCCGTGGAGTAATGCAATACAAATAATGGAGTAGTGCCGTGGAGTAATACAATACAAATAATGGAGTAGTGCTGTGGAGTAATGCAATACAAATAATGGAGTAGTGCCGTGGAGTAATGCAATACAAATAATGGAGTAGTGCCGTGGAGTAATGCAATACAAATAATGGAGTAGTGCCGTGGAGTAATGCAATGCAAATAATGGAGTAGTGCCGTGGGGTAATGCAATACAAATAATGGAGTAGTGCCGTGGAGTAATACAATACAAATAATGGAGTAGTGCCGTGGAGTAATACAATACAAATAATGGAGTAGTGCCGTGGAGTAATACAATACAAATAATGGAGTAATGCCGTGGAGTAATACAATACAAATAATGGAGTAGTGCCGTGGAGTAATACAATACAAATAATGGGGTAGTGCCGTGGAGTAATACAATACAAATAATGGAGTAGTGCCGTGGAGTAATACAATACAAATAATGGTGTAGTGCCGTGGAGTAATACAATACAAATAATGGAGTAGTGCCGTGGGGTAATGCAATACAAATAATGGAGTAGTGCCGTGGAGTAATACAATACAAATAATGGAGTAGTGCCGTGGAGTAATACAATACAAATAATGGAGTAGTGCCGTGGAGTAATACAATACAAATAATGGAGTAGTGCCGTGGAGTAATGCAATACAAATAATGGAGTAGTGCCGTGGAGTAATGCAATACAAATAATGGAGTAGTGCCGTGGAGTAATACAATACAAATAATGGAGTAGTGCTGTGGAGTAATGCAATACAAATAATGGAGTAGTGCCGTGGAGTAATGCAATACAAATAATGGAGTAGTGCCGTGGAGTAATGCAATACAAATAATGGAGTAGTGCCGTGGAGTAATGCAATGCAAATAATGGAGTAGTGCCGTGGGGTAATGCAATACAAATAATGGAGTAGTGCCGTGGAGTAATACAATACAAATAATGGAGTAGTGCCGTGGAGTAATACAATACAAATAATGGAGTAGTGCCGTGGAGTAATACAATACAAATAATGGAGTAATGCCGTGGAGTAATACAATACAAATAATGGAGTAGTGCCGTGGAGTAATACAATACAAATAATGGGGTAGTGCCGTGGAGTAATACAATACAAATAATGGAGTAGTGCCGTGGAGTAATACAATACAAATAATGGTGTAGTGCCGTGGAGTAATACAATACAAATAATGGAGTAGTGCCGTGGGGTAATGCAATACAAATAATGGAGTAGTGCCGTGGAGTAATACAATACAAATAATGGAGTAGTGCCGTGGAGTAATACAATACAAATAATGGAGTAGTGCCGTGGAGTAATACAATACAAATAATGGAGTAGTGCCGTGGAGTAATACAATACAAATAATGGAGTAGTGCCGTGGAGTAATACAATACAAATAATGGAGTAGTGCCGTGGAGTAATACAATACAAATAATGGAGTAATGCCGTGGAGTAATACAATACAAATAATGGAGTAGTGCCGTGGAGTAATACAATACAAATAATGGGGTAGTGCCGTGGAGTAATACAATACAAATAATGGAGTAGTGCCGTGGAGTAATACAATACAAATAATGGAGTAGTGCCGTGGAGTAATACAATACAAATAATGGAGTAGTGCCGTGGAGTAATACAATACAAATAATGGAGTAATGCCGTGGAGTAATACAATACAAATAATGGAGTAGTGCCGTGGAGTAATACAATACAAATAATGGAGTAGTGCCGTGGAGTAATACAATACAAATAATGGAGTAGTGCCGTGGAGTAATACAATACAAATAATGGAGTAGTGCCGTGGAGTAATACAATACAAATAATGGAGTAGTGCCGTGGAGTAATACAATACAAATAATGGAGTAATGCCGTGGAGTAATACAATACAAATAATGGAGTAGTGCCGTGGAGTAATACAATACAAATAATGGAGTAGTGCCGTGGAGTAATACAATACAAATAATGGAGTAGTGCCGTGGAGTAATACAATACAAATAATGGAGCAGTGCCGTGGAGTAATACAATACAAATAATGGAGTAGTGCCGTGGAGTAATACAATACAAATAATGGAGTAGTGCCGTGGAGTAATACAATACAAATAATGGAGTAGTGCCGTGGAGTAATACAATACAAATAATGGAGTAACACAGTGTCCTCTGATACAATGCCAATCCAATACTTTTTCCTGTGTCTTAAAAATAACAAATCTTTTTTATAAATACCTTTTCCTAACCAACAAAACATCAACTGAAACTATGAAACAAATATGAATATATTTTTTTATTTTTAAAATTTCCAGGATCTGATTCAATAATTTGTCAATATCAGATCAATACCATTGCAAAATACCAGATTGACACATCCCTAGTTCACACCAACAAAATTCATGCTGTTTAAACATTTCTTCCTGTGTGTGCGCATCATATGAGCCACATCGAAAGCATTTTTTAAGTGCAAATCCAGATGAACTCTGGCAGTTCTTTATTTCATTAAAAGACACTTTACACAATGTTTCCCAGAAAATATTTTAACTATTTGAGTAGAAACAGGCAAAAACAGAAACACCATGGTGGAGGAGCATGATGTACAGGTGAAGTGTCAAAATGGTACAAGAGGGACACAAGTTTGGTTCATACTGGGGAATGTCAAAGAGGCACAGCTTGTTTATTGTCACGGACAGCTGATGCCAGTAAAAAAAAGTCTGGTCAAAGGTTTGGTCATTGAAAAGACGAAAAGCAATAAAGTCATCCCTGCTGTCTTTCCTGGAGGAGTGAGATCAGAGAGGACAGAGCGAAAACAAGAAGTGGACTGAAATAAATATGAAAGGAGGCAAAGGTTGCAAAAAACAAGACCTCAACTTTGCCCAAATGACTTTGGCAAAACTCTCGGCACAGAGTGCTTCTATAACATGGCAACACCGCCGTCTATTAAACGCTCAAACGCATCAGGAAATGTGGAAACGATGACCTCTTTTTGAGATATCGCTTTAAAGGGGTCTTGCTGTGTATGTATAAGATGCCCAGTGTTAGTAATCAGGTGTCTCAGAAACTGCGACATACGAGGTCTGTCAATAAAGTTACGGTCCTTTTTATTTTTTTCAAAAACTATATGGATTTCATTCATATGTTTTTACGTCAGACATGCTTGAACCCTTGTGCGCATGCGTGAGTTTTTCCACGCCTGTCGGTGACGTCATTCGCCTGTGAGCACTCCTTGTGGGAGGAGTCGTCCAGCCCCTCGTCGGAATTCCTTTGTCTGAGAAGTTGCTGAGAGACTGGCGCGTTGTTTGATCAAAATTTTTTCTAAACCTGTGAGACACATCGAAGTGGACACGGTTCGAAAAATTAAGCTGGTTTTCAGTGAAAATTTTAACGGCTGATGAGAGATTTTGAGGTGATACTGTCGCTTTAAGGACTTCCCACGGTGCGAGACGTCGCGCAGTGCTCTCAGCCGCCGTCGTCAGCCTGTTTCAAGCTGAAAACCTCCACATTTCAGGCTCTATTGATCCAGGACGTCGTGAGAGAACAGAGACGTTTCAGAAGAAGTCGGTTTCAGCATTTTATTCGGATATTCCACTGTTAAAGGAGATTTTTTTAATGAAAGACGTGCGGACGGGTCCGCGCGTCGCTCCCCCACAGGAAAAACACCTCTGTTGGAAGCCTTAAGGACAAGTTGGAACATGTCCTGCTGTTAAACAATTTCTCATATACTCACTCCACTGAAAGCCATCAAAAGCCGCCTGGATTTTACAAATGGTTATCAACACGGAGGTGTTTTTCCTGTGCCGCCGCACCGCGTCGGCTGCGTCCCGACGCGCGGACCCGTCCGCACGTCTTTCATTAAAAAAATCTCCTTTAACAGTGGAATATCCGGATAAAATGCTGAAACCGACTTCTTCTGAAACTTCTCTGTTCTCTCACGACGTCCTGGATCAATAGAGCCTGAAATGTGGAGGTTTTCAGCTTGAACAGGCTGACGACGGCGGCTGAGAGCGCTGAGCGACGTCTCGCACCGTGGGAAGTCCTTAAAGCGACAGAATCACCTCAAAATCTCTCATCAGCCGTTAAAATTTTCACCGAAAACCAGCTTAATTTTTCGAACTGTGTCCACTTTGATGTGTCTCACAGGTTTAGAAAAAATTTTGATCAAACAACGCGCCAGTCTCTCAGCAACTTCTCAGACAAAGGAATTCCGATGAGGGGCTGGACGACTCCTCCCACAAGGAGTGCTCACAGGCGAATGACGTCACCGACAGGCATGGAAAAACTCACGCATGCGCACAAGGGTTCAAGCATGTCTGACGTAAAAACATATGAATGAAATCCATATAGTTTTTGAAAAAAATAAAAAGGACCGTTGCTTTATTGACAGACCTCGTATGTCACAGTTGTGTAAAATGAGCCATTTCATACTAAAATTGGAGTAGGGGAGTTTCAAAATGCACAAGCATTGAATTGTCTTTAACTATGGGATGTTTAAAATGAAACCCCAGTTATATTTAAAAAAGTAAGCAGATAAATCCTCTCTGCAGCTTCTCTCCCCCTGCCATCCCCTCATTACCCCATCCCCGTAGAGGCGGTGCCTGCTCCCAGACCACCAATAACCAGCAAAAATCTATGTAAGCATAAAATTCAAAAAGAAAAAATAATATAGCGCCTTCAACTGCACCACAGACTAAAACAGTTAAATGTGGTCTATTAAACATTAGGTCTCTCTCTTCTAAGTCCCTGTTAGTAAATGATATAATAATTGATCAACATATTGATTTATTCTGCCTTACAGAAACCTGGTTACAGCAGGATGAATATGTTAGTTTAAATGAGTCAACACCCCGAGTCACACTAACTGCCAGAATGCTCGTAGCACGGGCCGAGGCGGAGGATTAGCAGCAATCTTCCATTCCAGCTTATTAATTAATCAAAAACCCAGACAGAGCTTTAATTCATTTGAAAGCTTGACTCTTAGTCTTGTCCATCCAAATTGGAAGTCCCAAAAACCAGTTTTATTTGTTATTATCTATCGTCCTCCTGGTCGTTACTGTGAGTTTCTCTGTGAATTTTCAGACCTTTTGTCTGACTTAGTGCTTAGCTCAGATAAGATAATTATAGTGGGCGATTTTAACATCCACACAGATGCTGAGAATGACAGCCTCAACACTGCATTTAATCTATTATTAGACTCAATTGGCTTTGCTCAAAATGTAAATGAGTCCACCCACCACTTTAATCATACCTTAGATCTTGTTCTGACTTATGGTATGGAAATTGAAGACTTAACAGTATTCCCTGAAAACTCCCTTCTGTCTGATCATTTCTTAATAACATTTACATTTACTCTGATGGACTACCCAGCAGTGGGGAATAAGTTTCATTACACTAGAAGTCTTTCAGAAAGCGCTGTAACTAGGTTTAAGGATATGATTCCTTCTTTATGTTCTCTAATGCCATATACCAACACAGTGCAGAGTAGCTACCTAAACTCTGTAAGTGAGATAGAGTATCTCGTCAATAGTTTTACATCCTCATTGAAGACAACTTTGGATGCTGTAGCTCCTCTGAAAAAGAGAGCTTTAAATCAGAAGTGCCTGACTCCATGGTATAACTCACAAACTCGCAGTTTAAAGCAGATAACCCGTAAGTTGGAGAGGAAATGGTGTCTCACTAATTTAGAAGATCTTCACTTAGCCTGGAAAAAGAGTCTGTTGCTCTATAAAAAAGCCCTCCGTAAAGCTAGGACATCTTACTACTCATCACTAATTGAAGAAAATAAGAACAACCCCAGGTTTTTTTTCAGCACTGTAGCCAGGCTGACAAAGAGTCAGAGCTCTATTGAGCCGAGTATTCCTTTAACTTTAACTAGTAATGACTTCATGACTTTCTTTGCTAATAAAATTTTAACTATTAGAGAAAAAATTACTCATAACCATCCCAAAGACATATCGTTATCTTTGGCTGCTTTCAGTGATGCCGGTATTTGGTTAGACTCTTTCTCTCAGATTGTTCTGTCTGAGTTATTTTCATTAGTTACTTCATCCAAACCATCAACATGTCTATTAGACCCCATTCCTACAAGGCTGCTCAAGGAAGCCCTACCATTATTTAATGCTTCGATCTTAAATATGATCAATCTATCTTTATTAGTTGGCTATGTACCACAGGCTTTTAAGGTGGCAGTAATTAAACCATTACTTAAAAAGCCATCACTTGACCCAGCTATCTTAGCTAATTATAGGCCAATCTCCAACCTTCGTTTTCTCTCAAAAATTCTTGAAAGGGTAGTTGTAAAACAGCTAACTGATCATCTGCAGAGGAATGGTCTATTTGAAGAGTTTCAGTCAGGTTTTAGAATTCATCATAGTACAGAAACAGCATTAGTGAAGGTTACAAATGATCTTCTTATGGCCTCAGACAGTGGACTCATCTCTGTGCTTGTTCTGTTAGACCTCAGTGCTGCTTTTGATACTGTTGACCATAAAATGTTATTACAGAGATTAGAGCATGCCATAGGTATTAAAGGCACTGCGCTGCGGTGGTTTGAATCATATTTATCTAATAGATTACAATTTGTTCATGTAAATGGGGAATCTTCTTCACAGACTAAGGTTAATTATGGAGTTCCACAAGGTTCTGTGCTAGGACCAATTTTATTCACTTTATACATGCTTCCCTTAGGCAGTATTATTAGACGGCATTGCTTAAATTTTCATTGTTACGCAGATGATACCCAGCTTTATCTATCCATGAAGCCAGAGGACACACACCAATTAGCTAAACTGCAGGATTGTCTTACAGACATAAAGACATGGATGACCTCTAATTTCCTGCTTTTAAACTCAGATAAAACTGAAGTTATTGTACTTGGCCCCACAAGTCTTAGAAACATGGTGTCTAACCAGATCCTTACTCTGGATGGCATTACCCTGACCTCTAGTAATACTGTGAGAAATCTTGGAGTCATTTTTGATCAGGATATGTCATTCAATGCGCATATTAAACAAATATGTAGGACTGCTTTTTTGCATTTACGCAATATCTCTAAAATTAGAAAGGTCTTGTCTCAGAGTGATGCTGAAAAACTAATTCATGCATTTATTTCCTCTAGGCTGGACTATTGTAATTCATTATTATCAGGTTGTCCTAAAAGTTCCCTGAAAAGCCTTCAGTTAATTCAAAATGCTGCAGCTAGAGTACTGACGGGGACTAGAAGGAGAGAGCATATCTCACCCATATTGGCCTCTCTTCATTGGCTTCCTGTTAATTCTAGAATAGAATTTAAAATTCTTCTTCTTACTTATAAGGTTTTGAATAATCAGGTCCCATCTTATCTTAGGGACCTCGTAGTACCATATCACCCCAATAGAGCGCTTCGCTCTCAGACTGCAGGCTTACTTGTAGTTCCTAGGGTTTGTAAGAGTAGAATGGGAGGCAGAGCCTTCAGCTTTCAGGCTCCTCTCCTGTGGAACCAGCTCCCAATTCAGATCAGGGAGACAGACACCCTCTCTACTTTTAAGATTAGGCTTAAAACTTTCCTTTTTGCTAAAGCTTATAGTTAGGGCTGGATCAGGTGACCCTGAACCATCCCTTAGTTATGCTGCTATAGACTTAGACTGCTGGGGGGTTCCCATGATGCACTGAGTGTTTCTTTCTCTTTTTGCTCTGTATGCACCACTCTGCATTTAATCATTAGTGATTGATCTCTGCTCCCCTCCACAGCATGTCTTTTTCCTGGTTCTCTCCCTCAGCCCCAACCAGTCCCAGCAGAAGACTGCCCCTCCCTGAGCCTGGTTCTGCTGGAGGTTTCTTTCTGTTAAAAGGGAGTTTTTCCTTCCCACTGTCGCCAAGTGCTTGCTCACAGGGGGTCGTTTTGACCGTTGGGGTTTTTACGTAATTATTGTATGGCTTTGACTTACAATATAAAGCGCCTTGGGGCAACTGTTTGTTGTGATTTGGCGCTATATAAATAAAATTGATTGATTGATTGATAAATGATTTTGGACAGTATGACCCCTTTAAGACACACACATGCATATATATATATATATATAGGACAAGATGCTGCATTACATATTATTTTTTTATATATACAATATTGTAAAAGCGTCAACATTCAGGTCAAAAGAGACGGCGGGTAGAAATATTTGGTTTATATGTGGTACAAACAGCAACGTGTTTACATTGGGGGGAGTCTGCAGTACAGAGTGGGGGGTATATTTATGCAGTGCTTTTATGTGCAATTTCAAACACACTGATTTATAGTAGAATGTTCATGATTCTTCATATGAAAATGGTCAATTTGCACTGAAGACTCTGAGAAAAAGTATACAGCCCATTTATTCCTGAATTTCCTGAATTTGTAGTCGAAACTAAAGCAGCACTCAGAGTGCATCCTTCCCCATACGGCAAGGAACCCATCAGATCTGACCACAGAAGAAAATCCAAAGTGCAGCACTCAGTTTTGCCATCTGTTTTTGAAGTTTTGACAAAAAATATTAAAAACAAGACTTAGCTTGGAAATGTGAAGAAATAGGCATTGCCAATTGAAGCATTGCCAATACCCTTTGTATCTAAATGTCTAAAAATATTTTACCATTTCTAATGAATGCCAGGCGTATTCTTTCAACAAAGTTTGGTAAAAACAACAACAACAACAACAACAACAACAAAAAAACAGGTTCTTTTGTTTTTGAATATTCCTCCTCAAAATCAGAGTGATAGATAGAGACAAAACACAGATAAGCATTTCTGATTGTCTTAAAATTTGTTTTCTGTATCATCAGAGACAGCATACAGTGCACTCAGTACATACTGACGCAATTTAAAATGTACTCTATCTTGTATGCTTTATGACATCATAAAGCAGGTTGATATTAAAAGGCCAAATTCACAGTGCCATTATATATATTAGGGATGGGATGACTAGTTGTAATAGGTGACCACGACTAGCCAACATCCGACTAGTCGACTCGAAAGCCATTTATTAAGTTCCTTTGAAAGAACAGACCTGCTGGAGCTGCTACCACTCCCTTCACTCAGTTAAGAAAGTGTGTGAACCTTGGCAGGTGAATTAGTCAGCTCAAACAGGTAGTCCATCCCTAGTAAATGAATGCAGGTATTGTCTGTGGGCCATAGAGCTTTCTCTTATCGTGCTCATGTTTTGTGGAATGAGCTCCCTGTGTCAATAAAACAGTCAGATTCTGTACTGACTTTCAAGTCCAGACTTAAGATGCATTTCTTCTCCCTTTTGTATGGCTAGCATACTACCATAGTATGATACTATGCTTCTTACCCTTTTAAATTAATTTAATTAGTAAAACGTTGGTCTCAGCCTCAACATTATCTAAAGTCTGGGTCTGTTAGTGAAGCTTAGGGCTAGCGGCTGGCAATCACTTCAGTATTTCATCTGCTTTCCTGTTGCTCAATGCCAGCAAATTATACCTTAATTGTAGTTTTTCTGGCCAACTGTTTCTGTTTTCTTTTTCTCTCTGTCTGAGATGCAGCTGGATCCACATGCTGGATTGGACTCCACTGTAGGAACAGATCCAACCAGTGGCTCGATGACCCCCCACTTCTGACAGTGGACTGGACACCTACACGGACTCTTGTCAGTTGTTGTGTTGTGTTCTGTATTGTGAACCTTTTTGGTAGAATGGCCTAAGCAGTGGATCACCCCTTTGAGTCTGGCCTGCTTGAGGTTTCTTCCTCAATATCATCAGAGGGAGTTTTTCTTTACCGCTGTTGCCTGTGTGCTTGCTCTAGGGGTTGGTAAGGTTAGACCTTACTTGTGTGAAGCGCCTTGAGGCAGCTTTGTTGTGATATGGCGCTATATAAACTAAATAAATTGAATTGTCTTCATGTTAATGCTGTCTTTTGTATTTAAGATTTTGTGCTTATATTTGTTAAAATAAACGGCACATTTGAGTTTCACCATGACAATTCAAAACTGGCTTCATTCATTCAATGTCAATTTTAGTCGAAAACAAGTCAGTGACAAATGGTAGCCGACTAGTTGACTAATGATTTCATTCGTCGTCCCAACCCTATATACGTATATATATATATATATATATATATATACACTCAACAAAAATATAAACGCAACACTTTTGGTTTTGCTCCCATTTTGTACGAGATGAACTCAAAGTTCTAAAACTTTTTCCACATACACAATATCACCATTTCCCTCAAATATTGTTCACAAACCAGTCTAAATCTGTGATAGTGAGCAATTTTCCTTTGCTGAGATAATCCATCCCACCTCACAGGTGTGCCATATCAAGATGCTGATTAGACACCACGATTAGTGCACAGGTGTGCCTTAGACTGCCCACAATAAAAGGCCACTCTGAAAGGTGCAGTTTTATCACACAGCACAATGCCACAGATGTCGCAAGATTTGAGGGAGCGTGCAATTGGCATGCTGACAGCAGGAATGTCAACCAGAGCTGTTGCTCGTGTATTGAATGTTCATTTCTCTACCATAAGCCGTCTCCAAAGGTGTTTCAGAGAATTTGGCAGTACATCCAACCAGCCTCACAACCACAGACCACGTGTAACCACACCAGCCCAGGACCTCCACATCCAGCATGTTCACCTCCAAGATCGTCTGAGACCAGCCACTTGGACAGCTGCTGAAACAATCGGTTTGCATAACCAAAGAATTTCTGCACAAACTGTCAGAAACCGTCTCAGGGAAGCTCATCTGCATGCTCGTCGTCCTCATCGGGGTCTCGACCTGACTCCAGTTCGTCGTCGTAACCGACTTGAGTGGGCAAATGCTCACATTCGCTGGCATTTGGCACGTTGGAGAGGTGTTCTCTTCACGGATGAATCCCGGTTCACACTGTCCAGGGCAGATGGCAGACAGCGTGTGTGGCGTCGTGTGGGTGAGCGGTTTTCTGATGTCAATGTTGTGGATCGAGTGGCCCATGGTGGCGGTGGGGTTATGGTATGGGCAGGCGTCTGTTATGGACGAAGAACACAGGTGCATTTTATTGATGGCATTTTGAATGCACAGAGATACCGTGATGAGATCCTGAGGCCCATTGTTGTGCCATACATCCAAGAACATCACCTCATGTTGCAGCAGGATAATGCACGGCCCCATGTTGCAAGGATCTGTACACAATTCTTGGAAGCTGAAAATGTCCCAGTTCTTGCATGGCCGGCATACTCACCGGACATGTCACCCATTGAGCATGTTTGGGATGCTCTGGACCGGCGTATACGACAGCGTGTACCAATTCCTGCCAATATCCAGCAACTTCGCACAGCCATTGAAGAGGAGTGGACCAACATTCCACAGGCCACAATTGACAACCTGATCAACTCTATGCGAAGGAGATGTGTTGCACTGCATGAGGCAAATGGTGGTCACACCAGATACTGACTGGTATCCCCCCCAATAAAACAAAACTGCACCTTTCAGAGTGGCCTTTATTGTGGGCAGTCTAAGGCACACCTGTGCACTAATCATGGTGTCTAATCAGCATCTTGGTATGGCACACCTGTGAGGTGGGATGGATTATCTCAGCAAAGGAGAAGTGCTCACTATCACAGATTTAGACTGGTTTGTGAACAATATTTGAGGGAAATGGTGATATTGTGTATGTGGAAAAAGTTTTAGATCTTTGAGTTCATCTCATACAAAATGGGAGCAAAACCAAAAGTGTTGCATTTATATTTTTGTTGAGTGTATATAGTAGGTAATAGTACCCGTGGACATGAAGACAGTAAGGGTTGACTGCAATGATCTCAACCTTCACCCAAATAAGTCACCTGTGGTTGACCTTGCCAAAGCAGTTCTTGAATCGACCATACCATGTGCCATATTTGGTCCAAATTGGGTTGAAAATCAAATTCCTTTACTTTTAGAGGGAATTTCGGGGGTCAACATACATCCACATACCAAGTCTGGTTGAAATTGAGCCAAAAATCTGAAAAAAAGACTATGGGAACAAATGGACAAACCCAAAGATGTGGTGCTCTGTTAAAATACTCAAGCAAGACTGCAAGTCCCATTTCCCAATGCGAACACAGGTACGATAATTGTTGTGAATGGAGAAGCTGTCGTAATGACTGTAGGCTGGATTCAGAGGGGTGAGCGGGTGCAAACCACATCTGGATAGACCGTTCACATAAATGGAAAAATGCAATTAATATAGGACCCTGCCAATGACATAACATGTAAATCTGCTGGCAGATTGTTTGCTGCTGTCTCTGGTTTCAGAGCAAAATTCAAAAGGATGGGAATGATTATAATAACATTATGATGACTAAACAAATGCCTTAAATCATTGTTTCAGCGTTCCAAATTGGAAAGTGATCCAATTACTTCTCAGCTCTCTACCTTTCTCCAGCCCACCCACTTAATTCTTTTCTATAATACTCAGCACCTCCTTTCTGGTTTTATCCTCTTTTCTTCTCCCACTTCGGCTCAATTAGACTCTTTTCCACCCCGGGCCACTTATCCCTCTTTAAAGAGATTTTAGGATTATTTGCTTTGGCACCTCCTTCTGTTTCCTGCCTCATGACTCATGGTCGGCATTTTTCAGTGTCACAATCGGCTGTAAATATAGTTCGTACGTCTTAACATGTGGTACGTGTGAGTGAGCACATAACCCGAAACATCTCGGGAAGGGCTAACCTGCCTCGCTGCACGTCGGTTGCAAGTTCAAAATTTATGACCGAGGTTCCTTATCGTTTTCGCGCCTTTGCAGTTTGGACCTTTGATCTTCAGCATCTTCAGCAATGATCATAAATAAATGTCACTTTTACGAAGGTATCAGTTTTGCTTTTTTGATTTACTGTTAAAAAGGACATAAAAAAGCCCTGTCTGGCAATCTTCTCATAAAGATTAAGAGGGTCATATTCAGTGAAATTGGTTTTACTGAACACAGTGTGACAGAAAACTAAATAATAAGCCTGAGAGCAATACAAGTCCATCCCATAGTGGGAAATTAATTGGTACTGTAAGATTGAAACCAGTTCATATATATGTAACAGTTAAATCTACAGTGTGTAGGATTCATTGTAGCCATGGTGGAAGACAGTTCAGCATTGTTACATTGAGCCGACTAGTCTGAGCAATTGTCTAATGCTCATCCTCCTTCTAGGATGTTAGACATCTCCGGTGTTGATGAGATCTCAAAGGCTGTGAAACAGCTGAGGGCAAGAAAAGGTTCAGGTATCTGCAGCATCGGAGCTGAGCTCCTCCAGGTAGATAGAGATGATATTCTCCTTGTGTTGTCATACAGACTAGAAGAAAGGACTTACTGTCCCAGCCTGGAAAAGAAATAGTGATCGTATGGGTTGTACCAACTCTAGACATATCGCACTGCTCTGTGTGCTAGGGAAGGTACTTGCAAGGATTATTTCTCATAGGATTCATTTCCAGCTACTTGCTGCTCAGCAACCAGAACAGTCTGGTTTCATGCACAAGAAGTCAACCATCAACCGCATTCCAGCCCTGCGTGAACTCACAGAATGCAAACCTAAACACTGACAGTGCTTCTTCACAGACTATGTTGATTTTCATAGTATTTGATCTAGTTGATCAGACTGCTCTCTGGGACAACCTAGGAATTAGTGGAGTCCTCAAGAAGTTACTGGACATCCTCGCCAGCTTATACGCAGATACTGTGAGTGCTGTAAGGGGCAGAGACAGAGACTTTAAACCCCAGTTAAAACTGGTGTTGGTCAGCGGCATGTTTTAGCTCGTTCCTCAAGGATCTGTTCTGGGTCCTATACTGTTCAATGCTTGTGTGGACTCAGTGTTGGGTAGGGTTGTGTAAATCAGTGACTTGGGTTTTGTATGAAAGGAGAGCTATACTGACCTTGATTTAGAGAACAATGCTGTGATCTTTGTGAGTGAGGAATCAGAGTGTCTGGGTTTGTGATTGTCTTCAATTAAAATGATCGAGGCTTTTAACGACTTTCTTGACTCAGTTAGACATGTATCTATATGTGGTGAAAGTGTTGACATTGTAGAGGTATTCACTCATCTCGGCAATGCATTCATACCTCTGGGTCCTCGGTCTTTGAGATTAAGAAGTGCCTGGAAAAACGTTATGGAGTCACAAAGTCACTAGACAGAGGTGTTTGGCAATTCCGATATCTTTGCAGGAGAACGAAGGTCCAAATGGTCCTACTTGTCTTACTGTATGGTTGTGAGACTTGGATGTTAACCAGTGACCTAAGGTGATGACTGGATGTCCCTCCCAAGGACCATTAAGTACTGCTGGAATGACTTTGTATCAAACAAATAGTTACTTAGAGAGATTAAGATAAAAAGTATCACTTGCATAGATAAAAAGTATCACTTGCACTGTGAGGGAGTGTCCGATTCAAAATTTTCTGTGCCAAGACCTTATGGAATCATGAACTCACTAGACAGAGGTGTTTGGGATTGCCAATATCTTTGCAGGAGAACAAAGGTCCATGTGATCCTACTTGTCTTACTGTATGGTTGTGAGACTTGGATGTTAACCAGTAACCTAAGGTGACGACTGGATGTCCCTCCCAAAGGACTGCTGGAATGACTTTGTATCAAACAAATGGTTACTTAGGTAGACTAACATGAAAAGTATCACTTGCATAGATGAAAAGTATCACTTGCACTGTGAGGGATTGTCAGCTTCAACATTTTCTGTGCATGATCCAGCACATAGGTGTCTTAGTGTTGAGAACCCCAATGACTGGAGAAGGCCAAGAGGACACCCATGCTTCACCTGGCTGTGGAGGACAAATGGTTACTTCAGAGATGTGGGGATGGATTGGTTGTCTGCCTGGGTGGTTGTAATCCAGGACCCAAGGCGGTTCTGTGGTGTCATGGATATGGCGAAGCCCGGTACCAGTGGTACCAGTGCTCCCAGTGTTCCCAGACTTGATTTCAGTACAAATCATATAGAGCATTTCTTTGTAAGTAATAATGAATCCAGTACTGTTCACTCATGATACCTTTCTAACAGGATAGCTCTCAGTGTTTGTCGCAAATCTCAGATTAGTAGGTTTATAGCATTCCTCGAGGTGTTTTACCAAGTGAAAGGGGCCCCTAGAATTTACAAGGATTATGGTACGCCATACAATTAGGCATGCACATAAAGGGCATGAGTCAGTGAAGGAGCACAGAAGAGAAGAGCTTTAGCATGGCAGCATTAGTGCCAAGTAGTAGCTAATCCATTGGGAAGCTGCTAGCAATGAGTTGAATAGGGAGGTAGTTTCAAAACAACCAATGCCTTCTCCAATCACAAGGGTTCAGTTCGGTCTATAGGGTTCGAGAGATGAGCACCTGCTAAGTGACACTATGCAAGTCATAAATGTCTTCCTCAGTTGCTGAAACTGTTCTTTGCTTTCATGCCCCAAAGACGGACACACGAAATGCTAATCTGATAAAACGGAACTCAGACAAACTATTAGTTTGATAGTTTTAACTGGGTATCATGATACTATTATTTGCTGTTGTCTATGCAAATGGAGAATTTGTTTGCATGGAGCCAATCATATTTAAATTTCAGTTTGCTTAACTGTAACCATGTTCTATCATTGGTTGTCAATGATTAGTAGCAACACAGATAAAAATACCCAATAAATTTAAATTAGAACCAAAACTTGCCTTTACCGGAGACTTTTATTTCTGAATAAACATGGACCGTTGAGTTATTCTCTGGCTTGCTGAACTGATAACAAGGTTTCAGACATAATTTGAATCTACATTTTTGCTCTACACGAGACCTTGGAACATTTTTGGTCTGGTCCTACACATTCGCACATTGATCATTGTGAAATATAGCATCATAAATAATATCACAGACATCAAGCAAATCATTCAAGCAAAACTGAACAGGTCTTACACCTGGGTCTTCTTTGGTCCAGCACCATTTTTTGTACAATTGATACATTTTTGCCAGTACGCTTTACTGACATTGGTGTTTGGCAATGCCAGTATCACTACTTGAGAATAAATGTCCAGTTGTTTAGCATTTGGGTGCTTCCATTCTTACTTCATAGTTGTGAGATCAGGATGATAACGTAAGGCAAGAACTGGGTAACTGGGGTACTAGGGCTAACTGAAGGATCCTTGGATTTTGAGGGAACATCTGTTATGATTTTATGGACATGTGGTGGGCTCCTTTGACTGTAATCATTGTGGGCAGTGGCCTCAGTACTGAGAACCCTGGCAGCTGGAACAGGCAACGTTAATGCTCATGTGTCACTTGTCTTAAAGACATTTTGCCATAATGTAGGCCAACTATCTTTTAACTAGGGATAGACCGATAATCGGCTCGGCCGATATTGGCTAAGTATCAGCCAAGCCAATTATCTGCATCGACCAATATTCGGTCTATCTCTACAGAGTACCCAGAGGGATTATCAGCGGATGCAGATTATCGGCCCAATCGATTATTGGTCTATTCCTACTTTTAACTGAATGCATACTGAAAACCCTACTGAGGGAGGTGTGAAACTAGGTCCTTTGAATGTAAAGAACCAGTGTTATACTCTGAGCTCCTTCTGGCTGTGAGAACTCTTCATTTTGTCTCTGAAGGTGAGCCAAGCCACCCAGTTTGAAACACATAACAGGCAGTTGTATCCATGATCTCATTCTTTTGGGCATTACCCAGAGTTGATGGCCATAGCTTAGTTGATGAATTTCAAGCTGTGCCTTCTGGTTCTGCTTCTTCACTACAACAGTTGTGCCACAGGACTGCCTCATGCTTACTCCAGTTTTCCATCACTCATTAACAAGACCTTAAGATACTTGATTGCAATTGTATCTCATTGTGGCTAACTCAATAAACACTTATGTAGGACTACTTTACTGAAATGCATTTGTTGTTCCACTCATGGCTGTTAGCTTTACATATGGAGATTCTTCTTCAAATGTGAAACGGGCCTAATCCTTTGTACTGGTGAAATGTGTATTTATTCCTACTTTACTCTCTGGGAGTGAATTCCAGAATGTTGTGTGGACTGGGGTACAGAGCCTCTGACTTCTTGCCTATGAATTCTGCCATTTGTAAGGATGTGTTGTGGCTCCTACTCTGTTCAGTGTTTGCATGGACTGGGTGGTGGGTTTGGAATTACTGACCTTGACTTCACGGACGATGCGGCCATCTTTGTGGAATCCATAGATGCCATGATTAGAGTCCATGAGAACCTGAGTGGGCTTACAATTGTCCTGAATCAAGACTAAAATCCAGGCATTCAATGACATCCTAAATTCAGCCATCAGATGTATCTGTATGCGGTGAAGGTGTCAGATTTAGAGAGATTCACTTAGCTTGACCGTCACATTCATCTCTCTGGGTCCGTTGAGATTGAGAGATGCCTGGGAAGAACCTATGGAGTCATGAGGTGACGGGACAGAGGTGTTTGGTGATGCCAATACCTTTGTTGGAGAATGACATTCCAAGTCTTTAGGGTTCTAGTGCTTCCTATCTTACACTATGTTTGTGAGACCTTGATGGTAACAATTTTGGACATGTGCAACGCTTGTCTGGGTGTGATCCACCATCTGGGTGTCTCAGTGTTAGGGATCCCACTAACTGGAAAACAGCTGGCTACTCAATAAGGTTGGGGACGGACCGGCTGTCTGTCTGGGAGGTTACCATCCAGTACCGAAACCAGTTCTGTAATGGGATGGATGTGGCTACGTGTGGAAACACCTCGTGCACCCTGACTCGACTCGACTCTGTTGGCATCTGCAGCTGTATACGCTAAAAGATGGTGCACCGCACACTGCTTCCTTCAAAGTGCAATTTTATTCACGAGGCTGGGTTTCTTCCTGCCTCTCATAAAAACCCTCAGGAATCTCTTGCTTCTAGTTACTTCCTGAGTACATTCTTCAGGGGTTCTTGCTCAATGAGAATCACCTTGCTGTACACACACGGAAAACTCACGTAGCCTCAATTAAATAGCTTGAAAACACAGCATTCACAACACAGCAACCTTTTGCTTATTTTATATAAAAACAATATAATTTGAAAATAAATATATGCGTACCACTTTACACAGACACAGAAACACATGTTAATGAGGAAGAAGAGACAAAATAATTCAATGAAAACGATGGTAGCGGTGTGGTTGTGTCACGCCGAACTGTTAGCAGGAGTTCATTCTTATTTGCATCTTGCATGACTGAGAAATACAACTAATACCAACTGTCTGTGAGTGGTCCTGCAAGCCACAATTATTTTTTTTATTACTCTCACATACAGAAATGTATTCTCACTTATTCATACACACATGTATATGAGAGAATGCACAAGATAAAGTCTATATGTGTCTGTACGTGAGAGAAAACGTATGCAAGATTTAGGAGATATGTATTAGATATGGAGAAGATAAATATGTATGTACGTGAGACACACAAGCTATGTACGTGAGATGCACAAGCGTATTTGCTCTCACATGTACATATATGAGAAAATGCATGATAAAGTCTATGCGTATGTGTGAGAGAGAACACGTACACAAGATTTAGAAGATAGATATGCAAGATGGAGAAACTACATACACCTGACACATAAGCTATGTATGCGAGATGCACAAGCTCTGTACTTATCCATACATATGTATTTACTCCAACATATATGTATATGAGAGTATGCATGAAATAAAGTCTGTGTGTATGTGAGAGAGAGAGAACATGAACACAAGATTTCGAAGATATATATGCAAGATGGAGAAGCTACGTATGTGACACACAAGCTATGTACTTATCCATATATATGTATTTACTCTCACATATATGTATTTGAGAGAATGCATGAAATAAAGTCTATGTGTACGTGAGAGAGAACACATGTACACAAGAGTCCGAAGATGTGTATGAGACATGGAGAAGATATATATATGCAAGATGGAGAAGCTACACACGTGACACGCACAAGCTATGTACTTATCCATAAAATATGTATTTACTCTCACATATACGTATATGATAGAATGCTTGAAATAAAGTCTATGTGTACGTGAGAGAGAGAACACATGTATACAACATTGAGAAGATATGTATGAGAGATGGAGAAGATACATATGCAAGATGGAGAAGCTATATACGCAGATGTACAACATACGTACGTGAGATGTACAAGATACGTACGCAAGGTAGAGAAGTACACATACGTGAGATGACCAATTAATGTGTACATGGTGGAGAATATATATATATGAGAGTCGAAGAAGTAATTATGGCTTGCATGGTCCCTCATAGACAAAACAAAGATGTACAGTTATGTCTAAATTTCATACCTACACAAACAGACACACGTACAAAATTCTACACAGAACCCACAATGTTAAACAAGAGGGGCTGACTCAATCAGTACAAATCATCCATTTAGGGAATGTTAACACACTTGATTCTTTTTCTTGATTTTTGCTTCTTACAAAAGCAGAATGTTGCCACACCAAGCATCCATCAGTGACCTTACACACCAGAGATTGGACAGTAGATAACACTGCATATATAAATTAAATATGGGAAGCAGACCGAATACTGAGAAATACTAAATAACATTATAAATTACCTCAAATGGACTATTGTAGAGATATTAAGTATTTACAAGTTAAAAAAGTGTGTATATATATATATATATATATATATATATATATATATATATATATATATATATATATATATATATATATATATATCAACATGTTTTATATTTGACTGCTAGCAATACTACTTTAACAATCCCCTCTCCCGCAAAATAAAACAAAAATAATTTAAAAAGCACTCAAAGGATCGCCTGATACCTTGTTGTGAGGCACCGTTTTTCAAATGGAATCAAACTACTCATACAGTATATAGGATGTCTTCAGTGGTTTTCAGCTCACACATACAATACAGTTTAATATAATGATAACCAGTATCCCTTTAAAAGTATGTGGCACTGCAAAGTTTCCTGCACGCTGAGCTCAATATTTGCGAATGTTGTCTGGATCAGTCCTGCACCTTCCTCAGAGGTAAGGTATCACAAAATCCCGGTGCTGCTTTTCCAGGAGCAGACACCGCCTGATGAAAATCCATCCGTTATGTCAGGGAGAACGCTTCAATGTCCTCTTCAGGCTCACCCAATGCTTTACCAGATAAATATGTCATCGATTGAGAGGTTTCGTAATTTATGATTGACACACAACCACAGTAGACTCATATCCAGTGAAGAAATTGCATACATCAAGACTACACCTGCATCGTAAGCCGGTTAGAAGTAAAATGCAAAAACCACGTGGTGGATGCTTGCTTTTCTGTCAAATGATGGGTTTAGTTTTTCTTGTTTCTGTAGCAGCATAACAATTCTGTTTTTTTTTTAAATTGTGATCTATATACACACAGAGACATACAGTGGGAGGAAATCTCTTCCGTCATTTTTTTTTAAAAGTTCTTTCTCAGTTCCGTCCGAGGGGAATGCTTTCCACAGAAAAGAAGAGCTCGCCATTCAAAAGTCAAAGTGCTGTGAAGTATCTCCAGATAAGTCCTTCATAGAGTCCATCTGGTGCACCCCCCTCTCATCTTCTTGGCTTGTCACATCTAAGAAAGTCCAACAAAATAAATAAATAAATAAAGTGATTGGAAGAAGAACAACCTTCGCTTATGGTGCATAAAAGTAATGATCTGCATTTCTGTTGCATTTTAGAGCCTCGAACTGAGCGTGAACACTGGCACAGTGGTGGCTCAGAAAATCATCTCACAGCTAATCAGCATAGCTAACTGTTTCGTTAGCGGATTAGCAAGCCAATTAGCTTCCATAAAATTTCATTTGGCTAACTTTACGTTAGCTAACAATTTATTTAGATATTTATTTTTTTAATTCAAGTTCAACAACCCAAAACATTTGCAAACCTGAAAAATCACACATATTTGTTCCTGTTGTAGCTTACATGCTAATCCAATAATTTCTTCATTTAATTATTTATATATGTCTTGGTGATGGCAGGCTAAATATTTTGGGAAAAGTCCATGTATATGCTTCAAAATATTAAAGTTTCACTTGTTTAAGTTTGTTTTTCAAGGTTTTACAACCAAAAAAAATCTAAGCCAAAGCCAAATTCATATCATTAAAGTTAATGGTTAGCATTATCTTCAGCTAAATGCATATGCTTCAAAATATTAAAGTTTCAGTTGTTTGAGTTTGTTTTTCAAGGTTTTAGAATTAAAAAAAATCTAAGCCAAAGCCAAATTCATATATTAAAGTTAATGGTTAGCATTATCTTCAGCTAAATGTTGTAGCAGTTAATCGGTTTAGCGTTAACATAGTTATTTGTTCAGTTGGTGGATTAGTGGATACCAAAGTTAACTTTTAGGTTATCTGTACCCACCACTGCCACCAACCATGTCATAATGTATACATTAATACTGTACAAGTGTAAAATAATGGTCATTCTATGGTACACAGTTACATCACAGTGTTTTATGGCACAGTTTTGCATACACAATATTCAAATGCCAATTATATATCAACAAAACCAAAAAAATAGTCTCTGCTCTTGGGCTGCTACGGGTTTAATTGCTTTAACATCAAATTTAATTTGTTTAGACAAAAAAAGTTGTACTTAATTTCAAAATGAAACTATCTGTCCATAATACAAACTGATTTAAACAGAAAACAATGCAATGGATTGCATGCTTTTTTTTGCCACACACAACTGAAAATCATCACTTTTACAAGGCACTAAGGCTTAGAATTCACAAACATTGTGAAAAACAATGTTTTATACAGGCCCCGTGGCTCATTGGTGCCTATTCACAGATTATGTAGTGTGAAGCAAATGAGAGTGTAAGACTTGAATGGGTCGCCATCCATCATTGGTTTCTTGATTATTATTATTATTATTATTATTATTATTATTATTATTGCTAGGCTACTTTTTCATTGAAATTCTGGCTTTCCGTTAGCCACTAACCTTTACTATGTAAACACAGTTGAAGAAATGGAAATACACACATGCACCAATGGCAAGTTGTAAAAAGCAAACAATCCTCAAAACTTCAATAATCCCACATGAAGGAGAGTCTTGACGGGAGGGACTGAGACACCCGTAACAACTCGTTTGGAGTTCCACACTTCAGTGGCTGTGATTGCACTGCCTATGCAATCAGCTTTAACCTGTTTCACCACTATTTATACACTGAAAAAAGAGCATGTTTGAACCAACTTAAAAAGTGTTAAAATTTGTAAAAACTTGAATGAATTAAGTGGTTTGAATTTAAGTGTGTAAGTTTGAGTTTATTTAACTTTCAAACTTAAGTTCAAACAACTTAATTCATTCAGGTTTTTTTTTAAGTTGGTTCTAACATGCTCTTTTTTCAGTGTACACCCCCCCCCCCCTCCCATAACAACAACTAGGGTTGGGATGACAAAGTCACAATAGTTGACTATGACTAACTGGTACCAGGCTACTCAACTAATTTTCTTCTAGTCGACCAGTCAGGTAATTCATATGATTTTTTTATTTTATTTTATTTTATTTTTTCAGGGAAAATAACAAAAATAACTGTATAAGTAATATACATTTATAACTTCAATGTTCAGACGATTACAGTGCATCCAGAAAGTATTCACAGTGCCACACTTTTTCCACATTTTATGTTACAACCTTATTCCAAAATGGAGAAATTCATTTTTTTTCCTAAAAATTCCACTCACAACACCCCATAATGACAACATGAAAAAGGTTTTGTTTTAATTTTTGCGAATTTATTAAATTAAAAAACTAAGAAATCACCTGTTCGTAAGTATTCACACCCTTTGCTCAATACTTTGTTTATGCAACTTTTACTGCAATTACAGTCGCAGATCTTCTTGAATATGATGCCGCAAGCTTGGTGCACATATCTTTGGGCAGTTTTACCCATTCCTCTTTGCAGCACCTCTCAAGCTCCATCAGGTTGGATAGTGAGCGTCGGTGCACAGCCATTTTCAGATCTCTCCAGAGATATTCAATCAGACTCAGGTCTGGACTCTAGCTGGACCACTCAAGGACTCCTTTGATATCTTGGCTGTGTGCTTAGGGTCATGTACTATTGGAAGATGAACCGTTGCCCCAGTCTGAGGTCAAGAGTGCTCTGGAGCAGGTTTTCATACAGGATGTCTGTGTACATTGCTGCATTTATCTTTCCCTCAATCCTGACTAGTCTCCCAGTTCCTGCTGCTGAAAAACATCCCAACAGCATGATGCTGCTGCCACCATACTTCACTGTAGGGATGGTGCCTGGGTTCCTCCAAACATGATGCCTGGCATTCACGCCAAAGACTTCAATCTTTGTCTCAGTGTACCAGAGAATTTTGTTTCTCGTGGTCTGAGAGGCCTTCAGGTGCCTTTTGGCAAACTCCAGGTGGGCTGCCATGTGCCTTTTACTAAGGAGTGGCTTCCATCTGGCCACTCCACCATACAGGCCTGATTAGTGAATTGCTGCAGAGATGTTTGTCCTTCTGGAAGGTTCTCCCCTCTCCACAGAGGAATGGCGGAGCTCTGATAGAGTGACCATAGGGTTCTTGGTCACCTCCCTGACTTTTCCCTGATCACTCAGTTTAAACGGGTGGCCAACTCTAGGAAGAGTCCTGCTGGATCTGAACTTCTATTTACGGATGATAGAGGCTCATTGGGACCTTCAAAGCAGCAGAAATGTTTCTGTACCCTTACCCAGGTTTGTGCCTTGACAATCCTGTCTCAGAGGTCTACAGAGAATTCTTTTGATGTCATGCTTGGTTTGTGCTCTGACATGCACTGTCAACTGTGGAACCTTATATGCAGACAGATGTGTGCCTTTTCAAATCATGTCCAATCAACTGAATTTACCCCAGGGTGACTCCAGTTAAGCTATAGAAACATCTCAAGGATGTTCAGTGGAAACAGAATGCATCTGTGCTCAGTTTTGAGCTTCACGGCAAAGGTTGTGAATACTTATGACGTGTGATTTCTTAGTTTTTTATTTTAATAAATTTACAAAAATCTACAAAAAACCAAAAACTTTTTTCTCGTTGTCATTATGGGGTGTTGTGTGTAGAATTTTGAGAGGAAAAATGAATGTCATCCATTTCGGAATAAGGCTGTAACATAACCAAATGTGGAAAAAGTGAATCACTGTGAATACTTTCCGGTTACACTGCACACTGTATTTGTTGACTGTCGCTGAGTTGCAATGACTCGAACAATAACTCTATTAGAAAGATTCAGGAAATTTCCAAGACTCTTCTGTTTCAGTTTGTTTCCAGGAAGGAATCTATTGAGGAGACAAAGGAACAATTTTGCTTTCTGGGAAAAGTGACAGAGAGGTTTTAGCACAGGTATGAGGACTCAAAAGTCACTTTCTGGAAACAAGCCTGTAGCTGAAGACTTGAGCACCATGCTGTCGTTTAACTTGCAGTTGTATAGTATTAGATTTGACTTGTCATGATGATAGTACCTGACTCAAGCAACCCTGCGGGACGAACAAAAAGCAGTATACTTACTTGCAGGTCCTCTCGTTGAGCTCTAGTTGGCGTTCTTTACAGTATTCGCCTGTATGTTTGCAGGAACATTGACACGTCACGGGGTCCTGCACGAACAAACGCTTCCTCCTCGGGGAGCAGTGATCACAACATGGGTCACACACACTTGACAGAGATGGAGACAGAGAGAAGAGGGAGGTAGATTATCACGGTGTAATATTACCAATCGTAAGAAAGGTCGAGCTTGGGTCAACCTTTTCATATGCTCCACATTTGCTTTGCCCGACCCGTCATACTGCATGTGACACCCGGGCAGTGTGGCACACAGCTTCCCCCAGAGCAGGCAAATACCCAAGCAGGAAATTAACCCGTCCTCACGACCCCACCAAACACATCCTTGTTGATTGGACAGTTTGTAAATGCCTTGTATGTGTTAAGACATGCAATGAGCAAGCGTCATGCGTCACGTTGACCTCTTGCTCTGACAAAGAAGACTCGAGGATCTGCTTGGGTACTCCGGAGTGAAACGTGCCATTTTATTGAGTGAAAGTTTAAGACGACAGTAACAGAAACACAAAGGGGTTCGAGTGACAATGAAAATATTAAACACAGATAATGTGGGGGCTCGGGTAAAAACACATATTTCACATTGAGAGCAGCAAGGAAACGGGAGTCATACATGAGTGCTTTTTGTAGTTTCAGCTGACTAAAAAAAGCAAGAGAACAACATCATCAGCAAATAAAGACACAAAACCACTACTTGCAAAAGAAAATCCATAAAGCAAAAAAAGCAAGATGGCCATCTCACCTATCTTCATGTTACATAAAAAGTACCAGCATTATGTACAGAACAGCAAAACCTTTTCATGTTTGGAGGAAGACGAAAAGAACAAAGTAGGGGAGTGGGGGGAAAAGGAGACACAGCAAAGCGACGCAGACTCAACACCGAACACAAGGACTGTGATTAGAGTCCCCGCGATTCCAACGCAGATAGCAGAATAGTGTGAGCTGGTCTGCAGGGCCATGCTGGTGGATCTCTGTTGTGTTTCTGAAGAAGGTTCAAGTTACAAACAAGAGCCAATCTAACATCTGTTTTCATCCAGTGTCTTTGAACACATCATTATCAATCATCTGACGGGACATTAGGGGCTACTTGTGCCTAGTAATGCGCGTGATAACAGCTAGCTTGTGAAGTTGGGAGTGGATTAGATCAGGAACTGGAGGGAAGGAGATGGGTTAAGTTCTCATGTGAGGTGGGGGACGGATGATAATCTTGACTTTGCCGCACTTCTCTGGTTTAATAACATTACATAAAGCATTGCTCAAGCTGCATTAGCAAAAAAAAAAGTTAGTAAAAAGGGAAGCTTAAGAAATAACATTGTCCATGAGCTAAGCAGGTTTTTGGTACCACCTATGGTGACGAAACAACACGGTATACCATAGCCTACACAAAAATGTAGGAGAATCATCCAGACGTGGTAGTTATAGTCAGTTAGGTATCAGTGAAAGGCTATGCAACGGAGGCCAGCAGGAATCGCTGTGCATATGTAGTTAGTAATCTTCACTCCCAACAGCTCAAAAGGATTTTCTGGTCACAAGGCCAGAGCCCTGGGTTTTAGCCCTCTGGTTAGACAGTCCACCTCCCATGGCATGGATCGTGAGTTCGTGTCCCAGGCGGAGCGGATGGGTGGACTCAAAACAACACAGCACAGAGTGTAGCTGCAACAGTGGTGCCGTGATCTGGATGGTAGTGAGTTTAAGGGGGTGAGTATAACGGAGGCCAGCAGGAGTCGCTGTGCGTATGTAGTTAGTAAACCTCACTCCCAACAGCTCAAAAGGATTCTCTGGTCACAAGGCCAGAGCCCTGGGTTTTAGCCTTCTGGTTAGAGAGTCCGCCTCCCATGCCAGGGATCATAAGCTCGCTTCCCAAGGGGAGCAAATGTGCAAAGTCAAAACAACACAATGCAGAGTGCGGCCACTACAGCTACACAGAGGTCAAAATATAAAAATATTCCAGTCATACTGGAAATTACGAGGGCTGTCCGTAAAGTATAGGTCCTTTTTATTTTTTTCAAAAACTATATGGATTTCATTCATATGTTTTTACGTCAGACATGCTTGAACCCTCGTGCGCATGCGTGAGTTTTTCCATGCCTGTCGGTGACGTCATTCGCCTGTGAGCACTCCTTGTGGGAGTCGTCCAGCCCCTCGTCGGAATTCCTTTGTCTGAGAAGTTGCTGAGAGACTGGCGCGTTGTTTGATCAAAATTTTTTCTAAACCTGTGAGACACATCGAAGTGGACATGGTTCGAAAAATTAAGCTGGTTTTCAGTGAAAAGTTTAACAGCTGATGAGAGATTTTGAGGTGATTCTGTCGCTTTAAGGACTTCCCACGGTGCGAGACGTCGTGCTGCGCTCTCAGCCGCC
Source organism: Thalassophryne amazonica (assembly GCF_902500255.1). Taxonomy (NCBI): domain Eukaryota; kingdom Metazoa; phylum Chordata; class Actinopteri; order Batrachoidiformes; family Batrachoididae; genus Thalassophryne; species Thalassophryne amazonica. The sequence goes on along the minus strand of NC_047123.1, from coordinate 25,843,567 downwards.
GTCGTCAGCCTGTTCAAGCTGAAAACCTCCACATTTCAGGCTCTATTGATCCAGGACGTCGTGAGAGAACAGAGAAGTTTCAGAAGAAGTCGGTTTCAGCATTTTATCCGGATATTCCACTGTTAAAGGAGATTTTTTTAATGAAAGACGTGCGGACGGGTCCGCGCGTCGGGACGCAGCCGACGCGGCGCGGCGGCACAGGAAAAACACCTCCGCATTGATAACCATTTGTTAAAATCCAGTTGGCTTTTGATGGCTTTCAGTGGAGTGAGTATATGAGAAATTGTTTATCAGCTGGAGATGTTCCAACTTGTCCTCAAGGCTTCCAACAGAGGTGTTTTTCCTGTGGCGGAGCGTCGCGGCGGCTGCGAGCCGACACTGCAATCCGCCCGCACGTCTTTCATTAAAAAAATCTCCTTTAACAGTGGAATATCCGGATAATAAATGCTGAAAACTGACTTCTCTGAAACTTCTCGTTTCTCTCACGACGTCCTGGATTCAACAGAGCCTGAATGTGGAGGTTTTAAGCTTGAAACAGGCTGATGACGCCGCCTGAGAGCGCTGCGCGACGTCTCGCACCGTGAAAAAGTCTTAAAGCGACAGAATCACCTCAAAATCTCTCATCAGCTGTTAAAATTTTCACTGAAGACCAGCTTAATTTTTCGACCATGTTCCACTTCGATGTGTCTCACAGGTTAGAAAAATTTTGATCAAACAAAGCGCCAGTCTCTCAGCAACTTCTCAGACAAAGGAATTCCGACGAGGGGCTAGACGACTCCTCCCACAAGGAGTGCTCACAGGCGAATGACGTCACCGACAGGCGTGGAAAAACTCACGCATGCGCCACGGGTTCAAGCATGTCTGACGTAAAACATATGAATGAAATCCATATAGTTTTTGAAAAAAATAAAAAGGACCTATACTTTACGGACAGACCTCGTATACCATATTTTGGTGATCATAAAAATGTATAGTTTGCAATGCCTATGACTGAAAGTTATGAGGTCATGGATAAATCAATAAAAACAGTGACAAAGCCCAACTTTAGTTGTACAGGGGTGAAAACTTAAAGTTGTAAAACGGTGATGCAAATTAATGATTGCACTAATAATGGAATAGACTGCACTGTCTGTTATTTTTACTTATTGAATTTTGTTGGATTATGCGTGATAAAATCCAATGGATGTAGACCTTATTTGCCCATAACTTTTGAAACCAAACAGTCAAAACTATTCAGTTTTTCAATCGTGTGAGCTCAATAATTTGCATCACCTTTTTTCCAAAGCCATAGTAGAGAAGCTTGAATCTTCGACTGGACTGGGTTGCTTGATGCGAGGACGTTTCGATTCAAATCGCAGAAGCTTCCTCAGCTAAAATTCTTGCTCTGGAAGTCTGACTTCTGTCTGACTCTTGTAGAGACGAATGAACAGAAGCCAACAAAAGCTGGAGTGTTAAACCTAACCAGAACCCTCCTACTGAGAGGAAGACTGCTATAGGCTAGTGACTAAACAATAGCTGTAATTAGCAACTATTGTGCTCTAGTTAGCACTCTCCTAATGACAGGGCAGCTGTCCCTCCTAATGAAGGATGGATGCCTTCCTGATGGCTCCCTTGATGACTTTCCTGATGACGTGACTGACTCATTACCATGAACAAAAGACTGAAACTCCTTTGACCTGAGTACCCCATTGTAAACAGGGGACAAAGCGTGTCTCAGACCCCCTTCCCGGTTAAGGCTGGGTTTCAATCTTTTCACAAAGAATGCCTCCTGGACCCCTCTCTCAAACCATTTCTTCTCTCTGGCTAATATTTTAACTTCCTTGTCCTCAAACGTGTGGTTAGTGTCTTTAAGGTGGAGATGAACTGCAGACTGAGGTCCACTGGTGCCCTCTCTGCGGTGCTGGTATAGTCTTTTGTGTAAAGGTTGCTTAGTCTCACCTATGTAGTGTTCGTTACAGTTTTCCTGACATCTGATAGAATACACTACATTGCTCTGTTTGTAACTAGAGATCATGTCCTTAGGGTGAACTAATTTCTGTCTGAAGGTGTTAATCAGTTTAAAGTAAACTGGGATTTTGTGCTGTCTGAAGATCCTCTGTAGTTTTTCCCCTACTCCTGCTAAATAAGGGAGAGACACTCTTCTTCTTGTCTCCATCTCCTGTCTATCTGGTCTCTTTGAACTTTGGGACTTCTGCACTTTGTCCAGGGACCATCGTGGGTACCCACATACTGTGAGGGCTTTCCGGACACGTTGTTGTTCTTTAGCCCTTCCCTCTGCAGTTGTGGGCACCTGTAGGCTCTGTGTTGAAGCGTCCTGATCACCCCGAGCTTGTGTTCAAGGGGGTGGTTTGAGCCAAAGAGCAGATATTGGTCAGTGTGAGTTGGTTTTCTGTAAACCCCTGTCTGGAGCTGCCTGTTCTCTCCAATTGTAACATCACAGTCCAAGAAGGCTAAATGGTTGTTTCTGGCAACCTTCATGTGTGACACTTGATGTTGGCGTTCCACTGAGTTGATGTGTTCTGTAAATGTCTTCAACTTCTCCTTGTAAGTTGAAGACTTTACGTTGAAGTTGTGATGTGTTCTGTACAGTTTTTCCCCTACTCCGGCAATAAGGGAGTGTCTCCCCTTATTAGCAGGAGTAGTGGGAAAAACACTACAGAGGATCTTCAGACAGCACAAAATCCCAGTTACTTTAAAAGACGATAACACCTTGAGACAGAAATTAGTTCACCCTAAGGACATGATCCCTAGTTACAACAGAGCAATGTAGTGTATTCTATCAGATGTCAGGAAACCGTAACGAACACTACATAGGTGAGACTAAGCAACCTTTACACAAAAGACTATACCCGCACCGCAGAGAGGGCGCCAGTGGACCTCAGTCTGCAGTTCATCTCCACCTTAAAGACACTAACCACACGTTTGAGGACAAGGAAGTTAAAATATTAGCCAGAGAGAAGAAATGGTTTGAGAGAGGGGTCAAGGAGGCATTCTTTGTGAAACGTTTGAAACCCAGCCTTAACCGGGGAGGGAGTCTGAGACACGCTTTGTCCCCTGTTTACAATGGGGTACTCAGGTCAAAGGAGTTTCAGTCTTTTGTTCATGGTAATGAGTCAGTCACGTCATCAGGAAAGTCATCAAGGGAGCCATCAGGAAAGGCATCTATCCCTTCATTAGGAGGGACAGCTGCCCTGTCATTAGGAGAGTGCTAACTAGAGCACAATAGTTGCCTAATTAGAGCTATGTTAGTCACTAGCCTATCGCAGTCTGCCTCTCAGTAGGAGGGGTCTGGTTAGGTTTAAAACTCCAGCTTTTGTTGGCTTCTGTTCATTCGTCTCTACAAGAGTCAGACAGAAGTCAGACTTCCAGAGCAAGAATTTTAGCTGAGGAAGCTTCTGCGATTTGAAGTGAAACGTCCTCGCGTCAAGCAACCCAGTCCAGTCGAAGATTCAAGCTTCTCTACTATGGAAACCACCTGGACAACTGAGAGCCTTCACAGAAACATTCCAAAGCCATAGCAACTTCATATTTATACCTCTTTACAAACTGAAATTGGCCTTTATCATTTGTTGCTGTTTTTACAACATAACATACCCCTTCAATGACCCCTACCTTGTTATAGCTGCCACTATTGAAAGGTTATAACACGCACACTTATGTGTTGGCTATGGTATGCTGTGATTGTTTGTGAGTGTTGTTTCATTCTTTTAGGTGGTACAGATTAGGTCAAAATTGGCTATGGGCTCAAGGACTAACAATAATCTGAGCATGAAGCAATTACAGTCAGTTACAATGATTGCAAATTATGTTAAAACCCACAAATGACTTCCTCCCAAATGAGCTTAATCATGAGAAGCGCGACACTCAGGTGCAGGTAAGTGGAGAAAGCAGAGCTGACATACGCATCGTGATATGTTTTGTCACTGTTTTTCTTTCGTTTTCTCTTTTGGCTCTTGATCTTCCGGGATTTTCTGGAAGAGAAGAAGCACAACAATGCAGAGAGATGCCTGAGAGACTGAGGAGAGAAATGCACTGTTGGGTTCTGGTATAAATTCATAGACTGTTGATTGCTAAAAACGTCATTTTTATTCAAACTAATGTGAAACACTGATCGACTTGTTGAGATTGATAATTTGTCATATTATAAGATACACAATGACCATGAGATTTTCCAAGATTTTGATTATTATTGAATAGACTATGTGGAAATTCCCTAAACTCTTTCTCTGGCACTGCTTCCACCATTGAATCGGTTCCACTTCAACAACTGCACAATATGAAACTACAAGTTTCTTCAGAAAAAAACACAAAACTACAATTGGTGTAAGTTGGACTCTGATGTAATTAATACATTTCATTGATTATGATGTCATTGCTGAGTGTTTTGTGCTAATAAAAACTACACAAGGATTGGTATTATCTTCCTCCACCTTTCTCGTAATAATGCTAGGTTAACAGTAACTAATAGAAAGATAATATATGACTTAATATTGGTGTTTATAAGTAGCCGTAGGTGAATCTTTAACCAATTCTTCAAAATAGCTAAATATTCCAATAATTAAGCATTGGGCCCAAATGTTGACCTTGGCCTATGACATTGATTTTTAACCCCTTAACGCCTGAATTTATATAGCTGTATATAAAAAAATGTTTTGTGTGTGTTTTTGCCTTTAACTAGATGGTAAATAATGTTGAGATTATTAATTTCACTTCTGCACAAAAAAATAAATAGTAATTTTGGTATTTTGGTAATGACTTTATGTTATAATGTTATAATAATAATAATGGTATGTTGCAAATTTGCGACAACAGGCATACTGGTCAATTTGGTATGTTACATATTTGAGTCATATATTGTAGCATATATGTGACAATAGGCGTTAAGGGGTTAAAGTTTTTTCCTCAAAATCAAAACACTTTGTCCTAGTTTGAGCCTCAATCATTCCACCAATTTTGGTCCAAATTGTATCAAAACCGAAGTCCCTCTCACACAGGAGTGATATTTAGAGGCGCATGTAGCACTTGCCAGCCAACTCATCAGTATCCTCCACAAACATCCCAATAATTAAGCATTTGGCCCAAATGTTGACCTTGGCCTATGATATTGATTTTTAAACAGCTTTTCTTCAAAATCAAAACACTTTGTCCTAGTTTGAGCCTCAATCATTCCACCAATTCTGGTCCAAATTGTAGCAAAACCGAAGTCCCTCTCGCACAGAAAGAGTGATATTTCAAGGCGCATGTAGCATATGCCATCCAACTCATCAGTATCTGCCACAAACACGTCACTGCTCACCACAAAGATCACACAATACCACACGGTTGTAAACATTTGTCAGGGCGTGGTGAGTGTTTAAGTCATGCTCAAAACACTCACCACTCAACTTCAATCATCTCCCGGTTTTCCCTTACACGCCACTAACCCGCCAGACACACCCTGTCTGGAAAGTACCACGTTGTTCAGAAACTCAAAATCCATAATGAAATGAAACAAAGCAGACAAAGTTGATGATGGCCAGGAAGCAGCTGATGATGTACTACATTAAGCCATGCCATGCACACACAGCGGTAGCTTGAGTTAAACCACCTTGACACTTGCATGAATTTGATCCCCGCACTGCTGCATAATTCATTGTGCCAATGCGACCCACTTTGTCCCGCTGGATGCCACACTTTGTCCCGTTTGATGACACGGTATATGAAATAATAATTTCGCAGCCGATGATGCATTTGCTCTCAGAACTTGATTGATGAAACCATCTCTCGTCACTCCCAGAATCACAGAGAAAATAACTGCAGCTGCAGCTTCTCTTGTGCATATCGTGCAGGGGAGAACGCATTTGGAATAGTCTCAAAGGTAATTGTTTATAATATATATATTGTAATGGATCAACAGTTGCATTTTCATTTCTTCTTATGAGTTTGATAATGTATCTGCTGCTGCAATGAGATGCAGTGACACAGTGTTTTCGAATAGGGGGCCTTGTTCATGACTAGTTCATAAAATTAATGCGTGCCAGAAGTTTTGAACATTTCAAAATTTTCTTTTCGCACTGCCTTACAGCCTCACACAGTTCACACATAGTTTACAACTATCTCTCAAATATGATTTTCTCATTTTGCTGCAGCTAAATATACATCCTTTTCTGACATTCTGTCCTGAGATGTGCCTCAAGGTTCTGTTCTGGAACCTATTTTATTTGTATTGTATTTGCTACCTCTCGGACACATTTTGAGTAGTTTTGATGATGTCTTATATCATTGTTATGCAGATGACATACAGCTGTACATCTCCTTTACTCCAGAAAATCGTACTAAGGTATCTGTTCTGCAAAACTGTATTAATGTCATGAAAAACTGGATGGCTGCTAACTATCTGTCACTGAAGTTCTTCTTTGTACCTCTGAACAGTTTGTTCCTCAGTGATTATGAACCTTGGCTCTCTGTCCTCTTGTGTTCACTCAGCAGTCAGAAATCTGGACATTACATTTGACCAGGCCCTCAATTTTGACACATGTTATTCATCTCGTGCAATCATGCTTCTTCCATTTATGGAACATTGCCCGCCTTAGAAACATTATGTCTCAAGCTAAGCTGGAAATGATCATTCATGCTTTTATTTCTACGTGTCTTGACTAGTATAATTTGCTGTTCCCTAGCCTAGCCAGTCTTCACTGGACTGCCTACAAATGGTCCAGAATGCAGCTGCAAGGCTTCTTACATCTAAGAGGTCTCATGTAACACCTATTCTGACCTCTTTGCATGGGCTCCCAGTTCCGTTCAGACTGCAAATTAAAATATTCGTGATGACTTTTAGAGCTCTGCATGGTCAAATACCACTTTACATCCGTGAACTCTTGCACCCTTATGTGACAAGCAGATCTCTGAGGTCCTCGGACCAGAACCTGTTGGTTCTACAAAGATCAAGGCTGAAGACCAAAGGGGACTGTGCATTTGAGGTTGTGGCTCCCAAACTGTGGAAGGCACTGCCACTGCATCTACGTTCTGTGGACTCTGTTGGAACTTTTAAGGAGAAGCTCAAGACCCATTTGTACAGGCTTGCTTTTAACTAGTTTTCTGTTACGCCTGTTTTTAATTTCCGTGCATCACAAATTACTGTGAAGAACTTCGTGATTTTATTTTGAAAGGTGTTATATAAATAAACTTTACTTGCTTACTTACTTGTTTTGGTCTCGGACGCTGGGGACTTGGGATTTTATTTCAAGATTGGTCAAGACCACATCAATAGGGATAACACTAACATCGTTCAAACGAACGTTTGTTTAAAAAAAATAAAAAAGGATGGAAAATTAAAGCATTTAGTATTGAATAATTGTGAAATATAGCCAATTGGTCCATTCCAAGTCTTGACTTGGTTTCATCCTACATAGGTCTTGTTCTCGGCTTTGTTTCAACTTCTTAAAATCTTGGTTTTGTCTCACTGTCTGTTTGGTCTCAGTTCAGGTGGTCTTGACTATAACACCATTAGCAACTAACTCGTGGGAAACCGCTTTAAGAGTCCCACACAAATTGAGGATAATGAATTTGGACTTCACCAAAACTACATCATTTCGCCTATGTGGGTCAACACTTTTTGGCTGATTCAGAGCACAGCACAATGACATCAGACTGGTCTTTGCTTAGAAAGCACATTTCACAGCTGCAGGGTGGATTAAAATATCTGCTTACATGATGAGATGTAAGCTGAGCAGAGATGCTTTTACTCAATATGTGCACTGTAGGTTGTGAAATAAACAAAGAGAAACAATGCTGGCATCTGCACACTCAAGACCCATAGGTTTTGGAGATGAACTAAAACCAACCCATAGAATGTCTGGGTCAGCGTTTTTAATAATAATAATAATTTTCACCAAAGTTGGGATAGTTGTTGGAAAGGTCAAGGTTATTGGTGCCAACTGTCAAAATCTAGATTTTTTTTTTTACTGATTTGCATCAACCTTGGCACACATATGGAGGTGGATTCTGGAAATCCAGGCGAAGTCAAATTTGCTGGAGGTCAATCAATGGGGTCAAGGTCCTATCTGCCTGTCTGTTGGCCAACTCCTCCGAGATCCATTTCCAACAAATTTAGTGTGTCAATGAAGGCTGACCCCCAAAATTTCCCTTAATTAATTAATTTTGGCAAAGGTCAAAGTCAAGAAATTCAATTTTCAATGCCATTCAGACCAAATGAGGGGCACACCCCTAGCTGGACTCCGGAAATGAACCGGTAAACTCAGCCAGAGGTCAACCATCTGGGTGACAGCCAAGGCCACGGAGGACAAATGTCAGATTGCCCTCACCCTTATTGTCTTCATGCCCATGTGTAGTATTATCTAGTAAAAGTAAGGACCACAAAAGGAAAAATAGCATGATTAGACCTGACCCAAAATAGGGCCGACCTTAAAAGATCCATTCAGTGGGAAGACATCAGTGTGTAGCACCCAAAGCAAATTAAAAATGCACCATGATTGTTTTGGAACATCTCAAGTTTTCACACAGTTCACCTCAGCGCACCTTTTTCACTGAACCACAAGATCTGAACTGCACAAGTCTCTCAGGTCCACTGTGTTCCACTCAGGTGCTTAACATATTGACTCAGATCTAAGACTGATCTGAAATTAAATCTGAGATCAATCATTAGTGATTGATCTCTGCTCCCCTCCACAGCATGTCTTTTCCTGGTTCTCTCCCTCAGCCCCAACCAGTCCCAGCAGAAGACTGCCCCTCCCTGAGCCTGGTTCTGCTGGAAGTTTCTTCCTGTTAAAAGGGAGTTTTTCCTTCCCACTGTTGCCAAGTGCTTGCTCACAGGTGGTCGTTTTGACTGTTGGGGTTTTTCTGTAATTATTGTATGGCTTTTGCCTTACAATATAAAGCGCCTTGGGGCAACTGTTTGTTGTGATTTGGCGCTATATAAATAAAATTGATTTGATTTGATTTGATTTAAATCTGCATCTGACCCGACTAGACAACTGGGACGGGCTGTACTCGGAGGACCAGAAGGATTCTGTGATGACCTGCTGAATTTTAAAACCACAAGAGGCTTTCCTCATCACGCCACACCACAAAATGCCCCATGCCCCAATAAATTTTAAAGGGTTTTTTCCCCCAATCAAAATGGTCTAATTAATAAAACACTAAATCTTTCACTGTTCAAAATGTATTAATAATCTTCAGGATTCGGCTTAAATGTCACATCTTGAGCCAAACTCAACATTTTCAGCAGGTTTTGTGAGAATCTGGTTTTAGTAATGCAGGATTTCACTCACAAAACAAATGTGCTACTTTACAAAGTAAATGTTTTAATAACGTCTTGGCTCTGCTTGTTTGTCTTGACGTGAAAATGTAATGAAATCTACATGACTTCATGAATATTTGTGGGAGTAACATAGCATATATTATTTCAATTCATTTGTTTTAGACTAATCCTTAAAAACAAACTAACAAATGTAGCTTTAAAAAAAACTATTGTCACTACTTACATACTTATTTTCTGTTGTTTAAAACTAGTGGATAGATTCTCACGTTAATGATATTTGTCAGTTTGTATAACGTTTTTATTCGGTTTTTGATTTTGATATTTAGATATTCTATTTATTGTTATGTTTTGTCTGTGGAGAGCACTTTGAAAATCTCTGATAGCTCAATTTAACTACAGCTGTAAGCTAGCAATAGCGGGTATAGAAAACAGATGGATGGATGGTGTTAACCTGTAGCCTAGTGCAGTTAGTTGCTATTTTAATGTTGGCTGATTGTCATTACAACACTAGGCTAGCTGTTCCTGGTTAAGAAATTATTTAACCACACAAGTTGGCTTTGTTTGGGACAGTCGTTTATTGAAAGTGGCTTGTTTGCTAGTTGTCGTGTGTTTGTGGTTTGCTACTGAAAGCTTGCCAGCTAATGTTAGCTGATCAAAAAGGCAGAGTGTAGAACTGAAAAAAAAACCAAACTTGCAAATTAAAAAAAAAAATGCAAGCGATAAAGTGCACGGGGTTAGAATCTCATACACTAGACTGTTTTTCTTTCTTTTCATAAAGAAAGTTTATTGTAATTGTTGTGATGCCTTACGGTGCGAAGAAAAACAGTCTTTTTGCTGCCAGTTTGGCGGGGCCAAAATAGACCAGAAGTCTATTTCATACAAATGCTGAGCGACGTGACACAGCGACTGCCAATCAGAGTGAAGACGCCATGTGACTTCAGCTGGTTGTTTGCCTGAACAAATTAATCCAAGATGGTGCAACACACTCCGAAAGAATTGCATTTCTGTGTAAATCCAATATGTTTCCCGTATATTTTATAAAGGTTATCGAGAAATAAACATTGAAATCTAAAAATACTGTATTTTGTAACCAAATAACACATTTGAAGTAATTTACAAGACATCTTACGGTGATGTAGCATCTATGTGAACACCACAGGAATGCCCATCAAGCGACAGCCTGTCGCCGTCATTTGTAGCTAATGTGACTGTAGGGTTAAGTGAATAAGTTGATATAGAAAATGTAGGAATGAGTGATACCTTTTATGAAACACCATTTAAAATCATCTTATTAACAGGCTTTTGTCTTGCCTTTTTTTGTATGTAGCACAAAAGTAACGAAAATTAATCAGATTACTTTACACTGATATTGCAATAAACGGATTAGGTTACCGACTGCTTTTTCAGCAGATATTCAGTAATTGTGTCACAACACATTTTTTGAAAGTAACCCTCTGGACTCTGTAAATAAAGATTACGCGTTATAGTGTCGTAGCATTCTGGCACTGGGTGAAAAATGCTGACATTCACAATCACTCATGCGAACAAAGTGGAGCCAGAGACCAAGGATAAAACTGATATTAAAGTGAGGAAGCATCAGGAACAGGTGTTAAATGACCCTCAGATGATCACTTTGTAGAAGTGAGGCACCAATGTCAGACTCATAAAGCACTAACGTGATAGGGGAGATCTCAGAACTTGCCCTTATCTATATGACAACCGACCCAACATAAAATCAAATCACAACCAACAATGATGAAACAGAAACATTAACAACCTTCAGCACACAGACTTCTACTGCAGGGGTCACTTAAGCAAATATAGCCAACACGGTTTAACAGGTCTTCAAAAACACTGTTACCTAGAAAAGGTAACGAATACATACGAGGTCTATTAGAAAAGAATCCTACCTTTTTATTTTTTTAAAAACTATATGGATTTGATTCATATGTTTTTACGTCAACCAAGCTTGAACCTTCGTGCGCATGCGTGAGTTTTTCCACGCCTGCCTCTCGCAAACTCTCGCATGCCCACGAGGGTTCAAGCTTGGCTGATGTAATCACACGTGATTCAAATCCATATGGTTTTTTAAAAGAATAATAAGGTCGGATACTTTTCTAATAGACCTCGTAGAATATGGAGGAATGTTGTAACGGAGGTAGAGAGGGCAATAACCTTATGAAGTAGAACTCATTCACCTGTATGGATGTTATTACCTACATTTATGCCATCTACACCACAATCACACATATAATTCTCTTTGAAGTGCTATCTAATATAATTGCATCCTCATTATACTCTATATTGTACTTTGTACAGCACTTCTTCCTTTTTCTGTTGCTCACCTTAAGGCTCCTATTTTAATTTTTATGTTAAACACTTCTAATGTATCCTTCTTGACATTTTAAGAACACTAGCCATTGTATGTTGTATAGACGGTAAAGCCTACGGAGGCGTTTCCTTTTATTTTCAGTTATATATCAAATTATATCATCTGAGAGCTACATATTAATCTATAATCACCATGTTAAGAATAAACCTAACATGTACAAGGTGTTTAAGATATCTTAATTTTAGATGGTAATCATCTTGTGTAACTACATTTGTATGTTTGTTAGCAGTATATCTTAACAATGCCTAATCTAATTTGGATTATTTTGAGTTCGGTTCAGACAGGTCCACAATCAATGTCAGAGGCCAATGTCAAATTTCCGTACTCATGCTAATATGTAGGTAAATTTAAGCAAATTAATTCAGCTATTTTATTGTTTGTGAACCTGACTGTTTAAAAAACGTTTTTTTCATGAGTGCAGTTCTAGCCTGTTCTCTGTTGTTTGAGTTTTATCGTATGATCTTTATTACGATTTGCACAGAGTTTGTTCTTGATTAAGGAACAAACTGATAAAATCTCAAGAATGATCCAGATTTTCCTCACAATTTTACATGATCTCTGTCTCAAAAAGGGTCAAATTGTGCTAAATAAATCTTTTACACATATATTGTTATGGTTTGCACATTTCAAAACTATGCTGTTGTTATTATAGGACTTATCACCTCCGTATCTTTCTGTTTTGCCTATAAATGTATATCTGCTATGGTACTTTAGTTGTAAATGGTGCAAAACATGATCACTTTAACCTTGTGAAATAGGTTATTTTCCCAGTAGACTGCCTTGTGATGTCATAAAGATCTATAGATGCCTTGCTAATAAACAAAGACACCATTGGGCCTTTGCCAAGGCGTTGCCCCCTTCTGAAAGCCTATTACAGAATGTAAATCATGCATTCATTTACCCCTTCATTGACTCCATTGCTACCTCTGCCAAAAGAGGTCATGCATTTTAATTTGCCTGTTGTTTACATGATTGTTAGCGGAATTACTCAAACAGATTTCAGCCAACGTCTGTGAAACTTGGAGGAAAGATCAATCATGGGAAGATGACCAATCCATTATATTGAGAGATAATCTGTCTTTAATTATACTTATTCTGCCAGATTTTGGCTCAATTACAGAGCTCTGCAGGCACAGCTGAAAGCAGCTACTTTTGAGTTTTATTCCTCTACAATGCATTGCCATTGTAGCGCTTTTGGTTAAAGCTGCATTTAAACATGAAGGTTTCATTCGTACACCAGGGTTTTTTTTTAACTAGAAAACCAATTTGTCAAACGTCCATGAAGTCTAAAGTGGAGGGATTAATCGCGGAAATCACCTCCTGAGCTAAGGGGCTTGAATTAAAACTGGCAGGCTTTCGATGTCGTGATTGGCATAAATTCAGTGTTATTGTCAATGAAGGTGCAATATTATGGGACGCTTACATAAGACTCTTATTTACTGCACGCAAATCAACCCCATGTGTATAACAAGCGGTCCCTCTAAAGGTCCACTCACATCATACAATTACATCGATTGAACGAAAAATGGCCCAGTCTCAATTTCTAGCCTAGGCCTGCTCGATGAGTTAAAATGACAGTAACTCATATGTGGACGTGATGACCCACATCGGACATCCATGTTCACATCTCTTTACAACACTGTCCAGCATCCAAAACCATACCCCACCATCGCTAGATAATAGGCCAAAATATCTGATGTCGGTAGAATTCTGAGCATACAACCAACAAAGATACTCTTAGTTACTCGAGCCATGAGCATTCTGTGTTAATTTCAAACATATATGATGCCCATCTTCCAAAATTAAAGCGACACAGCAGTAAAATGATACAGCCAGGCAGCAGTTTTTGGTGATGAAAAATAAAGCTAATGCGGAAGTGACAAATTCTGCAGTTAATGGCCACTTGAGGGTTGCTGCAAAAGTGAGTCAATCCCTATAGAACTCCATGTTAAAGTGTCCACCTTTGCAGCAGAAATAAACTATAAAAAATAGGTCTCCATAGCTAGGACCCCAACTGTATGAAGAGTATTTATATAAGTCATTGTTTAAGCCATTTTTAGCCATAAAGTTATGAATTACTGAGGCATGCTTGCTTTGAGTGGCAGCGCATGTGCGATCCAGGAACCCAACCGCTAACATTTACCGCTAGCTGCTGTGGACTTGACCACTTCTGCCTTTCTGAGTATTTTATTACAAATATCTGAGATAATATGGTTTACTTATAGTTAACTGTACTAACAGACCATCTTACTTCCACTAAGTGAAATTTTAGTATTTAATATTTATGTTAACACTGCTAGCACTAATTAGCATGTATTGATAGCTTGGTAATTTTGCCTACATTGATGCTGCCATATTAATAAGGCTACATACTGGTCATAGTTTTTTAAGACTTGTTCACAAATAACCCGTTATAAATACAACTAGCCAGTCCACAAAAATGTGTTCATCAAACACCTAAACTGAAGATTACCTAGCATGTTAGCCTTAGCTACCTTGGTAACTTTGAACTAGGTGGACCATGCTGGTCTTTGCCCATTTATTGGTTTGCCAGGAGTTTGGTGGACTCAGGTGCTGCCCAGATGGTGACACCCAGACTAGTTTCATGGTATTAGATCATGATACGTCATGAAATGACATAGATTTGTGTGATGGTGCAGTCTAACCCTAACGTTAACACGTTAACCCAAGGCGGGTCTGAAAAACATGCTAGTCTAATGGCAGTTCGTGATCCATTAGGTTGTGATACCATCACGAAAATCTACTACGTTTCATGAGGGTATCATGATTTGATAATTTAGATCACTTTATGTAATGCCATTATGAACCGTGATGCCTTTTTATAAAGACACCCCATTTGAGCTTCAAAGCAGCTGTTCAGAAAACATATGGGTGATGTCACAGAGGGTTTGTCCCTTATATATACACAATATACGGATAAAATATCAAATATGGGGGGTGGGAGGGGGCAGTATAGGCATAGGACCAACCCAAAGAAGAATACTTGACTTGGACAATAACAAAATGAAAATGTCTGATGAAACTGTGTGAGTTTGTTCTCAGTTCTGTTAACATGTGGATTTAACTTGACAAATATTTCAGAAAAATGACAAGAAAGATGTCAACCAGAGACAATGCAACACTAATCTGCCCCCTAGTGGATAAAGCAGTTTCATTTAGCACAACTAAAGTGATCACTGTTTGTTTTGACCGGACTTTCTGACATTTTCTAAACGTATCCAACTTTTCAAACTGGTTTACATACAGGAAACAATCTCGTAAGTTATTTATAAGTTGCTAACAAAAATTAAGCGTGCATGCTCTTTACAGAGTCGAGAAGCAGATGCATGGTTGAAAAAAAGAGGAGACAATATTGAGCAGCAAGTTTGTTTGCAAAGCAAAAAGGGATAAAGATCAGATCAAACCTTAAGCCCTCATTGATGCCTAAAAAAATATAGCATGCAGAAAAAGCACTGGACTCACTTTTCTTTCTGTTCTTTCACTTCTTTCTTTGACCTGAAACACAGCAACAAACGAACACGACATTAGATCACAGCGTACTGTTTGCTGGTAATTGGAGACACACCATCGGGATCAGGAGTGACATCACCTGCCGTCAAACCGCGATTAAAACCGGCTTTCGCTTTCTAGTCCCTCATGCAGTAACAGTGAAAGAGTCATTGGGAAAGACACACACACACATACGCAAATAAAAGTACAATAGCAGGTCGTCAGTGTGTTTCACTTCTCGTCCGTGTGACGACCGTGCTGCTGATAGCAGAACGTGGAGCAATAAATCCGCCAGCACGCTCGGTGTTAGGCAACAGACTTTCAGTCAGAGGTCACGGACGAAACCTTCTGTTCAACACGTTGCTTCAGAACGTGCAGCTGAATAAATGTGTGCGCACACGCTGCAACAAAACCTTTCCATCTAACAACCAAGCATTTACTTTAAAAATAACCGGCCATTAAATGTAACGCCAATTTCAAAATCCAAACTCCAAATCTGTGATACAATAAAGGTGAGAAAAAGCACCAAATTCTAACATTTGTGCGGCTGAAGCAGAAGAATGTTTAACTGCTTCATGCACTAAGTATGAATATTCAACAGGTGGTTCCAAAATATTTTCTTGCGACACCTCTGCCTACGATGCCCGTCACACCCTCGTCAATGATGCGCACCCTTTTTTGTGATCCTCCCCTTTAGCATTTGTTGTAACCTTATAAAGTGTGTACAAAATTATCAAGAGCACAAACGGTATGTACCTTCTCACCTTCGACTGTTACTCTTAAAAAGCAGTTTTTAACAACAAAATCCTTCATGCACTTATAGAGAGTACAAAAGATTACTTTTTTCCATTTTAGTGCCCAATCTAATCCCCTCCCTTCTCCCTACCACTTCACCCTTTCACTCATTTTGCACTGTCACGAGAAAGTAGGCGAAAGGAGAGTAGTGGGATTGAGCTTTAGACTTTTTCTGGGTTTTACATAATCTCACTTGCTCAGCAGAGTTTGTACATTTTGTACATGAAATGTCATTTTGCTCTGGAAATATTACCAAAACCAAACCTGGAAAGCTTTCTCGTCTATATTAAATTATAATGCCCATGTAAATCAGATTAAATCCAATTTTCTTCTAGTCATCCGTCTGTGTATGCAGGCAGAGATATCAGAACAGGACAGTGTATCATTTCAAGTTGAGCAAAGCCTATTGTTTTATTTTGTATATGGCCGACAATGAAGGTTATTCTGTTATCGGCTAAAAATTACAAAATTGCTTTTGTTCCCTTGTGGGCTGGGCCATCCTATCTGATGCCTGGATAAGATTTGTGGTGAGATATAACTACAATAAAACAACCCAAAATATAAAAGTCTGGCTCTGGTGTAGGTGTGTTGTAATCTGCAAGAACATTAATAATTATACGAGGTCTATTAGATAAGAAACCGACACTTTTATTTATTTTTTTACCTATATGGATTTGAATGACATGCGATTCCACCAATCATGCTTGAACCCCTCGTGCGCATGCGTGAGTTTTTTCACGCGTGTCGGTGACGTCATTCCCTGTGGGCAGCCTTGAGTGAGATGTGGTCCCGCCCTCATCGGCTGAATTCCTTTGTTTCACACGCTGCTCGAGACGGTGCACGTTGCTTATCAAAATTTGTCTGGACCTGTGATGAATATCCAGTGGACACTATTCGAGAAATTAAGCTGGTTTTCGGTGAAAAGTTTAAACGGCTGAGGAGAGATTATGGGTGTTTCTGTCGGTGGTAAGGACTTCCCACAGAGCAGGACGTCCTGCAGCGCTTCCAGGCGCCGTCGTCGCCTGTTTCGACCTGAAAAACATCCTAATTTTAAGGCTTAATTCACCCAGGACGTCGTGAGAGAACAGAGAAGATTCAAAAGAGGCCATCATGAGGACTTTATGCGGACATTCCACTGTTTAAGGACATTGTTTAATGAAAGACGTGCGCTCAAATTCGCCGAGTCATTCCGTGACGACTCGGCGAATCTGTGTGCACCGCGACAGAAAACACCTCCGTGTTGAAAACCATTTGTAAAAATTCAGGCGGCTTTTGATGGCGGTCAACAAGTGAGTAACTGGAAAATTGTTTAACAGCTTGGGGCATGTTCCAACTTGCCCGTTAAGGTTTCCAACGGAGGGTGTGTTCCTGTCGCGACCCCCCGCGGTCGGGGTCCGGCCCGACATGCGACTCTGCCCGCACGGTCTTTCATTACAAAATGTCCGTTAACAAGGGAATGTCCGAATAAACTCCTCATGCCGACTTCTCTGAAAGTTCTCTGTTCTCTGACGACTTCCTGGGTCAACAGAGCCTGAAATGTGGAAGTTTTCAACTTGAAACGGCGAGACACTGCCGCCTCGAAGCGCAGATCGCCGTTAGGCGCCGTGGGCCGTCCTTAAAGCGACACTACCAGACCAAAATCTCTCATCAGCCGTTAAAATTTTTACCGAAAACCAGCTGAATTTATCGAATGGTGTCCACTCAGTTGTGCCTTACAGTTTTGAAAAAAATTGATCAAACAAGCAGCAGTCTCTGAGCCATTCCTAAACAATGAAAAATCGACGAGAGGGTGGGCGACTCCTCACTTAAAGACTGCCCACAGGCGAATGACGTAACCGACAGGCGTGAAAAAACTCTTGCATGCCCACGAGGGTTCAAGCATGTTTGATGTAATCACACGTGATTCAAATCCATATGGTTTTTGAAAAAAATAATAAGGTTGGATACTTTTCTAACAGACCTCGTTTATTATAACACTTTTATGACTTGTGCATTGTGGCTACATGCACTTTGTGTAGATTTGTTGAATTGTGTTTGCATTCATCAAGTGTCAATGCCCAATCACTAGCTCCCCTGCTATGCTACTGCTAACTTTTGAGGAGACAGGAGTAGCCAATATCCAAAATGGAGATGCTAGCATGTCATTTACTGTAACTTCATTTAAAAATGCTCTGTCCTACCAAAATATAAACACTTCCAAAACAAGCATTTTTCATTGAGTTTGTTCAGTCTGGATAGTACAAATATGTCCAATTCATGTAAATAAATCATAAACAATAACAACAAACCATGCTAGTGTGGGCCTGCTGGCTAATGTCTATGTTAGCTTGGCAACTTAACATGTAACTAGCTCCAAACTGATTTTTTTTAAACTTGTTTAAAGTGAATGAATTATTCAGCTTATGCATGTTTATCAGATAACAGGCTGTTGCTATTTTGCTCATTTTTACCATACTTTGTGATATAGAGTTGCACATGATTAGCTAAGAACGACAGCCTCGGCAGGTCTGACAGAAAGCTGCTATTTCACCAATAATCCAACCAAAACCATTCTGCCAGCATGAAGCTGTTATAGTTACAGTAGCTATCATTACAGGTAAGTGTTAAAATATTTTTTTCAAAGTATTGTATGGGTTCCGAACACTATATCAGTAGACATGTTAAACTCGTTTTTTATCATCAGTGCATCTCTCATTTGTTAAATACTTACAGCTGCATCTATTCACTTTACTACTAACTGTTAAGTTTAAAGATATATAAAAACATAAAACAACTGAAAAGATTATTAATGTGTTTCAGTAATTAATTTCACACAAAAAATTTGGTCCAGGTATTTGAATTTACAGTAAATTATATTAGGAAACGACATATCTGCCATTGTATTCTGGTACTGTAAATCTCACATGTACATCATTAAGTATATCTCTGTAAGAAAGTAAACTAATTGATATATTGTGAACATAAAAGTGGACTCTTAAAACTTATTTAGAATAAATTTACCCACTGTTTATGGTCCTGTATTTTCACTGGTCTACTCAGTTCTTAGGAAATACCACAAAACCAAAAGTATACCTGTACTGTAACTATTGTTGTGTAACTATAGACTAATATACACAACTACATTATTTTAGTAGAAATAATATAGCTGTTGTAGAATTGCAGATATAATTGATATAGTTGCTTGATAGACAGACAAATTGGTAGATTGATCATTACTTTCAACTTAAGCTACAAAACGTTAAAGCAATCACAAACTCAGATAATGAAATAAGCATACAGTACTTATCTATTGTATATCTTAGAGCAGTTGTGTAGCTCTCACAGTGACCTCATCATACCACATGGGGGAAAAAAGATTAGCTGTTACTCACTGTACCCACACAAATGTATCTTTACTTTACTTAAGAAAACTGATATAAATTGTATCAACTGAAGAATTTTTTATGGGACACTGTTGAACCTGTTGCACTCACGAAAATAGACACACCCTTTTTGTTAAATGGGTCATGTTATAAAAGAAGCAGAGTTTGATGAAAGTTCAACACAAAACAACAATGTTGCTGCTGCTTTTGTACTAATTGTTAGTATTATAATAATTGTTGCAGTAGCAGGTGCAAACGCACAGCTATAAACAACCGCTATTACAATAAATGTTAGTAATGCCATTAATATCCCTTTGCATGAACATAAGAGTCTGTAAATGAAGTGTTAGTCAGATAATCTACCAATAATAATAATAATGATATAATGTCACAAATATTATTACAATTGCAGATGAAATTATCTAGGGAATTCAATTACTGTTGTAACAATTACTACAATCACAGTCGAGTTTAGCATGCATTTGCACATTTATGAGTTTCATAGGCAATTTTGAAGCACTTTAGTAATTATTACAAGTTGTTAGGTTTGATGAACAAGTTTTTGAACAAGTTGTTAAGTTTCATGTGAAATTTCTTCCGCTCTTAAGATTTAACAATGGTGGTCGAGTTTGTCCTGCATTTGTGCATTTGTGAGTTTCATGCACAATTGTTGTAATAATTAGCCCAATATTAGTGAAACTTTTTGTCCAATTTCTCTTGCTGTTGTAATATTTATGACAACACTGATTGAGTTTGTAATGCATTAGTGTATTTGTGAGATTCTTGCACAATTGTTGCAATAATGATCCCAATACTGGTGAAACGTCTGTCCAGTTTCTCTTGTTATTGTAATGTTTGTTACAACACTGGATGGGTTCGCCATGCATTAGTGCATTTGTGAGTTTCATGCACAATTGTTGTAATAATGATCCTAATATTGGTGAAATGTCCTGTCCAGTTTCTCTTGCTATTGTAATATTTTTTTTATAACATTTGGTTGGGTTTGCCATGCATTTGTGAATTTCATGCACAAATCTGCCTATTGTAATGATTATCCCAATATTGGTGAAACTTCCTGTCCAATTTCTCTTGCTATTGTAATATTTGTTACAACACTGGTTGGGTTTGCCATGCATTTGTGAGTTTGTGAGTTTCATGCACAAGTTTGTCCACTGTTGCAATATTTATCCCAATTTTGGTAAAATGTCTTGTCCAATTTCTCTTGCTATTGTAATTTTTTGTTACAACACTGATTGAGTTTTCCATACATTTGTGCATTTGTGAGTTTCATGCACAGTTTTGCCCATTGTTGTAATAATTATCTCAATATTGGTGAAACTTTCTGTCAAATTTCTCTTGTTAGTGTAAAATTTGTTACAACACTAGTTGGGTTTGCCATGCATTTGTACATTTGTGCATTTCATGCACATTTTTGCCATTTGTTGAAATAATTATACCAAAATTGGTGAAACTTCTTGTCCAGTTTCTCTTTCTGTTGTAATATTTGTTACAACACTGGTTGAGTTTGTCCTTCATTTGTGCACTTGTGAGTTTCATGCACAATTCTGCCCAATGATGTAATAATTATCACAATGTTTGTGTTTCATGTACAACTTCTCCTGCTGTTGTAACATTTGTTCCAATAATGGGCAAGTTTACTGTGCATTTGTAAGTTTCATGTGCAATTTCTCCCACCCACTGCAATATTTATTACAATAGTGGTCAAATTATACATGCATTTGTACGTTTCTCGTGTATTTCCACCACCTATTGTAATAATTTACAGGAAAGTGATCATCTCATTATGAACAGATTTTTAAAAATGTGGGTCAAACGTTACACGATGTGGTTGACTGATCTTTGAGCCATCATGTGTGTGCAGAGCTGCATTGTGTTGTTGAATGTGTGTGTTTTTGTGGGTTTCTTACCTACACTCACATGCGCTGTGTTCAGTAAAAGACATGAATATATCATTTTGTTGTCGTAGGAGATTTATTCTTTTAATCTGTGGGGGAAAAGAAGCAAGAGAGAGAGAGAGAGAATTAGTTTTAAAGAGAAATTTTGAATGTTTTACAGATTTCTTAGTGTCACAACTTTTGGGCCAGATGGACAGAAATCCACAAAAGGTCAAACACACACAAATTGAAGTTTAGAAAAGAATTCTGCTTTTTTTTTGCATGAGTTCAAGATCATCTTACAGCAATTCATTAATGTTTAAGCATAAAAAAAAAAAAAAAATCTCAAAATGTTGATTGAAATCTGAATGCTGAGATTATGAGAGAAAATGAAACTTGCAACAAGACTTTATAGTGATGTTAAAAAAAAAAAGTATAACAAGCAAACAGGTATAAAAGTCAGATCTCATTCCATGTTTTTTTTTCTCTCTGCCAAAATCTGATAATGGTTCAAGATGCAGGCTTTGGTTTTGTACAATGATCCAGACAATCAAGATTTTGCTAGTTTTGATTGCACAGCATCAAATAAAATAATCTGAGATGACACTGTGCGGGTCAATCATGGAACAACAGGGAGAAAAAAAAATTATTTTGTGTTCATTGTTAAACTAAAGTCACACCAGAGGGGCATTTGGTCGAACCACAGGAGTCCTTAAGAGTCAGATCAAAACTGAAACTGGATTCAGTACGACACTTTGTGCAATATAATGATTTGATTTGACTGATAACTTAATGTTTTACAAGAATTGCAATGACTCAGAGCTGGAGAAGCGCTGATGTTAAAATTAACAGAATACTACCCCCGCCCCCTCCCCTTCTACCCAGATGTGACACTCACCTCCTTGAAACTAAAATCCTGCCTTCCTTATGTAACTGCAACACTTTGGCAGAAATAATGTCCTTTTTTGGTTTTCGGCCTGGAACCAAATGCACATTTGCAACTGGTGCTATTGAGACACTCCCGACTCTAACTCACAATCTAATTAAGTCGAGTGCATCTTAATATCATGGGAAATGCATGCAGATTACCCAAAATCACATTTGACTGAATTAAAGTAATGTGACCAGAGTGCAGGAAGAGTCATCAAAAGTGTCATGTTAACAGTCATAGCTGGAGCACCAAGAGGGACCATGGACACAGGGCATGACCTGCTACATCAGATTCACCATACCCCCCCATTGTTGTCCCAGATGGTATCAGAGCATTTCCCGCTTGGTCATCCCACTCCTCCCCCAAGTCATTTCTTCCCTGTCTTCCATCTGCCCTTTTTACCTCCGGTCCTTTTCCCCATAGGTCATTTTCCCCCGTAGGCCATTTCCTCTCTCTCCTTTTCCCCGTAGGCCATTCCCCCCAGCCCTTGTTTCCTCCCGTCATTTCTCCCCAGATCATTTTCCTCCATAGATCATCCCCCCGGTCCTTTTCCCATGTAGGTCATTTCCCCCAGCCCTTTTCCCCCCGGTCATTCCCCCATAGGCCATTTCCCCCGGTCCTTTTTCCCCGTAAGTCATTTCCCCCCTAGCCCATTTCCCTCTGGTCCTTTCGCCCCATAGGTCATTTCCCATGGCCCTTTTTTCCTCCGGTCATTCCCCTTGGTCCTTTTCCTCTGTAGATCATTTCCCTCTGGTCCTTTTCCCCTGTAAGTCATTTCCCCCCAGGCCATTTCCCCCTGGTTCTTTTCCTCCGTAGATCATTTCTCTCCAGTCCTTTCCCCCCATAGGTCATTTCCCATGGCCCTTTTTTCCTCCGGTCATTCCCCTTGGTCCTTTTCCTCTGTAGATCATTTCCCTCTGGTCCTTTTTCCCTGTAAGTCATTTCCCCCCAGGCCATTTCCCCCTGGTTCTTTTCCTCCATAGATCATTTCATCTGGTCCTTTTCCCCTGTAGGTCATTTCCCATGGCCGGTTTTTCCTCTGGTCACTACCCAAGAGCCCCCCCCCCAGAGGTCATTTCCCCCCGGTCCTTTTCCCCTCTAGGGCTCCCTGTGCTAACCTAATTAAAGCGATCACAATCAGCACTGAACTGCTGCAATGTAACATTGGGAATGTAGATGTTGCATCATAAATGAAGTATACTAACACTTTTGAAAGCAACACTGAAAGTTTTATAAAAGGTCATATCCTTGTTAGTTGATTGTTAGACTAATTGTAAAATCATATAAAACGTGCGTTTACTGACATATTCACCATTTCTCTGGTTGTCTCACCATGGATAATAAGGTTACTTCCACGTGAGGAAATTCCAAGCTAATTCATGAGGGGTACACTTATGTAAAGCAAAAAAAAAAAAAAAAAAAAAAAAAAAAAACCTTAGCAAATGATGTGATAAGTTAAAAAGTGAATATAGAAAAAGGCAACAGCAACCAATGCGGAGCTAAAAAGACCGGGGACATGACCGGGGGAAATGTCCTAGAACTTTCAGACGGTTGTATAGTCAAATGATTCCCACATACAAAACCATTTCCCCTCTGTATTAGTTTCAACCAGAATGTTGTGTGGGCCGCTGAAGAGGAGGTACTGCTGGCCCACCACCACCAGAGGGCGCCCTGTCTGAAGTGCGGGCTCCAGGCACCAGAGGGCGCTGCCGCCTCACAGGAGCAGCCGGGGTGACAGCTGTCACTTATCGCCTACGACAGCTGTCACCAATCATCTGATCAGCAGTGGTATATCAGCAAGACGACATCTCCACCTCTTTGCTGAGATATCGCTCTACCTAGGAGGTACAGTACTCAGCCGAATGTGTTGTCTTTTTGACATTAACACTTTGTTACTTTTGTGCGTTAAATAGCAGACATTCTTCCGACGAGAGGTGGAGGTGGTTTTCCCCGCCATACGGGTTGCTGGGTGCAAACGCACCCACATTTAACTGTTTTTGTTCCTCGCAAGCAGTACCAGATCCGACTGCGGAGGCCAGTGGCCACCTGGGAGTTCGGGCTTGGCGGCTCCAGTATTCCCGGGGTTCAGTGGCGGAGGAAATCGTGTGGTTCCGGTTCTGCTTTGGAAGACGTCCTCTTATCTTCGAGCTGCCCACGTGACACATTTTGTGAATTGACTTCTTTGTCTATTGTTTGTAATCTGTTGTGTTTGTGTGGCTATTCACAACAGTAAAGTGTTGTTATTTGACTTCCTCCATTGTCCGTTCATTTGCGCCCCCTGTTGTGGGTCCGTGTTCCTACACTTTCCCAACAGGATATTTCGGCCAGCGTCATGGACTCCGAGGGGCGTCACCCGGCTGTTGAACGACCAATGGGAGAGCAGGGAGCACAGGCGTCTGCAGGAGACGTGATTGGTGAGCTGCAGCACATTCTCACCGCCTTTACGGCTCGGTTGGATCAAATGACTGAGCAAAACATCCTCCTGAACCGCAGGGTGGAGGCTCTCTCCGCACAGATGGCGGCGAGCGCTCAGGGCGCTGCTGCAGCTCGTCCTCCTGCCGACCCTGTGCAGGATATAAACGTTCCAGTGGTGGTTCAACAACCCCTCCCACCATCCCCTGAAGCATACATAAGCCCTCCTGAGCCGTACGGAGGTTGTGTGGAGACGTGTGCGGATTTTCTTATGCAGTGTTCGCTCGTCTTCGCACAACATCCCGTCATGTACGCGTCAGAGCTAGTAAAAATAGCTTATGTGATTGCTCTGCTTCGGGGTAAAGCACGGGCCTGGGCTACGGCGCTCTGGGAACAGAACTCACCGGTTGTTATCCAGCATACACTGGGTTTTGTGGGGGAGTTCAGAACAGTGTTTGATCACCCTAACAGAGGAGAGACCGCTTCAAACCGTGCTGCTGTCAATGGAGACCGGGACGCGAGAGCGCAGCCCGCTTATGCAGTCAACTTCCGAATCGCGGCTGGCGAGGTCCGGCTGGAATAACGTTGCGCTCCGCGCCCCTTCATAAACGGACTGTCATTGGTTCTGAAGGCAGAGCTGGTAGCTAAGGAGGAACCGCGGGAGTTAGATGGGCTTATCGATCCGTTATAACGGTTAGACAATCGGTTGGAGGAACGCCGTCGGGAGCGAGGCGAAGGACATGACCGGATACGCGCCGCCCCTCTCCTTCCGGGTTCGAAAGGGGCCACCCTCCCCACGCTCCACAGTTGCGCGCTTTGTGGGGCAACA
Source organism: Thalassophryne amazonica (assembly GCF_902500255.1). Lineage (NCBI taxonomy): Eukaryota > Metazoa > Chordata > Actinopteri > Batrachoidiformes > Batrachoididae > Thalassophryne > Thalassophryne amazonica. The sequence goes on along the minus strand of NC_047123.1, from coordinate 25,818,182 downwards.
GCTCCCCCTGCTGACGTTGTTAGGGAAACGCACAGGCCAAAATGGGGAAGCTGATCCATGAGAGGTTTTTCCTCTGCAGCTCAACTGAGCACACAACAGAGAAACTGCCCCAAACGGCCAAAACGACAACACTCGCCCTTAGAGACTGGGCTCAGGGGGGGTCAACACATTCAAGTGAGACACACACAAATTGCCACACGACTCCCAGTCACAATCCTGAGCGGGTGATTAAAACCTTCAGCCCGAGCACTGGTGGACACGGGGTCAGAAGGGAATCTGCTAGACAGCAGATGGGCAAGGGAGGTAGGGCTCCCTCTGGTGGCGCTTCCTTCGCCGTTACAGGTGCGGGCACTAGATGGCACCCTCCTCCCTTTACTCACACACAAGACACAACCAGTAACTCTGGTGGTGTCTCGAAACCACCGGGAGGAGATTGAGTTTTTTGTAACTCCTTCTACCTCCCGCGTGATTTTGGGCATCCCATGGATGTTGAAGCACAATCCCCGGATTGATTGGCCGTCTGGGGTGGTGGTTCAGTGGAGCGAAACCTGCCATCTGGGGTGTTTAGGATCCTCGGTTCCTCCCGGTTCACAGGCTAAGGAGGAGGTCAAAGTCCCTCCCAATCTGACGGCAGTGCCGGTTGAGTACCACGATCTTGCTGACGTCTTCAGTAAGGATCTGGCACTCACCCTTCCCCCGCACCGTCCGTACGATTGTGCCATTGATTTGGTTCCAGGCGCTGAGTTCCCATCCAGCAGGCTGTACAACCTCTCACGACCTGAGCGCGAATCAATGGAGACCTACATCCGGGACTCATTAGCTGCCGGGCTGATCCGGAACTCCACCTCCCCGATGGGGGCAGGTTTCTTTTTTGTGGGCAAGAAAGATGGTGGACTTCGTCCATGTATTGATTACAGGGGACTGAATGAGATTACGGTTCGCAACCGATACCCGTTGCCATTGTTAGATTCCGTGTTCACCCCCCTGCATGGAGCCAAAATCTTTACTAAGCTGGATCTTAGAAATGCGTATCACCTGGTTCGGATCCGGAAGGGAGACGAATGGAAGACGGCATTTAACACCCCATTAGGTCACTTTGAGTACCTGGTCATGCCGTTCGGCCTCACCAACGCCCCCGCGACGTTCCAAGCCTTGGTTAACGATGTCTTGCGGGACTTCCTGCACCGATTCGTCTTCGTATATCTGGACGATATTCTCATCTTTTCTCCGGATCCTGAGACCCATGTCCAGCATGTACGTCAGGTCCTGCAGCGGTTGTTAGAGAACCGACTGTTTGTGAAGGGCGAGAAGTGCGAGTTTCACCGCACGTCTTTGTCCTTCCTGGGGTTTATCATCTCCTCTAACTCCGTCGCCCCTGATCCGGCCAAGGTTGCGGCGGTGAGAGATTGGCCCCAACCAACAAGCCGTAGGAAGCTGCAACAGTTCCTCGGCTTCGCTAATTTCTATAGGAGGTTCATTAAGGGCTACAGTCAGGTAGTTAGCCCCCTGACAGCCCTGACCTCTCCAAAAGTCCCCTTCACCTGGTCGGATCGGTGCGATGCCGCGTTCAAGGAGTTGAAACGACGGTTCTCTACTGCGCCAGTTTTGGTGCAGCCCGACCCTAGCCGCCAGTTCATGGTTGAAGTGGACGCCTCTGACTCAGGGATAGGAGCCGTGCTGTCCCAGAGCGGAGAGACCGATAAGGTACTTCACCCGTGTGCCTACTTTCACGCAGGTTGACCCCGGCTGAACGGAACTATGACGTCGGCAATCGAGAACTCCTTGCGGTGAAAGAGGCTCTTGAAGAGTGGAGACATCTGTTGGAGGGAACGTCCGTGCCATTCACGGTTTTCACTGACCACCGGAACCTGGAGTATATCAGGACTGCCAAGCGGCTGAACCCCAGGCAAGCCCGCTGGTCACTGTTCTTCGGCCGTTTTGAATTCCGGATCACCTACCGCCCCGGGACCAAAAACCAGAGATCGGATGCCTTGTCCCGGGTGCATGAAGACGAAGTCAAAACGGAGTTGTCGGATCCACCGGAACCTATCATCCCGGAGTCCGCTATCGTGGCCACCCTCACCTGGGACGTAGAGAAAACCGTTCGGGAGGCCCTGGCACGGAGCCTGGATCCCGGAACTGGGCCGAAGAACAAACTTTACGTCCCACCAGAGGCCAGGGCTGCAGTCCTGGACTTATGTCACGGCTCCAAGTTCTCCTGTCATCCAGGGGTGCGTAGGACCGTGGCAGTTGTCCGGCAGCGCTTCTGGTGGGCGTCCCTGGAGGCCGACGTCCGGGACTATATCCAGGCCTGCACCACCTGCGCCAGGGGCAAGGCTGACCACCGCAGGGCATCGGGACTGTTCCAGCCGCTGCCTGTGCCTCATCGCCCCTGGTCCCACATCGGCCTGGATTTTGTCACAGGCCTCCCGCCGTCCCAGGGCAACACCACCATCCTCACGATAGTGGACCGATTCTCCAAGGCGGCCCACTTCGTGGCCCTCCCGAAGCTCCCGACTGCTCAGGAGACAGCGGACCTCCTGGTCCACCACGTCGTCCGGCTGCATGGGATTCCAACAGACATCGTCTCCGACCGTGGTCCCCAGTTCTCCTCACAAGTCTGGAGGAGTTTCTGCCGGGAACTGGGGGCCACGGTGAGTCTCTCGTCCGGGTATCATCCTCAGACCAACGGGCAAGCAGAACGGGTCAATCAGGAGGTGGAACAGGGCCCTGCGCTGCGTGACGGCCGCGCACCCGGCGGCCTGGAGTACCCATTTGGCCTGGATCGAGTATGCCCATAACAGTCAGGTGTCATCAGCCACCGGCCTCTCCCCTTTTGAGGTGTGTCTGGGGTATCAGCCCCCGTTGTTTCCGGTGGTTGAGGAGAGAGGTCGGTGGTGCCCGAGTCCCAGGCCCCACCTGCGGAAGTGCCGTCGGGTGTGGCGCGCCACCCGTTCTGCTTTGCTAAAGGCCCGGACGAGGGCAAAAGCCCATGCAGACCGTCGGCGGACCCCGGCCCCTGCGTATCGGCCAGGGCAGGAGGTGTGGTTGTCCACAAAGGACATTCCCTGAAAGTGGACTCCCCTAAACTACAGGACCATTACATCGGTCCCTTCAGAATCCTTAAGGTCATCAGTCCAGCCGCAGTGAGGCTTCAGCTTCCGGCCTCACTGCGGATCCAGTATTTGGTGGACTGGGAGGGGTACGGACCCGAAGAACGCTCCTGGGTGAAGAGGAGCTTCATCCTGGACCCGGCCCTCCTGGCCGATTTCTACCGCCGCCACCCGGACAAGCCTGGTCGGGCGCCAGGAGGCGCCCGTTGAGGGGGGGGCCTGTTGTGGGGCCGCTGAAGAGGAGGTACTGCTGGCCCACCACCACCAGAGGGGCCCTGTCTGGAGTGCGGGCTCCAGGCACAAGAGGGCGCTGCCGCCTCACAGGAGCAGCCGGGGTGGACAGCTGTCACTTATCGCCTACGGACAGCTGTCACCAATCATCTGATCAGCAGTGGTATATCAGCAAGACGACATCTCCACCTCTTTGCCGAGATATCGCTCTACCTAGGAGGTACAGTACTCAGCCGACTGTGTTGTCTTTTGACATTAACACTTTGTTACTTTTGTGCATTAAATAGCAGACATTCTTCCAACGAGAAGTGGAGGGTGGTTTTCCTGCCATACGGGTTGCTGGGTGCAAACGCACCCACATTTAACTGTTTTTGTTCCTCGCCAGCAGTACCAGATCCGACATGCGGAGGCAGTGGCCACCTGGGAGTTCGGGACTTGGCGGCTCAGTATTCCCGGGGTTCGGTGGCGGAGGAAATCGTGTGGTTCCGGTTTCTGCTTTGGACAGACGTCTCTTATCTTCGAGCCTGCCCACGTGACACATTTTGTGAATTGACTTCTTTGTCTATTGTTGTAATCTGTTGTGTTTGTTGTGCTTATTCACAACAGTAAAGTGTTGTTATTTGACTTCCTCCCATTGTCCGTTCATTTGCGCCCCTGTTGTGGGTCCGTGTTCCTACACTTTCCAACACAGAAGTTGAGAGGTGGATAATCAACTGTCAACAAGTGTGCATTTGATCTTAAGTGAACTTATTGAATTGCTGATTTGGTGCAGAGATACAGAAAGGGCAGATTTCATTGGGGTCAGCGGTCAAAAGTGCACTGATGGTCATTTTCTGGACAAAAATAAAAGTTCAGCTAGAGGAAATAGGTACAACAAGGGGCCAAAGATCAAAAACAGTTTCTTGTCATTCTTGAGTAATTTAAACACAAAATCTGTTTTCTAGTCTCAGTGGTTACTGAGATATAGCGTAAGGAGTGAGTTAATTGGGGTCAAATGTCAAAAAAAAAAAATGCACTGACAGTCATTTTCGGTGAAAAGAAGTCAAATCGAAGCAATTAGAAACAAGCAGTGGTGGCCTTGGAGGCCGTCATAAGCAGTCTATTACAATGAAAGAAACTAACAAAAAAGATTGCGTAACTTCAACCACACCTGCTCCTAATTTCCATCATCCAACAGATCATGAGGTTATTCCCAGGTGGCTGACAAGTAAATTCAGCACACCTCCTGGCATGGCAACTTTAACTTGACCAGAAGGACATTTGACAAGCAACCCAAACTTGGAGGACACTTGAGCTTTAAGGAGTAATTATGGGGTATTTGGACTGACAAGAAGGGCACTCATGCTGACTGCAGGGGTGATGGTACAGACCTGACACTGCTCTGGTGTGACATTCAGGTGCCGTGACGGCTCAGACGCATTCCTGTTTCAATAATGGTTTTAAAGAAAAAGGAAGCTCAGCACTAAGAGCAGGAAAAAATACAAGCTCCGCCCCCATGCACGCCACTGCAAAACCCCAACAAAAGTATTACAACAACACAGCTGACCTCCATTGTTACGTTACGGCTGGACGTCGGCGTGCACTGCAGCAGCTCGTCGTTACAGCAGCCGGCGCAGCGTGTCAGCACCACGCAGGACGGGATGAAGATGTGCTCCACCTCTTCTGGATACTCCTGCAGAATCTCCACCAGAAGCTCACGCGGCTGACACCGACTCTTGTTGTACACCTCCATTAAAGGGATGACTGAAAGAAACACACATACACACACACACAGTGCACGGGGGTTAGAAGACTGCAGCAGAAGTCTGTTCGTTCACCTTCACCCTACTCGCCTGTTGCTAAATGATTGCAGGAGGCCTGCTGTTGAGAAAGATGTTGGAACATAGACAGGCAACACGTCTAAAATATCACTGGTGACTACGGATCAACTCCTGCATGAGACCTGATGCAAAGCCAAAACAAACACACAAAACTCTGAACAAATTTAGCTCTTGATTATCCAACTTGGGCTATGGTGAAATTGCGCAAAATGGATGTGTAGGCCGACAGAGTGACATTCCATTCTAAAAAAGAATCCAGTTGAAGAAGCGGTTTAGCTGTGAAATTGTTTCGGATAAAACATGCTGGTCTATCATCCACCAGGAGGTGAAAACAGCCCCGTAAAGTCAAGGTGAACCCTGAGATGGGCACTTTTGTAATTTGGCAGGCTGCCTGCCAGGAAGCAGTGGATGTAAAATTCCCACGGTGCCCTGCGGAACACCTACCGTCATTTGGACCTCTCTCTGCTTCCTTCGGTATGTGGGCACTCTGCATGGGAAGAAGGGAGAAAAGAAAACAAGTCAGAAAGTCAGTTACTGATTGTGCAGCAGCTTGAGACAGAGCTGTCCAAACCAACTCCGTCTCCAGAGTTGCACAAAAAAAAAAAAAGCTGGCATTTTGATGTGATCACATAATCAAGGAGTCTTTAAAGAAAAACATTTCCAAAACAAGACAGGCACACGGTAAAGAGCATTCCTCTACCAAAGCACAACAAGCCCAAAGATGGTTAAAATTGTAAAATTGGCTAAAAATGCTGGTTACTTAAAGCTACAGTGTGTAGGATTTAGTGTCATCTAGTGGCAAGGTTGCAAACTGCATTATGCCATTGCCACTCACATTTTTCTTTCTTTTCACGTTTATTTTGATACTTTGACAATGAGGATTCATATTCCCTTACCTTGCGTTGTGGTACGCAATATGCATGATACCCTATTTCACAAAAATGAGGGTTCTCTAATTGTTAGCCTGAGCTAGCAACTAGTTAAATGGTGTATCAGAGAGCAACCAGTGATTTTGCTTCTTTTTTCTTCAGTCTTCAGGCTGTGCTATTAAATGCTTAATGTGTAGTGAGTATGCTTCTTTTGGGGGACAGTATCAACATAGTGGTGCAACATGGCGGCCTCCATGAGGGGGCGCACTCCCACATAGATATTAAGGTCTCATTCTAAGCTCATGAAAACACATTGATTTGTTGTTATAGGCTAACGCTAATGAACAGGGTTAAGAGTGCTATATCATGCTAAAACGCTCCTAAATCCTCCATACTGTAGCTTTAGCGTTGTCAAAAGTTAGGAAAAAAAAACTTCTACATCTATACTGAAATGTAATAAATTTGTATGTTTCACATAAATCTGTCAGTAAACCATTGACAAACAAAATAAAAACACAAACAAATAGAAGCAAGTGAAAACTTTCACTCCCTGGTAGAGATAAATAAAATATTTCTTATCACACATTCTAAATATCCTCATGACTATTAAGTCAGGAATTCTGCTGCTTTTCTTACACTTACCTGGCAACCACATAGAAAACACAAACGATCACTTTTAACTCTTTAATTATAACATTCAACTCAACTGAGAATTTCTATCATTATATAACTATTTCAGTGCTTGTAATTGCAAGTTCTTCTTGTGTCTTCTGTCTTTAAATGAGTCAGCTAAACCCAAATGAAGCCGCCGCAGTTAGCATGTTAGCACGTCCTAGCATGCATTCAACACAAGGCTAATCTTTCTACAAAAAGTTTGTCTACTTTGAATAAAAGGTTTTCTGCAGTGCTGAACTTTTTGAAACGTAACTTTGATTAAACGACAAACGTCTTAAGCTGCATTCAGACAATTTGCTTTAGTATTTTTGATTAATTTTAAATAAGCATTGCACTTTTTTAGCATTTCGTTATTTTTAAATGGAACAGCTTGAAGGCACAAACATGCTTAAATGACAACCAAAATTTTTGCGTGCATTTGTTCACATATGCGTGTGACTTGAGCTCAAGGAATTAAATGGTTAACCACCAGGGGGCAGATTAGATCTGAATAATCTCTAAATAATGGCAAAATGTCCATCTACGCTGTAGGTTAGCTCAGTCCAACTCCACTAATATATTTTTCACAAATTATAGTGTAATTGAAGGTAAACTAGGTTTCAAAAATTCTATTGATTTGTTGTTATTCTAGTCAATTAGTTAAATCTAGTTAATTAAGAAATTAGATTAACACATGTTAATCTACTTTATTAACTTAATTTCAAAGAACTTAATTTGGGTGATATCACTCAAAAAACTGACTCATTGGATTGGATTCCACCTAATAAATATATGTAGTTCCAACTAAATTAAATTATATTATCTTGCATGGATGTGATTTTTTGAGTTGGGGCTACAAATATTTATTAGATGGAAATCTTGCACATAACTGAATTGAGTTCATCCAATGAGTGATATTAAGATATAAGATATTTTTCAGTGCAGAATTCAACTAAACTGGTTCAAGTATTTTTCAGTGTGGAAGGTGAAGTGTTTGCACTGAGGACAACATGACGCAACTCAGTCACTGTAACAGGCACAAACCATTGCATCACTATTCGGTTCCATTTTGGCAACTTAACAGTGCTCCTGTAAATGACTGTAAAAATAAATAAATAAATAAATTTAAAAAAAGGAGATATTTCAACAGAAAATAAACTGACACTGAAAATTTTGGAGGAAATGTTTAACAGTGAACTCCAAAAGCATTTGCCTTCTTTTATTGACTTATCTTAACTGTAAGTGTTTTACAGTGGACTTACAAATTAAAATCACCTTTCAAGTGTGTGTGGTTTTTTTTTATATATAATTTTCACGTGTGACGTGATGCCAAACACCGGTAACAAACCGATTTTAAAATTCTACCACATGGCTGACACATTCTGCGGATAAACTGCTGAATTAATACGTCACTTTTGTCTCATTTACCAATCAGTTTACGAGGCGCTTCTAGGCAACGTGGATTAATGTGGCCATTAAAACCGGTAAGAATGTCAGCCTGTGGGGGGGGCAAGCTGTCACCACCACCAGTCGGACCACAAAGGATTTTTTTTGTTCTTTTGGCACGTATCCACCGGTGCGCGCACATTACGCACCACTTTATCTCGCTTCTCTCCCCCTATGCGTAATAGCTCGCCAAAATTGCACGAGCCTATTCGTGCGTTTTCATGATTGCTGTCTCGGAAATGCCTCCCCCCCACCCCTAATTTCTGGTTCCTGGGTGCCGCTGTCTCCGCCCCCATTTTGGTGGCGTGAGCGAGAGAGGGGCCACCCGTGTGGGCTGACGGACCCCGGCGCTCGGAAACAGTCGCTGCATTATTAAAGCAGTGGGGGTGTCAAGCTGCTAACACCGATGACGATCGGCGCGCCGATGAGCGCGTGGATGGCTCAGCTGGCATTAGCACGTATTTAATGCATTTCAGAGAAACGTTGGGGTCCACGTTTAGGAGACTCCTCAGCCTAAAACATCTTTGCTTCTTCCGAGGTGGCAAACTCCATAAATAATCCCCCCTCCTCCCCCAAAAAAGTCCAATCACGTTGCTGCAAACGCAGCCTCCTCCCGCGGTGCGTCCCCCCCGTCTTTCTTTTTTTTTTTTCACCTTGAAACCTTTGCTCAAAGCCTCGCTGGACAAACTCTGGCCGATTAATGATTAGATGGGGGGGAAAAAGTATTTCCAATGTCTCCCCTCAAACGTACTTCACATTTCTCCTGCGTGATTCATCCGTAAAGTGTCTCCGAGGAGTGAACCTGCTCACAAGGAGGCTGCGCCTTTCATGCGTAAAAGCGCTTTTACGCGGTGGCCTGCGATCGCGCAAACTTTCAGAGCAGAATTATAAACCTCTTCCAGAAAACGCGCATGTGTTCGGTTTGAGGCGCAGAATACGGCGCGGCACCACCTCCCCCTCCAAACGCGCGTGGATCGCTTTGTGTTGCGCCAGCTATGCATAATGGCTTTTGAAAAAAACAAAAAACAAAAAACGTGAAATCCGCCTGAAGAACTTCCACTTCTTTAAAAGCACGAGGTGACCTACAGGAAAGGCAAGGACAAGCTGCGCGTCAGTGACCAGTGACCATTACCAAATAGAGGTCGGGCCACACACACTGTGGAACACTCACCTTGACAGCTGACAGCGTCAAAAATAATAATGTCAAACTGTCAATAAAGTTCATCGTGGTGCAAATCCAATCCAAAAGGCAGGAGACGTTTTCAAATCCAAGCGGCCAATGAGGCGATTTCTCCTTCACAACAGTAAAAGCAGACCTGCTGAAACTTCTCTCAATAAGCCAAAGTGCCGCGGTGCCAAATTCATGTTTGGTCCTTTTGCGCCTGATTTCTTCTTTTTCAGCTGTTGCCAACGACTTTCAGGATATCCAGAAACACGAGGATCCACGACGCGCGTCGTGTCACATTGTTCCGCAGCAGATCTTGATTTTCTTTCAAGGCAATAGCAATCCACATTACAAGATTAATCCCATGATCGTTGCGCCAACCTTCTCCAACAATCTGTCCATTGGAAACTTGGAGTTTAGTTCTCCTCGAGGAAAAGCGCAAAAGAAAAACCACGTTCGGTGAAAGTTGGCCAGTTATCTGATGTCTCTTTTTGTTCACGTCCGTCTGTCAGTGCGCACAGCAGGTTGAAGCCGACAGCGTCCACCCCTGTCTCTGCTTTCTGTCTGACTGTGTTGTGACTAGCAGCACTCGAACCGGAGACGTAGAGCGCAGGAGGTGTGTCCTCTTGCTCCTGTCAAGTGTTTAAAAAAAAAAAAAAAAAAAAAATCAGAGAAGGCGCTTGATGACATCACCAAACTTAAAATTCTAGAATGGGAGCAACTCCCCCCTTTTTTTGTGTCTTTTTTATTTGCTACAAAATGCAAAATGACTGCAAGATTCCTCTGTTTGAGATCACTGTAAAAACGGTCAAAGTGCTATAACAATCAAAGATAAATCGATAGATTACGTTTTGTTAATTTAAAAAGAAACAATAAAAGCAAATACCAGGTTATAAATGAAAAAAAATGTAATTCCCAGTGATCCTGTGTTAACAATGGAATCTATAGACCTCTGCAATGTCATAAAGAGGCTTTCCTTTATGATGTCATGAACTACACCCAAGCAGTCTGGGTGGGTAAGACATGGTACGTTATTGTGGTGGTTATTTTGTGCATTTCCACATTCAGATTTAGGGACAAGTACCACAAATAACCGACCCATTCCGTCCGACTTTTTCGCACCCTTGGGTACCAAAATAATCTAATGATAATAAATCGGAGGAGCTATCCCACTGGTGTCCTTTGATTAGCTCATAGCAACATACGGACTTGGTATACAGAATAACTGTCGAAAATATATACACACATTTTAAATATCCACACAGTGAAGAATGAGATCCTTTCGACTTTCTTTTGTGACGTCATGAAGCAAGATATTTTAGATTTTCCTTTGTGATATCATGAGATACAAATGCCAAGATGCCCTTTGTGATTCAGGAGGCAAGAATAGAAAGTTGGCTTTATTTTGTGATGTCATTAGGTGAGAATGTTGCCTTCCTTTGTAACGTTTGAGTTAAAAATGTTGTTTTGTTTTTGAAACATCATGGCAAGATCATTAAGCTTTCCTTTGTGATGTCATGAGACAACACAATCCCAATACAAGGTTTCTTTTATCATATCCATGAGTCAGAAACATTTGATTTTCCTTTGTGATGCTGTGATGTGAGAACATAGGGTTTCCTTTATCATGTCATCAGCCAAGAATGTCTGGGTTTCCTGTCGCAAGACTATGATTTCCTTTGTGATGTCATGAAACAACAGGCAGTAAGTAGGATTTCCACTGGTTTCCTTTGTGATGTCATGAAACAACAGGCAGTAAGTAGGATTTCCACTGGTTTCCTTTGTGATGTCATGAAACAACAGACAGTAAGTAGGATTTTCACTGGTTTCCTTTGTGATGTCATGAAATAACAGACAGTAGGTAGGATTTCTACTGGTTTCCTTTGTGATTTCATAAAACAACAGACAGTAAGTAGGATTTCTACTGGTTTCCTTTGTGATTTCATAAAACAACAGACAGTAAGTAGGATTTCTACTGGTTTCCTTTGTGATGTCATGAAACAACAGGCAGTAAGTAGGAATTCTACTGGTTTCCTTTGTGATGTCATGAAACAACAGACAGTAAGTAGGAATTCTACTGGTTTCCTTTGTGATGTCATGAAACAACAGACAGTAAGTAGGATTTCTACTGGTTTCCTTTGTGATTTCATAAAACAACAGACAGTAAGTAGGATTTCTACTGGTTTCCTTTGTGATGTCATGAAACAACAGACAGTAAGTAGGAATTCTACTGGTTTCCTTTGTGATGTCATGAAACAACAGACAGTAAGTAGGATTTCTACTGGTTTCCTTTGTGATGTCATGAAACAACAGACAGTAAGTAGGAATTCTACTGGTTTCCTTTGTGATGTCATGAAATAACAGGCAGTAAGTAGGAATTCTACTGGTTTCCTTTGTGATGTCATGAAACAACAGACAGTAAGTAGGAATTCTACTGGTTTCCTTTGTGATGTCATGAAACAACAGACAGTAGTTAGGATTTCTACTGGTTTCCTTTGTGATTTCATGAAACAACAGGCAGTAAGTAGGATTTCCACTGGTTTCCTTTGTGATGTCATGAGACAATGACATTCTTTATAATGTTATAGGCAAGAAGAGTTGATGAAGGGGAAAATAATTCCTGAGTAAATCTCTAAAAGTAGAAAGATACCCATTTTTAGGGATGCTCCAAACAAAGAAACAAAAAGGAATAAACAATAAACATAATTTAAATACAAGGTTGGGTAAGATTACTTTGAAAGAATACATGTGGATTACATGTATGTATGTACATACATTTGGATTACTTGTAATCGGATTACTTTTGGATTACAATTCAAAGTAATCCTACCCAACCTTGTTTAAATATATGCATCGTTGCACACGCATGATCAGAATGTGTCCAAATAACAAGAAAATTCTGTTATTTGGACACATTTTGACTAGGTGCAACCCATGTACATATTTAAATCGTGTAAATCTAACAAACTTTTTTCCATGTTGGCAGAACACTAATATAATATAATATATCTTTTCAGGTGTTGAGTTTGAGTTGTCAGGACGGGATTCAAACCCTAACCTTCCATTACATATATGTTTTTTGCATGGTTTTGACCACTGACACTATCATTGGAACGAAGGTCATTCAGCTCATGTATGGTGTGCGCGCGCCATACCTGCGCACGGACGTGTCCTCTGGTGTGAGTTGGACGCACATGGGCAGTCTTGTGACTCCTGCTGTGTGTCTCTTTTTCCGTCAGGAGAGATCAGCGTGTGCGTCCGGGCACGTAGCCGGTAGGTCCGTGCGTATTGGCGCATTGATGTTACAGCGTTGCGCGCGCACACACACAGAGAAGGCGGCCGGATGAGATCGTGACTTCCTGTGTGTCAGTCTGGGGTGGAGAGCCTGTGACGATCGGCTCCCCGGCGGTCAGCAGCGGCTGTGACGTCACGTCGCGCCAGCGGATGACGTGAGACACGAGAGAGAGAGAGCGAGACGGTCATCAAAGGGAGGGTTTCATTAAGTGACGCATCAAAGTGCAGCTGAGGAGTTCAGGTCGGCAACGTCACAGACGTAAATCGCTCTCCAGCCACGAACTGCATCCAGAAAACGATTCATTGCGCTTTATTCTCCACAATATACATGTAATCATGGTGGAATCTGTGATGGTGGCGACGACGTTTGACAGCTCTGGACGGGCAGTGCAGGAAGTGCATACCAATAAGATCCAGTTCAGATTGCTTTAACCCTGACCCAGAACTTTGATCCCAACCACCTATCTTTGATCCCAACTGTAGATCTTTGGTCCCAACCACTGATCTTTGATTCTGATTAATGATCCCAATCACTGATCTTTGTTCTTGATTGCTCCTCTTTGATCCTGACGTAGCTGCACCTTTGAGAGACAATCCCGGTACAGCTATCGGCCTCATAGGTTTTTAAAGTTATATTGCATTGTAATGTTAAGTGACCTTGAGTGGCTATGTAAATAATCTGCGGTGAACAATGTAACAACCAACCGTGCTCAGCATAAATCCAGTTTAATTACCGCGAGTCTTCAAATTCACAGGGAACATTCTTGGGACACAAACCTTGGACAAGTTCAAAGATGGCTAACCTTGACCTAATTTAAGAGATATTTTTTAGCGTTAAAAATTAAGCTTAAGGTTAAAAATTCACATTCTGTTTCAGTCTGTTCCATTTTTTGTTTTGAATGGCAAAGGTGACAGCGATTCAGAGTAGAGCGGCACCGTAGCACCAGTGTCAGGTCTCTCTAAAAACACTTTATGTTTTTATATAACATGTTTCTCATATATTCTGTAAAAGCTAATGAGAAATAAACATTTGTAAAGCTGAAAATGCTATGTTTGGAACCTAATAACACCTCTGAAGTCATTTACAAGACATTTAGTGGACGTTAGCGTGGTGACGTCATAGGCTGGTCTAGCTAGCTGCAAACTCTGTTTCGTTTGTGTGTAAATATAACCTCTTTGTCATATATTATGAAAAAGCTAGCAACAAACAATTTTAAAACTGAAAATGCTGTTTTTGTAACCTGATAACACCATTGGAGTCATTTAAATAACATTTTGTGGATGTCGGCGTGCAGGCTAACTTCCGCTAAATCAAAGCTAACTTCCACTTTTGTCAAAAGCTCATAACCACAAATATTGTTCATGATTGATTGATAGAGGGGCTTTATTGAACATGTACAAATTGTACGTAAGACAATAGGATTTTAATATTATGTAAATAACAATAATGTCATATATATATACACACACACACACACACACACACACACACACACACACACTTTGCACTGGGATGCTAATTAAATGACTGCAAATTATAAAGAAGACAATGCTCATACAGCCAAGGGTATTTTAGTGTTGTGTTATATTTTTTAGATTTCTGATATTTGAACCAACGGCATATCTGTAACAGAATTACAGTCACAGCAAATCTTTAATGATGGGCTAAAATATGGCTAGATTTGGCTCATTGTAATTTTGTGAGCACAGAATTGCTGATATGTGATAATGCTGCTCTTTTTTTAAAACTATAAATTATATTCAGTTACCTTTTAAATTAAGTGCTTTGCATCTGTTGACTAAACAAAATTAAATGCACATACATCAGATGTCCAGATTATGTGTGCCAACAATTCACACATTCATATATCTTGCAGATGCATTAGTTATGCAATAGTTTAAAGTTATCACATAGTTGTGATGCCCTCTGCTGGAGTAACCTCTTACTGTGGAAGCCCAGTGTCTGCACGCCTGAGGAGGCAGCTGATAAGTGTGTAATGACACAAGCTGGCAGTTACGTTTTGGACATTAAGTTTGCTGCTACTAATACCGTGCCGTGACACAGCGAGACGCCACAACAGAGAGGCATGATGGGACAAGAAAGCAGAGGGGCAGAACGGGCAGCAGATAAGGAGAAAGCGAGCTTTTAGGAAGACAAGGCTTTGGTTGTAACCTGAGGAGTCCAGCGAGGAGTCAGTTGGCTCGGCAAACTTCCATAGTTTAATTGAAGAATAACAGTCGGGTTCATTAGTGGTGTCACTAGGCTCCCGTTTCTGCTGACTCAGCGTGTGCACTCTGGCGTTCTTTCTTGTGCACTCAAGTAGACATGCAGTGTATTTGTTTGTGTGTGCGACCCCAGTTCCTGTTGACTACGGGGACATGTTAAACACACGCAGTTTAATGAGACGTCCCCTTTCTACAAGTACAGCAAACAGCCTGCTCTGCGCCGTAGACACTGACGCATATTTGTTGATGACATGACGGATCTTTGGCTGTTGCATTACAGAGATGTACGGTACGTCCGGAAAGTATTCACAGTGCTTGACTTTTTCCACATTTTGTTATGTTATAGCCTTATTCCAAAATGGAGTAAATTCACTTCCTCCTAAAAATTCTACCTACAACACCCCATAATGACAACATAAACAGTAATGCCCAGAGAAATGTGGCGCATGGCCAAAATGCTGTCGCTGATATTCCCTTGCAATGCGAGTAGTCCATGTGGAATTAAGTCAGCAAGTTGCACATAAACAGAAAGAACAATCATTCATCAAAGATGTGATGTATTATTTCTCTTTTACCCTCTTTAGATGTCTTCCGAGATCTGATTTGCATCTGGTCTGTTGTTCTTAGTACATTGACACAAAACTAGGGCACACCATCAGTGAGGTTACCTTGGGTTACTGGGCAGTTAAACTCTTTTTGAACCTCATATACCCTCATCCAGGTGACTGGTTTGTGCCCTATTGCAGCAGGCCATGGATATGAAGTGTAGCGTCAGTTCTACTAGAAGACTCACTATTCAGTGTCTCTCACAATCAGCTAATTGTTGCCAGCTGCACAAATAATCATAGACGCCACCGCTAACCACCACCAGAAAGCAATAGCACACAGGTATGACCTTTAAATGCTTCCTCGTCTCGTCGTCTTTCAGTTGCCCGCTTGACGCTTCCTCCACCACCCTGCCACCACCAGCTGGCCCCTGTTTGTCAAAGGGGGATGGGCTCTGCCCCCTGATTGTCCTATCGGCACAATTCAAGATCATCTCGGCTCATCCCACTGCCGAGACAGGGACTGACACCAAATCAAAATTACAACTACGTATCCACCTCTGTAATTAATATTTTCCTTAGTCTTCTGTTTTAATTGCTTTGTTCAACCATCTTCATGCTTTCTTAACCATCTCCATTAAGTTTCTATCTCCTGTAAAGCCGAGTGCAGTAAATATTTTACAGTGAGACCTTCTTGCAAACCCCCAACACCCTCCGACCACAGGCCAGCACTTCACTTTCCAGCCTGTGGACTGGCAGTTGTTGATGAGGTCTTCAAACTTTGTCCCTTTTCACTCTGAGGCCTCTTCCATGTGTTCTTCTGATGGTAGTGCGAGTTCTCCCATGAAAGTATGCCTTGTTGATTCTGACCCAAGCACCTGAACCCATCCTCAGGGATGTCTCACAAATGTTTAAGGGAACTTTAGTTGTTATGAGTTGTGAGGCAACCCAGCTGTTCTCTGTTGTTTTTGTAATCATTCGTCTTTCTTCCTCTCTCACAAAACACGTTGTGTTCTTCCCAGGCTTTCTGGCAGATGGTCTCAAGTAAAACCTGGAGCACCTGGTCATGCCACAAACTTCTGCAAGAGCGCTTGAGTAGCAACCGAGGATGAACTTTAGTGCAGTGTTCTCCAGACAGAGGGGGCAGTCTGGTTTCTCCACTAGTCCCCAGCACTGGGATGGGACCGGCAGAGCAGATAGTTAGGGGGACCATCTGCCTGGAAGAGGAACCTTACATGACATGGACTTCTTACTTGCCCTCTCTGCATTACTTTGTTCTTGAATTTCACCTTGTAATTGATTACATATTATTTTTGGGTAACTGTTGAATAATTTGCAGGTTATTCACATTAAAATATGCTTTAACATGTATTTCAGTTCCACATTTCAAAGTACGATTTACAGAAAATGTATAATTACGTATTTATTAAGAATTTTTTCACATGATTTTATGTCTATATTTTGTCAATTGCAATTTTGAGATGTCACTGAAGTCTGGCAGCCTGTTTTAAGCAGCACTGTAATAATGGTTCGATGCTTTTTCTGTTGCCAAAAAGTAGATATTTGCCTGTATTTGGGTTTACACAAACTGCAATTACTAAATTTAAAATTAGCCACCCACATAGCTGTGAAGTAACTGAAGAATATAAGTATGATATGTGATACAGTATTTGCGTGGAATGAATATGGTTTGTACTGTTGCGCTACTGCAAGGCGGCATCACTTCTGGGTGATGCAGTAATTAAAGAACAGAGGCTTTTAGATGCACTAACATGCACACACCAAGTTGTAACAGTGCAGGAAAGGCTTGAAACCCAACAAAATAAAAGAGTATCAAGGAGGTTGACACAATAAACCCAGAAAGTTTTAGTATAGACATCAGATGCTAATACTACACTTCTTCTATAGTGTTACTTTCTGGAATTGTATGAACACTGCTCCTACTGGCAAATTATAGAGGCAAGCAGACATGCAACAGCCTATGCACATTAGTATTTCACTTGACAACCATATTTTCTGGAGTACACGTCACAGGTTTTATTTTATTACGTCCGCCAAGGATGTAATAAAATCATTGGCGTTTATTTATTTGTCTGTCTCTTAGCAGGATTACGTCAAAACAACATGGATTTTGATAAAATTTTCACCACATACTGATATTAGGCCATGAAAGACAATAACATTTTGGAGGTGATCTGGATCTGGATTCTGAATCAAGATTTCACTTTATATAGGTTTTGAAGGATTACATTAGAAAAAAAACTACTTCATTGATTCTAACCAAATTTGCACCACAGATAGATATTAGAGCATGGAAGAACTCGCTGAAATTTGGAGATGATCTGGATCTGGATCCAGATTCTGGATCAAGATTTCAGTTTATATAGGCTATGAAGGATTACGTCAAAACTACTTCACGTGTATGACATTACGATGTAAAACCAAGATCAGGAAGAAACTATTTTGTTTGAGCTTGTGAATTACATATCAGATTGCAACATCATGATCAGTCGGACCATTCTGGATCAGGATGCAATTATATATACGAGGGCTGTCAATAAAGTAACGGTCCTTTTTATTTTTTTCAAAAACTATATGGATTTCATTCATATGTTTTTACGTCAGACATGCTTGAACCCTCGTGCGCATGCGTGAGTTTTTCCACGCCTGTCGGTGACGTCATTCGCCTGTGAGCACTCCTTGTGGGAGGAGTCATCCAGCCCCTCGTCGGAATTCCTTTGTCTGAGAAGTTGCTGAGAGACTGGCGCGTTGTTTGATCAAAATTTTTTCTAAACCTGTGAGACACATCGAAGTGGACATGGTTCGAAAAATTAAGCTGGTTTTCAGTGAAAACTTTAACAGCTGATGAGAGATTTTGAGGTGATTCTGTCGCTTTAAGGACTTTTCATGGTGCGAGACGTCGCTCAGCGCTCTCAGCCGCTGTCGTCAGCCTGTTCAAGCTGAAAACCTCCACATTTCAGGCTCTGTTGATCCAGGACGTCGTGAGAGAACAGAGAAGTTTCAGAAGAAGTCGGTTTCAGCATTTTATCCGGATATTCCACTGTTAAAGGAGATTTTTTTAATGAAAGACGTGCGGACGGATCCACGCGTCGGGACGCAGCCGACGCGGTGCGGCGGTACAGGAAAAACACCTCCGTGTTGATAACCATTTGTAAAATCCAGGCGGCTTTTGATGGCTTTCAGTGGAGTGAGTATATGAGAAATTGTTTAACAGGCAGGACATGTTCCAACTTGTCCTTAAGGCTTTCAACAGAGGTGTTTTTCCTGTGGCGGAGCGTCGCGGCGGCTGCGTCCCGACGCGCGGACCCGTCCGCACGTCTTTCATTAAAAAAATCTCCTTTAACAGTGGAATATCCGGATAAAATGCTGAAACCAACTTCTTCTGAAACTTCTCTGTTCTCTCACGACGTCCTGGATCAATAGAGCCTGAAATGTGGAGGTTTCAGCTTGAACAGGCTGATGACGCCGCCTGAGAGCGCTGCGCGACGTCTCGCACCGTGAAAAGTCCTTAAAGCGACAGTCTCACCTCAAAATCTCTCATCAGCCGTTAAAATTTTCACTGAAAACCAGCTTAATTTTTCGAACCGTGTCCACTTCGATGTGTCTCACAGGTTTAGAAAAAATTTTGATCAAACAACGCGCCAGTCTCTCAGCAACTTCTCAGACAAAGGAATTCCGACGAGGGGCTGGACGACTCCTCCCACAAGGAGTGCTCACAGGCGAATGACGTCACCGACAGGCGTGGAAAAACTCACGCATGCGCACGAGGGTTCAAGCATGTCTGACGTAAAAACATATGAATGAAATCCATATAGTTTTTGAAAAAAATAAAAAGGACCGTTACTTTATTGACAGCCCTCGTATATATATTATGGGGTGGGGGGGGGGGTGCTAATTTGGGAGGCATTTTTGACAGGTACAATTTATAATCCAGAAAATATAGTACAACCCCAATTCCAATGAAGTTGGGACATTGTGTAAAATGTAAATAAAAACAGAATACAATGATTTGCAAATCCTATATTCAATTGAATACACCACAAAGACAAGATATTTAATGTTCAAACTGATAAACTTTATTGTTTTTGTACAAATATTTGCTAATTTTGAAATGGATGCCTGCAACACGTTTCAAAAAAAGCTGGGGCAGTCGTATGTTTACCACTGTGTTACATCACCTTTCCTTCTAACAACACTCAATAAGCGTTTGGGAACTGAGGACACTAATTGTGAGTGTCATGACTGAGTATAAAAGGAGCATCCCCAAACAGCTCAGCCATTTACAAGCAAGGATGGGGTGAGGATCACCACTTTGTGAACAACTGCGTGAAAAATAGACCAACAGTTTAAGAACAATGTTTCTCAACATTCAATTGCAAGGAGTTTAGGAATTCCATCATCTACAGTCCATAATATAATCAGATTATATTATGTTTTGCAAATCATTGTATTCTGTTTTTATTTGTATTCCAGTTGTATTTGCATTTTACACAACGTCCCAACTTCATTGCAACTGGGGTTGTATTTTAAAGCTACGGCACAGGATTTACTCACTCGGGAGGAGCTCGGAGTCGAGCCGCTGCTCCTCCACGTCGAAAGGAGTCAATTGAGGTGGCTTGGGCATCTTTTCCAGATGCCCCCTGGACGCCTCGCTGGAGAGGTGTTCCGAGCACGTCCCATTGGGAGGAGGCCCCGGGGAAGACCCAGGACACCCTGGAGGGACTACGTCTCTCAGCTGGCTTGGGAACGCCTTGGGGTTCCCCCGGAGGAGCTGGGGGAGGTGTGTGTGGATCTGGAGGTCTGGGCGGCTTTGCTTGAGCTGCTGCCCCCGCGACCTGACTCCGGATAAAGCGGAAGAAAATGGATGGATGGATGGATAGATGGCATAGGATTTATTGTCAACTTGTGGTGAGGTTGCAGATTACATTATACCGTGTATGCAGTGTATCGAGGAGCGACGACTGATTCCTCTTTTTTTTTCAGTCTTCTAGCCTTGCTCCAAAATTTAAAAGGCAGGGTAGGTATGCATTTTTTGGGCCCTTGTGTCAACATGGCGGTGCAACATGGCGGCCTCCATAAGGAGGCCCATGTCCATGTAGACATGAAGGGCTTATTCTAAGCTTATGAAAACACATAGATTCATACCTGCAGGTAATTATACACTAATGAAGTTAGTTATGAGGGCTACACTCTATTTTTGCTTATAAACTTTGTGTCTTAATTGTGTAACATCATTGCATGCATTTCATTACAATCCTGCATACAGTACCCATTCTCAACGAATGGTTTCAGATTACAGAATTAAATGTGTGTGTGCATGCTGGTGCATGTGAGAATGAAAGTCACTTTGTCTGAATGTACTATAATGTAACAGAGCTATTCCATTACCAGAAACGTATAGCTTCCACACTGTATTATCACCTGGAACCAAACCCCACATTCCTCCCCTTTTTTCCTGCTCCTCCTTTCAACCTTATACAATTTTTTTCTTTTTTCTTTTTACAAGACGTGACTCTTCACCTCTTGGCACGTCTGTGAGATAATGTGATAAGTATGTAGAAGGGAGTAATCAGCACGGCAACACGTGTCTGACCGAGTTATCGAGGTAAACCTCTGCACCAAGTCATATAAATCATCCCTGAATTAACCTCTTGCTGCCTGATAATTTGGCCTGATAACATTCACAGCTAAACACCGCGTGGCCCGTCTGCATACATGCGCAGTGAGAGAGCCTCCAGTGAAATTAGTGTTTTTAGATGCTCATTGCCAAATGTCCATCCGGTCGGTACAGAATATGTCCGATAGTTATTTCCACTAAATGCAGCACAGATGATTTCACTCACCGCTCATAGCAGCGGTATGAATCATAGACCAATCTGCCCACTGACCCCAACCAGCTGCAAGGAAGTACGCCGCATGGACGCAACGCACGTCCACCCGACCTCCATTACCCCGCGAGAGCATCCTTCCCATCACGACCTCCATCCCGCCCTTATTAGGTTGAGCAGATAAGATGAACCTTTTAGATAAAGTAAGGGCTAAAGTTCAAGTGCTTTAACAAGCAAGACAAATGGTTTCCCTTGTTCCGCTCTTGTCTGTTATGATTGTTGTCTTTGGAGAGCGGTAGATTCCATCCGCTCGCTTTCCCTCTTGTCCCTCCAGTATTTTTCCTTCAGTTCCAGTGTGTCGCTTGGTTTTTGTGTGCTCTTGGTTCAAAGGTCTCAGCGGTCTATTTGGTCAGCAAGGAAGAAAAATGAGAGAGTGCAAGCGAGAGAACTGTACTTTAACCCGATCAAAGGCTAATCCACAACATCAATCATATTACAGTTGGGGCTAACACTGGAGGCGAAGCCGAAACAAACTCTGGGAACCTCCTTAAATACTTTTTCCATTCCTGCCAAGCTAGATTTTAATGTGCAGTCTTGCAGTAGTTACCAAGCAGAGGTGGTGGACAAGCGGTTTGTGCACTTGGTTTCAGTGCTGAAGGTTCCTGGTTCAAACCCCACCCCTGCCACATTCCTCCATGCAATGTGGAGTTGCATCAGGAAGGGCGTTCGGTTGGGCTGTTATATAGTGAAAAAATAAAAGTTG
Source organism: Thalassophryne amazonica (assembly GCF_902500255.1). NCBI lineage: Eukaryota > Metazoa > Chordata > Actinopteri > Batrachoidiformes > Batrachoididae > Thalassophryne > Thalassophryne amazonica. Next base: position 25,796,207 of record NC_047123.1, on the reverse strand, counting down.
TGAGCAACTTCAGGCCACATGTTTTTATTCCACTTGGGATTTTATAGGTGCAGACCAGATCTGAACTCAATCAGATAAGATTTAGAGGTCCCCCAAATGACACTTGTTCCTCTCCCTCCACTGGCAAGGCAACGTCACCCTAACAGGAGAAGACTCTGATGCCATTATTTTTCTTTTACAGGTACATGTGATGGCTTCTAATCGCAAAAAGTGGTGCCTGATTGGTCACCCAGAGGAGAACATGACTGGAAGTCATCTGCCCTTTTTGCTTGTTTAGGGAAAATTGTTGCTTTGTGGGGGACCACTAAACAATGTGCGATTACAATAAAATTTAAGATAAGATAAACTTTACTGATCTCACAGAAGAGAAATTCACATGTTACGTCAGCTCTTAAAAACACACAAGATGGGTGCAAATAGAGGAAAATGTTCATCAAACAGTGTGTGCAAGGATAAGCAATAATAATAATACTTGTAACAGTACAATAAAATAAGAAAATGAGGTATAAATGGAATATATATATATATATATATATATATATATATATATATATATATATATATATATATATATATATATATATATATATATATATATATATATATATACACACACATACCTATATACACATACCCATATACATATGCATACATATAAACATGATTGGGATTAAAAAAGAGATAGGAGCATCTTCTTTACAATTTGGCACAGATCTTTTATTTTATTAGTGGAACCAGAACATATTCAAAAAATGATTCATTGGATGAACTCAATTCAATTATGTGCAGGATTTCCATCTAATAAATATATGTAGGCCCAACAACAACAACAACAAAAAACCGCACATACATCCAGTTGGGGCTACATATATTTATTAGATGGAAATCCAATCCACTGAGTCAGTTTTTTGAGTGGAAACACATGGTCCCATAAATTCAAATATTTGAATCACGTCTTGGGATCCGATTGATGCACATTTAAGTTTATTACAGTCACACTCACATGTGCAGATTAAAGCTCCAACAAGGCAACGTGATCGCCATCACTTCCCTGGATTCATCCCAGCCTCAAGTCTTGAATCCGTCTTGGAAATCCTTTAATCTAACCCTATTTTAAAGGGGTTTAGCTCACTTTGGGCTGGGCTTTTCACAAGACTGTGAAGCAATTTACCTTTAGCTGGTGGTTTGTTGTGCTATGTGTTTGGCCCACTGGACCACTGCAGACAGGTAACCAGGATCCATTTGTGTCCAAGCTTTCAGAACGTGCCACACCAATTCAACCATTGCAACATTTCAACAGTGGTCTAGAAACAAGTATACCTCCAAACATCAAAAGTGCAAAGTGATCTTACAGGAGCACTGAGCCACAATCTGCAAAAAGTTAAAATCAACTGTGTGTATACGCAACAAAAACGTAAATGCAACACTTTTGTTTTTGTTCCAGTTTTTCATGTATTGAAGTAAAAGGTTCAATACTTCTTCTATGCGCACAAATGCTTATATCCCCAATTTGTTTTTACTAATTTGCTCAAATCTGTGACAGAGACCCTCACCCAAGATTAGATGGCCACGTTTGTTAAATAGACCTCACAATGTCCTGATCCACCTGGGGTCAGAGGTTTGTGTTCTTAAGAGTGCGAGCTGATCTTTAGTGCTCACAAGGATGCTCTTTGCTTGTGTGGTCGCCAACAAACCGGGATGGGAGAGACGTGACGGGCTCACAATGAAAGGTACACACTGATAAGTCGGTGTTTGTGTGTAAGGAAAGTGACTTAGCAACTGAGACATCCCAAACACAGCTGGCTTATACACAGAGATGTTCTCATGAGAGATAAAAGCCCAGAAACATGTCCTCTGCAAATACCATATATCTAGTGGCGTGACAGGAATTTACCTCACATTAGTTGGAACAGTAGTTTTGTCATTTATACAAATTTATATTAATTTATGGGTGGGCTCTGAGCCAAAATAAAAAAAGGGGGGGGGGGGGACTGTATTAAATGTATTTACAACAATCTTCTAATGTAAATACACGGGATGCAATGAGATACTGATGGCACTACAACTTGAAAAATGCATGATTTATAACAATCCCAACCATACCAACCAACCATACCAACAGTTTTTGGTATGGTTGGTTCTGGTAACATAATGTTTTCAGTGGCTTAAATAGATTTTATGAAAGGAATTATTGAATGAATGATTTTCAAGCGAAGTGCTTTTTCAATTTCCGACAATAATTTGTGTTTGATATATGCATGTCATTGGAAAGCCTAGATTCTCCACAACTAAACGAGCCTGTGCACGACAATTATGAATGCTGAAAAGCCAATAAAAATCACAGGAATACCTCCAAGCGAAAGCATAGCTTTCTTACTTCTGATGACGTCACTGCTGAGAAGGATTTAAATTTTAAAGTCCTTCACTGTCGTTTTATGTGAGGTTGTGGTGTGTAAGTGGTTAGTGCACTTGATTTCAGTGCAGAAGGTTCCCAGTTCAAACACCACACCCGCCACCTTTTCTCCATGTAATGTGATGTTTTCAGGAAGGTCATCTGGTGTAAAACTTGTGCCAAATCAACATGTACAGTGAAAAAAGAGAATAGTTGAACCAACTTAAAAAGCATTACAATTGGTAAAAACTGAATGAATTAAGTTGTTTGAACTTAAGTTTGTAAGTTAGAGTTGATCTAACTTGCTTTTTTACTTGAATTAAGTTGTTTGAACTTAAGTTTGTAAGTTAGAGTTGATCTAACTTCCTTTTTCACTTGAATTAAGTTGTTTGAACTTAAGTTTGTAAGTTAGAGTTGATCTAACTTGCTAAGTTAAGTTCAAACAACTTAATTTATTCAGGTTTTACCAATTGTAATGCTTTAAGTTGGTTTTTTTTCAGTGTAGATCTACCTTGGGTCTGCTGTGGTGAACCTAAGTAACAAACAAGGGAGCAGCTGAATGGACTCACATTTTCTGTGTCTGAGACCTCGACTTTTGAGGTAGAATGATCCCTGGGTAAAATTTATGGACTCATGAGGTCAATGAACAGATGTGTTTGGAGATTTGGAGGAGAACAAAGGTCCAAATCTTTAGAGTCCTGATGATCCAGTCTTATGGGTTTAAGGCTTATATGGATAGATGTCTTTGGTGCCAGGTCTCTCTGGAGAACTTTTGAGTCTCGATTGATTGATTTTGTATGAAACAAATGGTTACTTATGGAGGCACAAATTAGGTGTACTACTTGCATTGGCTGTAATTCCACAGTAGGCAAGTCGAGGTGGACGTATCAGGCATGATTTCTCAATGACAAAAAAGAAAAAAAAATTTTATTGTAATGTGTGGAAAATGGCGTTAATTTGCTTTATCATGTAGTTCAAGATTACTGTCAGTGCGTAATATAGAAATTGAAATTCAATGCACTTCCTAAAGCAAAGCTCAATGTATCCATTGGTATGAAAAAACAAACTTGTCAATCACACACTGACCAACAAACATGTTCAACACACGCAGTTCCAAACATACATAACTGCCAACATGTGCTGTAAAATATAAACATAACCAGTTTAAAAGTTTCGCATTTGTATAATATTTTGTGATTAACAAATAAAAACTTACAAAACACACAGATGGTAACAAATAAATACAATGGGTAATATACTATACTAATGGAATTACAATCGGAGCACATTTTTAATGGTAATCTTAAATTTGTTGTCACTGCAATGCTGTAACTGTATAATTTCCTATATTATTTTTGATTAACGATTTCCAGGAGTTGCAGCATGAGTGGTTCCAAATTTGGCTGCACGTAATCCAGGTTGCCCAAGGGGGAAAATGACTTTTTAGGAAACTGGTAATTACTGCATGTCAAAATCTCCAAAGCTACTGGTGTCAACCAACAGCCAATGAAAATACGAGTTGGAAACATGACAAGAAGTATTGATTCTATTTAACGATCTTTGTAAATATTTTTATTATATTCATGTACAGTCCTGTCTATATGCACTTATTCCAGTTATGGGGTCACAGGGGAGCTGAGAGTCTATTGCAGGGCCACATACAAACAAACCCTTCACACACTCACTCACTCACTCACACCTACAGTCAATTTTTTTAATATTTACAGTTCACCTATTGTGTTGCGCCAGCTTGTCATGCAGCTGTCAAGGTTGCCGGGCAACAAGAAGGTAGAGCTGGGAAAAGGTAATGATGCAATACCAAAATTCTCATTTTGGAACGGTTGGTTTAACCTCCGCGGGTCTGATTTTAGTAGGACACGGCTTTAGAAGGATGCAGCCTTCTAAGGCTGTGACACAGCCAATGGCAATTTTATAAAACAGTTTTTTTTTTATTCTTATGGAAATTGAATGTCTTCACCAAAAGAATTGTATCAGATTCCGTCATATCACACCAACTCAAGATCCTCCAGAATTAAAAGGTATCATCCTAGAATCATATTGTATCTAGATACATGTTGTATTGTTTTATAATGAAGAGATGGACACCACGAATGCCAACACAGTTAGGCATATCAGATATTGACTTTGAAGCAATTCCTTTAGTATATATTAAGGAAATACTTGTTCTGGTGCGTTTCCCAGTGCGTTTCCTGGCATTTTGCACTTTTGGGCCAATATTTTAAAAATGTGTTGCAACACGAGTGTAAAGATCACAGTTGAGTGGTGTTCAGTGCATATGTGCAAAAAAGATTGAATAGTCTTTAGCTCCACCCTCAATTCAGTTTTTTATGGTCATTCCCAACTAAAGAAATCTTGTATTCTGCCTCTTATTTGAGTTGAATGAACTGAAGTAGGTCAGCTACAGCTGATCTGGTGCCAGCCATACCGCCTCTAAACCACATTAGTCCAACCAAGGGGGAAATTACTGCATCTGGTATGCCTTTCAAAATAAAAGGATTACATTTGTAATATTTTTAGCTATTTTATTACACTGTTGCCTTTTTTAAATTTAGGATTTTTTATTTTTTTATTTCCAGCATTCCTGAATAAGTGGTGAACTGATCAGTGGGAATGCAATCTACAACCTCAGACGGCTTTTGTTGCAGTTACAGATTCCTTCAGTTCCTAATCATACCCTCAATGTGAAGCTATGAAATGCACTGGGTGCTCAAACCACATGCCGAGCGCGGCATGGCCTCAATGAACTCATTCCGCAAATATTTACTCCTTCGTCATCAAAAGAGCCTGAACCATAAAGCGCAACACGGTCCAACCTCCATTCATAAAGTGGCTCTGTAAACTTAGGTGTTTTGGTGGCTCACCCAGACGTGTTATGACTATGTTGATTGTTAACCGATTGTGGGTATAATTTGGCATTAATGTTCAGTATAAAGCGCATGCTGTTATAACACGTTTTGTGCTTTGATTTCAGGTCCTACGCTTTGCCACGCCGCGCCTGGTGGAATTCCAGGTAATCAAAAGTGTGGAACTTAACATGCAAGGTAAGGAGGTGGGTGTCCCACTCCTGCTCCTAGTTCCTCCTCCTCCTACTCCAAGGACTACCACTACACTCAAAAAATGGCTCTTTGGATGAACTCAATTCAATTATGTGCAGGATTTCCATCTAATAAATATGTGTAGCCCCAACTCAAATAAAACACATCCATGCAAGATAATGTAATTTAATTGAGTTTGGTTTACATATATTTATTAGATGGAATCCAATCCAATGAATTTTTTGAGTGTATCATACAAACAAATGACTCACTGGATGAACTCAAATCAATTATGGGCAAAATTTCCATCTAATAAATATATGTAGCCCCAACTAAATTAAATTAAATGATCTTTCATGGATGTGCTTCATTTGAGTTGGGGCTACATATATTTATTAGATGGAATCCAATCCAGTGAGTTAGTTTTTTGAGTGTATCATACAAATAAATGACTCACTACATGAACTCAATGCAATTATGGGCAAGATTTCCATCTACAACACATCTATGCAAGATAATGTAATTTAATTGAGTTGGGGCTCCATATATTTATTAGATGGAATCCAATCCAGTGAGTTAGTTTTTTGAGTGTATCACACAAACAAATGACTCACTGGATGAACTCAATGCAATTATGGGCAAGATTTCCATCAAAAACACATCCATGCAAGATAATGTAATTTAATTGAGTTGGGGCTGCATATATTTATTAGATGAAATCCAATCCAGTGAGTTAGTTTTTCTGAGTGTATCACACAAACAAATGACTCACTGCATGAACTCAATTCAATTATGTACAGGATTTCCCTCTAATAAATACATGTAGCCCCAACTCAAAACACATACATGCAAGATAATTTAATTTAGTTGGGGCTACATATATTTATTAGATGGAAATCTTGCCCATAATTGAATTGAATTCATCCATTGCATCAGTATTTTGAGTGTACTTACCCCCCCATCCTCTCAAGAACAACAATGCTGCTCAATGCGTTCCTGAGCACAAGAGTAGGAGATTAAAAAGATGCATATTTTCGATGTAAAGACAGACACACCCCCACATGGACGCGTGAATTTACGCGGGCTCCAATTCAAAGGCCCAAAGAGCACAGCTGAGCGTGATCCGCTGACACGCACCATTGTACTTTAGATACTGAGTGCATTATTAGTCAAGTGGTTTCCAGACTTGGGGAGATGAGGTGGGCCTCTTGTGGTGCACAAGGCCCTTGTGGTGGTGGTGCAAACAACTTGTGCAACAAGAATCCCTCAGCTTTGAAAAAGCATAGGTATGCACCCTGTAAAACGCAATGAGTGACTGGACGGATTGTTAATCCTGTGCCTCAAGGACAGGATGCTTGTTTCAATGCTTGGTTTTCCTTGTAACCTCCAATAAACATGGCTCAAACCTGCTGCTGCGTTAATCAGTGGTGGATTGATGATGGATTAGGAGCAGGTGGGGCTGTCAGATAGTGGGGGAGGGGCATTTCCACACAGAAATTAATTAAAATTGGAGAAGTAGTCTTTGTAATTGTTTTGCAGTGGCTACATTCAGTCAGACATCTGCACAACCCTGCTGAAAGGCTGTTGCATGAATTCAGCCACTAAAGAAAAAATGAGGCAGATGACTGAGTGAATTGGATCCATGAAGTTTCAACAACTGTGCAACTGTTTCTAATGTTTATAAATCTCAATTTTTAGTTTATATTTTATATACATACATACATACACACACACACATATATATATATGTGTGTGTGTGTGTGTGTGTGTGTAAGCAGGCACTTCTTCATTCACTCTCTCTCTCTCTCTCTCTCTCTCTCTCTCTCTCTCTTCTCTCTCTCTCTCTCTCTCTCTCTCAGAATTGATGTGGTTCTGAAGTCACATAAAGCTTGAAATAAACTCCAGGTTTGGTGGCCACCAAGGCCACTGCTGTTTATCAGAAATAGCTCTGCCCTTTTAAGGCTCTGCTGTTCTAAAGAGCTCTCCAAAAATCTAAACAACCGATCTACCCAATGACCTAATCCCCAACATTTAGTTCAGCAACATGAACAGAATCTCTCCTTCAAATTACTACACCAAAGCTTGGATTACACAAAGAGGATGTTGGGGAAGTGCACGTTTCCCCACTGTGTGATTGCAGAACTTGACACCGGTAGTAAGTGTAAACATTAACTGAAGCACATTGAATTTTTATATGAATGGACGTATTCATGATATAAGTAAATGAATAAAGTAATTACAGGGGCTGATATTTCAAACACATACTCAAAGTTGAGCAATCATTCATTTTGATTGAAAGAATATCGCTCCCTTTGCAATAATTTTATGTGACGCATGAATTGTGGTTTGGAAGAGTGAGATTTATACAGATTTAAACAACAACAAAAACAACAACAACAAAAAACTCAAAAAGAAAAAAAGATTTTTACATATTTAAAAAAAGGGTGGGTGGGTAAGTAAAGTCTGGCTTAGTTTTTTTTTTTTTTTTTTGTGCTTATTTTATTTTATTTTTTATTTATTTATTTGGCAATACCAACCTGTTTGGCCAAACTGCAATTGTGTTAATTTGTTTCACCAAAACATGCAAAAATGAGAAGAAAAATCTTCAGCATGTTTAAAGTTGTTAACTTCCCTCAAGAAAATTGAACTTATCTCCACCCAGTAAATGTCCAACTTTAATTAAATGTTGATTAAAAATTAAACAGTCTTATCAGAGATGTTGTGCTGGGTGGAGATCCTGACCTTTTTGTCATTATTTTTGGCTTTCATATGGAGGTTTGACAGAAAACTGACCCGCCTCTCCCTCCCTGCAGCACTCAACAGAATTACACTTTTGGATTTTTTATTTTTCCCCCAAAAGCTAAGTAGGGTCACACAGATAACCAATATGAGAATTTCTCTCTCTCTCTCACACACACATGCATATATATATATATATATATATATATATATATATATATATATATATATATATATATATATATATATATATATATATATATATATATATATATATATATATATATATATATATATATATATATATATATATATATATATATATAATATATATATATATATATATATATATATATATATATATATAAACTGCTCATATAAGGTAAGTTTTTTCTGGAATTTGTCATATTTTTAATGGATCTTTAATGCAAAAGTTAAACTATCCCTAAAGCAGCCACTCTTAGTGGGTGGGACTGTCTGCAGCCATTTCTGTGTCATTGTTGCCAAGAGCATTTTTTAAAAAGGTGTTCATCTCGTGATCATAATCTGTCTGGAAATTTTCCCAGAGAAAAGTTAAGAAAGGAGCAACCCACTTTTAGTATGCACACTGTGTTTATCTCCACGGTAACCTCATCCCACTGACATAATTAAAGGCAGAAAAAAAAAATAAAAATGATCAGACACATTAAATCCAGCACAAGGCTGATCATATTTAAGTCATTTTTACACATTCTTTCAAAAAATATGGAATAAAATATGTTAAATTGCTGAACACAATATCAATGCTGAGAATAATAATAAATCAAAAATAATGATCAAAAAAATGAAGGTATGTCTTTGAAAAAATAAAAAATAAACAGGCATAATTTATTCATTTTAAGATTTACTCAACCAAAAACCACGCTTTTTGTAATGTTAGTTTCAGATTAATGGTTTTCTCTTTGGCAGACAAGCTTTTTTTTCGATCACCATCATTGTGTGTGCGCTTAAATTAACAAAAGGTGTATAATATCACATTTTTATCTGATGCCAGCCTCCTGGCTGACAATTGTGTAGGTAATATACAAAATTCCGTGCATTATTCTTCATATGTTTTACTACAAATGCATTGTGAGGATAACTTTCCCAAAATAACCATAAGCCACTTTGCCATAAAGACTCCTTTTTAAAGTAAATTTCACAATTTCCCGACTCCTACACGCGGTTAAAAGAGGTGGTCGTCTTGGTCAAAACTTTTATTTTGACATAACTTTTTCACGGAAATAAAGTAAACACAAGTGTTGCCACACGTGTTTGATAAAACGGAATATGTTAATTTGGGAAAAATTGAGTATGAAATTTTTAGGTCAGAATGTATTTATGTGTTTGTCAAATGTTACTTTAAAATACGTGTTTTTAGATCGACTCCACCACTAAATAATCATGCCCCTACGTGTTTGTACCAAAAAACCTCCGGAGGCACACATTCTGGGTTTGAAACCTGTAATTATCAGGGAGCATCTGTGTGTACACTGGTGTGTTTGTTTATTAAGTGAGATCAGGACAATCTACGTGGTCTTAACGCTGATAGTGAAAGCATTGAGTCAGACGTCTGCTGGCGTGATGCAACGTCCTACCTGATTGCCGTAAAGCGGTACGAACGCTTGCTGCCAGACTGCCTCAGCTTGTGTGGATACGCGCCAAGATGTTTACTTCAGTGGGGCCGATTTTTGCTCAATAAGGGGAAATAAGCACGTCAAGATGTGATTTTATGACACTATAAAGCTGTGAATCAATATTTTATGTGACTTTTAATAGTGTTGCCATCTGCTGCCAGAAATTTATAGAAGAAGAGAACAACTGCCGCGGATAACAGCAACAAATATGTGTATATGTTATGTGTGCATGTCAGAATTGACAGAAAATACTACTAAATAAATAAGTATTCACAATTATAACAATAACAACAACGTTGAGATTTATTTTAATCCCTGCAGGGGAAATGTCAGTGTCACAGCAGCACAAGAGTAAAAACAGCAGTAACACAAGGGTAAAGAGATAAGAAACTGTGCACATTATACACACTCCTTTGGCATGTTGAAACATATTACACAGGTTGATTACATAAAATAAACCAGTACATCGTGTAGAATGTATCACATACGTAACATTCAGTATGAAATAGAATATACAGATAAGTAAAAATCCAATACAAGTAAACATTCTTATCCATTTTTATACAAACATTTATATCAACACTGATGGGAATATACTAGAAGGCCCATGCACAGCCATGGACTGGATTGCTTAGTGTAGATGACAAAAATCATACATAGATGAGGACAGCACAAGGCCAAAATGTTAACCCAGAACGCAAGTGAGACTTCACATCTGAGTCTCCTTAAGTAACCTCCAAACCCCCTATAGGATCCCCCAAACAGTCATCATCTTAGGTCAATAGTGCCCAGGGCCCCTTTTCATAATCTTGTTTAGTCGACTAAAGTCTTGCGTTAGCCAACTAAAGTTTTTAGCCTGGTACAGAGGAGACTAATCTTATTTTAGTCAACAAAACCTCAGTGTCTTTCCTCAAAAGTGGCGGCTGTCATGTACCACCACTTGATGGAGCAGGAAGGTGTTCCAGGACCAGAATATTCCACTGGAGATGTTTATGGAAGCTGAGGCCGGGAGTGCTTCTCCTATGGTGCGGCGGACTCGGTCATGTTTGTAGCAGACGACCACGCCGGAAGTAAACAAAACTCTTGCACACTGGAGTCGTTTCTTGGCAATGGCACTCTCGAGGCTGCTTATGCCTGTGAAAATCATTAACTTACATTAGACAGCTAATCTACAAGTTTAGCCGTCAATGTGAAACGGAGATTAGATGGCTAATGTTGGGCGACTAACCTTAGTTGACTAAGTAAGTTTAGTAGACTAAAAGATGAGACCACTTTATGAAACTGGGCCCAGGTCTTAATCATCCGGTAAGACAAGAAGTACCAGGAACCTTAAGGCTTGGACCTTTGTTTGAATTCAAAGATATCAGCACCCCCAAACACCTCTGTCCAGGGACCTCATGACCCAGAGACATGAATGTCACTGCTGAGGTAAGTGAATGTTTCAACAAGTTCAACATTTCAACTACACTCAACAAAAATATAAATGCAACACTTTTGGTTTTGCTCCCATTTTGTATGAGATGAACTCAAAGATCTAAAACTTTTTCCACATACACAATATCACCATTTCCCTCAAATATTGTTCACAAACCAGTCTAAATCTGTGATAATGAGCACTTCTCCTTTGCTGAGATAATCCATCCCACCTCACAGGTGTGCCATATCAAGATGCTGATTAGACACCATGATTAGTGCACAGGTGTGCCTTAGACTGCCCACAATAAAAGGCCACTCTGAAAGGTGCAGTTTTATCACACAGCACAATGCCACAGATGTCGCAAGATTTGAGGGAGTGTGCAATTGGCATGCTGACAGCAGGAATGTCAACCAAAGCTGTTGCTCGTGTATTGAATGTTCATTTCTCTACCATAAGCCGTCTCCAAAGGCGTTTCAGAGAATTTGGCAGTACATCCAACCAGCCTCACAACCGCAGACCACGTGTAACCACACCAGCCCAGGACCTCCACATCCAGCATGTTCACCTCCAACATCGTCTGAGACCAGCCACTCGGACAGCTGCTGAAACAATTGGTTTGCATAACCAAAGAATTTCTGCACAAACTGTCAGAAACCGTCTCAGGGACGCTCATCTGCATGCTCGTCGTCCTCATCGGGGTCTCAACCTGACTCCAGTTCGTCGTCGTAACCGACTTGAGTGGGCAAATGCTCACATTCGCTGGCGTTTGGCACATTGGAGAGGTGTTCTCTTCACAGATGAATCCCGGTTCACACTGTTCAGGGCAGATGGCAGACAGCATGTGTGGCGTCATGTGGGTGAGCGGTTTTCTGATGTCAATGTTGTGGATCGAGTGGCCCATGGTGGCGGTGGGGTTATGGTATGGGCAGGCGTCTGTTATGGACGAAGAACACAGGTGCATTTTATTGATGGCATTTTGACTGCACAGAGATACCGTGACGAGATCCTGAGGCCCATTGTTGTGCCATACATCCAAGAACATCACCTCATGTTGCAGCAGGATAATGCACGGCCCCATGTTGCAAGGATCTGTACACAATTCTTGGAAGCTGAAAATGTCCCAGTTCTTGCATGGCCGGCATACTCACCGGACATGTCACCCATTGAGCATGTTTGGGATGCTCTGGACCGGCGTATACGACAGCGCGTACCCGTTCCTGCCAATATCCAGCAACTTCGCACAGCCATTGAAGAGGAGTGGACCAACATTCCACAGGCCACAATTGACAACCTGATCAACTCTATGCGAAGGAGATGTGTTGCACTGCATGAGGCAAATGGTGGTCACACCAGATACTGACTGGTATCCCCCCCCCAATAAAACAAAACTGCACCTTTCAGAGTGGCCTTTTATTGTGGACAGTCTAAGGCACACCTGTGCACTAATCATGGTGTCTAATCAGCATCTTGATATGGCACACCTGTGAGGTGGGATGGATTATCTCAGCAAAGGAGAAGTGCTCACTATCACAGATTTAGACTGGTTTGTGAACAATATTTGAGGGAAATGGTGATATTGTGTATGTGGAAAAGGTTTTAGATGTTTGAGTTCATCTCAGGCAAAATGGGAGCAAAACCAAAAGTGTTGCGTTTATATTTTTGTTGAGTGTATATGTAGATATGCTTTGTATTTGTGAGTCCAGGATATCCTTGAAAGTCTTAGTCTTGATCCAGGACAACTACAAAACTTGACACACCGATTCCTTACTCAGCTTCTAAATATAAGTGCTGCAATCAGAGTATCCAGTGATTCCGCAAACATCACAGAATTGTCCTTGAAGTCAAGGTTGGTAAACCTTTTACCAACAAAAGCACCAAAGTCGCTAGTTTCCACAAGCCTACGCAACACCTGTTGTGTGGGCCGCCCGAGGAGGAGGTACTGCTGGCCCAACACCAGAGGGCGCCCTGCCTGAAGGCGGTCTTCAGGCACCAGAGGGCGCAGTCACCGCCAGGAGCATCTGGAACCTGGGTTGACAGCTGTCACTCATCCACTCATCATGCCGCACCCATAAAAGCCTGGAGAAGACACCACACCCATGCCGAGAAATCGTCGACCCGTACAGGTAGACTCTCAGCCGTCTTTGCACTCTTCTCAGCTAAGCTTTTTTGTGACGTTCCTTGCATCTGAGCTGGTAGCTGATAATTAGTGACTTTTGAGTTTGCAGCTTATCCACTTGTATCTGAGTCTGAGGGAGTTGGTTGGAGTTGACGTTTCCGCTCTGCACTCTAGCACTCGACAAGTGTATATTGGGTCTGCACGGTAACTCACAGGACTTGTGAAAGCAGGAGGTGGAGGTGTTCTTCTCCTCCCGAAAAGGATTCATTTGCTGACTGTTTGCTGGGTGTGTTCACTCACACTCACTATTAACTGTTTCTGTTTCCTGCCAGTAGTACCCGATCTGACAGCTGGAGACGGTGGCCACCTGGGGACTCAGGACTTGGCGGCTCCGGGGTGTTCCAGATCCTTTGGCGGTGGAAATCGTGTGGGTTCCGACTCCTCTCTGGACGGGCGTCTCCTATCCTCGAGCCTGCTGTTGGGTATTTTCTCCTCCAAACATTTTTAAAACCTTTAACAAGACAAACAGAGTCAAGAAACACCAGTGAGACAGAAAGTCAAATTTTACACGCGGAGTGCAGTCAGGCTGTACACCAAGGCTACACTAAAGTCTGGCCTGCTTTTCCGCTCTTTTTATTAAGAGACGCCCTCATCACATAAACAAAAAACTTGTCCTAAGGGTGGGGGTGATGACGCAAGACAAGTTTCTTCCCGTAACATAAACGCATACGTCAGTAAGTGCAGCTGTAAGGAAGAACACTTTCTTTTACACAGGTCAGCACATCTCGTTCGTCTGTTGCAGTTATCAGCTGTTCTGCATCTGCCTGAAGTGTCCTGTCCTTCACACTCCTTCACACTAAGCACCACATCACAACAGTCAAAACGTTCTCTTACTCCCAGTCGTTAGAGGCTGCGAAAACAAAGTTATATTATAATAATAAGTACATCCAGCCCTTCATTCCCAGCTCAGATTGACCCCAGAGTGCTAAAACAAAATTGAATTCTCAGGATTGCGTTAAGACAGGTGCAAAACAGCACAACACCGTTCTCATGAGAAAGAAGACAAAGCTAAAACAAGGTTGAATAACACGTACATTCTCAGGGTGAAGTGCAAAACAGCACAACACCGTTCTCATGAGAAAGAAGACAAAGCTAAAACAAGGTTGAATAACACGTACATTCTCAGGGTGAAGTGCAAAACAGCACAACACCGTTCTCATGAGAAAGAAGACAAATGTACAAATGTTTAACAGTGATAACATATATACAAAATCTTTAACATTCCCCTCCTGTTTATCGCCTGTTAAACATACAGTAGGCATCACTCAGCTTAGCACTTCTTTTTGAGATTTTCACTAAGAGGTTAATCATGGTATGTTCTCTCTATAGGCTTACACCCCAGAGGTGATGTCATCATTGTCACCATCATCGGTGTCTGGGTCATCATACTTCCATTGGTCTGGGTACAGGTCAGGAGAGCCATCGTCCTCCTCGTCGTCGTCTGTCCCCAGAAGTGGATATGATGCCGGACCCCCTCCTGGTCCTGGACCTATTGCTGTGGTTATCATTCTATTTACAAGGCCTCGGAGACATGGAATACAACAACATCCACACAATGTTAGAATTGCAGCAAATACTGCTATAGACACTAATAGTGAAGAAATCAAAGACCTCCATTTTCCCATCCCTTCCAGCCACCAATCCCAGCCTTCGGTGTTTACTCCACTGTGCTCTTTCATCTTCCTGTTCAACGTCCTCAGCCCGTCAATGGCTTGAGTGAGACTGCCGTCTGCAGCCGTGTTGTTGGGAATGAATGTGCAGCATTGTTCTCCGAACATGGCACAAACACCTCCTTTCTCTGCCAACAACATATCCAGAGCAATACGATTCTGGAAGGCCATAAGGGACGTGGCTTCTAACTGTGAATGGACAGCCTTAAATCCTTCCTCAGTCCAATTTCCTAATTTCTGTACATTGTAGTGGATGTAGTTTATTCTGTCCACGTTTTTATTAATTGAACACCACCAACAGATGGAAGATTCGAATCCAGCTGCTATTTGATCAACCAGTTTATACTCGTCAGGCACTCCCCTGGGGACTCCTATTGCGTCAATATATGTTGGATTTCCCACTCCTTTCCAATCTCTTTTTACTCTATGTCTGGCTATGCCTTTCTGCCAATCTTCAGGAATAAGAGAGGCTGCATATGTCGTAACGTCTTCAGGGGTCATGGGTATGGCTTCAACTGGTAACAATAATGATATTAATGCACAATAACCTGACACATTTCGTGGCAGTCTGTCAAAGATTCTGTTATCCCCACACCACCACCATACGTCACTCCTCCCGACAGGTTTGAATGTGGGAGTACTATGGACCACATTCTTACACCAGGCGGTGTGGTTTAAGCTACCCAAAGTCTTACTTGTCCCTGTCAAGTGTACACATGTATGGTTAGCATGCCCAACTTTGCTTGAGAATAAAGGTTTAATCTTAGTCAATTTGGTCACTGGATAGATCTTGTCCCACTTAGAACAATTGTTGTTTGCCGCAATGTATGTCTGTGTCATAGCAGTCAGTAGACAGTCTTTGGGTAATGCTGCCGGTATTACCTGTAATATAGGTCTGGGTCCCATACATACAACACAGTCCTTCTTTGCTGCTAGTCCTGCTTGTTCTGCCATTAAAAGCCAATTGTTATTTTGTCCACTAATTCCTGTAGTTACTAGGAACCAGTCATCTGCCTTCATGTCTTTTGTGCCTTGTACAGACACCCCCTTTGCTTGTATGGGCACCCCCTTTGCTTGTATGGACACCCCCTTTGACGTACTTAATTCGGTCAATATTGGTTGCTGTACTCTATCTGTTTCACAGAGGAAAAAATGGAAATACGGATCTTTTCCTTGTTTGTATACCCAAAGGAGGAACAACCAACAGTCTCCCTCTATATCAGGTGGGAATATGGTTCCTTTTTCTGTGGTATTCACCACTATAGACAGCTTATCATCTGTTTGATACATTTTGAGAATTTGACTCTGGTACTTAGCCCACTCGGTTTGTGCCCATCTTGGTGTCCATCTACTCCATTCATCGGCTACCAATGTTTCCCATCTCCTATCTTGTTGATCGTTGGTCATATACCATGAGAAACTATTTCCGTAATTAGTCCCTCTGTCACCATCCGGCATACCATGGGTAAGAGCACTATATGGTACAGAGATGATCACAGAAGTATTTCTAGGAATGCAGGCTTGTACACCAAATCGGTACGCATTATTCCCATCACAGCTATGTACTGTGGCATTTATTATCAGACTGGGGTCTTCGTTACTTCTTTTTGGTCTCTGCAATCTGCGGATGTGATCCTTACTATCATGTCCCGTGCTCATGGCTTTTAATAATAATCCCAATTCAAAAAAGAAAAGTAGCATAACAAGGACTGTCCGTGGGGTCCAGAAACCCTCGTTCTTTTTATTTTTTTCTTTCGCCATTTCTGCACACTACAGCACACCTATGTTCAGAACAGTGGCTTCTTAATGTCTTCTGCTAGCTTTCGTGTCTAACCTGGATCTTAACACCAAGCTCACACACTATTACTAGTCTTGTCCTACTGTTCTTACTGTTTGTCTGTGTCTGCAGAAATGACTTTCTTACAGTGAGTTAAATGAATCCATGTACTTCTTTCCCCAATTTTCAAAGCTGTGGGTGTTGTGAGTAGTACTTGATAGGGCCCTTCCCATTTAGGTGAATGCCAGTGTTTTCTCTTGATGCTTCTTATCAACGCCCAGTCTCCAGGTACCACTTTAGGGTCCTCCTGTGGAGAAATGGGATCATCAGTGTTTGGAACTCTCCCTCGTTGTTCTTCTAACATTTTTCTCATGTAATCCGCCAAATTGGCTTCCTCAGGTACATCCCAAATTTGTCCATAATATGGCAATCGATATTTTCTGCCAAACAATGTTTCATACGGTGTCAACCCCATGGTACTAGTTATGTTTATATACATTTTTACCAAATCTACACAATGCGTCCATGGTCTGCCTGTTTCCTCCATTGTCTTTCTAAGTCTGTTTTTTTACTGTTCCATTCATCCTTTCCACTAATCCGGCGCTTTGTGGATGATAAGCACAATGATTTTTGAGATTAACCTGTAGCGCTTCTCCTACGTATTGCACTATTGTATTAACAAAATGCGCTCCATTATCTGAATAGACTGTTTCTGGTATTCCAAATCATGGGATGATGTCTTTGCATAATGCTTTAGCCACTGTAAGTGAATCTGCATGTTTTGTAGGGAACAATTCTACCCATTTTGAGAAGGCATCAATTATGACTAAACAAAATTCCTTCCCTTCATGTTTACTCAGCTGTATATAATCCATATGAATCACTTGAAAGGGATATTGTGGTGTTGGAAATTTACCTCTTTGGGGTCTCAAATTGCCTTGTGAGTTGTGTTTTGCACATATCATGCATGCTCTACAATGCTGTTTTGCATATGCATCGAACCCATAAAGACAAAAAATAGATTGCAATTGCGATATCATACCCCCTGATGAGACATGCGTCACGCCATGGCTCATAATAGCTGCCCATTTAAACATATTTTTTGGCAATATGGGTTTCTTTTGTGGTCATACGTACAAGTCATTTGCATACGTAGCTCCTTTAGCTATCCACATTTGTTTTTCTCTGTCAGTTGCCTGCTGTTGCATGTCAGCAAGCAGTGTATGACCTAAATGCAAATCTGGAGTAGTTTCCTGTACAACAAAAATAGAAGAAGCTGCTGCTGCCTCTTTTGCTGCTCTGTCAGCAAAATCATTTCCTTTTGAAACACTGTCAGAGCCATTGGTGTGAGCCGCACATTTGCATATAGCAATTTGTTGAGGCAACTTCACAGCTTGCAGTAGGGCAGTTAGGAGAGTGGCATGAGTCACTGGCTTTCCAGATGATGTCACCATTCCACGCTCCTCCCACAGTTTTGCAAACACATGCACTGTGCTGAAAGCGTACTGGCTGTCTGTATAAATTGATACGGCCGTACCCTGAAACAGATAGCAAGCTGCAGTTAAAGCAACTAATTCAGCTGCTTGTGCTGAAAATGACGATGGCAATGAAGCAGAATCTAATACTTCTGAATTTGTGACGACAGCATATCCAGATTGCGTTTGTCCATAAGCATTTTTAGTGGAAGAACCATCCACATACACGATTGTACTGTTTGGGATGGGTGTGTCCCGGAGGTCTGGGCGTGCTTTCGTACAGACTGTTGCTACATCAAGACAATTGTGCGGCTCACCATCCTCAGGTAAAGGTATCAATGTGGAGGGATTCAATGTTGTACATCGCTCTATCGTAAGGTGTGGCTGTGATAATAGCAAGGACATGCACGAAAGATGTCTTGCTGGGGACAAAAGGCTCATGTTTGTCTGCAACAGAAGTGCAGAGACTGCATGTGGAACTTTCAATGACACCAACTTGAGATTGACTATAGTATAGATTGTATCTGTATTCGTTGTGCACTTTTCACAACATTAAATTGTTGTTTTTGCATTCCCATTGACTGTTGTGGGTCCCCTGTTGTGGGTCTGTGTCATCACACTTTTCACAACAGGATTTCTCGGCCAACCTCATGGATCCCGAGGGGCGTCAACCATCGAGTGAACCACCAATGGAAACGCAGGGTGCACAGGGGCCAGCAGGAGGCGTACTAGGTGAGCTGCAGCAAATCCTAACCGCCTTCACTGCTCGGTTGGACTTGGTAATCGAGCAGAATGTTATCCTCAATCGGAGGATGGAGGCTCTCACCGCTCAGGTGGAAGCGCATGCGCAGGGTGCTGCTGCGGCACCTCCTCCTGCTGCCTGAGTGCCTGATACAGATATTCCAGTGGTCGTTCAACGAACCCCCCCCCCCCCCCCCCCCCCCCCGTCCCCTGAAGCATACATAAGTCCTCCAGAGCCGTACGGAGGCTGTGTCGAGATGTGCGCTGACTTCTTAATGCAGTGTTCGCTCATCTTTTCACAGCGTCCGGTTATGTACATGTCTGACGCTAGCAGGGTGGCTTATGTAATAAATCTGCTTCGAGGAGAGGCACGCGCCTGGGCTACGGCGCTTTGGGAGCAGAACTCACGGCTCCTAGCAACATACACTGGGTTTGTGCGGGAGTTCAAACAAGTGTTTGATCACCCCAATAGAGGTGAGATCGCTTCGAACGTGCTGCTGTTGATGAGACAGGGGCGTCGGAGTGCAGCCGAATATGCAGTCGACTTCCGTATCGCGGCAGCGAGGTCCGACTGGAATAACGTTGCGCTCCGCGCCGCCTTCGTAAATGGACTGTCTCCGGTCCTGAAGGAGCATTTGCTGGCGAAGGCTGAGCCGCGGGATTTCGATGGGCTTGTCGATCTGGTTATACGGTTAGACAACCGACTAGAAGAACATCGCTGGGAGCGAGGCGAAGGGCGTGGCCGGGCACGAGTCGTCCCTCTTCCTTCCGGATCCGAAAGGGTGTCACCATCCCCCCCCCCCCCCCCCCGCTCCACTGCCAGAGCACTCCGTGAGGCAACAGCTCCCCCTGCTGACAAAGCTATGGACACGAGCAGGGCTAAAGTAAAATCAGAAAACAGACAACGGAGGCTGGCCCGCGGGGAGTGTTTTTTCTGCGGCTCGAGTGAGCATATACAGAAGAATTGCCCCAAATGGACAAACTACAATGCCTGCCCTTAGAGACTGGGCTAAGGGTAGGCCATAACACTCACGAGGGGAAATCCCGCAAATCCGCACGAATCCCAGTGATGATCCTGAGTGGGGATCTAACCCTTCACGCCCCAGCACTGGTGGACACGGGGTCGGAGGGGAATCTGCTGGATAGCAGATGGGCAAGGGAGGTGGGGCTCCCTCTGGTGGCCTTACCGTCACCATTGTCGGTACGGGCACTAGATGGCACCCTCGTCCTATTGATCACACACCAGACTCACCCAGTAACATTGGTCATGTTTGGGAATCACAGGGAGGAGATTGTGTTTTTTGTGACACCTTCTACCTCCCGGGTGATTTTGGGTTTTCCTTGGATGCTAAAGCACAATCCCCAGATTGATTGGCCTTCTGGGGTAGTGACGCAGTGGAGTGAAACCTGCCACCGGGAATGTTTAGGATTCTCGGTTCCACCCGGTGTAACGGCTAAGGAGGAGGTTTTAGTCCCCCTCAATCTTGCGGCGGTGCCGGCTGAGAACCATGATCTTGCTGATGTCTTCAGCAAGGATCTGGTGCTCACGCTGCCCCCGCACCGTCCGTACGATTGTGCCATTGATTTGGTACCGGGCGCTGAGTACCCGTCCAGCAGGTTGTACAACCTCTCACGTCCGGAACGCGAATCAATGGAGACCTACATCCGGGACTCTTTGGCTGCCGGGTTGATCCGGAACTCCACCTCCACGATGGGTGCAGGTTTTTTTTTGTGGGCAAGAAAGACGGCGGACTCCGTCCATGCATCGATTACAGAGGGTTGAACGAAATTACGGTTCGCAACCGATACCCGTTACCTCTGTTGGATTCGGTGTTCAGCCCCTGCATGGAGCCCAGATATTCACTAAATTGGATCTTAGGAATGCGTACCACCTGGTTCCGATCCGGAAGGGAGACGAGTGGAAGACGGCATTTAACACCCGCTTAGGTCACTTTGAGTACCTGGTCATGCCGTTCGGCCTCACAAACGCCCCCGCGATGTTCCAAGCATTGGTTAATGACGTCTTGCGGGACTTCCTGCATCGGTTCATCTTCGTATATCTTGACGACATTCTCATCTTCTCCCCGGATCCTGAGACCCATGTCAAGCATGTACGTCAGGTCCTGCAGCGGTTGTTGGAGAACTGACTGTTTGTGAAGGGCGAGAAGTGTGAGTTCCACTGCACTTCTTTGTCCTTCCTGGGGTTTATAATCTCCTCCAACTCCGTTGCCCCTGATCCGGCCAAGGTTGCGGCGGTGAGAGATTGGCCCCAACCAACAAGCCGTAGGAAACTGCAACAGTTCCTCGGTTTTGCAAACTTCTATCAGAGGTTCATTAAGGGCTACAGTCAGGTTGTTAGCCCCCTGACAGCCCTGACCTCCACTAAGGTCCCTTTCACCTGGTCTGATCGGTGCGAAGCCGCATTTAAGGAGTTGAAACGTCGGTTCTCGACTGCACCAGTTGTGGTGCAGCCCGACCCCGATCGCCAGTTCATAGTCGAAGTGGACGCCTCTGACTCAGGGATAGGAGCCATGCTGTCCCAGAGCGGGGAGTCTGATAAGGTTCTCCATCCTTGTGCCTACTACTCCCGCAGGTTGACCCCAGCTGAAAGGAATTATGACGTCGGCAATTGGAAATTACTGGCGGTGAAAGAGGCTCTTGAGGAGTGGAGACACCTTCTGGAGGGAGCCACGGTTCCTTTCACGGTTTTCTCAGACCATCGGAACCTGGAGTACATCCGGACCGCTAAGCATCTGAACCCCAGGCAAGCCCGTTGGTCACTGTTCTTCAGCTGGTTTGACTTCCAGATCACGTATCGACCCGGGACCAAAAACCAACGGTCCGATGCACTGTCCTGGGTGCATGAAGAGGAGGTCAAGCCAGGGCTGTCGGATCCACCAGACACTATAATTCCCGAGTCCACTGTCATCGCAACCCTCGCCTGGGACGTGGAGAAGACCGTCCGGGAGTCCCTGACAGGACACCCGAACCCCGGAGATGGACCACCTAACAGGCTATACGTCCCACCAGAGGCCAGGGCTGCGGTCTTGGACTTCTGTCACGGTTCCAAGCTCTCCTGCCACCCAGGGGTGCGAAGAACCATGGCAGTGGTCCAGCAGCGCTTCTGGTGGGCATCACTGGAAACCGATGTCCGGGAGTACGTCCAGGCCTGCACCACCTGCGCCAGGGGCAAGGCTGAACACAGGAAGGCCCAAGGACTCCTCCAGCCACTGCCAGTGCCTCGTCGCCCCTGGTCCCACATAGGCCTGGACTTCGTCACGGGTCTCCCTGCGTCCCAGGGTATGATGACCATCCTGACGATAGTGGACCGGTTCTCCAAGGCGGCCCACTTCGTGGCCCTCCCGAAGCTCCCGACGGCCCAGGAGACTGCAGACCTCCTG
This sequence comes from Thalassophryne amazonica, assembly GCF_902500255.1. Taxonomy (NCBI): domain Eukaryota; kingdom Metazoa; phylum Chordata; class Actinopteri; order Batrachoidiformes; family Batrachoididae; genus Thalassophryne; species Thalassophryne amazonica. The sequence goes on along the minus strand of NC_047123.1, from coordinate 25,773,708 downwards.
GTCCACCACGTCGTGCGTCTGCATGGTATCCCCACGAATATAGTCTTGGATCATGGTCACCAGTTCTCCTTGCAAGTCTGGAGGAGTTTCTGTAGGGAACTGGGGGCCACCATGAGCCTCTCGTCCGGGTACCACCCTCAGACTAATAGACAGGCAGAGCGGGCGAATCAAGACCTGGAGCAGGCCCTGCAGTGTATCACCTCTGCACACCCAACGGCCTGGAATCAACATCTGGCCTGGATCGAGTATGCCCACAACAGTCAGATCTCCTCAGCGACCGGCCTCTCCCCCTTCGAGGCATGTTTGGGGTACCAGCCCCCACTGTTCCCAGCTGTAGAGGGAGAGGTTGAGGTCCCCTCGGTCCAGGCCCACCTCAGAAGGTGCTGTCGGGTGTGGCACACTGCCTGCTCTGCCCTTTTGAAAGCCCGGACGAGGGCTAAGGACCATGCATACCGCCGGCGTACCCCGGCCCCTGCATATCAGCCCGGGCAGGAGTTTGGTTGTTGACCAAGGACATCCCTCTGTCTGTTGAGTCCCAGAAACTGAAAGACAGGTACATCGGACCCTTTCCTATCACCAAAGTCCTCAGCCCGGCCGCGGTGAAGCTGCGATTGCCAGCTTCACTGCGGCTACATCCTGTTTTCCACGTCTCCCGGATCAAACCATATCACACCTCCAACCTCTGCACCCCCGGACCTGCGCCGCCTCCTGCCCGGATCATTGATGGAGAGCCCGCGTGGACTGTCCGCCGGCTCTTGGACGTTCGCCGATGGGGCCGGGGTTTCCAATATCTGGTGGACTGGGAGGGGTACGGACCCGAGGAACGCTCCTGGGTGAAGAGGAGCTTCATCCTGGACCCGGCCCTCCTGGCCAACTTCTACACCCGACACCCCGACAAGCCTGGTTGAGGGGGGGGTCCTGTTGTGGAGGCTGCCCGAAGAGGAGGTACTGCTGGCCCAACACCAGAGGGCACCCTGCCTGAAGGCGGGCTTCAGGCACTAGAGGGCGCAGTCGCTGCCAGGAGCATCTGGAACTTGGGTTGACAGCTGTCACTCATCCACTCATCATGCCGCACCCATAAAAGCCTGGAGAAGACACCACACCCATGCAGAGAAATCATCGACCCGTACAGGTAGACTCTCAGTCGTCTTTGCACTCTTCTCAGCTAAGCTTTGTTGTGACGTTCCTTGCATCTGAGCTGGTAGCTGATAATTAGTGACTTTTGAGTTTGCAGCTGATCCACTAGCAGTGGTGGGCACAGATAACCAAAAAATTAACTTCGATAACAGATAATAAGATAACTGAAAAGTTATCTTTGATAAAGATAAACCGATAAACCACCCAAAAATGTATCAAAAATGTTGTCTATTGGACATTTGCAGTTACTAAAGAGCTGAAATTGATGTTTAACACGATCGGTAAAAGACCTAAAGAACAACCAAGAATGTTTGATCATGCTGCCCTCTGCAGGAAACAGCACAGACAAATCCTGAGAGCATCCACAAAATCGACTCTTTACTAATTATAATCATTTTTCTTTCAACATTCTGCCCCTGCTGGAAGCTCTTGTTTCCAGCAGCCATATGGCCAGCTCCCTATCAATTTCAACACTCCGGTCAGGCGGAGGTCTTGAAAAATAAAGTCATACTAACTTATGGTTTTTTGAAAATACTGATAGAATAACTCCATTAATGTCATTTCTGTCATTTTTACAAAGTTAAAATATAACACACTCAACAAAAATATAAACGCAACACTTTTGGTTTTGCTCCCATTTTGTATGAGATGAACTCAAAGATCTAAAATTTTTTCCACATACACAATATCACCATTTCCCTCAAATATTGTTCACAAACCAGTCTAAATCTGTGATAGTGAGCACTTCTCCTTTGCTGAGATAATCCATCCCACCTCACAGGTGTGCCATATCAAGATGCTGATTAGACACCATGATTAGTGCACAGGTGTGCCTTAGACTGCCCACAATAAAAGGCCACTCTGAAACGTGCAGTTTTGTTTTATTGGGGGGGATACCAGTCAGTATCTGGTGTGACCACCATTTGCCTCATGCAGTGCAACACATCTCCTTTGCATCATCTGTGAAAAGAACACCTCTCCAACGTGCCAAACACCAGCGAATGTGAGCATTTGCCCACTCAAGTCGGTTACGTCGACGAACTGGAGTCAGGTCGAGACGCCGATGAAGACGACGAGCATGCAGATGAGCTTCCCTGAGACAGTTTCTGACAGTTTGTGCAGAAATTCTTTGGTTATGCAAACCGATTGTTTCAGCAGCTGTCTGAGTGGCTGGTCTCAGACGATCTTGGAGGTGAAAATGCTGGATGTGGAGGTCCTGGGCTGGTGTGGTTACACGTGGTCTGCGGTTGTGAGGCTGGTTGGATGTACTGCCAAATTCTCTGAAACACCTTTGGAGACGGCTTATGGTAGAGACATGAACATTCAATAAACGAGCAACAGCTCTGGTTGACATTCCTGCTGTCAGCATGCCAATTGCACGCTCCCTCAAATCTTGCGACATCTGTGGCGTTGTGCTGTGTGATAAAACTGCACGTTTCAGAGTGGCCTTTTATTGTGGACAGTCTAAGGCACACCTGTGCACTAATCATGGTGTCTAATCAGCATCTTGATATGGCACACCTGTGAGGTGGGATGGATTATCTCAGCAAAGGAGAAGTGCTCACTATCACAAATTTAGACTGGTTTGTGAACAATATTTGAGGGAAATGGTGATATTGTGTATGTGGAAAAAGTTTTAGATCTTTGAGTTCATCTCATACAAAATGGGAGCAAAACCAAAAGTGTTGCATTTATATTTTTGTTGAGTATATATCTTTTAATGTTGAATAAGGCACTAATTCTGAGGTTTTGTAACAAACACAGACCGCAAAGCATTCTGGGTAAAAGTGCTAAACAGTGATTGGTTCAGTAATCTATTATGTAAACCAACACGTTAATGTGACATGTGTCGTGTGTTGGTTTAAAGATAAATGTGCTTTTGTAAAATATTCCATTTTTATTTGTAAAAACAGGGATTTTTACGGAGCCCTGGAAGTGTCATCGCAATTGCATGTTTTAAAACTTTTATGATGTTGTAAAACGTGCACTCAATATTAGTAAGTAAGTAAATTTATTTATGTAGTGCCTTTCACAGACATAAGGCCATGTACACATGTAGTCGGGTATTTGTAAAACCGAATATCTTACCCTTTCAGTTTGGGGAAAAAACTTCATCCACACTATGTCGTTTAAAAAAAAAATCCATTCACATCGAACCGTATAAATGTGTTGTAATTAGTCTGCCAAACCTTTGGGTGGCGGTACTGATTAAAATTCTATCCAATCAGGAGCCTTATTCTCTTGTCGTCACTTCCACAAAAACTAAAAACATGGCGCCAACCTCGTTCGTGTGGACCGATAAGGAGTCGGAATTACTTCTAACCGTAGTTTTAGAATACAAAGTTAACAAATATATACACACAAAAAGCGCCTGGACAGTGGACAATACCAACACTTTGAGAGCAGCCATGTACCCAGACGTTTAATACTGCCATGAACACTCCTGGCCAGTAGATGGCAGTAGCGGCCTTGAAAAAATGTCAAACAAAATTCCAGATAATCCATGTCTGCTACATTTAAGATGCGTGGAATTTAACAAACGCAAATACACTAACGTCTATAAACCCAGAGAATATATTCACGAGAGTTTTAGGCACTGGAGTTTAATGCTGTTATCTGTGGACCCTGAACAGAGTGTCTGAAATGCATTTGTCCTGTCGTGAACGTCTGAGATTACCTTATGCTACCCATAATGCATTGCTGCCTGGCACAGCATGTGCTCACAAAACCTTAAAAATTAGCACATTACTTTAAAACGAAAACATATATCTGATATTTTCACTTTATAAGCTTCAGACATGACAATAATTTTAAATAACTTGTCTAAAATGAGTGGTTAAAATTTGAACCATAAGTTAAACATGTATGCCTTTGGATGACTTGGTGACATTTGCGATTATATTAGTATGGTGTTAAAGGAAGTGATTTTTTTTTGGTCACCAGTTTTTCTTTGCTTACAGACGATAGAGTGGTTTCTGATTGCAGAGGGTAAAACAACATGCCTATTAGGAAACTTTTAACAGGTAGATCTCAACAGCTTTAACAGTTTTGAAAATGTTTTTCACTGTTCAGCTTATTTTAGTACGTTGTCGGTCTAAAAGTTATCGGAAGGTAATTCATTCGAAGATAATTAGTCCGATGATGGTTTTTAAATTTATCTAAAAAGATAATCCGATAATGAAAACATTATCTTCGATAATTATCTGTTATCGGATTATCTGAAGTGTGCCCACCACTGTCCACTTGTATCCGAGTCTGAGGGAGTTGGTTGGAGATGGCATTTCCGCTCTGCACTACAGCACTCGACAAGTGTATATTGGGTCTGCACGGTAACTCACAGGACTTGTGAAAGCAGGAGGTGGAGGTGTTCTTCTCCTCCCAAAAAGGATTCATTTGCTGACTGTTTGCTGGGTGTGTTCACTCACACTCACTATTAACTGTTTGTTTCCTGCCAGCAGTACCCGATCTGACAGCTGGAGACGGTGGCCACCTGGGGACTCAGGACTTGGCAGCTCCGGGGTGTTCCAGATCCGTTGGCGGTGGAAATCGTGTGGGTTCCGACTCCTCTCTGGACGGGCGTCTCCTATCCTCGAGCCTGCCCACACGACACCAACTTGAGATTGACTATAGTATAGATTGTGTCTGTATTCGTTGTGCACTTTTCACAACATTAAATTGTTATTTTTGCATTCCCATTGACCGTTCATTTACGCCCCCTGTTGTGGGTCCGTGTCATCACACTTTTCACAACAACACCCAGTCCATGCAAGCATTGAACAGAATAGGGCCCAGAACAGATCCTTGAGGAACACCACTTTTTAATGAGAAAACCTCAGAATTTCTGCCCCCTCCCTATAGAGCACCCAAATGACCCAAATCAGTATCTCGAGGATCCTAGAAATTCTCAGGATTTCCCAGAAAGCAGCCTGATTAACTGAATCAAATGGTTTGTGGAAAAAAAGGCTGCAGAGAAACAAATTGTACCCTTTCTTGCCATTTTAAAAATCTGCATCCACTCTGAAATGTAACAGATTTTTCAATGGCCAATGCTTCACCTCTACACCATGTTTCATGAAAATTAGCCCTGTAGGTTTTTTATTATTATTATTATAGTCTATGAATGTGATGAAAATGGTGAACATGTTGAACTATTCCTAAGAATTATTTCCATGTCTTTGTCCAGAACATTATGGAAGACATTGTAGTATTGTCATCACAAAGATAGAGCTTTGTTATTTTAGCAAACCCTAGCTATTTGAGTTAAAAGCAGCTGATTAATGTGAGGTTAAAGGGATGTGATTTTATCTTTTTTTCCCCCACTTCTGTTTAGTCATTGTCCATAAACACCCACACATCAACCCCCAAACACACACACACACACGTCACATTGTACCCTGTGACCCCATACGGGAATAACGGACACACCCACTGGGTGTGTAAATGGTGAGAAAAGACAAGGCCGGGAAACAAATTTGCTTTATTATTGAATTTGTGTGAATTTCCACAGTAACAGCTGCAAAAATTCTGCACAAGATCATCACTGACATGAATCCTGGGAATGAATCTTCACCATTCATCCATCTCAAAAACACCTAGAATGAGATAAAACAGTATTTCTACTCACACATTTTTCAATCTAAGATAAATTATTTCTTCCCTTAAAACTCATCCCCTGTGGTAAGTGAATATGTGTAATATTTTATCATTGGATCATGTTAAGATAAAAAAAAAAAAACTAAAATATTTGTTAAATTTGGGCTAAAAAATGTGTTTGGAGCATATTCAGAGAAAGAACATTGAAATATGTTGTGCATCATAGAGGCCAGAAAAGAGGCCTGAATGATGGATGTGATTTTTGGTTATTTGATCTTTTTTTTTAGTTTGAAAACATTTTGGCCCCATTGTTGACAGCAGAACCTAATAAATATCAGGATTTAGAGTGCATATTACCACTAAATCTAGATGATCTGCATCATGTAGACAAGGAGCCACGTCTTCCAATTTAAGTTCAGAAGATGTGCTGTAATTTCAGTGATTGACAAAACTAATATTAATTTAAAAATATAAACTTCTTACAGTGCATCTGGAAAGTATTCACAGCACTTCAGTTTTTGTTATGTTACAGCCTTATTACGAAATGGATGAAATTCATTTTTTCCACCTCAAAATTCTACACACAACACCCCATAATGACAATGTGAAAAATGTTTAAGTTTTTTGGAAATTTATTAAAAATAAAAAAAACTAAGAAATCGCATGAACATGTTTCCACTGATCTTCCTTGAGATGTTTCGACAGCTTAATTGGAGTCCACCTGGGGTAAATTCAGTTGACTGGACATGATTTGGAAAGGCACACACCTGTCTACATATAAAGTCCCACAGTGTCAGAGCACAAACCAAGCATGAAGTCAAAGGAATTGTCTGTAGACCTCAGACAGGATTGTGTGGAGGCACAAATCTGAGGAAGGGTACAGAACCATTTCTGCTGCTGTAAAGGTCCCAATGAGAACATTGGCCTACATCATCCGTAAATGGATGAAGTTCGGATCCATCAGGACTCTTTCATCACATTACATCAAATAGAATTTAATAATGTTAGTTTTTCACCAAGAGACCAACATGGATAAAATCAAAACCTTCTTGGCAGATTTTTCTTGATTAAACTCAAGTTTTTTTTTTTGGCTTGCATCTCTGAGTACCTGTGACAGAAAGCAGGACTCAGTCTGTATGCGTGTAGATCCTCTTTCAGGTGGTTAAATGACCTCGTCTTTGTTAGTGCTGCTTGTTTCGTTGTGACTAAATCCACAGTCTGGCAGTGAAACCCAACACTCACCCAGGGATGAAAACCTTTCCCCCCCAAAAACTTGATTTCTTTACGAGGTGCGGCAGTGTCACACTAGGTGGGCCGGCACGATGGGGAGTCTGCAAAACCTGACACTGAACACGCCGAAAGAGCCTTCGCTGCTTCAGAATTACTCAAAGAAATGGAAGACGTGGTGTTTTTCCAGCGCAGGACGCTGGAGTTTTAATACTGTAGAGGTAAATCACAAGGAAAGAAATGGTGACCTCTGTTCTGTAGTGAGAGTTATTTACGCAAAGGAGGTGAGAGGTCAAGCCGGGGTCAAGGGGAGGCTGATTTCTGGTGCAGAGTTGAAAATTTGACATTAGGAGTAAAAACCGGTCTTTGTTTATGCCCAAGAGTTGCAGTTTCCTGCGTGCATTTTTCAGCAGGACTTGTGCTTTGCTCAGCTGATGGATGGTGCTGCATTCCTCATGCCGTGGATTTCCAAATGTTGCAACAGTAGTGCCTTGTCAATGTGACAGCTTTTTGGAACCAGCTAGATAACATTTATTGCAATGTATTAAACATGATTAAGACTGTAGCCCCTCAGGTTTTGTGTGGCGTTCCATTTAACAATACGCAACAGCTTTATTATGGCAACACCTAGTAGGAAGCGTCTTTACTAGCTTCAAATTTTGAACCAGAAGCAAAGAGTGTGTGAGGTTTACCAAAATACTATGGAGCCCATGAATGGGAGGAACCAAAAGAAAGACTAGTGGATATCTAGAGCCTAAGCAGTGCAGTATATTAAGTCTCCAGGGAACACTAGGTATTGTAGTGACCATCAGATGGTATCAGTTGGTAGCTTAGTGGAATAGGGGGCAGGCTACCAACATGCAGACATGGGTTTGATTTCCAGTAATGCTACTTGTGTCCTTGGACAAGACACTTAATCTGCATCGACTCAGAAAACCCAGCTGTAAATGGTTACTTGCCTTGTCTGGGGAAGTTACCTGCACTGGACTGGCATCCTGCCCAGAGGCTCCCTCTGGGCAGGATACCAGTCCAATGCAGATAACTTTTAGACTCTCATCCACTTCAGCTTACAGACTCCAGAGATAAAGATAAAAATCCTGTTGGGGTGAAATACCGTTGCGAGCTTGTATGCCACATTGCCACAAGTGTCACCATGGAAGCCCAACAGGAACCCTGAAGATGAGATGGTTAACAGGGCTCTGGTGAAACAAGAAGTCCTCAACAGCAGATCAGGTGGAGGAAGTGATGGTTTGTGAAGGCAGATGAAGGCTGCAGCAGCTCCTCAGACCTTGATCATCTGGAATTTCCCAGCCATCACCCCAGGCGAAGGGTCTGTCAAGGACCGTGTTTGTAGGCATGCAACAACATTCCCACATGAAACAAACCAATGCTCTAGATCGACCCTGGATGTAGATTTTCTCCACATTCACCATGCCGTCTGGGAACCGATCAAGAGAATCTTCCTCACCACTGAGGGATTGCCACAATGACGTCTGTTAGATAGAATCTACTGCAGCTGGACTGGTGTTTGGCAATGCCAATACCTTTGCAGAAGAATGGAGGTTCAAAACATTAGGTGCTTTCTGTTCAATTGTACAAGTTTGAGACTTGGGATACAAACCCTAACCTTAGGCGGGGATTAGATGTCTTTGGTACTAGGTCTCTTTGGTGTATCCTTGGGTGCCACTGGAATGACTGTGTCAAATGAATAGTTACTAAGGGAGTCTCAGATGAGGAGCATCAGGTTCAACATTTTCTCCATGTGGCATTTCTCTGGCATGATCCACAACACAGATCACCTAGGGTTGAGGACCTCAGTGACTGGAAAAGGCCAAGGGGATACCCACACTTCACCTGGCTATGGCAGACAGATGGTCATTTTCGAGAAGTGGAGGTGGTCCAAATGGCTGACTGGGTGGCTGCCACCCAGAACCTTGGCTGGTTCTGCAGTGCATTGGATGTGGTGACCAGCACATGCTCCTAGACCTGATTGGACCTGAGTGCCCACTAGTTTCAAACCTGCTTCTCCATATTACGTCTCTCTTGCCAGTTTTATCTTGTCTTTCTGTCCTCTATCACATCATTTTTTCACCTCCCTGTCCAAGAACGTGCACCACTTCATTTTTCCATCATTCTCAGCCAGTTCTTCTGGCTCGTAGACATGAACTCGTGTTCTCCCTCGTTTTGTTGTTGTCTCTCCCTGCAGTGGCGGCGGCGGTTGTAAATCTTAGTGAGCTGCTAACTGTCTTATCTGTTGAGCATATTGGCCGTCTCTGGTTTGAGTTTTAATGAGGGCACAGACACCCGCGCAGATTAAACGATATATCTGTGCACTCTATAAATGTCAGGAGGTCACATCAGTGAGCTTGAGTGCCTGTAAGACAGTTTGCAGTGGATGGCAGAAGGCTTATGAGTCATTTACTGTGTTAGATAGAAACCCAGACACAAGACAGACCTCAGTGATGAATAAACTGTAAAAGTAAACAGCAGATAGAAAGCATAAGGTCACGATCGGTACATTACCCTTGAACGCAATTCTACTTCTTGAGGAAAGATGATTTATGAACTATATATGACTGTGGCAGGTGAATGAAACATAATCGTAAAAGTCGCCTAAAATAAGGCTTTTTTTGAAACACTGAACCAAATGAAGCAGTACAGTAACATTTGTGTTTGTTAATGATTATTGTAAATAAAGTCCAAGACATATTCAGTAACTTGGAAAATGTTCATGTATCAATCTTCTAACTGGTCTAAAGAAAACTGGTTGTAAAAGCGATTATTTGTATTAAAAAAATAATCACGTGTGTTTTGTCCAATTACTTATTGTGTCTGAAAATGGAGGAACTATGCATGGATGACTGTAAATACTAAGGGACATAATCCTAAACAGTGTTGCTGTTAATCATCACCACAAAACAATAGGACACAGACACATCCTTTAAAAAGCTTCGATGCCTCACTCACCTCTCTGTTTTTCAGTTCTCTGCCTGATGCTCCCTCCACCGCCAGTTGGGGGATGGGCTCCACCCTGTGCTTTTTCCATTGGCAGGATTTGAGAGTCTCTGCCCAGTCCAGTGTTGTGACGAGGGCCGAGGCCAAACCAAATTTATAACTCTACTGAGGTAGAACTGATACTTTGTTGCCAAGCCTGTGCAAAAATTCTGAAGATGGGAGAATACTATTTTTCCAACTTTATCAGTAATATTGTTGGAATAGAGGGTGCAGTTTTTCCGCAACTATATTAACTCCAAGAATGGAAAAACAGCTGTCCCTGCACCTGAAAGCCGTTCAACCCGGTGTCTGTAAAGTGTTTGGAGTGTGCACTAGTTGGACACGACTGTGTCATGAACCAGTGTTTTGTAGCACCGCACTAGCACATGCAGTGGAGTCAGGGACAACTAGCTGCAATAAAATGTTATCGTGAGTAATTAAAAATGAAAGCTGGCCAAAGAAAAAAGTGAGGTGTCATACTAACATCTTCTAGTCATTCCATTAGATGTCACCATAGCAGCTCATCACAAGTTTCAGAAATGCTGGGAGCCATGTGTGGTCCCGCCAGATGCACTAGTGAGCGCTGTAGTAGACGTGAAGTTCAGCATTCACATTAGCGCGGAACTTCCTGATGCTTCATGCCAGAAGTCTTAAGTGGCTTTGAAGAGACAACCCACATTCTATACACGGCTGACGACCAGGCAGGAGGAAGGGCCGCTTTGTGATCGTGCACGCGGGTCACCTACAGATGACCTCTGCTGCAGTGACGGTTTGTTAATGAACATCAAAAATTCCAACAAGGCAGCCTTTTAGCGAAATCTACATCAAGACAATTAAACAGGTCATTTGTCTAAAAACAAAAAACAAAAAACAAACAAACCCCAAAACATCTGTGTTTTGTTCAAAATGCTTCACATACTGGCACAATTAGAAGGTCCAGTTTGAAAAGGAAAACATAACAAGTAAACAATGCGGGCGGACACGGCGGTTAGCCAACCTCAGAACTCAAATAGTCGAGCCAACTACAAGTGCCTTCGAAAGCCCCCCCCCCAAAAAACCCCAAAACCAACAGGCGGCTCAGCCAGTTTGATTGATGCCTGTTTTTCTCTCCTGAGGTCGTTGTGCTCGTGAGGGCGTTGACGCTGCTACCTACAACTCACACACACATTTAGGAAAACATCATTTCTTACGATTGCGGTAAACATTTGAGGTAAACCGCCAAAGTGCCTTTTCCTGTTTAGGTGGAATGACACAAGCGTGTGTTAAACACCAGGCCGAGCAATCTGGACTGTTTCAAACAGAGTGGAACTCTTCAGGGGGAGCACACCCTGTTATTGAGGGGACGCCCTGCAAAATGGTGTCTCACTGGTATGTTTTTTTTATATTTGTTGCATCCTTTGTAGGACTGGATTTGGAATAAAAAAAAAAAAGGTTTATTCTGGTTTGAAATACATAACTTTGTGGGGTCTGGATCTGGAAGAAGCAGGAGCTTTGTCATATGGCACATAAAATGCATTCGAATGAATGTCCCAGTTTTAAAACCTAGCAAATAATGCCAGTCAGGATATTGCCAGAGCAGTCTTTGGCGGAAGTCCAAGTCACAAAGGTGTAAGGGTGCGTAGATCTTGGATCCTACTGTTGGAATAATGCAGAAGTGGAGCCTGCCTTAGGTGTCAGACTGGTGGCGGTGGGATCGCTTCAAGCCAGCGACTGCAAGCAGCAAAGACCTGAGTTAGAACTGACATTTTTCAATAATGTGCATGTTTCCTATTGGTTGTGAGTTGATGACTGAAATCTGAGTTTTCCTCGCACAGCGTACACTACATTTATGGAATCCACTTCAGTGTGTGCCATCCGGGTCAACTTTCATTGGCAAAGTTTCCTAGAAAGCAGAAAAAGACCTGGGAGGAGTAGACCAATAGACATGACCTTGGCTCAAATGATTGACCTGTAGTTAATTTGATCTCATCTTGGCAATTCCAGAACCCACCAACATGCTTGTACCAAGTCTGATGGAAATCAGACATTTGGGGTCAAATGATTGATCTACTTTAACTGAATTTAAACAGAAAAATGGCAGATTTTAAAAATGCAAATTCAATGTGCAGTAAAGTTATTCATTTGCAGAATATCAACAAATCACTGTATGCTTCATTTCAGCAGGACCTGAGCATGTGCAGCAAGAATGTGCATGTTGGAGTGGCACACAGAAGGATTCTTAAAAAAAAACAACAGGAAATTTCAGCCGTCGTTTGCCTGAAGGCCCACCAGAGACTTGAGCCTGTTTGATATATTTTGTTGTATCAGTAGAGTCCAGAACGGTCTGAATTCAACCATCAACCACATTTTGGCTCAGAATACACACAAACGTAAGAGCAAATATCAGAGGTGCTTTTCTGCAGCCTGTACTGATTTACAGAAAGTCTTTGATTCAGTTGATCAGGCTGCTCTCTGGGACATACTGTGAATTTGTGAAATCCTGAGAGGTTGCTGGACATCATAGCCAGCCTATACACAGATACCATGAGTGGAGGCAGAGAGTTTGACTTTTTTTTTTCCTCACTGAAGACTGGTGTTCCTCAGGGATGTAGCTTGGCTCTGACACTTTTTAATGCTTGCATGGGCTGGGTGTTGGGTAGGGTACTGAAAACCAGTGACTTTGGTGCCTTTGTTAGCAAGGAAAGATTTTCCGATCTCGTCTTCATGGGCGATGCTGTGATATTTGCAGAATCAACGGTTGAGATGATTGTAGCAGTTCAGAAACGAAAAGAGGAATCATCGCCTGAGGTTGCAATATTCCTGGATCAAGACTAAGATCCAGGCTTTCAGTGACTTCCGAGACATTCAATTATGTCTGCAGTGACATTCATGTCTCTGGGCCTTCAGCCTTTATGATCAAGAGATGCTTGGGAAGAGCTTGAGGAGTCATGAGGTCACTGCACAGGTGTTTGGTGATCCTGATATCTTTGGAGGGGAATGAAAATCCAAAACTTAAGGGTGTTGCTACTTCCTATCTGATTGTATTGTATATGACTGGAACTCTTTGGTGCTTGGTCTCTTGGGATATTTTGTCCATGTGGATATGACACAAGACAACAGTGGCTCAAGAAGACCAAGGGGGTGTTTACATTTCACTTGACTGTTGGATATCGACACCCAGTCTCACGGTAGTTCGTGGGACTAGGTTACAAAAAGTACATTAATCTATGGGTTCGTGACGGGGGTACGAAAATGTGGGGTGAAATGGGGGGGTCTGGTTAACGTTTGGACACACTTACACTATTGGTTATGGTTAGAGTTAGGAGAAGGGGAAGATGATAAATAGCAAAATAAAAAAAGTGTCACAAAAAGTGGGCGCTTTTTTCCCACGATACGAAAAAAACATGTGAGACTGGGTTACGATAGTTAGTTATGACAGGTGGACTGATTGTCTGCCTGGGTGGTTTCCATCTAGGACCCGGGCGATTCTATAATGGTGTGGGTGAGTGGACACGCGGCACCGGTACAAGCTCCCAGATTTGACTCAACTTGTATAAAAATGGCTATAAAGTCTAAGCTGGAAATGTCTAAATTCCCTAAATTTTTTGTTAAAACCATTGAATTAAAGCTCCAAGTCAACACTACAAGCACATCTTAAATAGTCACTTCCACTGTGGTGGTGTACACAGGCGAAAATACAAAACCAAACCCTTTCATACCCAACTGTTTAGGCTTCCTAATGCAGTCGATGATTCATCAGAGGGAAGTTTCCATATTTTGAGAAGCTCTTTCTTCCTGAAAATAAATGAATGGCAGTTAAAAGGCTTCTTCTGAAGGGAGGAAAACGTCAAAGCATGTTGACTTTGTATGGATGCCAGCTGCAGCCCCGTATCTTTCCGCCACTCTTCCAACTTGCTGGTAGAAAGTCAATATTGACCTTTAGTCAGGAAGCAGAGTGTCAGGTCGAATGTGAGCGAGCAGTAAAACACTGAGATGTACGGGAGAAAGTCTGTCGAAGAAGAAGAAGAAGAAGAAAAAGACGCATGAATGAGACTTCCCTTTGTGGAAGATTGAAACAGACATGGAAAAAATGGGAGGAGGAGGAAGAAGAGGAGAGATAAGAGGTGAAAATGTTGGTCGGGACAAAAGAAGGCAATATGTTGAGTAGGGCAGAGGGGGAGACTTCAGGGTGGCAAACCTGCAGAAGCTCTGCAGGAGTTTGGGAACCACTGAACCTTGCCCCAACCTCTTCTCATCCCCCCCTCTCCATCAAAGTGAGGAAAAGCTCCTGGCGTGCTGGAGATATGTTTCCCATGAGCTTTAACATGCGGCCCATTAACCCTTCTCTCTGACATCCTGCGCTGTTATTCTCTGTCCTGCGGAATCTATATGGGAAAACAAGATAATATTTTGCAGTGGACAGAATAATATTTTACTGACAGCAAGGGAGATAGCGAGGATGACGTAGGCTGTGGGGACGAGCAGGATGACACTTTTTCAAGCTGGAAACAATGGATAGACGCATTAGGGAGACATACAAGTCTGGAATTCACACAGTTTGTCGTTAAATTATAAATGGATTGTATTCATTACACTCACTGGCCACTTTCTTAGGTACATCTGTTCAATTGCTTGTTAACACAAATACCTAGTCAGCCAAACACATGGCAGGAACTCAGTGCTTTTAGGCATCTAGATGTGAAGATGACTTGCTGAAGTTCAAACAGAGCATCAGAATGGGGAAAAAAAGGGATTTAAGTGACTTTGAATGCAACATGGTTGTTGGTGCCAGATGGGCTGGTCTGAGTATTTTAGAAACTGCTGATTTAGTAGGATTTTCACCCACAACCATCTTACTAGGGGAGCTATGACCACTACCTTTGCACCCTCCTCCCCCAAGACTAAACCAAACCAACTTTTAAGTTTCTTAGATGACCCCAAAGCACAATCAGGATGTTCCCAAAAATAAAAACTGGCCTCAAGCCAGTTATCCAAGATGCCGTCCAAGATGGCCACCAAAATAGGGTTTTTTCACTAAAACACCTTTACACAACATATAAACAACTTAAATATCACAGAGATTCAATGAGAACAACATTGCAGGTCACAGCAAACTCATTTGTGCCAAAACTACATTCATTCATGGGTTTAAGATTCAAAATGGCGCCCAAAATGGCCACCAATAGACCCTTATTAAAATACATAGTAGGAACAAACAATAGACTTAATAATGACAGAAATCATTGGTGTTTTAGTAAAAAAAAAAAACCTATTTTGGTGGCCATCTTGGATGCCATCTTGGATAACTGGCTTGAGGCCAGTTTTTATTTTTGGGATCATCCTGATTCTGTTTTGGGGTCATTTAAGGAACCTAAAAAAGTTGGTTTGGTTTAGTACTGGGGGGGGGGGGGGGTGCAAAGGTAGTGGTCGTAGCTCCCCTAGTATCTCTAGGGTTTACAGAGAATGGTCCAAAAAAGAGAAGATATCCAGCGAGCGTCCAGTTGTGTGGACAAAAATACCTTATTGATGTCAGAGGAGAATGGCCAGACTGGTTGATTGGGCGACTGCGTGATGTCATCATGTCAATATGGACCAACATCTCTAAGGACTGTTTCCAACACCTTGTTGAATCTATGCCACGAAGAATTAAGGCGGTTCTGAAGGCAAAAAGGGGGTCCAATCCTGTACTAGCAAGATGTACCTAATACAGTATGCGATGAGTGTGTATATCACTTTTCCATGAGTCAGAAGCTCAAAGCGCTTTACAATGATGCCTCACATTCACACACCAATGTCAGGGCACTGCCATGTAAGGCACTCAGTACACGCTAGGAGCAACTGGGGGATTAAAGACCTTGCCCAAGGGCCCTTAGTGATTGCCTGGTCTGGATCCTCTGGTCTCAAGTACAACACTTAACCACTACTAGACCATGACCTCCCCATGGTAATAGATCAAAGAAAGGCAGGATCCAAGGTGAAAATCAGAGATGAGCAGGATCCGAGGTGAGGATTAAAGACCAGCTGGGTCCAAGGCAAGGATCAAAGACAGGCAGGATTGGTATTCGTACCCATGGGCATGATGACTAAAGGTGGTGACAATCTCATATTTGCCCTTGACTTTCTCCCAAATAATTGATCTCTGACTGACCTTGCCAGGACAGTTCTAGAATCCATTTAAGTGTGTGCCACATGTGGTCCAAATTAAATTTTCACAGCAATTTCAGATCCAACCATCACTGACATGGCATGTTTAGTAGAAATCAGCAAAGGGATCAGTTAGGAATAAGTCTACAAACAGATATGAACTTGACCCCAGTGACTGACCTTTGGTACATTTGTCTCCTGTGCAAATCCAGAACCCACTCACATGTGTGTGCATTGTGTCATTTTGATCTTTGAGCACAATGACCTTGACCTTTGGGGATTAAAAACCTTTAAGACTTAGCTGACTATCATCTGCATATCAAGTTTGGTGGAAATCAGCAGAAAGACCTGGGAGGAGTAAAAATCGACAAAACAAATCCCTTCACGCCAAATCCAGGAACAGTTCACATGCACACAGCAAGTTTGGTGGAAATTGCTCAAGTACCTCAGAGGAATAGTGGAGCAAAAACAAACATTTATCAAATTGTAGTATGACACAGTGAAGCAGCTCTGACACTTGGCCGAACTCCAGCTCAAACTGGCAGAGATACAATACGTTTCACGAGAAAATCAAACTTCTTTTCTGTATTGATGCGGTGCATCAAAGGTTTCCGCTGAAAGTTGGTGGAATTTCAAACCAGAAAGCAGTTTCAAACCAATAACCATTTAAAAACCCATAGCAATCATTAGATTTTTATCAACCCATCTAGTCTTAACCCTACTTTCTTCGTCTAGTGGGTAAAATATCTCTGCACGCCCAGTTGGTAGCTTGTGGCGCTCACCGTGGATGCTACATGTTAAAGAGGTTGAAGTGTGTTTTGTCTGAGCGGCCCCCGGAGCCCGGAGCCGACCTACCTTGTCTATCTCGACTTGCCTCGTTGCTCCTGACGACACATCCCACCTGGAGCGGGGCCAGGACCCCATTAAGGAGATCAAAGCTGGCCATAGAGGATGAAGCGCTCTCTCTCTTTCTGCCCGTATTCGTCTCTCTTATTCATCTGTTTATTCTTCGCTTCATATCTCTCGATCAGCCTGAGCTTTCTCCCGTTTTAAGACTACCGATGAAAAATGTTCATTTTGCAGAAGAGATACTGAACAGAAATGTTTCAGTTGCATTCATGATGCATAGATCTGATTTTTTTTTTTTTTTTTTTTGTAGAAATACTGCATACAAATACCTTTATGTTTAACACCTTTTGTACTTGACCTGGATCTGACATGCTGATGGACAACATGAGGTGATTATTAATGAAGCGAGAACAAATGTCATTAATTGCCCCCACAGAGGTTGTTTTCATTGCAGTTGTCAGTGAGACATCTCAAAAACACATGAACAGATTTGACTGAAATTTGGTAGATATGGAGGCCTTGGTTTAAAGATGTTGCCTTTGATCATTTTGATATTATCACTGTAATCACAACTGATTATTAGTTCAGTGATCAGGATCAAAGTGACACAGGCAGATATGCAAATGAATGGCAACAAAACGTTAAACTCCTTAGTGAGCTTTAAATATCAGCTGTCAGGATCCAAGGCGAGGATCAAAGACTGGTAGGAACTAAGCTGAAGACCAAAGATGAGTAAGATCCAAGGTGAGGTTCAAAGACAGATGACAGGATCCAAGGAAACTATCTAAGGTGAGGATCAAAGATAGGCCAGGGTCCGATGGCAAGGATTAAAGACCGGCCGGGTCCATGGCAATGATCAAAGGTGAGTATCAAAGACTAGCAGATTCCAAGGTGAAGATCAAAGCCAGCCAGGATCAAAGATGGGCAGTCAGGATCAAAAGGTGGGCAGGATCCAAGGCAAGTGTCAAAGATGGGCAAGTAGGATCAAAGGTCAGTAAGAAAACAGGACATTAGTATGTTTAAGAAGAGATCAAAGTAATAAATCTTGCAATTAAAGAAAGATAAAAGCAGACTAAAAATAAAAACACCAAAGTCCGCTGGACCTTGGAAGATGTATGAGCTCTGTGTGTCCTTCGACTTTGTTAAGACAATGAAAATTGATCAAAGGGGACTGGTGATGACTGTTGTGGATGTGAAATGGCAGTATGCAAGTGTAGCACTCTTGTTACTTTGCATAACATCATGCTCTGCGCTTAAAGGACCAGTCTATGGAAAAAAGAAATGTGTTTCTCACAATTACTACGTATCTCAAGGAATATTTCATTTTAATTATATGTCCAGAAAAAAAAAAAAAAAAACATGCCGGCCTGTTCAGTTTTCTGCATTACAAATTCCAACACAAACTTGAACCAGCCAGTGAGAGGAGTGGTAGGCGGGGCTAGGGAACTGATTCATTTGCTGTTACATTTTTATGTGTGGCCCCCAACATACATAGCACATGTGATATTTTGCAGCTGTTTGTGGACAGTCTTCTGAATTATACCATAGGTACATGAGCTGTTTAGTGTATTGATTTTCTTATGAATTAATTTTGTTTCATAAATATAACTATAGCTTGATAAGACACTTCGTATTTCTGGAATTTCAAGGACAGGAATTTTCTTGGACAGACTTTTCTTGGAAAGTAGAATTTTTCTGATATGTCGCCAAATTGCAAGTGTGATTGTCATCTAAAAATAATTCTGTTACTGTTGCGGCGGTGTGCAGGAAAATACAGAGAAGAAATTCCAGCTTTTACTTTGCAGTCAGAGTTGGCAGATGTAAAAAGACACAAGACGTGTAACCCAACCTTGCACAAAATTCCATCATATTTGATTTTCTGCTGTAATAGCAAAATATCATCAGCAAATCTGCAAACGTGCACATTCAGTTTGATGAGAGGGCTGAGTCTTTTGGCTCGAGCTTCCTGAGATACTTAGTGGAAAATGTTCTTACAGTGAAAAAGTGAGCATATTGAGAAAATATGAAACTGACCAATACAAAATCATTTCCACATATGTATTTATCAATGTAGTAGAAAGCAACTGGCGGAGTTGGGGGCACTTTGTAAATAATAATAATAATAATAAAAAGTAATTCTTCTGTCTCAGCATCTCATCTGTAGTCTGGGTCAAATATTCTCAACATCACAGCCAATATGAAACCCAACTAGGCAGAGGGGAAAACAAAAACCTCGTGCATGCCTCATCCACCCCTGGCAAGCCTCAACTTTAATATCTAAATAAGCCTCTTCCACAAAGTGGAGGATGCAACACAGTTGTAGACATATGAAACACCTTTATGGGGTTTAGGATAGTAGAATACTCAAAGATGTTGCTGAATCTTGGGTTGTTTGTGAATTAGCACAGTTGTGTGGAAAATGACATTTGTCCCAAGTGGCAACATGGCATGCTTGAGAGATTGCCAGTTGGCGCCAACACAACCATAGCCAGTAGATGTATGGGGCAGTGTAGGTCCCCATGGTGGGGTTCCTTCCCCTACTCCTCCTTTAGGTAAGAGTGGATCCTGCTTCATTAGCAAAGATTCAGAGGTTCAGCACAATTATCCAAAGAGTGATGAAACAAAATGGTGATTAAAACCCACTTGCTATATACACACTAGGCCTTCATATAGCCTGTACTGCTGTAATACACAACTGTAGAGAAGGAAATACTCATAGAGTATGAAAACCATGCCAGACCAAATGATGGTCTTTGCCTGTATTTAAGTCCTTTAAAAAAAACATCATGGGTCTGTTTTATCCTCACCTGTCCACCCAAGAATATGGTCAATTGAGATGTTGACTACATAAATGCCTTGGACTATTCCTTGATCCACAGTAACCCTCCTTTGCAACTCACATAAGGGATTGATCTTGTTGATTATGACCACATTGACCATATTGATGATCTCCATCTCCTGCCTCTCCCCCCCTTATTTCAGCCCCGAGGCCCATTGCTGGAGGTGCTTATCCCTGGATTCCATAGAGTGAAGTGAATGAGATTCTACAACCCTCCCGGATGGATGATTGTCCATCTGGTGGGCTGGACTGGACAAATGCCCATTAAGTGACTTGTCCAAGGTATTAGGTAGCATGACCAGCAATAAAATCCAGGTATACATGTTGGTAGCCCAAATCCTATCCCACTACGCTACCTGCTGGCTTTCCTGTCTCCATTCAGTAGATCTCAGTGCCATAAAAATACGAGTACTGATGGAATTAAATCACTCAGTTCTCTAAAGTTACACTTGAGAGAAGTATGTAAATTACCTTCTCATTTTGCTGAGAAGGTCTGGATTATCGAGGTTCGTGTAACGTGGCTCAGATTCAGCTGCAGTCTTTGCCCAGTTTCCCTCATTGAACTCCCTTGGACAAGGATGTGGTCACCCAGAATTACACAAATTGTATCAGACACTATTACTTCAGGAACAAGTGAACTGACCCATGGAACGTCATCCATCCATCCATCCATCCGGAGGTTCTGATTGGTTACTGCTCCCACCTGGGGGGATTATGTGTTCATTGGGTTCAAGTTGTAATGACTTGAGGTAATGAAATTGAATGTCAGTGCTTTCTAAATCAGTACACAGTGCAGCCAGTGATATTTAAAACAAATTGTCTCACAAATCCATTCACCTAATCTGGCTCATGTGTGGAAAAGTGATTATAGATGCTGGAAATGGGTCTATCATTTGGTAGATGGTGTCATGGCTTGGGATGTTGAGTTATGACTATATTTTAGTTTTGTTTAGTTGAACGACACTGCATTAATGTGGACACCAATGCGATACTGTTGGGGTCTTGCAGGAATTAAACACAGAGACAAGGGCTTCCTTCAGAATCATGTTAAATTAGACAGAGAAGTCAGTCATAAGGTGATTTTACCCTTTAGAGATTGAGAGTAATGTTAGAGTTTCTCTTGAATTTACTCAAATTTCCACAGTGAAAGTTTGGATGAACTCTTTAATGTTCTCCCTCCATCAAAGCCCTAGAAATACATACATTACAAAAAAAGTTCCTTTAAACCCATGATTACATGGTTGTGGGATGTAGAGTCAACAGTCTTTGAATATGTGCCAGATACTATCTATTTATCCAGTGCATCCGGAAAGTATTCACAGCACTACACTTTTTCTATATTTTGTTATGTTACAGCCTCATTCCAAAATGGTTGAAATTCATTTTTTCCTTAAATTCTACCCACTACACCCCATAATGACAATGTGAAAAGTGTTTAAGATTTTTGCCCATTTATTTAAAAACAACAACAACAAACTAAGGAATCACATGTACATAAGTATTCACAGCCTTTGCCATGAAACTCAAAATTGAGCTCAGGTGCAACCTGTTTCCACTGATCATCCTTGAGATGTTTCTACAGCTTAACTGGAGTCCACCTGGGGTAAATTCAGTTGATTTAGCATGATTTAGAAAGACACACAACTGTCTACATATAAGGTCCCACAGTTGACAGTGCGTGTCAGAGCGCAAATAAGCATGAAGTCAAAAGGAACTGTCTATAGACCTCAGAGACAGGATTGTCTCAAGGTACAGAAATATTTCTGCTGCTTTGAAGGTCCTGATTGAACATCTCTGGAGAGGTCTGAAAATGGCTGTGCACAGACGCTCCCAATCCAACCTGATGGAGCTCGAGAGGTGCTGCAAAGAGTAATGGGCAAAACTGCCTAAAGATAGGTGCCCCAAGCTTGTGGCATCATATTCAAGAAAACTTGTGGTTGTAATTGCTGCCAAAGGTGCATCAACGAAGTATTGAGCAAAGGGTGTGAATACTTAAGTATGCGTGATTTCTTAGTTTTTTATTTTTAATAAATTTGCAAAAATTCAAAAAAAATATTTTCATGTTGTCATTATGGGGTGCTGTGAGTGTAATTTTAGGGGGCAAGTGAATTTAGCCCATTTTGGAATAAGGCTGTAACATAACAAAATGTGGAAAAGTGAAGCGCTGTGAATACTTTCTGGGTGCCCTGTAAATTTGTACTTTGAAGTACTGAAATGTAGACACTTCACATCAACACCGATGAACACCTCTTGGGGAGTTCATGTTGCAACATGACCGCTAACGTTTTTGCATACTAATAACAGCACCTTGGCTGCAGCCTTGCCACTCTGAGCAAACCTGATACTGTCAATGTACTTGGCTGGGATGCTTTCTTTTTTCTTTTTTTTTTTTTGGCGGTTATGTCATTAAAGTTGAGCTGAGGTCACTGAACCACACTATCATTCATTCATTCATTCACAGATTTATTTTCTGATGCTTAACCGGTTCCACGTCAGGGTTGCATGACTGCGGATAATTTCATAAACTGGTGCAACAGAATTGTTCTAGACAAATGCATATTGCACATTTAATACAGATATAGTCCTTAAGAGGTTGTGCAGCCATGGTGATCCTGTCAGATCCAAGAACTTAAGCAGAATGGGTCTTGATTAGTACTTGGCTACAGGGGAGACACCAGGAGCTGTGCATGCTTCTCCACATAGAACTGAAGTTGCACCAGGAAAGGCATAGAATTTATGCCAGATTTATTTTATGGCAATGCACCTTATGAGTAGATCGCACTATTTTATAGCTACATGCAGACAATTCTAATATTCCTTGGCTCAGCATATCATAAAAAACAAACTGTATTTCTGTGTATTTGCAAAAATGTGATACACTGAAAAAGAGAATAGTTGAACCAACTTAAATGCATTGTTTCAATTGGTAACATCTAACTGAATTAAGTTGTTTGAACTTAAGTTTGTAAGTTAAAGTTGATCAAACTTATTTACTTAAGTTCAAACAACTTAATTCATTTAGATGCTACCAACTGAAACAACTTTTTAAGTTCCATTTGGCTCAGTGGAAATCTGCAAATTCTACAACCCAACTGGCATATAGAATAGAGTGTCAGTCAAATCCTGCCCTATAGGACACAGAAAAACAAGTTGTCATGACATAAATCTACTGTTAAAGCTTTCTATTAAAGCTACCGTGTATAGCATTTGGTGCCATCTTATGGTGAGGTGGCAGACTGACTGCATTATACTGTCACCTAAAACCAACTTTTGCCGGGACCTAAATCTATTAAAATTTGCTATTAAAGCTACCCTGTGTAGAATTTGGTGCCATCTAGTGGTGAGTTGGCAGACTGCATGATACTGTCACCATTCATGATTATGTTTCCCTTCACATTTTCACTTCTTCTTAGTGGGAAGTCATGTGGTTTTTTTTGGGTTTTTTTTTGACAAGTGCAACTTATACTCTGGAAAATACAGCAAGGTTGCTTTTAGGTTAAAGTATCAACATGGCAGCCTCCATGAGGGGGCCCACTCCCATGTAGCTATGAAGGACTCATTTTAAAACTCAAGAAAACTTTGATTCATTGTTGCAGGTAATTATACACAAATGAAAATAGTTATAAATGCTTTATTCCGTTTTTGCTAATGCACACTCCAAAATCCTATACACTGTAGCTTTAAGCGAGCGTTTGCGTGTTGCAGGAAATGTGTAAATTACCACCACAAATATGGATGATTTCATACCATTACCCCCCCCCCCATAAATTTGATTACCACACCCAGAAAAAGTCCAGGTCCCAAATGTGATTCATTCCCGAGAAGCCCAAGAAGGTGCCTGTGAGGCATTCAAACAGAGCTCAACTTGCAACCTGAGAGATATGAACCTAAAGTGAACGTCCCCAACTGGGCACAAAAGTCACTGAAGGAGAAATAGTGTTCAGATTAATTTACGTCAACGTTTTTATGTTTGAGGGCTGAATGAGAGCCAAGATGCAAATAGTCTGCTAAACTTTATAGAATTTTTTAAATCATTCACAGCCAGTAGCTCACACTTGGCTTATTTTGCATTTATAAATCAGCCAGTAAAAAGAGAATAAAGTGCAACAGAATTGAAGACAAAACAAGGCATACGTGTATGATATTGCTCAGATGCACAATAATACATTCCAATTCTAAGGTAGAACTCTATTAGTGTATACTAGGGGATATCTAAATATCTAAAATAAATAATACATAAAAAGAGTAGAATAGAGTAGAGCCACTTAGGTGCCTGGTCTTGAGAACCAGGGATGGTAGGTTGAAAAGCTTTTTTATCCCATGGGAACTCTCCCTATCCACCGAAGCAGCTCAAGAAAATGGACAGCATGTATATAAAAGTAATATTTACACAATAAGGGTAATAAACAACGTATACAAGAAATAGTTACTATATAATATTATAGGAGTGAGCTTCTAAAACCTAAATATTCATACAGGAGGAGAAGATTGTAGTATACGTATACCAAGTCTGTAGACTAGTAGCAAAATTAAATTATAGCTAGTAGGCTAAGCTATAAATATGGTTATTTTATAATAGAAACAGAAGCTATGATGTAATATATATTACGTATCTATCTAAAGTTCACCCTGCTAGCTTACTATAGGAAAACAAAATACATATTCTAAATGCTATCTAATAGAAACCCCAAACTTAGATACTATATGTTAAAGAACCCATAAACTGAAGAATCATAAAAAAAATCTACACCATGTAAAATCGTGAAAATAAGATAACTATAGCTAGATGAGCTACCGTTAAATTAGCCGTTAATAAGCCAACCACCTTGTTAGCCAACAAGGTTAAACAAAGCTGGTAACTAGCGTATAAAGTACAATAACGTAGTTTAACCCTACAATAGTGCTATTAACAAATACATATAAACAACAAATGTAAACAAAAGCGTATTAACTTTAGCTTCCCAAACAGAATAGAGCAAACTATATTATTAGATAATAAACGGTGCTGCAGCCAGCTGAATAAGCTAACATTAGCTGTTATGTTCAAGTAATTGTACCCCACTCCTCCATTTTTATCACTAATAATAATATAAAAAAAACAAGAAAAAGTTAAAGCGTGCTGAAATGTATATGGAGACATGATATAAGTACAACATGTATTTTAAGTAAAGGGTTCCCCGCCAGTGGTTTTTATTAATATCAGCAGCTATTATCAGATAAACTGCTCTCATGACACCAGAGTCAGACGTCTGTGTGTTTACGAAGCCATTAATGGGTTGTTGCAGAGCAGCACTGTGCTCAGATTTTCCATTGCGGTGCAGAACAGGTGCAGTCCTGTTTGCATGGGACAGGAATGCTTACATGTATCTGTGTGTATTCCTCGCTATCAACAAATATGCACGTGATTGTGAAACCTCGAGATGGGAGGTTGCCTGACAAACAGGCACGAGACACACGAGTGTATAAAGTCGTCATACTTGAAACGGTTTCAACACAGATCCAGTTTTTTTTTTTTTTTAAACTTCCATGTTTTAGAAATGGACATTTTCTAGGAATTCAAAATCATCCATCAGTAGGAATAATTATAGTACTATTCAAGGCCACACAAGAATCAGATTTCCACTCAGTTTTCATCAACGTGTTTATCGACTAACAATTGAAGCCCAGTAATGACCAACACCCATTTACAGCTGGGAGACAGGACAGAGACGGGTAGCCAGAAGCACAACAGTTCATTTGTAACTTAAATGGACTGCATTTCCATCTGAATCGGAAGCTCAGAGTGCTTTACAATGATGCCTCACATTCACCCCTTCACACATTGATGGCAGCCCAGTGCACGCAACTGGAAACTGGGAGCAAATTTGCAGGGTCCGATAGGGATTTGAATCAAGGATCCTCCAATCTCAAGA
This sequence comes from Thalassophryne amazonica, assembly GCF_902500255.1. Classification (NCBI taxonomy): domain Eukaryota; kingdom Metazoa; phylum Chordata; class Actinopteri; order Batrachoidiformes; family Batrachoididae; genus Thalassophryne; species Thalassophryne amazonica. The sequence continues at coordinate 25,748,034 of NC_047123.1, read as the reverse complement.
CCACACCGCCTTAATCGCAAGACCATCACGAGAAATTAGCCAATGTTAGCATCGGACAATGCACTACTCTAGTACTGGAAAACCTCCAAAAGGTAAGAAAGTAAAAAAGTGTATTCATAAGATAGTAAGATAGCTACTTATATATATATATATATATATATACACACACACACCACACACCACACACCACACACACACCACACACACACACACCACACACACCACACACACACCACATATATATACAGTAGTGTTCAGAATAATAGTAGTGCTATGTGACTAAAAAGATTAATTCAGGTTTTGATTATATTTCTTATTGTTACCTGGGAAACAAGGTACCAGTAGATTCAGTAGATTCTCACAAATCCAACAAGACCAAGCATTCATGATATGCACACTCTTAAGACTATGAAATTGGGCTATTAGTAAAAAAAAAAAAGTAGAAAAGGGGGTGTTCACAATAATAGTAGTGTGGCATTCAGTCAGTGAGTTCGTCAATTGTGTGGAACAATCAGGTGTGAATCAGGTGTCCCCTATTTAAGGATGAAGCCAGCACCTGTTGAACATGCTTTTCTCTTTGAAAGCCTGAGGAAAATGGGACGTTCAAGACATTGTTCAGAAGAACAGCATAGTTTGATTAAAAAGTTGTTTGGAGAGGGGAAAACTTATACGCAGGTGCAAAAAATTATAGGCTGTTCATCTACAATGATCTCCAATGCTTTAAAATGGACAACAAACCAGAGACGCGTGGAAGAAAATGGAAAACAGCCATCAAAATGGATAGAAGAATAACCAGAATGGCAAAAGCTCACCCATTGATCAGCTCCAGGATGATCAAAGACAGTCTGGAGTTATCGGTAAGTGCTGTGACAGTTAGAAGACGTGTGAAGCTAATTTATTTGCAAGAATCCCCCGCAAAGTCCCTCTGTTAAATAAAAGACATGTGCAGAAGAGGTTACAATTTGCCAAAGAACACATCAACTGGCCTAAAGCGAAATGGAGGAATATTTTGTGGACTGATGACAGTAAAATTGTTCTTTTTGGGTCCAAGGGCCGCAGACAGTTTGTGAGACGACCCCCAAACTCTGAATTCAAGCCACAGTTCACAGTGAAGACAGTGAAGCATGGTGGTGCAAGCATCATGATATGGGCATGTTTCTCCTACTATGGTGTTGGGCCTATATATCCCATACCAGGTATCATGGATCAGTTTGGATATGTCAAAATACTTGAAGAGGTCATGTTGCCTTATGCTGAAGAGGACATGCCCTTGAAATGGGTGTTTCAACAAGACAATGACCCCAAGAACATGGTTCCAAACCAACAAAATTAATGCCTCGCAGATGTGAAGAAATCATGAAAAACTGTGGTTATACAACTAAATACTAGTTTAGTGATTCACAGGATTGCTAAAAAAGCAGTTTGAATATAATAGTTTTGAGTTTGTAGCGTCAACAGCAGATGCTGCTATTATTGTGAACACCCCCTTTTCTACTTTTTTTTTTTTTACTAATAGCCCAATTTCATAGCCTTAAGAGTGTGCATATCATGAATGCTTGGTCTTGTTGGATTTGTGAGAATCTACTGAATCTACTGGTACCTTGTTTCCCATGTAACAATAAGAAATATACTCAAAATCTGGATTAATCTTTTTAGTCACATAGCACTACTATTATTCTGAACACTACTGTATATATATAATATTATATATATATATATAATATATATATATTATATAATATATATATATACATATATATACACACACACACACACACACACACACACACACTAGCAAGATACATGGACAGGTATGAGACAACCAGTGTTTCATCTTTGATTAAAGCCATTAATGCTGCCAAATTACAGAATGGAGTGAGATTAAAGGTAACTTTAATCCTGCTCAATGAGCATTGATCTTGGCTGATCAATATTTTTTTAGATTCAACATTAGGATCTAATGTTTGCTTAGCATTTGCACACTGAACAGGAAGATAAAAGGATGGATGAAAGTAAGGAATAAAGGGTGAAAGGCTTATTGACACTCAGGTCCATATGTATTTGGGAATTTCTTCTACTAAGCCTGTCTTCATAAAAATAAATTAATCCCATGGTTACAATTGCTGAGCAACAGGCCAGTCATTTGGACAGGTGAACATGCATATGCCTTGTTTTTGTATAATTATAGATATATAAATGCATTGATGGATAAGTAAGTGTGTGTGCGCACGTGGAGGGGGGGGGGGTGAAGTTGTCAAACTCCCTTGTACCTCCTGTATTCGAACCATTGTTTTATTCTAGCCAAAATTCTGACCTTGGTGGTCTTGATAAGTGATGAACAATAATTCAATATTTTAAATCTTGACTCACATTTTTTTTCTCAGTTTTGCTTCTATAATTACTATGAATTAATGATCTTAATGGTTCTGTAATTGTGGGCCTGTGCAAGTAACTGGTTTTCAACTATTACCACCCCCCCACCACCACCTCCCAACAAACACAAACGCCTTTCCAAACCAAAAATTCCATTTCTAAGGATACATTCACACCATATATCACTAAGAATTCCAGTCCAACCTAAATCCTGAATTCCACCCAACACTGGATATTAAAACGCATCGTTATATGGAAACTTGTGCACCACTGTGCCACGGCGGTTTGGGATAATCTGCCCATTTGTAGCCTGGCTGAAGATCTGAAGCTTCTTAGTTGTGAAACACATGTCAGTACGACTCGCTAAAGACAGTTCAAAGGCGCTCTTCAGCTTCAACAATGCAGATAATGGGTTATAAACAGCAGTGGGCGGTGTTTATCATGAACTGCCAATGAACATAAACTGCGGAAAAAGACCACACAAACACAAATTGGTGCAACTGTCAATCAGAGAATCTGCCTCTCATCTGATCATCATGCTGTGTGTTGGGAATCATAGCCACAAAACCAAAAATCCATCATGAAATTTTTCCATGCTAATCTAGCATACTCGATCGCTGAAGAAAGAAATACTCTGGCTGGCTATCGCTATGATAATCCATAGGAAAAACAAGTAAAAAGAAGCTGTAATCTTTTCATCGTTCTTTTTCGAGCAGCCATGCCATCAGCGAAGCCACGTTTGCTTCTTGGAAAGTCATGAATTTTGGAACATTCTTCAACCTTAAGGATATTTCTCACATGTGACAGGGGTATAATTTGATGTTAGCCATTTGAATGTCACCTGGTGTGCATCGGTGGCTTATTAGCTTCCAAACCAAGATGGTGATTTTGTTCATCTTTGCTAGTTACAACCACCATCCAGTGGAGGAGGACAGAGGTTATCTTTACCCGACCAGTTGAAAGTTATCTCAAACATCATCCCTGGTTCTCAAGACCAGACACCTAACTGGTTTTACTCTACTCTTTTCCTATTTTACTCTTCCTTTTTAGATATACCTTTGTATACTGGCATAGTTCCACCTTAGAATTGTAATATAATATATAAGATATACCTTACTGAATTTTCATTAAAATGGGAATGTTCAAGTTCATCTCTTTACTTACGATATTGATTTTGAACGCAAAACATGGTAATGGAATTGTATGAGGGAAGCAATAAATAGCAGATTGCCAAGATTCAGATAGGGTGATGGTCTAGTGGTTAAGCGTTGGGCTTGAGATCAGAGGATCCTCAGTTCAAACCCCAATCTGAATGGAAAATTGCTAACGACCCTTGGGGAAGGTCCTTAATCCCAAAGTTGCTCCCAGTGTTTAGTTATCGCCTTGCATGGCAGCACCCTGACATCAGTTTAGGAATGGTTGAATGTGAGGCATCATTGTAAAGCACTTTGTGCTTCCGTTTCAGCTGGAACGGCGCTAAATAAGTGCAGTCTGTTTTTAGGATTGAGGGGCTCATTGTCATGAGTCAGTGGAGTACTGCGCCACCAAATGGACTAGACTCTAAGGCAGAGGTGGGCGTCGAGGGCCGAGACACTACAGGTTTTCCGTGTAACCATTCACCTCAGCAGGTGGGTTGCTGATGAGCTTCTGCTCTGAACATAAACACCTGGTTGTCAATGAAATCACCTGCTGAAACACCTGATCTTTAATGAAATCACCTGCTGAGGCGATTGGTTGCATGGAAAACCTGCAGTGTCTCGGCCCTTTATGGCACATGATTGCCCACCCCTGCTCAAAGGTAAGGTAGTTATTTTCATTGAGCGAGGTAAACATGTGTAGCGGGATGAAGGTCCCAGGTCCTGATTGAAAAGACACTGCCGCTAGCTTGGCTAACGGGGAATTCCCCTTTGGCTGACCTGGTAGAGGAATGGTCTTCAGTGCGAGCCGTCTGGGGTTCGATCCCACCGCCATCCTGGCCACTAAGGTCCTGCGGTCACAATCTGGCGTCACGAACAGGATGTGGGTAGTCACAGAACATGCTTAAATGCACCTGTGACTTCGGGATGAAGTCAAAAATGGTGGGGAGATATGTAGTGGGATGAAGGTCCCGGGTCCTGATTGAAAAGACATTCCAGCTAGCTTGGCTAACGGGGAATTCCCCTTTGGCTGACCTGGTAGAGGAATGGTCTTCAGTGCGAGCCGTCTGGGGTTCGATCCCACCGCCGTCCTGGCCACTAAGGTCCTGCGGTCACACATGTATAGTTACCTCGCCCAATGAAAATAAACTATTTAAGATGACAGTCTATGCAGTTAGCCGCTTACCTTACCGTCTAGTCCATTTGGTGGAGCGAGGTAAATGTACGTTTACCTACAATGAAATATGCAATGACACAATGCTTTATTGTATCAAATGGGGCTACAAACACACAATGTTGACCTCTCTTCTTTCAGACTGTGCAACAAAGATGCAATTTGCAATCGGGCAATCAAAGAAAATGAATGAGCTACAATTAGACAAGGAGGGTAAAAGAGAGATCCGACGAGCCCAAGCTGCAGGTATACCGTACCTATGACCTGGAAGGTCATCACAACGGGGGTGGATGCAGGGTCGAGCACCAAGGTTGCACACAACTAAATTAATTCCCCCCTATGTACAGAAACAAACTATCCACAGACTATGGGAAGGTTTCTCATTTCAGTGTGCAGTATGCACAGCATGACTGTCAGTTTGGAGGCACATTAGGGAGAAAGATGACTCAATTTATTTAAATATCCTCCAGTAGCCTGACATCCTTCTCACAAACTGTAGCTTTAGTGCAGACAGTTCCGAAAATATCTTAATGATGTCTATCAAAATGTACGTGCTGCAGATTTATGCCACTTGAGCCTTTAAAAACAACCTCAGCTTTCAGTGAAACAGTACATTTCCTGGTCCAGTTTGGTCTTCAGACTTTATTTTCCTTTATTCATCCAGAAAAGCCTGACAAGTTTCTGTCTTTTGTCCCAGTTGTGTATTATTTTCTATTCAAAGAGCAATACGCACTTTTATAGGCAGCAATAGCAACAGATTTACAGTAATGGGCACCAACGCTTCTCCTGGAGACTCATTAAGATACTTTTGGTGAATTTGTGCAGCAACACAAGCATAGGAAATTATGTAAATGAGAACAATTAAGATGTTCAGGCAGCTGATATGTTATGTCAATGTGTGGATGAAGGTCAACTCCAGAATTGCCCTTTAAAGGGTTTGTTTTGGCAAAGATCAAGATCATTGAATTTTCACTCTAATGTCCACCAAAGTTGGTGCGTGCGTGCACACACACATACAGCTGACTTCTGGAATTGCCCAGGCAACATAAAAGTTAGCAAAAGTCAATCATTGGAATCTAAATCAATGGGTTCACAAGGACAAATTGTAAGATTTTCCACCAATCTTGGCACGTACATATGGGGGTTGGTTCTGGAATAGGGCAGTGCAGTCTTGTTTGAACCCTTGTGAGATATTGTGGGATTTGACCACTTCCGGGGACTGCCCGCCGTTGCGCAGTACAAACACAGGATCACTGCACATGGAAAAATGGTGTACCGTTTTGTTACCTCCGCCAAGGAAGTTATGTTTTCACCAGTGTTTGTCTGTCTGTTTGACTGTTAACAGGATAACTCAAAAAGTTTTGAACACATTTGAACCAAATTTGGTGGAATGATGGGAAATATGTCCAGGATCAATCAGTTAAAATGGGGCGATGATCCGGATTAAACTCTGGAATATAGCATAATGTATTAGTTTGCTCTTTTGTGAATCCACATCCTTCGATATTGATATGTGGTGTGGCGGAGGTATGCACTCTACCGAGTGCCCTTCTAGTTTTCAGCTGATACTATAACCTAGTAGTCCAACTTAAACTATAGAATAAAATTGTAGCCAACGAATCCTAAAAGTCTGCTCCTGTAAGTGTAGAGTTCTTGAATAGTGATTAATATAACGATACATAAAAACAGCCTGGCCGATATGAGCCTTTCATGAACATATTAGTATCGGTGTTATTTTTGCCAATATGAAAATTTATTTTATTGAAAAAAAAAACACTCCAGAAAAAGACCTGTTTTAGCATAGTTTGTCCACCAGGGAGCACTCTGACAACATTGTAAACAATCAGTCATGGCTGGGACCCCATCACCCCTTGGCCGCATCATCCAATCCAGCTTCATTTTTTAGACATACGCCAGCGTATGGCAGCATTTTTAGTACTGTTAGCATACAAAGGCTAAATTGTCAAGGTATGACAGGGCCTTTAGTTACAGAGCACTTTAAAAAAAAAAAAAGCAATATTTAACAAAGTTCTGTACAGCAGATAAAGTAATAAAATAATCCACACAGATACGCAGTAAAAGACAACATTGCACAAAAACAGACTACTATCATTCTAAATTAAAAGCCAAGGAACGAAAATACGTTTTATTATTATTATTATTATTATTATTATTTTAATCAGACACCATGGGGGGTCCAACCTAATATATAGAAGGAGCTCATTCTAAAGTCTGGGAGCTACAGCTGAGAAAGCATGATCGCCCCTGGTTTTTAGTCGTGTTTTAGGGATGACTAAACAGCTGGTCCACAGGCCTTGACAAGACATAATACTTCAAGAGGTCAGATATGTGGGGTCATGCTAACCCATTAAGAGATGTAAAACCAGAATAAAATCTTTAAAAAGTATTCTAAAACAAACTGAGAGCTAGTGTAAGGAGGCAAACATGGGGGTAGGGTTTTGGATTTAACTGCAAGTTAAATTTATGTATGGAAACAATTTAAAAAAAAACTTTTTTAAATGTCAGTGTGACTTTTTGTCATATAAACATCCTAATTTATTATTGCTGATAGTGCATTTCCCATTTCCAAGGTTGAGTTCGAATTCTGTCCTCATGGAACATTTTGACTTTTCTTATTAGAGGCCTTGTTGCACGCCGTCACGCTTAAAGACATTACAGCCACAGGCAGTCAGCATGTGTGACCTCAGCCTGCCACCACATGATGGGGAGTACGAGCAAGAGCACGAGGGAGGCGGTGAGGAATGTTGCACGGAGTGAGGCGATTCAGTAGTTGTGCTTACTTTATTCTAGGTTAATTACCATAGTGACAGATTGATGGCTGAGCTTGACACGGGACGGGGGTCTGCCAGCTGTACGCCACACAATGTGTGCAAGAGAAAATGCACCGGTGGACGTCCATCATTGTTTAGGGTGTTTGTATTTGTATAGTTTTCAGTGCATGGGTCAGTGCAAAAAAGCCTTTCATGTCACCGCGGCTGGAAAGCAAACGCATCTCATGTTCTTCTGAGCGAGCCCTAATCAGCTCAGTCAGTACCAGAGGAGGTATGAAACCAGTTAAGGTTATGGAGAGTCAGTTTTAGAAGTGCAACAATATTTATTATCACCTCAAATATTATTATTAATGTTCAGTTTTAACCTGAATTAATAATAATAATAATAATAATAATAATAATAAACACTTTTAAAATTGTGCATCTGGCAACTACTTAAAAACAAGTACACGTAGTCTGCAGTAGTACTAGGGGAGCTACGACCACTACCTTTGCTCCCCACCCAGGACTAAACCAAACCAACTGTTTTAGGTTCCTTAGATGACCCCAAAACACAATCAGGATGTTCCCCAAAATAAAAACTGGCCTCAAGTCAGCTATCCAAGATGGCCACCAAAATAGGGTTTTTAACTAAAACACCTTTACACAACATATAAACAACTTAAATATCACAGAGATTCAATGGGAAGACCATTGCAGGTCACAGCAAACTCATTTGTGCCTAAACTAAATTCATTCATGGGTTTAAGATTCAATATGGCGTCCAAAATGGCCGCCAATAGACCCTTATCATTAAAATATATTGTAGGAACAAACAATATACTTAATAATGACAGAAATCATTGGTGTTTAAGTGAAAAAACAAACAAACCCTATTTTGGTGGCCATCTTGGACGCCATCTTGGCTAATTGGATTGAGGCCAGTTTTTATTTTTGGGAACATCCTGATTGTGTTTTGGGGTCATCTGAGGAACCTAAAAAAGTTGGTTTGGTTTAGTCCTGGGGGGTGGGAGGGTGGTTACAAAGGTTGTGGTCGTAGCTCCCCTAGTATAGCTTGCAGTGCACCGGGCAAACTTTAAAAAGTTTACCATTGACAAGTGAAGCTTTTCTGCAGAAGAATTTCACAAAGTTCAGTAATTTTGACACCAAAGTCTTGAGGTGACCACACATACCGAGTTTGGTGACAATCAGGCAACGAGAAAAGAAATTCTTGTACTGAAACGACTTTGACAAGGTACAGACCACTCCGCTGACCTTGAACTTTGACCTTTTGACCCCAAAGCCAAGAGGTTCCTTGCTGTCAATATACCTAACACACATACCACGTTTGGTGACAATTGGGCAGCTAAATTAGAAGTTATTGCACTCAACATTTTTTTTAATAACAAATGAACCCCATTGAACCCCAAAACATTATAATTCTTGGGGTCAGTCTGCTTAATGCATTCATCAAAATTAGTGATAATCAGCCCAGTTCAACTGAAGTAATCTTGCTCACAAGTGAAATGTCACATTATTGACCAATTGACTGGCTCATTGTGCAGTTGCACAAAAATGTAGAATTCCCTTTCAAAGTTTCAAGTTTAACGTATTTTCTGATGTATAAATCTCACTGAAGTACAAGTCACACCTTTTTTTCTGCATCATCTGCTCTTTAATTTGGGATTTTTGTGTCGCATTGCATTTATTCTTTTAATATTGGAGTTAATTTTGTTTTGTGCTTTGATTGCTAGGAAAGCTCTATGTAAACAGATAGTTATCATCCTTATTACCATCATTATTAACAAATAATAATAATAATTAAAACAATAACAGCAGGCAGCACAGTGACTTAGCGGTTAGCACTGTTGCCTCACAGCAAGAAGGTCATAGGTTTGATTCCCACCTGGGGCCTTTCTGTGTGGAGTTTGTTCTCCCTGTGTTTGCGTGGGTTCTCTCCGGGTGCTCTGGCTCCCTCTCACATCCAAAAAGACATGCAGGTTAGGTGAATTGAAGACTTTAAATTGACCATAGGTGGGTGTGAATGTCTGTTTGTCTATATGTAGCCCTGTGATCTACTGGCATCCTGTCCAGGGTGTACCCCGCCTCACAACCTATGACTGCTTGATAGGCTCCAGCCCCCTGTGACCCTTAATTGGAGTAAGCAGGTATAGAAAATGGATGGATGGACGGACAATAATAGCATTTTTTTTCCAGGTACATAAGATGCAAGACCACCCTTCTTCTTTGTCTTTCGGCTGTTCCCGTTAGGGGTCGCCACAGCAGATCAATCGTTTCCATCTCACCCTGTCCTCTGTATCTTCCTCTGTCACACCAACCACCTGCGTGTCCTCTCTCAGCACATCCATGAACCTCCTCTTTGGTCTCCCTCTTCTCCTCCTGCCTGGTGGCTCCATCCTCAGCATCCTTCTCCCTATATACCCTGGGTCCCTCCTCTGCACATGTCCAAACCATCTCAATCTCGCTTCTCTGACTTTGTCTCCAAACCGTCCCACCTGAGCTGTCCCTCTGATATGTTCATTCCTAATCTTTTCCATTCTTGTCACTCCCAAAGAGAATCTCAACATCTTCAGCTCTGCCACCTCCAGCTCTGCCTCCTGTCTTTTTGTTAGTGCCACTGTCTCTAAACCATACAACATAGCTGGTCTCACTACTGTTTTGTAAACTTTCCCCTTCACTCTTGCTGATATTCTTCGGTCACAAATCACTCCTGCCACCTTTGTCCACCCACTCCACCCTGCCTGCACTCTCTTCTTCATCTCTCTACCACACTCTCCATTACTTTGAACAGTTGACCCCAAATATTTAAACTCATCTACTTTCACCACTTCTACTCCTTGTAACTGCACTATTCCACTGGGCTCCCTCTCATTCACACACATGTACTCAGTCTTGCTTATACTGACTTTCATTCCCCTTCTCTCCAAAGCATATCTCCACTTCTCCAGACTAGACTCAACTTGCTCTCTACTCTCACTACAGATCACAATGTCATCTGCAAACATCATTGTCCATGGGGACTCCTGTCTGATCGCATCTGTCAACCTGTCCATCACCACTGCAAACAAGAAAGGACTCAGAGCTGATCCTTGGTGTAATCCCACCTCCACCTTGAATGAGTCTTTCATTCCGACTGCACATCTCACCGCTGTCACACTATTCCTGTACATGTCCTGCACTACCCTAACATACTTCTCTGCCACTCCAGACTTCCTCATACAATGCCACAACTTGTTGTGAAAGTGTAGGAACACGGACCCACAACAGGGGGCGTAAAAGAACGGGCAATGGATAAGCCAAACAGTAACAATTTAATGTTGTAAATTGTGCACAACAGAATACAGACAACAATCAGTTTGGGACTATAGTCAATTACACATTGGGTGACGTGTGGGCAGGCTTGAGGATAGGAGACGCTCGTCCAGAACTGAGCCGGATCCCACACGGCCCTCACCGCCAACGAATCTGAAGAACACCGGAGCCGCCAAGTCCTGGTTCCCCAGGTGGTCACCGTCTCCAGCTGTCAGACCTGGTACTGCTGGCAGAGAACAGAAACAGCACAGGTGAGTGTGAGTACGCACACTCGGTAATCCCACAGTCTGTGTTCTGTAAGGAGGGAGCACCTCCACCTCCAGTCACACACTCGTGCAGCTCCTGTCTAACCACTTATCTGGTTGGGGTGTGAAGCGAAGCCATCGCTGATCACACCAAACGCCAATCCCACAGATAAGGCAACACCCACAGGAAAACGGCTGCAAAGAAGTTCAGACTATTAGTCAGTTTAAATTCAGCAGAGAAATTACCTCCAAGGTTGCTGATTTCTCAGCGGGGAGGTGGAGTTGCAGTCCGGCCTTTATGGTGGTGGTGATGTGGATGAGTGACAGCTGGTACTGATGACGAGTAACAGCTGTCACTCCCGGTTGCTATGACGCCCTCTCATGCTTGAAGCCCGCACTTCAAGCAGGGCGCCATCTGGTGGTGGTGGGCCAGCAGTACCTCCTCTTCAGCGGCCCACACAACACAACTCTTCTCTTGGCACCCTATCATAAGCTTTTTCTAAGTCCACAAACACACAATGTAACTCTTTCTGTCCTTCTCTGTACTTTTCCAACAGTATTCTCAGAGCAAACATTGCATCTGTAGTGCTCTTTCTCGGCATGAAACCATATTGCTGCTCACAGATCTTCACCTGTTTTTCTAAGCCTAGCTTCTACTACTCTTTCCCATAACTTCATGCTGTGGCTGATCAGCTTTATGCCTCTGTAGTTACTGCAGCTCTGCACATCACCCTTGTTCTTGAAAATAGGAACCAGCACACTTCGTCTCCACTCCTCAGGCATCCTCTCACTTTCCAAGATTTTATTAAACAATCTGGTTAGAACTCTACTGCCATCTCTCCTAGACATTTCCATGCCTCCATTGGAATGTCATCTGGACCAACTGCCTTTCCACTCTTCATCCTCTTCATAGCAGCCCTCACTTCTTCCTTGCTAATCTCTTTTACTTCCTGATTACTCTCACCACATCATCCTAGCCTTTCTCTCGCTCATTTTCTTTATTCATCAACTCTTCAAAATATTCCCTCCACCTTCTCAGCACACACTCCTCACTTGTCAGCACATTACCATGTGCATCTTTTACCACCCTAACCTGCTGCACATCCTCTCCAGCTCTGTCCCTTTGTCTGGCCAATCGGTACAAGTCCTTTTCTCCTTCCTTACTATTCAACTTCTTGTACAGCTCGCAATATGCCTTTTCCTTTGCTTTTGCCACTTCTCGCCTTACGCCGCATCTCCTTGTACTCCTGTCTACTTTCTTCATCTGTCCGACTATCCCAAAACGTTTTCGCCAACCTCTTTCTCCTTATGCTTTCCTGGACCTCTTCATTCATTCTTAATCACTTGTTCCTCTTGTCATTTCCAACCACTCCACAAAATTTCATCAAAATCCGTTCAAAACGTTTTGAGTTATCCTGCTGACAAACAGACAGACAAACAAACGCGACCGAAAACATAACCTCCTTGGCGGAGGTAATGACTTACACTATACAGTAGTCATTTCCAGGTTGAGCAATGACAAAATAAATCAATAAAATAATAAGTAAATAAAATAAGATATTTTGGAGAAAATACGTTTTTTTTTTTAAATGTTTTTTTAAGAAACATCTTAACTTTTATGATGTTGCTCTCCATATAAACTGTAACTGTAGAAAGCTTTGCCATTATTTAATAAACTGAAAAGGGCATGTGGCACAAACACAAGGACAGTGAAAATTCAGTTTCCACACATTGCAAAATAAAAGCATTTTTGGCTTCAGCTGCTCATTTTTGAGAGTGATTCGTCACTTGATGTATGTATTAGACACGGGTTCCCATGCATGTTTCTGTGACGAAACAAAAACGGATCCACTGTCAGTCTCTCGAATTACAGCAAAGGGCTTTAAAATTTAAACCTATCTGAGAAGTGACATCCCTGGCATGTGGTTCTATTCTGGATCACTGCATGAGAAAATATCACGCTCAGGGTCAATTTGTTCTGTAGAAGGTTAGCAGTTGAGTCGATATCAATATGTATTGCCATTGTGTTGAGAGATCGCAATTATGAAAACATTGCAGTGCTCCCCTGGGCTCATCTGGTTTTAAGGGGTTAATAGAATAATCACTTCAACTTGAGGTTTTTTCACCCCAAACAAACTGTAGAACTCTGGGTTATCCTAAGGTTTCCCCATAGGGAGGCTTCATGTTCGGAATAAAATGGTCCAAAATGTTCTTCATTTGTGTAATGACCCAATTGTACTTTCTGCTCTGGTAGATGTGCAAAGTACCAGGAAAGTCACCACTTCCAGGCACCAGTTCCCAAAAACATAACCACAGGTATGATGCTAACCACAATGGCAAAATGAGAAAAAAAATGAAAATCATGACTTCAGACTGCTGTCAGAAAATGGTCTTATCCCCACATAGCCCTTTGCTGATTCACCTTTTGGGTCATATAGCAAGAAAAATATCAAATGTCCAAATATGGACCTCATAGGACAAGAAGGCAATGACGGTGGAGTGGCATTCATTACAGTGGAACTCTGCCAACAATCACCATGCGAGAGTCTCAACCTGGATTCACACCAAACTGAATTGTATAACGCAAGATATGTACAATTTTTTTTACATCATTGACAAAAAAGCATTCCCCCCCCCCCCCGCATTATAACCGAATACCTCATTAAGAATGAGTGCAACCGAAGAACACAAAAGGATCCCATTTCTTCGCTGTACATTTCTAGACAAAACTCAAAATTACTTGACAATCTGATCCATAAGCGAAAGTGCTAAAATGTGACTTCCAAGGGAGGGTGCCATCACATAGCAACCACCTCACTGACCTTATCATCCTACATTACAGATCACTGGGGGCAGCGAGGTGACGGATGAGCTAAAAGATGAAGGAGGAAGTGGAAGAAGAAAGGAGAGAGTGCCTAAGAAGCTTAAGTCCCCCCCTTACCTCTCCCACTGACATCATCTGTTGGGGATCAAAGTTGGACTGCCGCTACAAGAACTCCTGAGGTCTAATAAGGAGGATTAGGAAGCAACAAATGCAACTTCAGCTTGAATTGTCGTCTTCTATGGACGTTTGGAGGAGGGACGAATTCTCACGCAAGTACAGGTGGATAACCTTCAAGCACGAGGAATTTAAATGCCATTTCATTTGTAAATAATCTCGTTAGGTATTTTGCAGAGCGCACCATCCTCCCCCAATACACACAGATTGGTCTTTTTGTTGGGATTGGGCAGCAGTAGCCAAGACGAACTCTGATCTAGGTAACCCAACAAGATAATAATGATACCAAATGGCCTCTTAAAATATAAGCCGATGGTGAGGTAGCAGTTAACACATGGACTCCTTCACATCACTGGTGATGACAAGGGACTACAAACGACCCACTGTTACAAAAGACTGACCAACCAGACTGACTAATGAGTGCCTGTTGCATTACACAGATTTTCCTGGTTAGGAAATAATCTTTCACCATGATTCAAGCAGATGGTAAACCCCTTCTAACTGTGTGTTATGTCTCAAAAAACCAGAAAGACAGTAAGTCAGAGTTCAGAGACGCCAAGGCCTGCTGGTGCTTAAACCTGGATTTCAGAGCAGGAAGCAGATGAGAGTCTACACCTCCCCCAGGACAGGATGCTAGTTCATCACAGGTTACTTCCCCAGCCAAGGCTGGGACCCAGTTACAGCTGGGTGGACTGAGACAATGAAGATGAATAGTCTTGTCCCAGGACAAAGACAGGTAGAATGGGAGTCGAATCGAGGTCAACATATTTTTAGTCCAACCCCTCATCCCACTGAGCTACGTTTCACAGACAAAAGTAACTTCTCTACAGTTACAACCACACAACAACACATTTGGGAGGTATCATTTTCAGTCCTATCTGGATCTTCAGACTGTTGCAAGCCAGTGCCCATGGGTGTTATAGGTTATGATTATATTTATTACAGATTCTGAACAGTACTAGGCCAAAATAACCAGCATTTGAAGAAATATATTCCCAGTGTTTCAACAAACTAATTCAGACTTTTGATCCAGTTTGGACCAAACTTGATGGAATGTTTGAGAGTCAGCCAAGGACTAAGTGATTTACGGTTGAGAAAAATTGGTTAAAAATTGCAGTGGTTATCAGTGAATCAATAATAATTCATTTGAACGACTCAAACACACTGCATAAGGCATGGGTGTTACACTCAAGAGGGCCCATTCTTTTTTGGATATTACAGTATTTTCACAGGTCACTGCATTGTTGAGATTTATGTGCAAAATATAGAATGCAAAAAATGCTGTTCATACCAAAATTTACTTTTAAAAGTACTATATCACCAAATCCTGTCTAATGAGCAACTGCGAGAGGATAAAAAAGATGTAGAAAAGCAGCCAGTAAATTCTTAAAAGGATGTGTTTTTAAACAATTGCATGAGTCCGATTTTTTTTAAACATAAAAAATACATTGCGCTGGTTGAACAAAAAATATAAAAGCCTATACATTTATATTTAGTGTTGCAAGTGTGCAAAGTGAATTTAAGGTAACCCGAGACTGAAGGCGGCACAATAACTGTGTGCAATCTCACCGGGGTACAAGTATATCATAATGGTGTCTGGGGGTTCTAAAATTTGTAGGTCAAGACATTTCTTTCTACAGGGACAGTGGAGCGGACAGGGTCAGGGCTGCCACATTTTTTTTTTTTTTTGTAAAACTGATGTGCTGTCATCACTTCATTCTTTAAATACCAAAAAGGGCCCCTTAAGAGCAGCCTCCAGTTAGGCTCCATGATTTCCCCTCCAAAGCATGTCCCCAAGGATGAAAATTCAACCAAATGCAAACTCGCCAGGTTTCCTGTATGTATGGTGACAATGGAGTCAGATTTATTCTTTTGGACAGAACATAGCATAATCTGGTTTTGCTGCATTCTTGCATTTCAGTCTGAGTGGACAGTAACACTGGAGACTATATGTGATGCAGCTACTGTAGCAGCTAATATGTTAGCGTGCCATTAATCAAAAATATTTAAGGTCAAATTATTTAGTGAAACCAGTAAATGTAGCCCAATGTTAACTACTAAACACATTAGCATATGTTCTCACATAAAGCTTCAAAACAGCTAAATGCTAACTAGGCCACAAGGCGGCTAGGTCTGTTATAAGCAACTTGCTTTGTTTGTAAATTGAAACACTTATAGGATTTGGTAGCCATTTATCACTTTTTTGGGTTCTTCTCACCATTCAAAAAAAATTAACAAACTATCACTACTGAATATCGCTGCTCGTCACTCTCACATTCTTTAGTAACTCGTCAAATCAAATAAGTTTTAAATGATGTGTTACAAAGACTTGTTTACAATCAGTAAATTTGATGCAACCTGCATGCTACAACAGTATTTGCTTGCTCACAAGCAAGCTGTATGCCAGCTATCTAAGCTAGTTGCTTTAGCAAACCATTGCTGAAACGTGACTAAGCCAGCTAGCATGGGTGCTACCCATGAAAATAAGTAAAAATATATGTACGGGAATGTGGTTCTACTATCATGTCTTGTGCTGAAACAGCACAAACAATCTATTTTAGAGCTGATGGTACAAAGTAAGAGCTTATAAAGTTGTACAAATATAGCTATGTGTTAGCCACCTTCAGTCTTCTTAAAAAGGTCTGACATGACCCAAAATATCACTCATCAATTACTCAAGCAAGAGAATATTTTGTAGTGTGCCAATTTATTGTACATTTTGGGTTGTAGAACTTTATGTAAGATAATATTTTTAAAAAAACTAATGGACCTGTATAAGAAAATTTGTAAGAAAGTGCAGAATTGAATTTATATATACACCGTATGTACATTTTTGTTGTAAAATTTGAAGTAATGAATAATGTGAAACAAAAGTAGTTCATTTTTCTAAACATTGACAATATATTTTTTAACTGAGGTTATGAAATTAAAACATTTTTAATGGTGATACTCCATGATTTACACATCCAATTGATAAACTGCTCACAGGACTCTGAGGTTAATGTTTAAAATGTGCTTTTGTGGGGATGTCAGGCTCGATTTGTGTATGTTACTTGTTCGAGAGCATTCTTGATTTTTCACTTGTGCCTGATTTTGAATGAAAATATTGTTCATCCATAACAACTGGTAAATGTACGCCAAATTATACAAAATTTTAAAATACCCCAAATTTAGAAATACTCAGAATTTTAAAACATGGCATACAAAGTTGCATTATATGTCATGGCGAGGTAATATGGTAGCCATCTCCTACTGATTTGATGCAAAGTGGAAAACTAGTTCGCAGCAAATTACATTTATAGCCAACTTTTTCACATTAAAATATGTATTTTTTAAAAGTGCCTTCACCAAAAAAAAGAAAAGAAAAGAAAAAAAAAGACCATGTTTACTTTATCCTCAAGTCTTGTGACATTAGTATTGCATTACAACACTCCCTCCCTGTTTCTAATTTACGGCTGGTAGTCAATCTCCCACCCTGTAAACCTGCCGACGTGTCTGTGAGCGCTGGTGGAAGTTTTCTCACGGGTTATCAGCCTCAGATCCGCCCCCTTCCCACCCCACTTCCCCACTCCTCCTGCCCGGCCTCGTTCTCCGACTGTAATTTAAGATATTCCATGATGAAAATGGATTTAACAGGTTCCTTGTAACAACACTCACCAGATGTGCTCAGCAGCCTCGGGACAGACTGCCAAGTATCACGTCTTCACTTCGATGGTGGTCTTGCTGTTTCCAACCAGGTGAGCGTCACCTGGAGGTCCTTGCCGTACCTCTAATTAACCTAACATGGTATAATACCAGTCTGATCTCACATAGCTTCACCTGATCCTCGCCAAAAGCTTCTTCATAGCTCATTTGTATCATCTTTGGCTCAATAAACCTCCTAAAAAGATCACATGACCGTGCTAATAATCTCACTTTCAAAATTCCTAATAATTCTATAGAAGATGTTCTCTAAATTGTATCATTTAGAGGTGAAATCTCAATACTCTTGAGCAACAGGATTCTCACAAGAGGTGGGGATGGTCAGGATCCAAGGTGGTTCTGTAGTGTGGTGAATGTGACACATGCTGACATACCTGATGTTATTAGGCATATTTGCCGAATGTTCAACAAGATCATGGCACTCAGCTGTCTTGTCGCTTTCTCTTCTGTCCAATAGAAGACCATACCCTTCACCGACTTGGCCTATTTGAAAGGTCACAGACCAAATGTGGGGGTAGGGTGAGCTTTGTCGAAAAGAAAAGGTTTAACAAAACAATACCAAGTCTTACTACAATAGCAAAGGCAGAAATCTATATATGGACCCATACGAACGGTGATATTATTGCTGGGATATAGTGCTTAGTGGATGTGGTCAGAAAGGGTGATAAGTCAATATTGGTAAACCACCTAAAAACTATATAATAATAAGTTGTGCTTTGCCCTTTGTTGCTCTGGGTCATCACAGCGGACCTGAATATTGATTTGGCACAGGTTTGACACCAGAAGACCTTCATGCAACTCCACATTACATGGAGAATGGACACAAGGTGGTCTTAAACCCGGAACACTAACCACTTGGTCGCCATCCTTTCTTTCATGGCTGCATTTTTTCCTCCTATTCCATCTTCTGAAGTTGCACCGGTTTCTCCGTGAAGACTTTGGATTCAGAGCCTCATCTGCTTCCATCACACATAAACATCATGTTGGCAAATTCCACTTCCATCTCAGCCTTGTAATCATGTTGGTCTTGCTCCTGTTGACCATCTTGATCCCTGCAGACTTTCTGGACCTCAAGATCCTTCTTTTTGAGACAGCCAGTTTGGATTCCACCAACAGTGAGGGTTTCTCCCCGTTTTTTGTTCTTCTTCTCAGTGCAAACCTCTCCAAAGACTCATGTTACCTTTCTGGAGCGGGATGAAGGTCCTGGGTCCTGACTGAAAAGACGTTCCCGCTAGCTTGGGGACCTGGTAGAGGAATGGTCTTTAGTACGAGCCATCTGGGTTCGATCCTACCGCCAACCCAGCCACAAAGGTCCTGCGGTCACAATCTGGCATCACGAACAGGATGTGGGTAGTCATAGAACATACCTGCACCTGTGACTTCGGGACAAAGTCAAAAATGGTGGGGAGATATGTAGCGGGATGAAGGTTCCGGGTCCTGATTGAAAAGGCGTTCGTTCCCGCTAGCTTGGCTAATGGGGAATTCCCCTTTGGCTGACCTGGTAGAGCAATGGTCTTTAGTGTGAGCCGTCTGGGTTCGATCCCACCACCGTCCCGGCCACAAAGGTCCTGCGGTCACATTTCTGTTCCTGCCTCAAAAGTTCTTCTGTATTTCAAGTGTTCTTATCTGCTTTGCAGTGAGGCGAGGCGCCTGTTGGTACATCTGTGCCGTTTCACAAGCTTGAATTAGCAAATTCTTGGCCTCAACACAACACAGTAAAAGTAGCCTTTATGATGTCATAGCAGCCTTAAGCACCATGAAGCCAGCACAAAGTAGAAAAGGGTCATTTGGTCAAACAGATAAAGAGTCCAACATCTAATGCTGCTGCTAAAACTCCCAAATGGACACTTAAATGACCTTATTCATCGTAAAAAAGAGAAAAATTCAGTAACAATGAAACTAATAAACAGTTAAGTTCAATGGGTGATATTTCTATAATTTGGTACAAATGTGAAACTTTGCATTTTCTTGTATCTGTACAGGCAGTACGCTATTGGGTTGCCAAAATCTGATGATATTAAAGGATTAAATAACAAATGTCCTTTTTTTCAGTAACAGTACGACCCAAGTTCCGGGATAGTATTTCATCCCGTTTCTTATAATCTGTTGATTGACAGATGGAGAAGGAAGACCACCGGATACCTCAGTTGTTTCACCGCTAAAGGGTCTTCCATCCTCACTGTCATTTGTTCACGGATATCTGAGAGGAAAAGAATGACCGTTGGCCTTGAAGACTCTGCCGCTTGTGCTTTTGTTCTGTAGCTGAGACCCAAAGTAGTTTATAAGCCTCAAGTAAACACACAACACCGCTTTTAAGAAAGGCATGTGATTAGATTTTTTTTTTCATTCTGCTGTAGACGTGACTTACGTCTCGTCCTTTCCAGATTCACTTTTGTCTGAGCTTGCAGCAGTTCCCAATGCCACATTAAGTTACGACAAGAAAATTACCCAAAACGTTAACCTAGGCGGAACAGGGTGGTTGAAACAGCAGTGTTTAATTTATGTAAGTACAGCGTCTGGACATAAAAAATTTAAAGTCTTTGTAGCTTTGTGGTAACTCGGCGTGTTGCCTTGATGTGGTCTAGAAATCCCTGAATGAGTGCATGATAATTTAAGCAAATGACTGTGCTAATGCTTCCGGGCTGAGAGATCAGGATATCACTCACACAATTTCTAATACTTCCTCCAGACTACTAAACAAGAGATACTTCAAAGACTGAAGTGTTAAACAATACAAAACAATCAAGAAATGATAGGAACAACATGAGACAGCCTTAAGGTGAATTCTGTATTCATAATTTAAAAAAAAAAAAGCTAAAAGGAGTTAAAGACCAATACATATCTTTAGTTTTAATTCTATGTATGTATATAAAATGCAAGAGTCAGTTTGTTTTCACTGAGAACCAGAAGTTAAAATTGGAATATAGCACAATGCCAAAATGCCCTCGGACACATGAGCATTCTTTATAATATGCAGTTGTTTAATTGGTATCCCAGTGCAATATATATATATATATATATATATATATATATATATATATATATATATATATATATATATATATATATATATATATATATATATATATAGTAGTGTTAAGAATAACAGTAGTGCTATGTGACTAAAAAGATTAATCCAGGTTTTGAGTATATTTCTTATTGTTACCTGGGAAACAAGGTACCAGCAGATTCAGTAGATTCTCACAAATCCAACAAGACCAAGCATTCATGATATGCACACTCTTAAGGCTATGAAATTGGACTATTAGTAAAAAAAAAAAAAAGTAGAAAAGGGGGTGTTCACAATAATAGTAGCATCTGCTGTTGACGCTACAAACTCAAAACTATTATGTTCAAACTGCTTTTTTAGCAATCCTGTGAATCACTAAACTAGTATTTAGTTGTATAACCACAGTTTTTCATGATTTCTTCACATCTGCGAGGCATTAATTTTGTTGGTTTGGAACCAAGATTTTGCTGGTTTACTAGTGTGCTTGGGGTCATTGTCTTGTTGAAACACCCATTTCAAGGGCATGTCCTCTTCAGCATAAGGCAACATGACCTCTTCAAGTATTTTGACATATCCAAACTGATCCATGATACCTGGTATGCGATATATAGGCCCAACACCATAGTAGGAGAAACATGCCCATATCATGATGCTTGTACCACCATGCTTCACTGTCTTCACTGTGAACTGTGGCTTGAATTCAGAGTTTGGGGGTCGTCTCACAAACTGTCTGCGGCCTTTGGACCCAAAAAGAACAATTTTACTCTCATCAGTCCACAAAATATTCCTCCATTTCTCTTTAGGCCAGTTGATGTGTTCTTTGGCAAATTGTAACCTCTTCTGCACATGTCCTTTATTTAACAGAGAGACTTTGTGGGGAATTCTTGCAAATAAATTAGCTTCACACAGGCGTCTTCTAACTGTCACAGCACTTACAGATAACTCCAGACTGTCTTTGATCATCCTGGAGCTGATCAATGGGTGAGCCTTTGCCATTCTGGTTATTCTTCTATCCATTTTGATGGTTGTTTTCTGTTTTCTTCCACGCATCTCTGTTTTTTTTTTTTTTTTTTTGTCCATTTTAAAGCATTGGAGATCATTGTAGATGAACAGCCAATAATTTTTGGCACCTGTGTATAAGTTTTCCCCTCTCCAGTCAACTTTTTAATCAAACTACGCTGTTCTTCTGAACAATGTCTTGAACGTCCCATTTTCCTCAGGCTTTCAAAGAGAAAAGCATGTTCAACAGGTGCTGGCTTCATCCTTAAATAGGGGACACCTGATTCACACCTGTTTGTTCCACAAAATTGACGAACTCACTGACTGAATGCCACATTACTATAATTGTGAACACCCCCTTTTCTACTTTTTTTTACTAATAGCCCAGTTTCATAGTCTTAAGAGTGTGCATATCATGAATGCTTGGTCTTGTTGGATTTGTGAGAATCTACTGAATCTACTGGTACCTTGTTTCCCATGTAACAAAAAGAAATATACTCAAAACCTGGATTAATCTTTTTAGTCACATCGCACTACTATTATTCTGAACACTACTGTATATATATATATACAACCCCTGGCAAAAATTATGTAATCACCGGCTTCAGAGGATGTTCATTCAGTTGTTTAATTTTGTAGAAAAAAAGCAGATCACAGACATGACACAAAACTAAAGTCATTTCAAATGGCAACTTTGTGGCTTTAAGAAACACTATAAGAAATCAAGAAAAAAAGATTGTGGCAGTCAGTAACGGTTACTTTTTTAGACCAAGCAGAGGAAAAAAATATGGAATCACTCAATTCTGAGGAAAAAATAATGGAATCACCCTGTAAATTTTCATCCCCCAAATTAACACCTGCATCAAATCAGATCTGCTCATTGACATTGACCCTATGTGTCTTTTTTGCAAGGAATGTTTTTGCAGTTTTTGCTCTATGGCAAGATGCATTATCATCTTGAAAAATGATTTCATCATCCCCAAACATCCTTTCAATTGTCCAAAATATCAACATAAACTTGTGCATTTATTGATGATGTAATGACAGCCATCTCCCCAGTGCCTTTACCTGACATGCAGCCCCATATCATCAATGAATGTGGAAATTTACATGTTCTCTTCAGGCAGTCATCTTTGTAAATCTCATTGGAAAGGCACCAAACAAAAGTTCCAGCATCATCACCTTGCCCAATGCAGATTTGAGATTCATCACTGAATATGACTTTCTTAGCCCATTGTAACCTTGTTTTTTTCTGTTTAGGTGTTAATGATGCCTTTCGTTTAGCTTTTCTGTATGTAAATCCCATTTCCTTTAGGCGGTTTCTTACAGTTCGGTCACAGACGTTGACTCCAGTTTCCTCCCATTCGTTCCTCATTTGTTTTGTTGTACATTTTTCGATTTTTGAGACATATTGCTTTAAGTTTTCTGTCTTGAGGCTTTGATGTCTTCCTTGGTCTACCAGTATGTTTGCCTTTAACAACCTTCCCATGTTGTTTGTATTTGGTCCAGAGTTTAGACACAGCTGACTGTGAACAACCAACATCTTTTGCAACATTGCGTGATGATTTACTCTCTTTTAAGAGTTTGATAATACTCTCCTTTGTTTCAATTGACATCTCTTGTGTTGGAGCCATGATTCATGTCAGTCCACTTGGTGCAACAGCTCTCCAAGGTGTGTTCACTCCTTTTTAGATGCAGACTAATGAGCAGATCTGATATGATGCAGGTGTTAGTTTTGGGGATGAAAATTTACAGGGTGATTCCATAATTTTTTCCTCAGAATTGAGTGATTCCATATTTTTTTCCTCTGCTTGGTCTAAAAAAGTAACCGTTACTGACTGCCACAATCTTTTTTTCTTGATTTCTTATAGTGTTTCTTAAAGCCAGAAAGTTGCCATTTGAAATGACTTTAGTTTTGTGTCATGTCTGTGATCTGCTTTTTTTCTACAAAATTAAACAACTGAATGAACATCCTCCAAGACCGGTGATTCCATAATTTTTGCCAGGGGTTGTATGTATATATATATATA
Organism: Thalassophryne amazonica; assembly: GCF_902500255.1. Lineage (NCBI taxonomy): Eukaryota > Metazoa > Chordata > Actinopteri > Batrachoidiformes > Batrachoididae > Thalassophryne > Thalassophryne amazonica. The sequence goes on along the minus strand of NC_047123.1, from coordinate 25,724,263 downwards.
TATATATATATATATATATACACACACACAAACACAATTAATTTAACATTCATATTTACATTAGTTATTAAGATCCTATTGTCTTGCGTATGATTTGTACATGTTCAATAAAACCCATTTATCAATCAAACAATATTTTATTTACAGTTTAACAGTGTCTGCAGGAGGGCCTGTGTGTGCGCATACTTGAGCTTTTGATAAGATCGAAAATTAGCTTTGAGCTACTGGAAGTTAGCGTGCACACAGATGTCTGCAAAATGTCTTGTAAAATCACTCCAGAGGTATTAGCAAGTTACAAAAGCAGCACTTTCAGTTTTAGAAGTGTTTATTTCTCACTAGCTTTTACATAACATATGACAAAGAGGTTATATTTACACACAAACAAAACGGAGTTTGCAGCTAGCTAGACCACCCGCTAACATCACTGTGCCACTCTACTCTGATTGGCTGTCACCCCCACCCCTCAAAAAAAAAAAAAAAAAAAAAAAACGAACAAGATGAAAGGGAATGTGACTTTTAACCTCTTAAAACAGGTCAAGGTCTGTGTTCCTATGAATTTGAAGACTCAGGCAGTAATAGGACTGGACTTACTGAGCACAGACGGACAGAGGGACGCAAAGTCTTCGCAATACAGAATGGCCATATTTGATGGCCCCAGGTAATAAAATTACTTCATTCTACTTTACTTAAAAAAATTAAATAATGTTACAGAGCAAAATTCTTGACACTATTCAAATTTAATTTTATGGGGGGGGGGACAAAAATGTTATCCATTAATTTAAAAAAAAGAAGAAGTAATTTTCAAAAAGCTAAATATTGAAATAATTTTTTTTCTTACATTTTTTTTAACATTGGAAAATAAGTTTGACTTCATTTTGTTCCTCTCCACAGATATCTTTAGTAAAACGTGAAAGATTTATATGATCTGAAGAGAAACATGAGTGTACTCCAAGAAATCATTTTCGTGGATATTTTATTCCCTAAACAAGCTATTTATGTAATTTTAGAGTATGCTGTTTGTTATTTCGTCATCCTTTTTTTTGGGGGGGGGGGGGGGGGGGGGCAAAAACAGTGTATTAATCTATTTGTAAATTTTACAGTAGTTGTATCATGGATGGGGAGAAAACATTAGTTTAAATGCAAGTAGTCACACACACACACACACATGCATATACTATGGTCAAGCCAATACTTATCAGCTTGTGATTAAATTACTAAAATGCATAATGCAAAAAAAAAAAAAAAAAATCCTAATGCACAAAAATTGTCAAACATCCTCATTTTCTGCAATATGCAAGTTACTACACCACACCTGCCTTTTCAGTTTCCATTATGCATGTGATAACATTATTTCCTGCAACAAGTCCAGACAAGGCCAGGTGACAGACTGGTACAAGGTATCTGAAATGAACAAAACCTGCTTTTTACATTGATCCGATGCATCAACATTAAGCAAATTTTAAAACTGATTTATCCTCATTAAATGCCCCGTTCATTGGAGATATACACAATATTCATTGGTTGCATTATAGTGTTAAACTGGACTGCATTTTATAGGGTACATTTCTATGCATTTACAAAAGCATCTGAACTGAGAACAAGTTTCAGTCAGATATGCTGCGTCTGGTCAAAGAGTTCTGCAATTTAAACAGATTCAACTGTTGTATTTCCATCCATCCATCCATTTTCTTCCGCTTTATCCGGAGTCGGGTCGCGGGGGCAGCAGCTCAAGCAAAGCCGCCCAGACCTCCCAATCCACACACACCTCCTCCAGCTCCTCCGGAAGAACCCCAAGGCGTTCCCAAGCCAGCCGAGAGATGTAATCCCTCCAGCGTGTCCTGGGTCTTCCCCGGGGCCTCCTCCCAGTGGGACGTGCCCGGAACACCTCTCCAGCGAGGCGTCCAGGGGGCATCCGGAAAAGATGCCCGAGCCACCTCAACTGACTCCTTTCGATGTGGAGGAGCAGCGGCTCGACTCCGAGCTCCTCCCGAGTGACCGAGCTCCTAACCCTATCTCTAAGGGAGCGCCCAGCCACCCTGCGGAGGAAACTCATCTCGGCCGCTTGTACTCGCGATCTCGTTCTTTCGGTCATGAGCCAAATCTCATGACCATAGGTGAGGATCGGAACGTAGATGTTGTATTTTGTATGTTTCTGTTGTATTTTTCTTTTAAATATCCCCGGTGTACAACAAAATACAGAAACACAAACAGCCAAAAAGGCGCACGTGTATTCCTTTAGATTATCTGTAGACATCTCAAAATTGTTTTCCGTGCATTCACCAGGCTGCTGTGAACAAGTAATTTAATTTCCACTTGGGCTCCAGTCCAGAGTGGGATACTCTTCGGAGTGCATCCACTTGTATCCCCCCCTTCGGTCAGGATGTAGAGACCTCAGACCAATGTGGGTTCCCTGTTGGGAGCGCAGATGACTTGCACTGTGCACTTAACGTTTAATGACATTATTTATGCATTTAATGAGCCTGGATGAGATGACAGAGATAATCCCAACCGAACGTTGAACCCCTCGATGAAGAATTCCACAGTTTCTCGTAACTTTTTACTACGGTCCAGACCTGAGGATGCAACACAAACAATCTTGCGTCTGCGATTAATAAGCCAATGAGGAAAAGGTTATTGCCGTTTTTGCTGGGATGCACTCATCTTTAGGATGAGGTAAAGGAATTATGCCCTGGGTGGGCTGAGATATAAGCTATAACTGCATATATTGCTTTGTGCGCTATCTGCAGTATATTGGCCGTTTTAAAAATTCAAACTGAGATTGCACAAACCTGCTGCTTTACACAGAAAAACCTGCACATTGTGATTGCAATCTGGCAAAGATCCGTACTTGCGTACCGAGACCAGTGTGGTACAATGTGCAGGCTTAGCTTGTATAATGGTATTAATGTGTTGACAGATTAATTCTCTGCAGAACACCACAGCAAACATATCAAACACAGCCTGTCAAATATTGTATTCGGGTTTAATGTGATCAGGAGCAGAGCCACTGAGACAGACGTCACACTGGACTCGAGTCAAATTTCTTTTTAGAACCGTCGTCTCAATTATCCTGATTACAACTAGCTATGTTCCGTCCTCCCAGGGGGCTTAAATAATCAAATAAAAATACATTTGGACCGTCCCAGTCCAACCCAAATAATCAGTATCTGGGCCCATTTCTGTGGCTTCATACATTTGATGCCCTTACAAACTAAGATTAGAAACTAATGAGATTTTTTTTTATTATTAGTGCAGTTTCTCCAGCTGTCAAATATATTCAAATACATGATTTCAGCTCACATGTGCTAAAGGGGAGAACAGTGGTGCGTTCACATTGTTTCAATCAGCAGTTATTTTTTTGTCAGAAACTGATAACAGAAAACGCAAGAACCCCTTTTAAGGTAGACTTCTCAAGATAAGACAAGCGAGTTGCACAGCTTTTCCCAAATTTGTCCAGCCTCATCAATAAAATTTGTGTTTTTTAAAACTACTTTACTTACAGTTTTGCAGAGCAAAGATTGCAATCTGCCTTTCTTTGGTCATCATCGTTTCAGGGTGTGATCACTCTTGGAAGAACTCTCTGGATTTCTTCCAGCGGCATCCGTCTATGGCACATGGTGGACCAGGTCATCCGTCACCCTCGCGATCTTGCGCAATTTCTTGGTGCACATTCTCTTATATACCCTGATGGTCCATCTGTTGTCTTGACCGTCATTCCCGTTTGTTGTGGCATCTAAGTGTTGTGCTTCCAGTCCTTTTTCAATAATGCCTAGCATAACCAGTTACAGCTTCAGCTAGTTCAAGTTTTCCATGCGGGCAGTAGTAAGTGCCCATGTCTTGCTGCCGTATATCACCAGGAGCAGATACTGGTGGAAAACTTTCCTTTTCAGTTTCATGGCTGCCTTGCGATTCCTCATGATTGTCACGATCTGGACTTTTGCATCATGTTTTGTTCTGTTTAGTTCTGCTTAGTTTAGTTTTGATTGTTTTTTCAGTGTGTGATTTCTCTTGCTGGATTTTTCCTGTTTTCCCTATCTCTCTTGTCTGTCTCTCTTGGTGCTTGGTGGTGGGTGGCGCACACTGTCTGGGCCACACCCTGTTCTGGAGCTTTCCACACACCTATTTCTAATCTGTAGCTCATCACCAGGGTGTATATAAGTTTCACTGGTTGCAGGAGTTCTCCACCAGATCATTGTGTTCTACGCCTTCACTTCCAGCTCTGTTCATCTCTTTCTTGTCTTGCTTACCACATTGTGTTTTTGACCAACTGCCTGTTTTTTGACCACACCTTTTGTTACTGATTTGTTTGCTGATCTTGGGCTGCTTTTTTGTGTACCGGACCCTGCTTCACCAACCAGTAAATGATCTTAAAGTTCAGAGCTGTGAGTTTGAGTCCTGCATTTGTGTCCAGATGTCTCTGTCCACTCACCCAGATAATGATATTGTTGCTCTTCCCAAAGGCAGCCCATCCCAGTGCAATGCATCTCTTGAGTTCAGGCATAAGGCGTCCATCCCATGTCACCAACTTGACTTGTTGGTGTAGTTCCTATGCATCTCTGGTGTGGATGTAGACTTTCTAGATGCACACAAAAAAGAAAAAAGTTATGTTAAGTAGTTCCACAAAACTGTTACATAACTCCTACAATACAAAATGTTCTTACAGCTGTGTGTAATTCGTTTTATTTCAGAAGTTTGTATTGATTCAATGAAAAGTTGAGTTAACCTTATTTGAAACAAAGCAACAGACTTAATTGAGTTTGTTTGGTAAAGCCGACAAAAGAGGATTCTTTAACACCAGCACACTCTAAGAAATGAAACATACAGTCGTAAGCGTAAAACTTTGAATTTAATTGATAAAGTTAAGGTAACTTTTTTCACATTGTCAATTAAATGCAAAACAATATTGTAGTTGAAATTAATTAAATCAATGAAACATTATTACTTAAATCCTAATATTGTTTTGCACTTAATTGACAAAGTTGTGTGGAAAAAGTTACCTTAACTTTATCAATTAAATTCTACATCTTATTTCTTAGAGTGCAATAGTGAGATTTAAATTTTTTGAGTGTAGAAAAGTCTTGAGCTGCATTAAATAATATCAACTAAATAAATAAATAAAAATAAAATACATTTTAAAAATAAAAATAAATAAAAATAAATAAAATCAACTTAATTATATAGTAGTTTGTAAAAAGTTTTAGGATCTTTTATTGAAAAACACACACGGCTTAACAGGTAACCAAATCTGGGAAAAAACAAACAAATAAGTGACTTTAAAAAAACAAACAAACAACAACAACAAAAAAACCCCAACAGCCCATTTTCCAAAAAGGATCTTTATTTAAAAAGTTAAAAAATAAGTTACCTTTATTTTTAAATAATTCAGGCAAATTAATTATCCACAACGCTAATGGAATGTATACCTAAATATATTGTTTTGAATTAATGCATGCTTGATTTGTACAGTTAGATTACTTTCTAATCAAGTCAGCAAAAGAACAAGTGTTGCATGATGACTTTTAGCTGCTTTTATTTACATTTCCAGTCAACCTTTCAAACTAAGTCAGTTGCTGGCGGGGTTAACAATATAATCCGCCAACATTACTGTAGAACCTTCAGCAGAAAGTCTAGCGTTCTGCAACCCGGGGCCTCAAATGTTTGGAGGGCCTCACAAAAAGAGGAGGCATGGAAGTTCGGGGCCCCTCCTCGCTCGTCTGGCCTTTGTCTGAAGACGAGGAGAGCGTAACGCATTCCTTTAGTCGGCACCAGAAAGGACAATGTGGTCGCTGATGTGGATGCTGTGGCAATAAAAAGGTCCTGTTAAGGGACAAAACACAGCTCATATTAGCATGCTAAATACTTGCTAGCTAGCATGTGTGTGACGCTGAAGCGCGGGGCCCCTGACAGTCGCGCTTGTAGCACAGCAGCGGATACTTTTTCCTGCACAAACTCCATCTCTCCTGTCAGCTTCGAGTTAAACGAGTCATTTCAGGGGAAAGAATCAGTGGACGGACAGATCCGTCCGTCTGTTTGGAGACACTTGTCTGCTATCGTAAACAGCGACACTCGAAGCCCAGACTGCAGGGCTTTAACATGATTTTCTGGATTATAATTATGTTTTCCTTGTAAGTGTGGCCCAGTGTGTTAAAGCTATATCTGTTTCACATTACCGCACCTCCCCGGGTTCACCCCATCACTCATTCACCGTTTCTGCTCCCATAATCAGAGACACGTTTATGCTGAGGAGAGCGCAGCCTTTCTGCGTCAGGTTGTAATCACGTTGTCGAATCGCATTGGGGGAGCAGATCATGAGAGTTAAAGTTTCTCCCGGAGGAAACGTGTATCAACACATGAAAACGTTCTCGGAATTGTTTCCTTGCCTGTATTTTTTTTACACAACATGGATGAACACAATTGAATCAACATTTACTACAACTTTGAGATAATGTTAGCAGCACAAGCAGCGGGTGGCTTTGAGGGCCAAATGACAAGCTCATTTCAAGCTAGAGGTGGGCGAAACCGGGAATTTTGGTATTGATCTGATACCAAGTAAATACAGGCCCAATATCACCGATATCGATACCGATACTTTTTCATATTTAAGCTTCATAGATCTAAAAGATCCAAAAGACCTAGGATAGAATTTCGCCAAAATTGTATGTGACAACAAAATACTTTATTATCACAATCAACATTTTTGTTTAAAAAAAATATCACTCAACACAACTTAAAACAAAATCTCCTGAGGTAGAGGACTGACAAACCACAATACAAGGGTGCACTGCTCCGTGTTGTGTGACACAGCGCAGCGCTGCTCTTACAGAGAATAGACTTTGAGGAATCTGTGTGCGCAGCAGTCAGTGCGTGCGGGAGAGAAAAAAAGCTTGAGTATCAATCTTTTTACACGAGGATCGTTCAATATCAATACCTGCGTTGGTATCAATATTAGGGTCGATCCGCCCACCTCTATTTCATGCTACATGCAACTTCAACCACACCTGCTTCTAATTTCTATCATGCATGTGATGAGATAACTCCCTGCAATAAGCCCAGACATGTCCAGCAGGTAGCACAAAAAAGGTATACAGTAGATTCCATAGGCAAAACAAAATGTTGCTTTTTGTGTTGATTTCATGCAAAGAAAAGCCAATTTAAGAACTTTTGGTGAACTTTTAATGTGAAATTACAGCAGTTAATGTTTCTGGAGTTATCCAAAGGGGTGGTGGCATTTTACAAGTAGGGTTGCCAACCGTCCCTTGAAAAACGGAATTGTCCCTTATTTGGAAATAAAAGTGTGTGTTCTGTATTGACCTGAAACGGGACGCAGTTTGTCCCGTATTTCTGTGAGAATCAAAAAGTCTGTAAAATGTCAATGGAATTGACTGGCGCTTTATATGGAAACTTACGGTAAATTTGATCCCAGTCTCTCTCCTGCTTTTCACCAATGAGCTGACAGACACGAGTTGACGATACAGAATCACTCTTATCTCATTGGTCGAGGGACATCTGCTCGCAAGAAGATACCGACGTCATGAGCCGACGACGGTCGCTGGACGACAATAACAAAGCAGCATGGCTGATATCGATACAGACACCAACACTGGCACTGCAGATATGTCTACGGACAGCAATGTCTGTAACGTCGTTACTACTACTCCTAAAAAAAAAAAAAAAAAAAAAAAAGAATGCAAAAATACAGGGGAGAATGAGAAAAGAAAAATGGCTGGGTGGAAAAGGTGCGCGACAACAGTATTGTTTACTTTTCAGACTTTATTTTTTGCACTTTTTATTACACTAAATGTGTAAATGTGCACTGTTACATTGTTTTGGATGATGCAAATTTTGTATTTTTTGTTTTTTTTGTTAATTTATACAATTTTAAGTTAAGCAATAGCACTACAGAGATTTATTTTTAAAGAAGACAGAATGCTCATATTGAAATTGTGAGTGAAAATTTATTTTGCACTAAAAATAAATTGCTAAATAATAATTTGTTTTCCACGTGTTCATGTCAGAACAAATGCATGTATGCATCTACCTAAATTCAGGGTCAAGTCAACAGTCAAATGGTTAAAAATCGTTTCACACAGACGCTGGGAAGGGTGAAGGCAATGGTCAGTCGGCCGGTCGGCCCTTGCGGTGAGGTGTCCCTTATTTATTTTTCAGAGAGTTGGCAACCCTATTTACAAGGCACATGGCTCGGCTTTTGTCAAAGCCTAGGAGTGGGTGGAAGAAGAATTTTTGAAGTAGATACTGGTTAATTTGTTAAGTTGTTTTTTTTTAAGTCTAGCGTAGTCTTGTTTGAGGGTGGGCGATAAAGGGGTTAAATGAAAAAGCATATGACGCAAAAATGTACTTCCGGGGACAGCCCCATTATCATTATTCACATTTAATCTCACTAAAATTTACCAACACAACCTCTCCAAATTGTCTCGTCTTCCCTTCTCCATTGGGGAAAAAAAATGTACTCTTCGTGTCAAAAAACAGTACACCATCTTTCTGTGTGACGTGATGCTGTGTTTGTGTTGCGCAATGGCAGGCTGTCCCCAGAAGTGGTCAAATCCTGTGATATCACACGACTGCAGTGCCCCATTACTATCTATATATTAAAAGCCAAGTGGCCTCTGTATGCGTGCATGCATCTGTGCGTATGGCTGTGGTCACGGACAAACTGGGGAGAGCTAACATTTGCCGATTGGTATGCTTATGTATTTTACGTCAAGGCTGAACGTCGCCAAAACAGAACATTGATAGGACTGAATATGTTTGGAGAAACTACGGGTATTAGCTAACAACAATGGACATTCTGGACTCACATGCCATTCCAGCAGAGGGCGGTATATCATCTATACATTAAAAGTGAAGTGGCCTCTGTATACACACGTACACCTTCGAATGTGGAGAAACTGGGGAGAGCTAACATTTGCCGTTTGGTATGCTTACGTATTTTGGGTCAAGGATGAATGCCGCCAAAACGGAACATCGATAGGGCTCATATTTTTTTGCAGAAATTACAGATATTAGCCAACAGCAGTGAATGATGGACATCGATAATTACATTCTGGACTCACATGCCATTCCAAGTCATCACAGAAACTTTGCATAATTTATTACCACCCTTGAAAAATGTCAGCTACCTATTTGTAAACACTACCCAACGTAGAGCCCGTGGATCCCAACGGGCAACACGCTAGTATCACTCGAACTTTAGTGAAACAGTGCCCCTGCTGCACTTCTATTCAGTTAAAGGAGTTTTATTATTTTTTCAAACTTAAAAATCAGTGAGTGCCTTAATGTTTTAATTTTATAGTCAAAAATAATCCAAAAACTGCCCACTTCAGATTTCGATTTAATCTGTTTCTACATTTGTTACAAATGGAAATAAACAGTTATGTGGTATACTCACTTTCACATCAGATGTACTGGCATCTCTTCATTTTAAACCACTTTATGGCGTCTCGTATAGGAAGCAGGAGTACAATGTGGACGTCCGCAACATATGTCACAGAAACCTAAAACGAGCCATTACAGGCTGAAATTCTATTTATAACTGTAGATTTTCGATATGCAGTCAGAGTTGTGGGCTTTTGATGGATTTTAAAGTGGAAACACCAGCTATATTTTCTTGTAAGTCATCAGTTACAAAGAAAGATTTTGTACAATATGGTCCCTTTTAAAAAGAAACAAACTTATCTAGGTTTGAAATCAAATAAATCCCGTGAGGATGGTGCAGTTGTTTTACTTAAGCATGCATAAAATGCAATAGTGTCCAGTTGCTGCTATTGATAGCTTTGGATTTTGTGCAGCAGGAACAAGTTGGTTTTAATCTTTGAAACAGAGCTCACTCAGATCATATAGGTTTCCTGAGGATCACTGGATGAGCTCCAGTTGAGACTGATTGATGCTTAACTTTTAGATCTCTGTAACATCAGACATGTATGAGCGGAAAACACACTGGACGCTTATATATGATCTGTACTGTGGATATCGGATGAACTCCAAGTCAACGATGACAAAACTAAGCTGTCCCATGTCAAATCATCTTTTATAGCAACAGAACACTACGTAAAAAAAAGATAAGCGTTTTGTTAAGATGTACGGATCTGTCAAAGAATGGAGTGATGCTCCCAGCATCAATCTCATTTTGGAAATAGAAACACTTCTCATTGTTGGTGCTCCTGCAGGAAGTGAAGCACTGACATGATCCAGATGCGGCAAAACAGCCATTTTTAGTAAAAGCCTTCCTCAACACACAAACATGATTAGCTGATGCCGGCAGGCTCTCGTTTTAATTCTCTGAAAGTGATCCCAGACAGACAGATACTTTCTTTTTCCTGCCGTGAGAAATCTGCAGCAATTTCTTTGGCCATCAATAATGAATAATTTCATTTGAGCGGGGTGTTTGTCACCCATGTGGCTTCAGGTGCAGATTTTGCATGAGGTAAATGGAAAAGGACTGCATTTATATAGTGCTTTTCCATCTGCATCAGACGCTCAAAGTGTTTTACAATAATGCCTCACATTCACCCCAATGTGAGGGTGCTGCCATATAAGGCGCTCACTACACACCGGGAGCAACTAGGGGATTAAAAACCTTGCCCAAGGGCCCTTAGTGATTTTCCAGTCAGGCTGGGATTTGAAACGAGGATCTTCTGGTCTCAAGCCCAACGCCTTAACCACTAGACCATTACGTCCCCTAAGACCATCACATCCCCTGAAGACTAATATTTATTGCACAACATATTCTCATGACACACTAAAAATTAAGCATGATATTTTGTGCATATTTTTTACAAATTTACCCACACAATGTGCCTTTTGCATCTCACATTTAGCATTCATTTACACAAATTAGCATTAAAAAAATAGACTGTGGTTATGCTGCGTTCACAACACTCCAAAGGTTGGAGATTCTGACCTCCAGCTCTGAGAAAAATGCCTTGAATGTTCCGTCGGGCCAGAATTTTCACTTGGAAACTCATGAGGAAGTTGAGCAACCAAAGCTATGAGTTGACGTCACAGCCGTGGCAGCCATGTTTAAGATTAGTGAGACAACAATGTTGCTAATGTTGAAAATGCGGCTTTAAACACATCTTGTGACAATAAATTGCTGCTACATGTAACATATTCACATTCTACGTACTGTTAGTTAAGGTTCCAGCACCACACATCAGCAAAAATGCCTTTGTCGGTTTCATTTAGCCAAAAAGATAACATTAGCCTAGCGCTATATACTGTGATAGGCTAAGTAGTTCATCCATATTTGTCTCATGAACACACTTTTTCCACAAGTAGGGTTTTTTATGCTTCTGAGAGTTTTGAACACAGTATTAAAACAATAAAGTGATTGTGACATCATCACAGCCAGCCCACTGAAGAATACAGTCGATACATAAGAGTTTAATGAAAAAAATATAGAATATACACAAATTTTTGTGCACTACTTCTCTGTACATTTTACTCTAATTTTTTTTGTGTGTGTGAACAGGTTGCTTCACAACTAAAACCTAAGGGGTAACATTTCTTTGTTCACGCCAACTAAAAGAACCCAGTGTGAGCAGAGACACTTGAACGCCTCACCAGTCTCACAGTTGTATTAATAATTTTACATCATGCTTTATTTATATTAGCTGTCAAAATTTCAGGGTTGAACCCAAATACCATCATTTTGATAAAGTGTGTATGTTTTAGGTGAAACAGATAGGAAGCAAAAAGAAAAAAAAAGAAAGAAATTACCAAAAAAGAAGCAAAAAAGTACGATAGCGTTTTAGGGCCACATAGAATTTTTTTATTTTTTATTTTTTTAGACTTTGAGAATAAAGTCGTAATTTTAAGACTTCGAGAATAAAGTCGTAATATTCCGAGAATATAGTTGTAATATTACGAGAATAAAGTCATAATATATTTCTACTTTTTTCTTATAATATTCCGACGTTATTCTCGTAAAATTATGACTTTTTTTCTCAAAGTCCAAAAAAAAAAGAAAAAAAAGAAAAGAAATTCAATGTGGCCCTAAAACTCTGTCGTAAAAAAAAATAATACTATATACAAAAAAAAAAAAAAAAAAAAGTGGATGAACAAAACCTGATCTTATACAACATCAACAAAAACTGGGGTGGTGTGATGAGGTGGGGGTATAAAAAAAAGGAACAGTAAACGCTGAACAACCACCAAATGTGACAGAGTAGTAAGCAAACACATGTGCAGGAGAGGTGAGTTTTTAAAGCTGTGTGTGTTTGATTGCTGACAGCCTTCAGGTGTTGAGGTGAGAATGTGAAATAATGGCTGGGAGCAATTTCCAACAAATGGTCAGAAATATGTAAAAAAAAAAAAAATCCACACAAATACAGAGCAATCCTTCATTCTTCCATGTCCTGTTTCTACACTACACCCTGGCAACCATTTACTCCAACACCTGTGCTCAATTTATAATTGTACCAGTTGGGAGTAGTTTTTAAATTCTGGGTGGTTCATGTAATCTGATGTTATTTGCACACTTGAGTTCACTTATGTTACGGCGGAGCAACGCTTTGCATGAGGGTGCTTCCATCGTCGGAAAATTATTCAGAATGTTTGCAGATTGCTCAGATAAACCTGAAAAAATATAGTGATAAATTGCCCATACAAGCATGCTTTTATGCGTTAGTGTTGGCAAGTCCTGGGATCAGTGCATCACTTAGTTATGAAAATCAGAGTTTTGTTGTTCAAAATTTAAATTATTATATGATATTTGAAAGTATATTTTGGGATAAAACACAGTTCTCTTCTTTGAAATTCCAATAATGCCAAATGTTATATCACATAAAGCACAAAAACCCTGAAATTGAAATGCACGACATGATTTTGATAAAGTGTTTAAAGGCCCAAGTTCCTGATTGATTACAAATGTGCCCACCAGGGGACCAAGCCTCTGAAAACTATTGTGCACAATATCTTGAAAAAGACTTTGTATATCCAAAGAAAACTTGGCACACACAGTTACCTCACAGAGGTCTCAGACAAGTTTGATGTTGGGCGTGCAACCATTGTAATTGTAGCCACCGTGGGGCTTGGAAACCCATCTGATAATGTGGATTTCACTCATCATGACAAAACTTGTGCAACAAGGTAAAGTCCAGACTGAAAAGATGTTCCAACTGGCTTGGCTATAGTGGGGAATTCCTCTTTGGCTGACCTGGTAGGGCCTTGGTCTCAAGTATGAGTAATCTGGTGTTTGAACCCCATCATGACCACAAAGATATGTCATCCAATCACAAACTGAAGTTGTTGGCAGGATGTGGCATTTGACCAAATAATCACAGGCGAAGATCTTAATGCTTAAATGCCCATGTGACTTCAAGATGAGATCACAAATGGTGGGGACAATGGTGGATGATGGACACCACTGTCCTCATTGGGACCTTCAAAGCAGCAGAAAGGTTTCTGTACCTTCCCCAGATTTGTTCCTCAAGACAATCCTGTCTGGGAGGTCTACAGACAATTCCTTTGACTTCATGCTTGGTTTGTGCTCTGACATTCACTGTCAAGTGTGGGACCTTAATGACAAAACATGTGGGTGTTTTGTATTTATACCTCAGCCAGTTACTGTATTTTTTCTAAAATGACATGTTACACAAGACTGAGGATCCATGTTGTCTGGAACAATTGTCCTTTTGCCAACAAGGAAAGAACAAGAAAAGTAGTTCTGCACAACATGGATCTGCTACAACAGATGCCTTTCCAAATCATGTCCATTCAACTGAATTTACCCCAGGTGGACTCCGATGAAGCTGTAGAAATATCTCAAGAATGATCAGTGGAAACAGGATGCACCTGATCTCAATTTTGAGCTTCATGGCAAAGGCTTTGAATACTTATGCACATGTGATTTCTTAGGTTTTTTATTATTAGTAGTAAATTTTACAAAAATCTCAAAACTTTTTTCACATTGTCATTATGGGGTATTGTGTGGAGAATTTAGGAGTGAGGCTATAACATAACAAAATGTGGAAAAGGTGAAGTGCTGTGAATACTTTCCAGATGCACAGTATATAATAAGGTGAAGTCCAGATTGAAAAGGCGTTCCTAGTTACTACTGGCTTGGCTAGTGGGGAATTCTCCTTTGGCTGACCTGATAGAGCAAAGCACAACCAATCTGGTGTTCAAACCCCACTGTGGCCACAAAGATATGTCATTCGCCCACACATGCTAGCATATATATATAGCATACAAGGATAATGGTCTCTTATCATTAGCGGGAATTGACTTGGAGATGGGACATGATAACTTCCACGTTGGACTTGGTGAAGCCTTTATTAAATACCTTCAGTAAAATGTTCACCATTTGTTCTCTAATGAAGGTTGCTAGTTCATAAATTCTCTTTTGTCTCAGGCTGATTTTTCTAGTATTGGACTTGGATGCGTCTATTCAGGTTTTGCTGGCGATACAAACTGTATTTTCCAAAACACTGTGTGGATATTAATGTAAATGGTATTAACATCTTTTCAGCTGAACTTTTGAAAAAGCCCAGTGGAGGTTTCTTATCTCTGTGATGTTTAAATCATCAGCGTACAGGACAGACTGATCTAACAGAGAACACAAAGAGACCAGATTCTTTGAAGGTTTTTTTTATTTCCCTTGTGAAAAACATGACATAGACAACAGTGTGTTCAACAGAATTATAGGGATTGCCTCTTACTTCACTGTGTGTCCTCACAGTTCATTTTCTTCTTTAATTCTTTTCTTTCTTTACACCAACACAGCCCGAGACAATCCCATGGGATCATCGCACTAACCGCAAGAAACTGAACCATCCAGCATTGTAAATGAGTCCCGGCCAGTTGGACAGGTTATATTCAACAATGATTTTAGTAGCGGGAGAAGAAGTTTGCTTTCCTAAATCTTGGCAGCCAACTGTGTGGGTTGAGGTGATAATGTTTGATCAAATATTCTCAGAATTTTACAGTGTTTTAGAAAGCTGACGCCACCCAAAGCAGTGTAACGCCTCCGTGTCTACAAACTGAGCGAGGCCATGAAGGTTCCTTTAACACCTCAGTGGGTTTTGTGAGATGTTCAGGACAATTAAGTAATCATAACAACAACTTATTTCTTTTCCAAGTTTTCCTTCACATGATATTACTTGGTTCACATTCTTTGGTTTACATGCCAGATCTAAAGGTATGAAAAGAAGGAAAAAAGTCTTCTGTTTTCTTCTTTTGTCTGAGTTTTGAGTTGAGAATGAGAAATCTAACACGGTTTCTATCAAAAACAATATTGCTATATATATATATATATACATCAAGCTAATGCAGTTACCAAACTAGTCTGCTCTCTACCTAATATATGTGTAACCTGAAGTGATGCAGGTTTGTTTACTTACCGTACATCCAGAAAGTATTCACAGTGCTTCATTTTTTTCCATATTTTATGGTACAGCATTCTTCTGAAATGGATGAAATTCATTTTCCCTCAAAATTCTACACACAATACCCCATAATGACAATGTGAAAAAAAGTTGGGGTTTTTTGTTGTTGTTTTAGATTTTCTTTCTTTCATTCATTCATCTTCAACTGCTTATCCAGGATCGGGACATGGGTGCAACAGCTCCAGCAGGGGACCCCAAACTTCCCTTTTCTCGGACTACATTAACCACCTCTTACTGGTGGATACTGAAGCGTTCCCAGGCCAGTGTGGAGATATAATCCTGGGTCTTCACTGGGGTCTCCTCCCAGATGGACGTACCTGGAACACCTTCCTAGGGGGACGCCCAGGAGGTATCCTTACCAGTTGCCCAAACCAACTCAGCTGGCTCCTTTCAACGTAAACGAACAGCAGCTGAACTCCGAGCCCCTCATGGATGACTGGGCTTCTCAACTTATCTCAAATGGAGACACCAGCCATCCTCCTGAGGAAACCCATTTTGGCTGCTTGTAGTTGCAATCTAGTTCTTTTGGTCATGACCCAACCCTCATGACCATAGGTTAGAGTAGGAATAATGATTGACCAGTAGATGCTTCGCATTTCTGCTCAGCTCATATGTCACAACAGTACAGTAGAGCAGTAGAGCAAATGCAATACCATCCTTGATGCACATTACTACTACTACCCCCCCACCCCCGCCATTTTAAGCATTTTTCTTTATTTGCATCTCACATGCCTGGAAAGTCCTTGTCAGGATTTGGATTTTTGTCTTAGTTTTGTATGCTCTGTTTTAGTTTATTTGTTTTATTGTTTTCTTCTGGTGTTAGTTCTCTTGTTTTTTTTTTTCCTGCTTGGGTTTTGTCTGTCCCTATCTCTCTTGTCTGTCTCTTGGTGCTTGGTGGTGGGCGTTTCACTCTGTCTGACCACACCCTTGTTCTGGTGCTTTCCACGCACACCTGTTTCTAATCTGCAGCTCATCACCTGGGGTTATTTAAGGCTCACTGGTTGCTCCAGTCCCTCGCCAGATTGATGTGCCTTGTGGCTTTTCTCCAGCTCTGTTCTTTGCATTTTCATAGTCCTGTGTGCCTCATTGTGTTTCTGACCTCCTGCCTGTTTGATTGACCACACCTAAGCCTGATGATTTTTGTACTGCTGTATTTCTTGGACTGCCTACTCATGTACCGTCCTCTGCTATCCAGCTATCTGCTAACCCTTTTAAAAACCAGAGCTGTTTGTTCATTTAGGTCCTTCAGACATTATTTTCAGTAAAAAGCTTCTGAGAAGCATTAGCATGGCTAAACATTTTCATACAGTTTACACACTAAATAATCACTGACTGACCTAATGTGCTGTCAAGGTGCGCTGCTGCCTCCCACTGTTTCAGTGTCAACTTGCCACAGAATTCCTGTAAGATCCCACGAGATCTCGTCTATTGTCAATCCAGAAAGTGTTGATCCAGGAAGTGTTCAATATTTGACATTTCCTGTTTCACCGTGGTCTCAAAATTTGGCACTTCCTGTTTGGAACTCCCTGTACCATGAGCAAGCTTGCGTTGCTTGCGTAGCGCTTCCCTCATAATATATTATTATAATGTAGGACGTTTAGGAATTATTAGGACAGTTTTCAGCAGAATGTCTCAAAAGGACATGAATTGATTTCTATAAAAATTGATGTAGAGATAGACTTTGATCCTGAGTCCTTTTGAACCTGATTCTGCCTTTGACCACTGGCCTCTGATCATGAATGGTTTGATCTTGATGACAGGATCAAAGCAATCAAGACTGGGAAAAATACTGTCCTTTGGTCTTGCTTGCTGAAAGTGCATTCTGATTGCTTTGATCCCTAACCCTTTCATGTTTTATCTTTGAGCCTTGATCTTTGATCCTGAGTCCTTTTGAACCTGATTCTGCCTTTGACCACTGGCCTCTGATCATGAATGGTTTGATCTTGGTGACAGGATCAAAGCAATCAGGACTGGGGAAGATACTGTCCTTTGATCTTGCTTGCTGAAAGTACATCCTGATTGCTTTGATCCTGTAATTAAGTTTACTTATCAGAATCAAAGATTAGATTTGGAGATGCGTTGATGTTCAAAAGACAGCAATCAAGATCAAAATTCAGTAATCATGTGCTAAATTCATTAATCAGGATCAAAGGTCAGTGAGTAACTAAGAACAAAGATAATGGTCTGTGATCAGGATCAAAGGTAAATATTTGGAATCCCATGATTCTCTGTTCATTTGGTGCAGATGCAGATCATGTTTGATATCTACTGGACAAAAATGTATTTTATATAGGTGCTTTCCATTAGAGTGGATTAGATTGAAATTTGATGTGAGGGTTGAAGTTGAAGGGGCATTGCAGGACCTCTTCGGAGGTATGCGTTTTCTTTGTATCTGCCTGTTTGCACAAATGAAAAGATGTGAATATATATCGACAAGAAATAAGTCCAATATAAGTCCTGAGACCCACTGATACCATTGCTTCTCTCCAGAGCCAGTGCACTGAAGGTCACTTCCAAGGACACAGAGGTAACATAACAGAACCCATACATACTGGTACCCCAGCTCCTTATCCCACTGACCTACCTGCTCTGCAGGTATCCACCACATGACAATACAGTTCTTGGAAAAAGCAACTTTTCTATCAGGACTATTTGTTTTTTCAGGCCTTCTATGGAACTCAACTGAAGAGTTTACATTGTGTTTGTCTGCAGTTCTTATAAATGCGAGTGAATGGAAGAACTTCACGTTTCCGTCCTTTTGAGTGACCAGGCTTTTGTTGCATCATGTCTCTTTGTGAACGTCTCCTCATTAAGCCTGAAGGTTGGAGGACCTCTTGACTGATTGACATTCACTGTACTGCTATTTTATACGTTCTCATTCAGGTGATGAGACATGTTAGACCTGTGGTTAAAAAAAGCATTGAAAAGCTAAAACCAAGACACACACACAAAAAAAGCCTCAAGATGTTGGACGAATGCCTCCTGACTGAGCAAGGGACAAAGATCATGCACTCCCAGATGGAGCCTGCGTAACACGTCTGAGTGGAAGGATACTTTTATAGGTGTTTCAGTCCTCCTTCCATTATTAGTTCCTTGCTGCAAGCTGTGACCTTTGAAAAATGTGCCTACGTGCACGATTTTGGGTCATGTTGAGTCTGCAGAAGTTAAGCAGCTCTGCACCTGACAATCAGCACTGCCCCCTGCTGGGCCTACACCTGTCTGCCAGCCCAGCTTTTATTCTGCATTCTGCTGATGACTAATGATGGTCAGTAAAATCTTGTTCTTTACTTCAGGAATCTGAGAATGATGTGATGTTATGTGTCTGAAAAGTTTTCAATTAAACTTCAAATATTAACTAACATTGTTGGATGTACTTTAGAAAGAGCACAAACTGCACAGATAAGACATGAAGGCACAAAAGTTCACTTTTTGTTCAAAGCTGCTGCGTTATTCAGCATCACAGGAAACCATTTAAAATATTTGAGAAATTCTCTTTCCACACGACATTATTATTTATTATTATTATTGCTGTTGTAATCATTGTCACATATCATTACCACCCTTTTCACCATTATTATTATTATTTATTATCATTACTGCTGTTGTAATCATTGTCATATTCATTATCATTGCCACCATTTTCACCATTATTATTTATTATCATTATTGCTGTTATAATCATTATTGCTGTTATAATCATTGTCACATTCATTATCATTGCCACCATTTTTCCCATTATTATTATTGCTGTTATAATCATTGTCACATATCATTGCCACCATTTTCACCATTATTATTATTTATTATTATTGCTGTTGTAATCATTGTCACATATCATTGCCACCATTTTCACCATTATTATTATTTATTATTATTGCTGTTGTAATCATTGTCACATATCATTACCACCATTTTCACCATTATTATTATTATTATTATTATTATTGCTGTTTTAATTATTGTCACATATCATTGCCACCATTTTCGCCATTATTATTATTATTATTATTATTGCTGTTATAATCATTGTCACATTCATTATTATTGTCACCATTTTTTGCATTATTATTATTGCTGTTATAATCATTGTCACATATCATTGCCACCATTTTCACCATTATTATTTATTATTATCATTATTGCTGTTATAATCAATGTCACATTCATTATCATTGTCACCATTATTATTATTTATTATTATTATTATTTATTTATTTATTTATTATTATTATTATTATTATTATTATTATTATTATTATTATTATTATTATTATTATTATTATTACCTTGTCCAGGGTGTACCTGCCCCCTATAACTGCTGTGATAGGCTACAGCCCCCCAACCCCCCATGATCCTTACTTGGAGTAAGTGGATATAGAAAATTGATGGATGGATGTTAGTTATTATAATCTTTTCATTATCATCATCTTCATCCTTGTTGTATTCATTGTCACCATCATCATCATTTTCACCGTTATCATAATCACCATTATTGATATTGTTGTTGTATTGTCATTGTCATGTAGGGCTGTAAGTACTGCAGTTTGATGTATTGTGATTTTGTGTAGGGAAAAGGTGAATAATATTCTTCTAGAGACTATATGTCATAGATTGTCTTCACAAAGACCTCACATTTTCGGTTATTTTTCCCCTCAGAAGAATGTTAATGCATATTTGGTCTTTTTTAAGTGACTTTGCCTCCTGCTAATGTATCTTTCACAACCCCAGACTTGGTGACATAAACTGTATCTATCCTGTCCCAGCTTTAATGTCTGCTTCTAGAGTGCCAGAGCTCACAATAGAAACTGCCAACTCATAAGTCACATGACCACCTATCGTCGTCGTCCTTTTGGTAGAACACAGAGTGAAACTCGGCTCGCTGGAAACCATCCGGTCGCTGTGAAAATGCCATTCAGGAGTCATGGTAACCAGCAAAATGAGGATGTAAGGGGGGCAGCTGGAGTGGGAACTAATCAAGTTCAGTTATTCACAAATCAGCTCAGTGTTTGAAGTTACTTAAAAACGTCCTTCACATCTTCAGTAAGTCATTTTTTGGTTTAGTAGTTGAAACAAATTGTGATGTAATTAAAGTGCATGGAACGACAGAAAGTATGTAGAACCCTAAACTGAAAAACACTCATCTCTAGGCTTCCCAGTGTGACCCTTTACCAAAGGTCAGACACCGACCTCTCTTCCATACAAGCGTAAAGACTCTTCGGCTTTACCGTCCCGTGTAAAATGCAAATCCGAAGAAGGCAGGAGAGTTTGAGATGATGTGAAGGTGGAAGCCAAACGGAGGGAAAACCGGGTTAAGAGTGTCTCTGAAGAGCCGTGGATTTATAGAAGCCAGTGCCGTTTAGCACGTACACCCAGAGGCTTTTTGTTCGCCCAATTAATTATGGGACGGTTGAGGGAGAAGAAGAGGAGGTGGGGGAGCTTGTTACCCAAATGCAGCCCCCAAGGTTGGGACGAGGGTATCTGAATTAGTTCTCTGTTCACAGAACTCACAAATGTTCGACGGCGATCTGTCCAATGTGAACGTTTTAGGCAAGGGTAGGTGTCTTTGGACTTTTTTCCCAAATCAGGTTCTGGATTCTCAAAATTTTTAATGATTTGCTAAATTGAGCAAAATGACCATTTTCAAAAAGTTTGGTGTCTGTCCTTGGTGATTTGCCTAAACCGTGAATTTATCCAACACCATCTCGAATTTTCAAACCGACACCTATCGTCACCATTTTGTAACTGAACAGTAGAACTGTCTATGAAGATGTCAACAGATGACATAACTTCAAACAAAAAACATAAAGGATTTATGTTTTGGGGGGAATTTGTTGATATTTCATTTAATCTCTCAAAATGATTTCAGGTGATAGCCACAAAACTTTGATCAGTTTTATCAAAATGAAAAACCTATTCAATTTTGGCACTAATTAGTATCCAGATACCCTGTGATACACAGTCGGCCTGTCCAGGGGGTACCCCACCTCACACCCAATGAACATTGGCATAAGCTCCAACTTTCCCATGACCCATAATTGGAGTAAGCAGGTATAGAAAATGAAATATAATGCAATGCTTAAATACCCTCTGGTGTATGAGCATGTAATCAATGAAAGAGTGTGTAGAAATAATGTGACCTCTTGACCCCTTAAAAGAGGTCAAGGTTGGCCATCTTTGAACTTGTCCAAGGTCTGTGTCCCAAGAATGCTCCCTGTGAATTTGAAGACCCTGGCAGAAATAGTAATGGAGTTATGCTAAGCACAGTCAGACAGACTCAAAGTCTTTGCTATACCCGGTGGCTATATTTTGGTATCAGTTAAAGAATAAATGAATAGAGTGCAGATGTGGATTCTCAGTATTTTTCTTGTTTTATTTATGTATTTAAACCTTTTTTGCCTTTTTGTTTAACCAAGTCAATCTTTTTGGTCATTTTTTCTATCAATTTCATGGTGGAGTGGCATAGATGAGATTGACCCACTATTGGTCCAGGGGTATGACATCATAATTCAAGATGGCCACCAGCAGCCAGATAGATAGATAGATAGATAGATAGATAGATAGATAGATAGATAATGCTTAAGCCCTGCAACACATTGTAATCCTGTTCAGCGTGTACCTTGCCACACGCCCTATGACTGCTGGGATAGGCGCCAGCTCCCCCACCCCACCCACCCCTCAGTGATCCTTGATTGGAGAAAGCATGGATAGAAAATGGGTGGATGGTTAATGCTTTCAGAAGTTTTGTGGCTTCAGTGTTCAATTTACAAAGACAATTTAATATCCATATTCACTGTGGTTGATTTTAAATTTGAACAATGACTTTTTTGATTTCAAAGAATCAGGAAATCTCCAAGACTGTGTTAGTTTCAGTGTTTTTTCCAGTAAAGAACCCATTTCAAAGAGTAAGGATCAATTTAAGTTACCAGGAAAGGGAGTGAGAATCTATGGTAGAGGTTTGTGGAATCAAAAGTCCCTTTCTGGAAATCATTGACGAGTTTCTCTGCTTAGACTGGACTTTATTAAGTTATTGTCATAGATTAGTCATTGACTGCTTGATGACTAATGGTACCCACTTAGTCGACTAATAATTTTCATTAGTCATCCCAATCATATTGAAATCTCTTGGAAACAATAGATCATAAGCAGTCTGAATTGTCATATTTGAATTCAGCACACCAAAATCCATAAGAAATAGCACATTATTGCTCTGAAGCTGTAAATTTGTGGTAGCTGTAGATTAACAGGAAGACAGAGGTTGGGAATGAGAGTAGCCATTAAACCAGTATTGATAAGTATATCTGGTATTTATATTGCAAACTGTTTTTTCTTTTATGCTGTCACTTTTGATACTCTGTGTGCTTCTTACCCTGTGTGCTGCTATACAATGCTACTGGAACCTCAGTTTCCCTGAGGAAGTCTTCCCAATTGGGATCAGTAAAATTCTAATCTAATCTCTTATGGCAATCCCAGTGCTATATTTTTCTGCATTAGTCCAGGTGTTCTGAAGTTACACTCTAATTCATGGTTGGGATGGACAAATTAGTTCCGACTTAGATGTAGCTCTGTTCGTAGAGGTTCCCTTCATTGTTCTTGTTAGTTGGAGCTTCATGTGATTTATATGGTGGCTTGACCAAACATCAAATAAAAATTAGAGATAAAAATACATTTAGTGCACATTGTCACATTGGTAATCTGGACCTTAAACTGACTGGAGCGTGCTTGACTACCTGATTTCTTTCTAGTTGTCACTTTTGGTTAGCTTAAATCTTGCTTCGTTATGGAATCAGTTAAGTCCTTTTATTCCAAAACCCTTCCTTCATTCACTCAACTTCCTTGCATGAAGCAGCCCTTATGAGTTAATCACCCAAGAAAGCCTCTTAGAGGCCGCTCCCCCTTAATTGCATACCATACCGTGCCTGTCAATTTGGATAGTAAATCCAAACATTCCATCTGCATGGGAATAAAATATTATGTCCAAAACCTTTGGTGCTCACGTTGTGATCTGAAGAAACAATCGGTGAAGGGAAGCACTAGGATGCTTTGACGCAACCTTTGGATTGTGTAAATCACAGATTCTGAATGCCCGAAATTCAACTTATAAGATTCCAGTATTTTGTTATCACAACCTCCTTCGTCCTTTCTTGTTGATACTCTTCAGTCGGATTCGCCACCAGGGGCCCCGTAAAGCAATAACGCAAAACAAACTGAGCAGAGTAACAATAAAAGGGGAATGCGCTGTGGTAGGATGGGCTTGTTTTTTTGGGGGATTTGACCGTGCCCACTCATCTTTGGTCCGGTTTCAACTCCTCTGGTCCTTCCATGCTGCGTTTAGCAGTTTAGCGGGATGAAAACCCCAACAACCTTTTCCACACAGCAATAACTTCCCACCACGACATCAAACCAACATTGCCTCGGCATCCCACAGTACTCGCTGTGAAAATGTCAGCCGAGCTCTTTTCATCTGAGGAAAATCACATCTGATTTACTCTCCCTCGTCTTCCTTGGGACCGTTTAATTTCAATATCAAAGCTACAAGACTGGCCGACATTTAAAATGCCATTTGTTTGACTTGTCTTGAAGAATGTGACTGCTTCAGGGAACCAAGCGGTCACTCAGATACTTTGTGGCTTAAAGAATAATAGCAAATGTGGCCATTCTGCACTCATGGAGGACGACTATGGTAGACTGACGTTTGTTTTTCAGTGCACAGCACTTTTAGGCTCCACAGCATGGATTACATCTCATACACGTTGACAATCATGGTTCCTTGGATCCAAGTTTTACCAAGGATCCAAGGAACCATGATTGTCAACGTGTTGTGATGGTCACCAAACAAGACAAGCTCGTCAGTGACCACAATGTAAACAAATTTTGACCAAAAATAAGAAGAAAGCAGTTCAATGCACTTCTTGCCAAGCTATGAACCATAATGTAGGACTTAAAACAGTTCTCCATGCTATATGCACTTGTTTCAGTTGCACGTCAGAGTAATACGTTTTTATCGAAATTGTAGCCTGGCTCATTATGTCATTTTATTAGAATTTTGTGAAAATTTGGAAAACCATCCATTTTTTGGGAAAGCACACACAACAGCCAATCAGAAATTGGATTATTCCATTTTTCCTGGAAGCTACCATGGCAGCCATCTTGGATTTGTAAAAATCCAAGATTAGGTTAGGTTTAAAACGCCAGCTTTTGTGGCTTCTGTTTATTCTTCTCTACAAGAGTCAAGACAGAAGTCAGACTACCAAAGCAAGAATTTTAGCTGAGGAAGCTTCTGCGATTTGAAGCGAAATGTCCTCGCGTCAAGCAACCCAGTCCAGTCGAAGATTCAAGCTTCTCTACTATGGAAACCACCTGGACAACACAGAAATATCCTGACTTGTAGATGACCTAGAATCTTGATTCCAGTAGTGTTGTGTGGGCCGCTGAAGAGGAGGTACTGCTGGGCCACCACCACCAGATGGCGTCCTGCTTGGAGTGCGGGCTTCAAGCACGAGAGGGCGCCGGAGCCACTGGGAGTGACAGCTGTCACTCATCATCAGCACCAGCTGTCACTCATTCAACTCATCACCATCACAGTAAAGGCCAGACTGCAACTCCACCTCCTCGCCGAGAAATCAGCTACCTTGGAGATAATATTCTCTGCTGTATTTAACGCTGACTAATAGTCTGAACTTCTTTGCAGCCGTTTTCCTGTGGGTGTTGCCTTATCTGTGGGATTGGCATTTGGTGTGATCAGCGACGGCTTCGCTTCACACCCCAACCAGATAAGTGGTTAGACAGGAGCTGCACGAGTGTGTGACTGGAGGTGGAGGTGCTCCCTCCTTACAGAAGACAGACTGTGGGATTACCGATTGTGCGTACTCACACTCACCTGTACTGTTTCTGTTCTCTGCCAGCAGTACCAGGTCTGACAGCTGGAGACGGTGACCACCTGGGGACCCAGGACTTGGCGGCTCCGGTGTTCTTCAGATCCATTGGCGGTGAGGGCCGTGTGGGATCCGGCTCGGTTCTGGACGGGCGTCTCCTATCCTCAAGCCTGCCCACACGTCACCCAACGTAATTGACTGTAGTTCCAAACTGGTTGTTGTCTGTATTCCGTTGTGCACAATTTACAACATTAAATTGTTACTGTTTGGCTTATCCATTGCCCGTTCTTTTACGCCCCCTGTTGTGGGTCCGTGTTCCTACACTTTCACAACAAGTAGCTAAATAAAACCTCTGAAGTTGTGCCTGGAATCTGCTGGAGCCACGTTGACAAGGGTTGCATGATGCCTTGTCCCACTCAGTTGTAGGACCTTTAAATATCTGAAAAGAGAGAAAGTTGAATGGTTTTGCTCTTTGGAGGGGGGTGGGGAGTTAGGAGGTGGATTTTAGCATCATTTTAAAATGGGGGTAGGGCCAATGCGAGTGGGGGATATGTGTATTGTGACCAAAAGTTTGGGAACCAGTGGGTTAAGTAATCATCTATAGACCCATTTGCCCTGTGCAAGGCCGTGGAAGGAGATGGTGGGGGAGGCTTCCCAAACACAAGGGAAACATGGGAACTCCACACAGAAATGCCCCTGTGATCACATATCCCTTATATAGCTTGAATTTGCAGAAGGCTTTTCGGTGTGTTTGTTAAGAGGCTTCTTTAAGCAGATCTATTGTCGTCTGCCCGGGAACTCTGAAGATACTCTCTCCAAAAACTAAAAATGAGATAGCACCAACATCAAAATAGTCATCCAAGTATGAAAAAAATAATGTTTCCTTCTGTTCCTCTGAGCAAAAGAAGAATGAATATTTGCTGAACACTTTTCCCCTGAGGTCATGTTGCTGCTTTCGCAGTATATGATAGCAACTCTTACTATTGGATTAACAAGGAAAAATACAAAAAAAAAAAAAGAATTAAGACAATGCTGGATTTTTATTGATTTAGTTATTTTTGGTATGCACGATTTTTTACTCTAAACTTTATTTTTAAGACAGTAATTGTGTGGCTACAGTTCATCGCATACAAGATGAACTGTAGCCACACAATTACTGTCTTTAAAAAAAACAAAAAATTATATATATATATACACTCAACAAAAATATAAACGCAACACTTTTGGTTTTGCTCCCATTTTGTATGAGATGAACTCAAAGATCTAAAACTTTTTCCACATACACAATATCACCATTTCCCTCAAATATTGCTCACAAACCAGTCTAAATCTGTGATAGTGAGCACTTCTCCTTTGCTGAGATAATCCATCCCACCTCACAGGTGTGCCATATCAAGATGCTGATTAGACACCATGATTAGTGCACAGGTGTGCCTTAGACTGCCCACAATAAAAGGCCACTCTGAAATGTGCAGTTTTGTTTTATTGGGGGGGGGGGGGGGGGGGATACCAGTCAGTATCTGGTGTGACCACCATTTGCCTCATGCAGTGCAACACATCTCCTTCGCATAGAGTTGATCAGGTTGTCAATTATGGCCTGTGGAATGTTGGTCCACTCCTCTTCAATGGCTGTGCGAAGTTGCGACGACGAACTGGAGTCAGGTCGAGACCCCGATGAGGACGACGAGCATGCAGATGAGCTTCCCTGAGATGGTTTCTGACAGTTTGTGCAGAAATTCTTTGGTTATGCAAACCGATTGTTTCAGCAGCTGTCCGAGTGGCTGGTCTCAGACGATCTTGGAGGTGAACATGCTGGATGTGGAGGTCCTGGGCTGGTGTGGTTACACGTGGTCTGCAGTTGTGAGGCTGGTTGGATGTACTGCCAAATTCTCTGAAACGCCTTTGGAGACAGCTTATGGTAGAGAAATGAACATTCAATACACGAGCAACAGCTCTGGTTGACATTCCTGCTGTCAGCATGCCAATTGCACGCTCCCTCAAATCTTGCGACATCTGTGGCATTGTGCTGTGTGATAAAACTGCACCTTTCAGAGTGGCCTTTTATTGTGGGCAGTCTAAGGCACACCTGTGCACTAATCATGGTGTCTAATCAGCATCTTGATATGGCACACCTGTGAGGTGGGATGGATTATCTCAGCAAAGGAGAAGTGCTCACTATCACAGATTTAGACTGGTTTGTGAACAATATTTGAGGGAAATGGTGATATTGTGTATGTGGAAAAAGTTTTAGATCTTTGAGTTCATCTCATACAAAATGGGAGCAAAAACAAAAGTGTTGCGTTTATATTTTTCTTGAGTGTATATATATATATATATATATATATATGTGTGTGTGTGTTTGTGTGTGTGTGTGTGTGTGTGTGTGTGTGTGTGTGTGTGTGTGTGTGTGTGTGTGTGTGTGTGTGTGTGTGTGTGTGTGTGTGTGTGTGTGTGTGTGTGTGTATGTATATATAAGTCAAACAAATGCTTTTAGGATAGTGCACGTGAAAAAATTACAAAAGACACTAGCCTTTAATTTAAAACAATAAAATTAAAGGTGTTTTTCATATTTAGAATCAGTTTGTCAGGGAGTTAAATTAATATGACACTTTAATTAAAGTAGGAAATAATAATTAAAAAAAACAAGACAGAAAAAGAAAATCCTGGACAATTGTCCTGAATTAATAACATGGATTTTCCGGGGTTGAACAAAGTTCATTTTCCTTATCTAATTGTGTAACTGCTGTTGTAGCTAAAAATATATTTTGTTAAAAAATGACTTTTAAGCTATGTGTTGTTTTCCCTTGTGTTTAATTTTATTTGAGTTTGTGCAGCAGGCTGACAGTTGATAAGATTTTAATCTCGGCTCATCGGATGTCACGCTTTTGAGGTAAATAGCACAAAATGTCATGAAAAATAAATCTTAAATGGAATTTGGGTAATGTGAGAGCTTTTACACAATCGTAGTAATTACATAGATGCTACAGATATGATCCTTGTCGCACATTTTGGGGCGGGGGATGGAGGCTTACGTCACGCTCTGATTTTGTTCTCGCGAGATTGTGCTGACGTCATGAAGAGGAATCCAGAATGGCAGGTCGGAGTGTGTTGAGTTGTCTTTGGAGCTCGTTTAAGTTATCGGCAAACTGCACTAACGGGAGCGTTTTGCAGAGGATAAACGCTCTCCAGTTGCCGGGCGTGAGCGTCCAGAGCAGAGGGATCCGTCAAGGTGAGGGTTTTATACAAATGTTCGATTTTAATCCGCCTAAAGAACTCTACTAGCTAGCATGCTAACATGCGATCTTAAATATATTAATATCAGAAAAAAAAAAAATCTAATTAAACAGCTGTGTGTCAGATTCTGTTTCAACGTATGTTCGCATATAAACTTAAATAAATTCTGCTGTAGTGCTTCTTCAGGTTTAGTGTTAAATTGAATCATTAATAATAGCTCATTTTAGTCATTGATTAATAGTTTGCCAACTCCGGCCACCTTCCCAGATGTGCAGGATCTTTTTTGTCAGATGGGTAAAGATGTCCTTGAAAGAATAAATTTAATTAATTTCTATTTAATGGTTTCTCTGTGTCTTGGGTGTATGGAGGTTCCTCCTGCTGTGTGTGTCTGGTTACTGTTCAAAATGATGAGGGATCATCACTTATACTTAGTGGTATTATATCATAAAATGCTTTTGACAAATTATGGGGATATATTGTAAAACTGTAGCATATATGTTTTCTCTTTTACAGTGGTGGAGAAAAAAGATGGCAAAACAACAACAGTAAGTAGAGACAATCTCCCCGTGATAGTATTAATGACTCATGACAGTAGTGGTCATGTGATTAAGTACTTGTTCACACCTCAGGCAAAAATATAATTTATATAAAACGAAAAAGCACTCAAGAGAGCACATACCGCCACCACCAAAGTACCTACTTGCATTTGTTATCAAGCCTTGTAGAATTTCAAAAGAACATAGAAGAGAAATGTAGTGTGCGTGCATGCGTTATTTTCATTCATGTATTTTCACTAAACATAAATTTGTCTCTTTCTGTTTGCACATTAATGCTTGCATATAGAAACATTGTATAAATTCATTCTTTTTCTCACCTGTATGTTTTATTCCTATTTTCATCACTGCGAAAGCATTATAGTACAAAAATTACCAAAATTATTTCCTAGGAAATTATTCGTCTGCTCACAAAATTGTATCAGAGGTCATTATTAATACATTTTTTAATGAAATGAGAGCCTTAACCTTCTTCTGGATCCAAAAGACGTTCAGGATCAAATTTAAAATGAAAACATCATTATCAATCTGCTCGCCAAATTTTGTCAACATCCACTCACAAATTTTGAATTAAAATGCTGCTATGTGCCAAACATTTTTCTGGATCTGAGTTACAGAATATATTCTGGATCACCTCCAAAAGGGAATTACTTAGTTCCTGGAGCATTACCTATGTGCTCACCAAATTTAACTGAAATTTGTTCATTACATTTTGAGTTATCATGCAAACAAACAAAAACAGACTACTGCTGGTGAAATCACAAACTAACCCTAACTTTTACCTAAATGACCGAAAAACTGCACCAACAACAAAGGTGTATGATGCCAGTGTGTGAAGTCATGTGATCACAACTTCCAGCTGGAAAATGTTCTGGCACTGGAAAAATAGTTGATCCATGTTAGAAAAGAGAGCCCCTCCTCTATTTCTCAGCTCTGCTTATAATACATCAGTCAGAGTTTCTGGATATACAGACAAACATAAGTTGTCTTGTGATATTTTAACGCATTTCCAACTAGCAGTGGTGTGAGACTGACTGACTGACTGACCTCAAAAGAAATAACATTTAAGCTATTGTAGAGTGTGGATGGATACAGTGTTCAGTACGAGGAGCAATTGAGAAGTTTCGAGCCTGGCCCAGAAAAAGTAGGGTGCAGTTCTCCATCTTTTTCATTCTGAGAAGCCAACATTTATGAACAACAGAATCAAAATGTTACACATTCTTGAGAAAAGTTCACTTAGTTGCCCCTCAAATTAATATTATAAGTTGTTGTTGTAGTTGTAGTAGTAGTAGTATACACCATTGGTTTAGTCATAGATGAATATAGTAGATATCAGATTATTAAAGATCCTGAAAATTATATTAGAAAGCAGTAGTGTAAACACATGCTACATGTAAGGTCAACAAAGTGTGTGTCATCAGTAATTTTTTAATTCTTTATGCCAGGAAGAAAAGGCAAATGCACTTATTTCTGCCTAATATTGAAGTACTATGCAGTTTATGTGCAGTGTTAATATTTACACACCTGCATCATATTCACAAAATACAGTAGAGTGTTGAATTTTTAAGTTACACTATGTTTTTCCAAGCAGAGGCTGCTATTATAAGCAGATGCAACAGCAGGTGGCTCCTTGGACCTGCATTAGCACAGAAACTTTTTTTTTTCTGAGCTGCAGAAAAAGGTAATTTCATGAGACTCCTGTTTTTGACAGATTGAGGGACGAATTTTGATCATCCCAGAGGGACCACAGCCTCCAAATCCTGCAGCCCAGTGCCCCATCTACAGGTGGAACCTCCAACATAAATACAACTACACAGTAAGAGCATTCAGTGGGGCACACCACCAAGTTACAAGTTGATGATGATCAAGTGGAATGTCTATGATGTTCTCATGATTTCACCCTCTCAGGACGTCTTGTTGCTCAGACAGTTCATCAGGTCGGATGGCGGCATGTTGCCGCGGAAAATCACTGGCCTCTGTAAAGAGGAACATGACAAGATCACAGTCTGTGTGAAAATGGCTCACAGAGCAGGTTTGTGCCCCACACCTGGCTTAAACTGCAAAATGTTAATGTTTAAAGATGTGAAGTTATTTTTGTTGTTGTAAATGATTAAGACTACAGTAACAATGATACACTGACCTCCTGCAGTGTTCTTGACTTGGCTAGATGTTGTCAAATTCTTACTCATTAGAAATAATTTTTTGGTACTTTCTTGCACCATGCTTGCTGATTGGTAGTTATTTTTGATGAGCACTTGTTGTTTGATGTGTTTAAGGTCTGCTCCCTGACCACAAACCCAAACTCCCAGAGGGACACGTTCTAAAGAGGAACAAGCCAGTCCTACACAGGTGATTTGACCGCACTCCCAGCAGCAGAATCAGAACCATGTGCTCAGCACACCTGAAAGTAACACTAAGTCTGTGTTTTCCACATCTACTGTTTTGCAGATATCTGACCCGCTGGGCTGTTGGCTCGGTGAAGCCCATCTATAAAAAAGGACTGAAGTGGTGTAAGAAGCGCATGGATGTCGGTGACCCAGCACTAAAGGATAATGTGCGTTACGGCATTAAACCCCTTTACATGAGACACTGAAGGAGAAGACGCTGTGGTGCAACAGCTGGAGGAGTGTGGGTGGGCTTGCTGCACAGGGATGGTTTTCCTCAGCCACATAACACACACCAACTCAAGTTTTGTTTAGAAAGCCTCATCACACTTTTATTGAGTCATTCTCTGCCCCACCCACATTCATTTATTCGCTCTTGAACTTGAACTCAAATCTAGGTTAGTGTTACAGTTTTAAAGCAGAATGATACCTGCATGTGCTGAAGGCAACATAAATAAAAATTTTCACATTTTCCCTTCCTGTCGGTGTGTATAAAGTAACTTGAGGGAAACAGAACTGACTATGGCTGTGATATATTCTGGTTTGGAAGTGAGTGAACATAAGCAACATGAGCAGCTGGTAGTTGGAGCTAGGTACAGGGTGCCGCCATCCACTTTTTTTACAGCATAAAAGGAAGGCTGACATTCTTGTCCCCAAAGCCGAAGTACACGTATCCGTGCAGGGGCGTCATCGGCAAGTGGAAGAAGGTCAGGCCGAGCCACAGCAAGCTACGAATCACGCACACTCTGCCGGCACATTCAAACTGAAGGCTCCACGATCCTGCACACAAACATAGTCCAGATTTTGATTACAGAGCAGAAACTGGACCTTTGACTGGGCACCACCCTGACATTTGTATGGGCACCCAGCAGGTGCGGAGTAAGGCAGTAACACTCACATTAGAGGATAAGCTAACAGTAACGGTGTGTGCCAGAATTCCCAGAGCTGTGCAAGTTGAGCGAAAGGAAAAACTTGTCGCTGTCATCTTTATTAAAACGAACAGTATGAAGTCTGAAGTGCAGCTCTGTAAAGGGTGTAACAATCAACTGAAAACATGCAGAAACCCATTTTAAACTAAGAGGACTACACTGAGGCATACATTCCTGACTTGATCTAAACGTACATTGAACTGGCCAGTGGCTCAAATTTTAATGTTAGAAATCTGTTGAATTTGTTTTGCTCCCACTTCCATGTCTGAACTCTCTTAGACCACTTAAAAGTTGCCATGTCAGCATTTTCGTGTATGTCCGTTATGTTTGCACACAGCTGAAGCAGATAGAGTGGGAAGCTGCTGAGCCAGATCGGAACTGCAGCTTCAGTAACCTTTGGGAATTTTTCCAGGAAGATTAAACTATTCACATGCCTGAGGCAGCAAAGAGAGACGCCAATAAATTGGTCCATTGTGCCTTTTGATATCTGAGCTGATTTCGCAATCTGTCTGGGTGTGACTGAAGCAGACTTGCAGAGAATTGAGAACAAGTCCCAGATCTCTTAAAACAACAAAAGAAATGGGATGGATTCTGTTGCACAAAGGGAAGACTGTTCCAGTAAATCAGTTGACAAGATATGATTTTGATTAAACAGAAACCAGTTCTGCATGTCAGAGTACAGCTTGTGGTCTTGAGGTCGGTGCTCTTGTTTTGGGAGTGAGATGACGTATTTTCTTCAGTCTTGAGTTTATGAATCTGAAACCTGGAGGTGTGCTGCAGCAGCTGTGTGATGTATGCACATAGTGTATGTCCCCTAAAGTGAAACACCTGTTACAATCTGGTCACGGGTACTAAACATTTTCTTTTTTGCAAAGCCAGTGAAGTAACAAACATGACCAACTGTGCATGCTTCTTTTCACAGATGGCACAATGTTTCAAAAAGTCCAAATTTATGTAGCGCATAAAGCATTAGCCAAAGTGCTGCACATGTAAAACAAAAAGTTGCAATAAAGTACTTTGTTCCTGCACTTTAGGGACACTCAAACATGGGTATAAACACTAAAGTAATTTAAAAAAGAACTCTTCAAAAGTAGCCAAAGTTAAGACAGAGCCAAAGCCGAGAGCTCTGGGATCAAGCTCACGAAGGTGCTAGCATGCATTATATGTTGTGGGAGTAACTGTGCAATTATCAGTTGATGGTGTTATTTTCCTTCATGCACATCTTGAAGTTGTCTATCAGAATTATCATCTTCATGCATTTTTTTTTTTCAGATGGTGTGCTACCACTGTGTGAATTTTAATGGTTTAGGAGGAGTTGCACGTATAGGTTGATGGTCAGACAGAGCAACATGGTGATGTGATGGGTTATGATAATTAGCAAAGTTTTGGCGCAGATATCATAAATACTTAGCCACCCCTAGTTTTCAACCTTGATCTCATTTCCATCAAAAGCATCTGTTTAGAGGATGCTCACCTGACAAATTTCAGCAAGGCATGAAGGTTTTTCTAGAACTTAGAAACACAAATAACACATTAAAATCATTTGTAACACAGACCAGTAGCCAAAGGGGCGAGGCTAAAAGGGAGGGAATGTGGTCTTGCTTACACGTGCTTGTTAAAAACAGCTGCTGCAGGCATGCAATAAATGACTGGTTAACTCCTGTATACAGTGAGTTACAGTAGTCAAGCCAAGGGCAAATAAGTGTGTGGATCATCTCTTCCAAATCATTAAAACAGAGAAATGGCTTGTGTTTAGCTGTCACTCTCATCTAAAAAAAAAAAGAAGCTAGCTTTTACAACTGTACTAATCAAAGCTCACATCTGGATTTCTTGCAGAAGGCTTAGTAGATGGTGAAGGGCTTGATTTAAGTACAGGGAACTTGCAATACACCAAATAATAAAATCTGTTTTCTCAAAGTTCAGGCTGAGCAAGACATCAAACTTTTGATATCTTTGAACTAAACCAATGAGGACAGCAAATAATGTTTTTTAGCAATAAACAGATCAGTGTGTCATCTGCATAAAAAAGGAAAGATTCCAAAAGAAACATGAACAGAATATATTGGGTCCAAGAATAGACCCTTGTGGAATCCCACAGGTGAGAAGAGCTGGAAGCATATCAACAAATCAAACTGGGACCAAGAACAGATCCTTGCAGAATCCCACAGGTGAGAAGAGCTGGAAGCATATCAACAAAATAAATTGGGTCCAAGCATGGTCCCTTGTGGAATCCCAGAGGTGAAGAGAGCTAAAGGGTAAGAAAAATTAACAAGCCCAACAGAAAAGCATCTGCAGTCCAGAAGTGGCTGCATTTATAGCAGACTCATCAGTTCATTAAGAAAAGCATGTAATGGGATACCATATCAAAAATCATCCAAAAATACAACAGTAGTTTTGCTGTATCAGCAATAGATACGCAAAAGATGATTTTAAACTAAATATCAATTCAGTAGTGTGGTGAGCCTCCCCGGTAAGGTCTATTCCAGAGTACTGGAGAGGAGAATTCGACCGATGGTCGAACCTCGGATTCAGGAGGAGCAGTGTGGTTTTCGTCCTGGTCGCAGCACACTGGACGAGCGCTACACGCTCCATCGGGTGCTCGAGGGTTCATGGGAGTTCGCCCAACCAGTCCACATGTGTTTTGTGGATCTGGAGAAGGCGTTCGACCGTGTCCCTCGACGCACCCTGTGAGGAGTGCTCCGGGAGTACGGGGTCCGGGGTCCTTTGCTAAGGGCTATCCGGTCCCTGTACGACCGCAGCAGGAGATTGGTTCGCATTGCCGGTAGTAAGTCAAACCTATTTCCAGTGCACGTTGGCCTCCGCCAGGGCTGCCCTTTGTCACCGGTTCTGTTCATTATTTTTATGGACAGAATTTCTAGGCGCAGCCAGGGTGTAGAGGGGGTCTGGTTTGGGAACCACAGAATCTCGTCTCTGCTGTTTGCGGACGATGTGGTTCTGTTGGCTTCGTCAAATCAGGACCTTCAGCGTGCACTGGGGCGGTTTGCAGCCGAGTGTGAAGCATCCGGGATGAAAATCAGCACCTCCAAATCCGAGGCCATGGTTCTCGACCGGAAAAAGGTGCTTTGCCCTCTTCAGGTCGGTGGAGTGTCCTTGCCTCAAGTGGAGGAGTTTAAGTATCTCAGGGTCTTGTTCACGAGTGAGGGACGGATGGAGCGTGAGATCGATAGACGGATCGGTGCAGCGCCTGCAGTGATGCGGTCGCTGTATTGGACCGTCGTGGTGAAGAGAGAGCTGAGTAGGGGGGCAAAGCTCTCGATTTACCGATCGATCTACGTTTCGATCCTCACCTATGGTCATGAGATTTGGCTCATGACCGAAAGAACAAGATCGGGAGTACAAGCGGCCGAGATGAGTTTCCTCCGCAGGGTGGCTGGGCGCTCCCGTAGAGATAGGGTGAGGAGCTCAGAGTCAAGCCGCTGCTCCTCCACGTCGAAAGGAGTCAGCTGAAGTGGCTCGGGCATCTTTTCCGGATGCCCCCTGTACGCCTTGCTGGAGAGGTGTTCCAGGCACGTCCCATTGGGAGGAGGCCCCGGGGAAGACCCAGGACACGCTGGAGGGACTACATCTCTCGGATGGCTTGGGAACACCTTGGGGTTCCCCCAGAGGAGCTGGAGGAGGTGTCTGTGGATTGGGAGGTCTGGGCGGCTTTGCTTGAGCTGCTGCCCCCGCGACCCGACTCCGGATAAAGCGGAAGAAAATGGATCGAAATTGTGGTGAGACTCAAAACTACAGTGCCATTTCCTTCCAAAAAAAAAAAAGATTTTTAATGGAAATGACAGATGAGACAGGCCTAATATAAGGGAACTTGTCAGGTTGAAGTTAGCTTTTTTTTCCCACCATCAGAGTCTGCAACACATCATGCTTAAGGACACCTGGGACAGTTTCTGTGACAAGAATATTAATTACAGTCAGGACACTCGACTTAACAGGGCCTTTAATTAGGCGAGAGGGAATAATGTGGAGGGAACACGTTGTTGGTTT
Source organism: Thalassophryne amazonica (assembly GCF_902500255.1). Lineage (NCBI taxonomy): Eukaryota > Metazoa > Chordata > Actinopteri > Batrachoidiformes > Batrachoididae > Thalassophryne > Thalassophryne amazonica. The sequence goes on along the minus strand of NC_047123.1, from coordinate 25,687,884 downwards.
CAAATGGCGGACTATCTGTCAAAGGAGAGCATCATACCAGCTCAAAGTGACAGAGGACAGCTGAGAATACAGAACGAACAGATGGGTCGTGATCAGAAGGTGCATTAGATTTAATGCCTCTCCAGAGAGAAGAGCTGGGAGCCTTAAAAAGTAGTGAGAAAGTCGGACGGACACGTTTCGTCAGGAGCTTTTTCCACCCATGTGTGAAAGCACACAAGCTGTAAAAGCCATCAAGCTTTCACATCCTTAACAACCACAAAATGGCATATTTGTGAAGGAAATCACTCACCCAATAAAGTATCCCTCACTTTCGAGGGATACTTTAGCTTTAGTTTTCTTTACTTTAGGGACGCTTTAGCTTTTTGTCTCACTGTAATAAAAAGCTTCTTGTCTGGAAAGGTTGGGTTAGAATATTCATTATTAGCAATAATTTAAAGCTATAGTATGTATGATTTAGTGTCATCTAGTATTACGCCATTGCTGTAGCGGGCCTGATTAAAAATCTGTGATTTCACCTTTAGGAAGGTCATCACTCAGTGCATCCAGGAAGTCCATAGATGGGTTCCAATGAGCCATCTCCAGGAGTGATTTCTTCTTCACAATTTTCGGTTCGCTGAAGTGAAGGAAGTTTTCGAGTTTCCGCGTTTCTAAGTGAGACAGTCCTGAGGGAAAATAATGAAATTTTAAAATGAATTAAAGGAATAACAAGTCACTGGTTGAAACATTTGAAAAAATGGAGTAGCTGTCTATGAAATGTAAATTACTATTATGATCTGAACATGTTTTATGAAACACTGTCAAGCATTTACCACCAAAACTGTGGTTGGCCTGGACAACGCAGTGTGGATTCTTGATAAAAGCTCCTCGTGGTACAATAGACACTTCCTTATCAATCGCTTCAACTGTCACTGCCAGCCGCGTTTCCTCAGTCACTTTGTGCTGTAACAAAAAAATAAAAAAACAATCCCTCAAATAGCTGAAATTTACAAACCAAAAGTGTCATCAACAAGAAAGTTCAAATCTCAATAACAAAGCTTCATTTTGAGATCTGATCTGCAGTTATCTACTACTATATGCAACAGGTTGGTCACTGTGTCCCACAGCAGCCTGTACTTCTTGAAATGGAGCAATAACTCCACCTGGTGGATATTTATCATTAATGCAGGTAGAATAGAATTTCGCCAAGAGCTCGTTGTTGTACAATGAATTCTTCAGAAACAGTTGTTCAGTATTTGACTGATTAATGTTGGTCTCTAATGAGATGACAAAGATGACAAAATTTTTCAGAGTAATCATTTATTGCAGTGTCAGATTTCTAAGAATCTTTGTTTAATGCTGCCTCAGATTTTTCAGCGTCGTCATTTATTGCAACTCCCAATTTCTGGGAATTGCCATCGTGACTTCCAATTTCTCTGAGCAAAGTTATTGTGAATTCTGATTTCTTGGTGTCATCGTTTATTGTGACTTCCAGTTTCTCTGAGTAAATTTATTGTGAATTCCAGTTTCTTTGAGTCATCATCCTATAGTGTGACTTCTCCTTCCACAGAGTAGTTCATGCGGTTGATTATTCATTAGGACTTTGTTCCCTTGATTCAGTTTGTTTTTCTCTCATTTCCACAAACTGCTGCAATGACTCAATATGTCAGTGAATGAACAAAGACTCCAATGATCCCTTTCATGCAGCGGATTGATGGCTGGATACAGAACTGAATGAACAAAGTATTGAACAGTTTGTTTCAAGTTGCACTCTGTTCTGTAGATTCTGTTCTTTTTGTTCACTTAAAGCATTCGTTCTCTCGGGTTACTTCAGTAGTGAATATGTCATTACTTTTACTACTCAACGTTCCCTCCAACTCTTCAACTACACCTCAGCGATCACACTCACCACTATCGGCTCCTGCACAGCCTCACTCCCGTCTCTTTGAGTGCCATTCTCAGTTTGCTCATACACATAGGAGGGATCCCCTCTGAAGCGACCCTTTGCAGCTTTGGACGCGTCAATCATAGAGTTTGTAGTTGACGGCAGCAGGAACCAGTCCATGCAGTTGAAGCTGGAGGTAAAAGCCCATCAAATTATGAACACATCACCATGGCCAGTGTATCATAAGGTCACAGATCACGTGACAAACAAAGCAGGGCTACTCTAGAATCTGATGCTGCTTGAATCCACACACACACATAAAAAACTATACCTTTATTTATGACAATAACAACAAAGAGGGATTAAATGTGTTTCTCTCACCTGTACAGATACTTTCTATCTTTGAGCTCATCCTCTCCTCTGCCTTGTGCAATAAAATAATCATTATTCAATCCCAGTATTTTACCCCAAAACATTACTCGATGGAACTTGTAGTTTTTCTTCAGGATGAGTAGTGAAGTTTGTAAAGCTGCTTTCTGCTCCACGCTTAACACGTGACCGCTGCCAGCAACCAGCTCCGAGGAACAAAACAGCCAGTCTGAATCCATAGTACTAAAATAAAAATAATAATAGCAATAATAATGTCAATGCTAAAGAAAGATGATGCCAGAAATAAAAACTCCGGACAAAATTCGCAGTGACAACAAATGGTTGTCGTAGCAACGGTCCACTACGGGTTGTACTTCCGGCGTAGAAGGTGAAAGTCAATTACTACCGGAATCTACCGGAAAAAACTTTTAATTACACTATTTAATATATATATATATATATATATATATATAACACAAAATGTTGTAATTACGTAATAAAAAATAAAAAAATAAATTACAATACCAAAGTACAAACTTTGACACTCTCCATATTATTTTGTCAGTATTATAATTGTATTGGGGGGAGCTCTCTGGGTCCCTTTCATTCATAGGCCCATAGAATCCTTCTCCTTATTCTCCCCTTTTCGACACCCCCGGGTCTTGAACCAGGAAACCTTCTATTTTGAAAGCATGCACACAAAGCACTTGGCTGCCACACTGCCAGGAATGAATTATGAAATAAAGAGTAAATATTTTGACTTTCTAAGTTGGCACAGGAAAGGTCACAGCTGCCACCCTACAGAACATCCTTGGAGTAGGTCCTGGTTGGCAACCACCAAGGCAGATCACCTGACTGCCTGAGTCATAATTATGGCATAAAAAACTTTAGTCTTTTAAGTTGTAATTATTAAACATAAAATGTCAAAAATGTGTTTACTAAGACAAATTATGAAATAATGTCAGTCTGAGGTTCAAGTTGCCAGATCTCAGTGGGTAGATAGGTGTCAAAATCCAACCCCTCGTCCTTGTTGTGACACCTGGGTGATGGATCAAGTTGGGGATTGCCTTTTGGGGTGAAATACGGTGGGGACCTTGTGTGCCCCATGGCTGCTACTGTAACCATTTAAGGCCCAACAGAAACCCTGAACACGAGATGGCTAACGGGGTGAAACAAGACGTTCTCAATGGGGGATCAGGTAGACAAGGTGATGGCTTGTCACCCAGGAGAATGAAGGCTGCAGCAGGTCCTTAGACCCCGATCATCTGGGATTTGTCTGTCTATCAAGGACCGTGTTTGTTTGTATGCAACGACATTCCCACGTTAAACAAACCCACACACAGGTGTCTTTGGATCGATCCTGGATGTAGATTTTCTCTGCGTCTGCGATCCCATCCAGGAATCCATCAAGAGACTATCTTCCTTGCCACCGGGGGGTTGCCACGATAATGAAGAGATGAGTGGACACACCTATTTTTGGTCACTCCAATGGTCAGTTGATGTAGTTGGCTAGCAACATTACTTTCTCTGTGGTTTCAGCATCTGGAGCAGCACTGCTGGACGTGGTATTCCAAAAACAGTGATGCTGCTAATGAGATTGATCGGGTCCTCATCGTAGGATGCTGGACAACTTTGCAGAACTGTAGTAGTCAGAGCCATTTGCAGAGTAGTTTTGGGTCTTTTTTATTTGTGAAGCTCACATGCAACCACATCTACGTGGTCATAGTATGAAGTGGCGATGGAGGCTCATTGCACCGCTGCCGTCATTCTTCCACACATGGATCCTCTGACAGTGAAGCAGAGAGAGAAGGAAGGAAGAATCTGGCAAAGAGAAGCAGTTAAGCCTTGCACAGCTGGCAGGATGCGCACTTAGATGTTATTTAAATGACAGCATGACTCATGGGGGAAGGAGCAAACGGTGCTGGAAAACCAAATGGTATTCTCAAATGGAGCTCAGTCTTGTAAGCCACCAAAAAATAGAATTCAGGCCACCTCAGTTCAAGGACTGTTGGTTTTTCCAACCCAGTCTCACACTTTATTTCATGCTTGCGTCATGAAATCAGTCACATTTTTTGCATGGGTGCAATTTGGTGGGGGATAAGGGGAGCATGTCCCCCCACCTTTTCAACCAGGGGGGGACAGAATATGGTATGCCCCCCCACCTTCTGACATATATGTGTACTTGAAACATGCTATGTCAGTCTTATGTGCAAACCATGCCAGAATAGTATCTTTGTCTCTGCAAGTTTGTATTTTTAGCAGCATTGACTTGTTTACAACACCTGTTTCTTGTTTGTCACATTCTGAATTTTCTGGGACTGCATTTGGCCAGATTTGAAACCAAAACTAGTTGTCTCTAGGGACTAGTGTCTACACATAAGTATCAATGGACCATATGCTAATTTACTAAATTCTGAAAGTTAGAAAAGGAAATCAGAAAAGCTATCTGGGACCTCAGAAAGCCCATCTGAAATTATTGCTTGATCTCCAAAATCAGTGTATGCAAGCGAAATTATGTTCAGTATGAGTGTTGTCATTAGTGCCACTTCGAAAATTAAAATCATGATAAGTAATTTATCCTAAACTTATGATCTGTTGTTTTTTCAAACTTATGCAAAAACAAATCTTGAGAAAAAAAATACAGTATGTGATAGTTAATAATTATTAAGAGCCTGTTCTTTCATATTTACGAAGACATTTTACCACATTGCAGTTGTTTTTTTAATGAAAACTCAACCTATCATTCTTTTTGAGTTCTACACATGTGGTGATACCTTATTTACACCAGGATGTTAATAAATCAATGCTGTCTATTCTCAGAATAAAGTACTTATATCCACAGTTTCAAATTGCATAAGTCAAATGGTGTCCACTTTATGGTCTTCTCAAAACATTAAAATTACTGTTCTGGATAGAATACATCTGAGCTTATCTAGAAATCGTTGGCTTCTGGGGTCCTAAAGCAGCCCCCAGACCCCCGGCCTATGGGCTTTGGCCCTGCGGGCCTCGCACTGTGTCCCCCCAATTTCAAGTTCTAAATTGCGCCCTTGGTTTTTTGGGATGAGTTTCTTTTTTGTTTACTATTTCAACCCTAGCGCCCCCCAAATGCAACACCCTACATTTCGTACTCACGCCACGAAATAAGATCGCGCTCCTGTCACAAAAATGTGGTGACTTTCGTGGAAGCATCACAAACCATAGATTAATCTATTTTTTTTGTGATGCCATCACTAAATGGAACGAGATTGGATTTTTCTGCACTGTTGTATTTCTGTGCTTCAAAGTGAGTGTTGAGCGTTTCTCCTTCTCAAGTTTTAGAACCACGATCAACACTTTGTGTTCAGCTCGAGACGCCTCAGCTTCTCTTTTGAAAAACTTATACATATGGGCAGCGGGGAACACCCACCCGAACAACACCCACTCCTTACAGGTTCCGTGTGACCTTGACTCTCTAAAACGGATCCAGTGACTCTAGAGAGAGAGGTAACCAACGATTATTTTCATAATCGATTAACTGATCAGTTATTTTCTCGATTACTCAGTTAGATCCAGAAAATGTCAGAAAATTGTGAAATAATGCTGATTAGTGTTTTCTAGAGCCAAAGATGAAGCCGTTAAATGTCTTCTTTTGTCCATAACTATCTATCTATCTATCCATAAATAACAAGGTGTATGTTGTCTTGTCACAAAATTCTTGAAATGGAGCAATATCTCCACCTGGTGGGCATTTACCATTAATGCAGGTACAATTGAATTTCACCAAGTGCTCTAGCACAGTACAGAATAAAGACTGACTCAAAAATCTGGCCTTGGCCTGTGATCTTGACTTTTAACTGATTTTTATCATAATTAAATTTGGTCAAAAGCTGATTTTCAATAATTCTACCAAGTTTAGACCAGATCACTCAGTGGGATAGGGGTCGGGATACCAATATGTAGAGCTGGGTTTGATTCCCAGTGACCTTACCTGTCTGTGCTCTTGGACGATCCCTTCATCTACAATTTCTTAGTCCAGCTGTAAATGTATGGTTTTAACTGGATCAGAACTAGAGTTATGTTGTTCACACATTCCTTTCTACATGTGGGTATAATTAAGTTCAGTTTTTCCACAGTGACTCATGACAGCAAAAAATGAATCTATGTATTGGCTAGATGGAAAAATATGATCATATTAAAGTTTTTAATGTAAGAAAGTTTATTGCTGGGTTTAAAAATAATTGCTATGGGTACTACCTCCATATCTATGGGAACTACAAACTTCAATATCTGTTTGGTAGACAGCACACCCAAAATATGACCCCTTTAACTCTCAGATCTGCATGCTCACCAAACATTAACAGCTTCTTCCTAATACAGCAACCAAAGCACAGTTCATTAGTTTGAGTTATCCTGAAATAAATCAAATAAATCAGAGAACATAAGCAGGTTTTAATGTCTTCTATTGATTCCCATGCTTCCCTGTTCCCATGCCATACAGGACTTCAGAGTTCTGAGTTGGCTGGAATTGTCCAAACAAAAGGGTCTCGGTCTGGAGTCACATGCTCCATCAGCAGGCGGTGATATCAGCTGCCTGGCTCGCCGCCCTGCTGGTGAATGGAGTCCAATAAGAAAAAAGGGACAGAGAGTGGGGTGACTTCTCGGCCAACCCTCGCCAACCCTCCCACTCTCTGCTTATTAGAGTTGCCAATCAAGGTTAACTTGCACACATGTCCGTGCCCAGTTCTGTTTCAGTCGATGAGGGGGACTCGAGACCTGGAATGCTGCCATTGGCGATCTGTTTCTGTCCCAATCCTGCAGCTCTGGGAAACCCACTTCCCAGGCGACCGGTGTTACCACGGTACTAATCCAGAGGGACAAAAGACAAGAGAGCCGCACAGCACGATGCTGCCCAACGCTTTCATTGGACAGCACAAGCCCACGCGATGCCCTGATTGGCTAGTTGCTTGTTTAAATACAAATTGGAGCAAAGGTCATATCCATCGATCTTGTTGGTGACACGAAGGAAATCTGACCCCAAAACCAGCACTCTTAACTGGATTTAATTCCTGTTTAATACACAGCAACTCTTTCTCAAGTTCAGTGGCCTGAGAGTGAAGAAATCAGTGAATGCTGAGCGAGAGGGAGTGAAGTGACTAAATAATAGCGTCTGTGCTACACAAAGGCCCAGGCGACAAGAATGCACTGAGGGCGCTGGGTTTAATTGGTTGCACACCTACACGCAAACAGAGGTTTTGGTTGATAAATGTTAACATTTCCAAGAACATTTGCAGGGTTACAGCACTTCTTGTCTTTAAACTAATCAGTAAGTTGGGTCGCCAATGTATACTCAAGTTTCTTATACATCTCCATTTGCAAAATCAATTTAGAGTCCACTATTCCCAAGAGTTTCGACCAGTTACTACAAAGCTCCATTAAAAGACAAGTTCATGTTTTTACAGCTGTAGTCATTTTAAATAATTGTTTGCAATTGAGCCTCTGTATGTTCTCCTAATCTTTGACCATCACAAGAGAATTATGGGAGAAATTCTGTTTTCAATAAGTAGGTAAAAGAAAATACATGAATATAAACAAGGTACCAAGTCATGTGACCCAAAGAAATGCAATATATGACTTTGTATTACTGTTCAACAGTAACCACATGTATTCTTCAAAACAGCCATTCTAAATAATTTTGACCTTTTCAGGTCACCCAAGATCAAAGGTCATGTGACCGCATAAATAGGTGATATATGTCATATTAGTTGTTCCTCGTAACCATAATGGTTTAGAATAGTGTTTCTAATTGTCCCTTACATGTAAGCACCATGTCAAAACTTTGACCTTGGCCTGTGACCTTGACTTTTAACCCATTTCCCCCCTCTAAACTCAAATCACTTTGCTCTGGTTGACCATCAATCATTCTACCACATTTTGCCCAAATCCAATGAAAAGTTATTAGTTATGTTTCTTCACACACGGACATCCTGGAAATGTATTTTGCAAGTAGTCCTATTTACAACCCATCTGTTCCATGAATATACTTGTAGTACTATCAAATCAGCAATAAATATCATCATAACCTAAAACATCAGTTTAGATGGAACTCCAGACGGGATTAAAAGCATTTTATGGAAACAGCTGTCAAGTGTTGGTGCATGTATCCAATAATGTGTCCAACTGCTGGATAGATAGACATGCAGTAGGCTGTATGTTTTCCAGATGTGACTGTAAAACTAATGGAGCAACATCAGGTTAGTTTGCACATGTTATTTGATTGCTATTTTGAGAATCTGGTGAATTTTGGTAACTCCTGTGGCTGTTCATCTGTTGATTCTCATTCATTTCTAAAGGATTTCTTGCAAACAAAACGATCAGAGTCAAATCAAAGGTGAACATAAAACCTGAAGCTTGATTTCTAACTGTTTTAATATGAATAAGGTTGCAAGGGGAAAAAAGTGAAACAAAAGGCTTTTTGTATTACTGTAGTACAACCTTTCAGATATCAGTTGGTTTGCTCACATTTGTATTTTATTCCCCCCCTGACTTCTGCTTATTTACACTCACAAAATGCCAGAAGACAGTTAACTGTCTGAAAAGAACAGGCTGTCTGAAGAAAATATTTGCACAATTGCACAACGTCCATTAGTTTGGAAATCGACTGAAAAGACGCCTCTAAGATCAGAGATGGGGGAATGTCTGGAAGACAATCAGATATTGCAGTAATATTTTATTCATTTGAAATTGTGTTAACCTACATTCAAAGTGATATTTATTTATTATTTATTGTTAATCTTAATGTCAACTATTAATTGTTCTTTCATAATTTTTTATAGGTGTAAAAGTGTATTTTCTTTTAAAATGTGGGATCTTGTTTTAAATGCCTCAATCTTACTGGAAAGAACTTTGCACAGAAAAATGTCCCTTCTCAACTGTGCTCAAGTGCCAGCTGAGGGCGCTGTTTCACCCAAGCACAAATAATACAGAAACTGGCCGTTTGCAACACTTTTAAAAAGAGGAAGAAAAATAAATCCCGCAGCAGGATTTGCCTGAAATTCTAGAAAATTCTTTATTGATCTACAGCCCTTTAATTCATAAAATTTCATGGAAACCTCATCAGAACCTTTTGAGATATCCTGCTCACAAACACAGGTGGAGACAGCCTCTTTTGCAGATATCAACAACCTAATCACATTTGAGTTTCCCTTCACAAATTACAGAATTGCTTGTACAAAGTGACACTCCTGCTCCATAACAGATAATGTGTTGGGTTTGAATCAAATGGAAATTCCATAAAATTTTATGCTTTTCAACACAATTGAATGGACTCAAATATAAAATGAAGTGAAGCAGAGGAGGATTTTTTTTCCGCCAAAACATTAAATCTAGGCTTGTATCTCAGATGTACCTTCTGGCAAATTTTCTTTTTTAAGAAAATTCTGCTGGTGATATAAGATACAAAATACAAAACATGCACTATGCACAATTTCTCCAATCACAGCCATAGAAGCCAATAACGTCTTCTGGGTTGTCTTGGTGGCTTTCCTCACTCTTCTCCTTGCACACTCACTCAGTTTTTGAGGACTGTCTACTACTCCATATAGTGCCATACTGTTTGCATTTATTCATAATTGATGTAAACAAAGTCCAAGACATATTCAGTGACTTGGAAATGTTCATGTATCCATCCCTTGAGTTGTCTGAAGAAAACTGGCAATAAAACTGATTATTTACAGATATTGTACCAAAGCGTTCCATTACTTATGCAACCCATCATCTTGGCTTTTATATTTTGGATTAATTAATTCAAAATATAAAAGGCAAGATGATTGGCTTTGAGTTTGAGTTTAAGGAAGACAATTTTAGAAATTTTCATATTGAGAAGTCTGAATTACTTTTGGTATTTGAAATGGCATAAACAAATTAAAATGTGTGAAATACCAAGGGGCAGAATACTTTTGGAGGGCACTGTACGTCCGATTTGGTGCAAATGGCAGAGAAAATAAATTTTTGGAACCCAATTATCATGATTTTTCAACATTAACAAAGGATTTAAGGTGATGACTGGATGTCTTCAATCGTTATTTTCCAGAGGCAGGAATGGACTGGATGTCTGTCTGGGTGGTTGCCATCAGGAACTTAGGACGGTTCCATGGTGTAATGGATGCCATGACACGTGGCACTGGTGCTAGGTCCTAGACTTGGCTTGCACTATGTTCTTTGCAGGAAATTCAAATGGCCTCAACGCATTTCCAAACGTATGTAGGTTGTGAAGCTTGAATTGTCAACCATGTTTACATCAAAGTTGCATTTGGACTCTCTGTGGTGATATTCATCAGGTACTATTCTGATCCTTTGTGAGTTTTCCAAAAACTAGGGGGTATTGTGTGATCAGTCATGTGAAGCACACAGCTGTGCAGTATTTAAACTTTCGACGGCACCAATCCCAAGTCGAAACAGATCAAACTTTCACACGCCTATTAATAGACGTGGGCTGGCGAGACTGAGGTTTGTCTAAAACAGGGTCAAAGTTTGCCATGTGGTTTTGGAAAGTATTACAATGTAGTTGGGGCTGCTTTTTCCAAAGCTCCTATACAAGATCGATGTGCATGTTACTTGTGCTTTGCTGACCCAAAAGCAGCAAACGCAAACTTCAATGCGCACAACCCACCGACGAATATCAGGTGTCCGACATCAAATTCGCATCTTGTTCCCAGCTCATCCTTCCACCACAAGAGAATGTCTGCAAGCTATTAGTGCCCCCACATCCTGACCCCGCACAACTTTCTCATGTGATTTTTGTTAAGGGGTGTCTCTTCTGCTCAGTGTCCAAGACTCTAAGGGAGAGTGTACAATGGTGGGATTATGTTCTTACTGCAATCCAGACTCTATTGTGGCTTTCATTGTTACTTTTGGCATCCTGGAGATCATTTAACACTGATAACAACAATCAACAAGTGTGAATTATACAATGACCATTGGGCGGGGGGGTCCCTACTATCAATTCACTAAAGCTGGAGTGTCTGGGTTTATGATTGTCAAGTTTAGGACTAAAATCCAGGCTTTCATAGATTTCCTGGACTCCGCCATCAATCATATCTGTACACAGCTCCAGCTTGTAAAGACTCGAGGTTGCCGGACAGAGGTGTTCTGTAATGCTGACACCTTTGCAGGATTCCAAAGACTCAAGTCTTTAGGGTCCTCGTGCTTCCTTGTTGTGAGACTTGAATGCTAACCAATGATCCAAAAAGAGTACGAAATATCTTTGGCGCGAGACATCTTCAAGGGAACCTTGGTTACTTCTGGAATTGTCAAATGACCAGTTATTTAAGGAGACACAGATGAGACCTGCCTACTCCAGACAGATTACCCATGTAAATGAAGTCCAACACCTACTATTCAGTGAATTATTTTCCTTTGTGTGCATCGTCACGTGGTCAGGTTTCACTGAAATGCATGAAGCTGCTTTGGAGGAGCTGCACATTCAAAGTATTATATGTTGCATCAATTAAACATTAAATTCCAGTTCACCAGGCCTTTTGTACAATGTTTCAGTGAAATCCGCGAACCGGTTTAAGGTTGATTTGCTTTAGGTTACCGTCTAGGGGGAGCCAGAAAACCATCCAGGGGGAGCCAGAAATGGTAATCTGCTTCACGCTACGGTATCCGAGAAGCTCCGGCCCAATGAGCGTGTACACGATCTACTCCTACATTTATTGATGTTAATGTCCTGCTTGCAAGCATGTACTCAGTCCTGTAACAAACCCCTTCTTCATGATTTTTCCAGATTTTATATAAGGATGCTTTAGCCAAACCCCTCCTTCATCCATCACAGCTAAAAACCATGTGCTGGCTTCGCTCTTCATTGCACAAAATTAACAATGAAGCCATTTACCACAGCTCCATAAAGCTCTTCAATTGAGTTCTTTCTCCGAAGAGGCAGGTACTGTGGTGAGAAAGGGGGAAAGGCCAGGGAGAAGTAGTGGAGAAGAAAAGGGGACGGAAAAGAAGACGCAGTCAGATCTGGTGAGGAGGCGGAGCTACTGGTGGTGTCAGCCAGTAAACTGGTTCTTACCAATGTCAGAACCACTTAGAAATCCTCAGTGCACACTGTGCATTTCTCAATTTCTTGCTTCTTTTGTGAATGCAGCTGAGGTCAAGCCACTACCTCACTACAGCACAACAGTGCCCCCTAATGACAAAGCACAAGAATAATTACACTCAGATTTGGGCATTTTTACAACTTCATGTCTAAACGTACATTTAGGGTTAATATACTCAACAAAAATATAAACGCAACACTTTTGGTTTTGCTCCCATTTTGTATGAGATGAACTCAAAGATCTAAAACTTTTTCCACATACACAATATCACCATTTCCCTCAAATATTGTTCACAAACCAGTCTAAATCTGTGATAGTGAGCACTTCTCCTTTGCTGAGATAATCCATCCCACCTCACAGGTGTGCCATACCAAGATGCTGATTAGACACCATGATTAGTGCACAGGTGTGCCTTAGACTGCCCACAATAAAAGGCCACTCTGAAAGGTGCAGTTTTGTTTTATTGGGGGGGATACCAGTCAGTATCTGGTGTGACCACCATTTGCCTCATGCAGTGCAACACATCTCCTTTGCATAGAGTTGATCAGGTTGTCAATTGTGGCCTGTGGAATGTTGGTCCACTCCTCTTCAATGGCTCTGCAAAGTTGCTGGATATTGGCAGGAACTGGTACACGCTGTCGTATACGCCGGTCCAGAGCATCCCAAACATGCTCAATGGGTGACATGTCCGGTGAGTATGCCGGCCATGCAAGAACTGGGACATTTTCAGCTTCCAAGAATTGTGTACAGATCCTTGCAACATGGGGCCGTGCATTATCCTGCTGCAACATGAGGTGATGTTCTTGGATGTATGGCACAACAATGGGCCTCAGGATCTCGTCACGGTATCTCTGTGCATTCAAAATGCCATCAATAAAATGCACCTGTGTTCTTCGTCCATAACAGACGCCTGCCCATACCATAACCCCACCGCCACCATGGGCCACTCGATCCACAACATTGACATCAGAAAACTGCTCACCCACACGACGCCACACACGCTGTCTGCCATCTGCCCTGTACAGTGTGAATCGGGATTCATCCGTGAAGAGAACACCTCTCCAACGTGCCAAACGCCAGCGAGTGTGAGCATTTGTCCACTCTAGTCGGTTACGACGACAAACTGGAGTCAGGTCGAGACCCCGATGAGGATGACGAGCATGCAGATGAGCTTCCCTGAGATGGTTTCTGACAGTTTGTGCAGAAATTCTTTGGTTATGCAAACCGATTGTTTCAGCAGCTGTCCGAGTGGCTGGTCTCAGACGATCTTGGAGGTGAACATGCTGGATGTGGAGGTCCTGGGCTGGTGTGGTTACACGTGGTCTGCGGTTGTGAGGCTGGTTGGATGTACTGCCAAATTCTCTGAAACGCCTTTGGAGACGGCTTATGGTAGAGAAATGAACATTCAATACACGAGCAACAGCTCTGGTTGACATTCCTGCTGTCAGCATGCCAATTGCACGCTCCCTCAAATCTTGCAACATCTGTGGCATTGTGCTGTGTGATAAAACTGCACCTTTCAGAGTGGCCTTTTATTGTGGGCAGTCTAAAGCACACCTGTGCACTAATCATGGTGTCTAATCAGCATCTTGATATGGCACACCTGTGAGGTGGGATGGATTATCTCAGCAAAGGAGAAGTGCTCACTATCACAGATTTAGACTGGCTTGTGAACAATATTTGAGGGAAATGGTGATATTGTGTATGTGGAAAAAGTTTTAGATCTTTGAGTTCATCTCATACAAAATGGGAGCAAAACCAAAAGTGTTGCATTTATATTTTTGTTGAGTGTATATATATATATATATATATATATATATATATATATATATATATATATGTGTGTGTGTGTGTGTGTGTGGGTGTGTATGTGTTAGACCACTATTGAAACAAAAAAGTGCTCCATTAACAAATAATACAAGTTATACAGTTGAAGAACAGCAAATAATTCTTAAAAAAAAAAAAAGGTACAAAGTTTTGCCTCTCAAACATTCATCGCTCCACTTGTCGTTCTTTGGCATCAGGAGCTTCGGCTTGATCGTTTTGGTCTGCAAACATTTAAACAAAAAGGGATCAATGTGTGCAAGAAATGCAATACAGTAAACACGGGGCATACAATGCCATTAAAGATTGTTTTTTTTTTTTTTTTTTTTAAAAAGGCACATTTTGGCTCAACCAGTCTTAATGTGAGCTCTTTGCCTAAAAAGTCCAAAATAGAGTGAAAAATAATGGAAATATAGATGGAACTGTAGTGATGAAAAAACAGACCGGAATCCTACCCTAATCTAATGTCCAAATTCTTTGTTGACATGGTCAATTTTGATGTTGCTTTTTTTAAAATATAGAAACTTTCTACAACCCCTGGCAAAAATTATGGAATCACCGGCCTCGGAGGATGTTCATTCAGTTGTTTAATTTTGTAGAAAAAAAGCAGATCACAGACATGACACAAAACTAAAGTCATTTCAAATGGCAACTTTCTGGCTTTAAGAAACACTATAAGAAATCAAGAAATAAAGATTGTGGCAGTCAGTAACGGTTACTTTTTTAGACCAAGCAGAGGAAAGAAATATGGACTCACTCAATTCTGAGGAAAAAATTATGGAATCACCCTGTAAATTTTCATCCCCAAAACTAACACCTACATCATATCAGATCTGCTCGTTAGTCTGCATCTAAAAAGGAGTGAACACACCTTGGAGAGCTGTTGCACCAAGTGGACTGACATGAATCATGGCTCCAACATGAGAGATGTCAATTGAAACAAAGGAGAGGCTTATCAAACTCTTAAAAGAGGGTAAATCATTACGCAATGTTGCAAAAGATGTTGGTTGTTCACAGTCAGCTGTGTCTAAACTCTGGACCAAATACAAACAACATGGGAAGGTTGTTAAAGGCAAACATACTGGTAGACCAAGGAAGACATCAAAGCGTCAAGACAGAAAACTTAAAGCAATATGTCTCAAAAATCGAAAATGCACAACAAAACAAATGAGGAACAAATGGGAGGAGACTGGAGTCAACGTCTGTGACCGAACTGTAAGAAACCGCCTAAAGGAAATGGGATTTACATACAGAAAAGCTAAACGAAAGCCATCATTAACACCTAAACAGAAAAAAACAAGGTTACAATGGGCTAAGGAAAAGCAATCGTGGACTGTGGATGACTGGATGAAAGTCATATTCAGTGATGAATCTCAAATCTGCATTGGGCAAGGTGATGATGCTGGAACTTTTGTTTGGTGCCGTTCCAATGAGATTTATAAAGATGACTGCCTGAAGAGAACATGTAAATTTCCACAGTCATTGATGATATGGGCTGCATGTCAGGTAAAGGCACTGGGGAGATGGCTGTCATTACATCATCAATAAATGCACAAGTTTACATTGATAGTTTGGACACTTTTCTTATCCCATCAATTGAAAGGATGTTTGGGGATGATGAAATCATTTTTCAAGATGATAATGCATCTTGCCATAGAGCAAAAACTGTGAAATCATTCCTTGCAAAAAGACACATAGGGTCAGTGTCATGGCCTGCAAATAGTCTGGATCTTAATCCAATTGAAAATCTTTGGTGGAAGTTGAAGAAAATGGTCCATGACAAGGCTCCAACCTGCAAAGCTGATCTGGCAACAGCAATCAGAAAAAGTTGGAGCCAGATTGATGAAGAGTACTGTTTGTCACTCATTAAGTCCATGCCTCAGAGACTGCAAGCTGTTATAAAAGCCAGATGTGGTGCAACAAAATACTAGTGATGTGTTGGAGCGTTCTTTTGTTTTTCATGATTCCATAATTTTTTCCTCAGAATTGAGTGATTCCATATTTTTTTCCCCTCTGCTTGGTCTAAAAAAGTAACCATTACTGACTGCCACAATTTATTTTCCTGATTTCTTATAGTGTTTCTTAAAGCCAGAAAGTTGCCATTTGAAATTACTTTAGTTTTGTGTCATGTCTGTGATCTTTTTTTTCTACAAAATTAAACAACTGAATGAACATCCTCCGAGGCCAGTGATTCCATAATTTTTGCCAGGGGTTGTATTCATTAAAATATCAGTTTGAAAGTTTGACAAGTTTAACTGTTGAGATGACTTTGTGATCATTTAGTTTGGATCACCCCCCCATTCATTTTTCCAGATGTGGTTTATGGAGCTCTGTGTTCAAGGCAAGGTATTAATTTATTTATTTTGTTATTCCTTAAGAATGCCATTTATGGAACATATGAAAAACAAAATTACACACAATTTCAACTTTCTAAGTCATATTAATGAGAAAGTCAACATTGAGAAAGCTGTAGAATGAGATTAAGACCCCAATAATTCTGAAATATGACTTACTTTAATAATTTCAAGTTTCTGTTGGGTCTTGTTTTCATATTATTTCATGAATGTCAGATTTTTTTTTTATTATATTTAATCCCCAAAGGAAAACAGTCTTCTACACCAATTGGCACATCATTAACCCCAGTAGGTTTCAAGCCCTGGTGTGTCTTATTTTCAGCCTCGCTGAATTCTGGCTTTTGTTTGAATGTGCAAAGCAACCAACTGTCACATGTATATTTTGCTCAAAAGGTTTGGGAAAAGCTAGATTTGGAGAAGAACGTGTAAAAATAACATCAGTTTTACCACATTTCATGCTTCAGGACAGAATTTTGTGCACTCAGTCTTTTTGATTTTGTTAAAAAAAAAAAAGGGTAAATTGTGACTCAATCCTTGTGTCACAAACGCGTACGTACATACACTGTTGCATCACTCCTTGGCAGATTATTCAAACACTTGTGTGGATTCTAAATTAACTAAATACCAATTAATATTCATATTTACCATCTTTCCAGCAGAAAGTAAATATCTCCGACAGGTTTCCAAATGTTAATGGAGGACGCAATATCAGGTTTTTGGTATTCACTCTATTCTACCATCTGAAGTTCTCTCCTGCTGGTTAGTTTGTGAGCAGCTGGAAGGAGGTGGAGCCACAATCTGAAACCTTTGTATTGGAAGTAGATTTGAACTATAACTCAAAGTAACGTAGAGTTCAAAGGTGTTGGCGTTAACTGTGTCAGGCGTTTGATGTTTCCTCTATTGGACAAGAGCTCAAATCTGGACTGTCCTCTGTTGACCCGTAAGATTGATGAAATTGAGACCCCTCTGGGAGGCTGACGGCAGATTGTGGATTCAGTACTCTTGGAAGATAGACCTGTAAACACAAGAACAAGTCAAGATAAGTGCTGGAAATATACAGTATAATTCCTATGTAAGGTTGGTTCCCATTTTAAAAATTTTTGTAAGACTACAAGAAATCCAACCTGGTTCACAGCAAGAATCAGATTTATTCAGACTACAATAGTGACTGGATATTTAAAATTAAAATTTTAATTTCACAATGACATTAGAAGAAGAAGAGCTTTTATTGTCATTCTACATGTATAAAGGAAGACAGATGATGGGAAGGAGAGGAACAGTAGTAGCCAGCAAACCACTAGCAATCAGTATGTCTGGTATTTATATTTGTGTATTTATACTGATATTTGCAAACTGATATATTTTTTTTACTTTCACTTCGACACTGTGTGCTTCTTACCCTGTATGCTGCTATACAGTGCTGCTGGAACTACAATTTCCCAAAGGGAGTCTTCCCAAGGGATCAGTAAAGTTCTATCTAACCTAATTTAATCTAAATGCATTCAACAAACTCTGTCCTCTGCATTTAACCCATCCAAATTACAGTCAGACACAATCCAACCGCTAGGAGCAGTGGGCAGCCACAGTCCGGCGCCCGGGGACCAACTCCAGAGGTAGAGATGAGGAAACCCACACAGACACGGGGAGAACACGCAGACTCCACACAGAAAGCTTGGGAAGCAATCCCACGATCCTTCTTACTGTGAGGCACCAGTGCTAACCACTAAGCCACCGTGCCACCATTATATAAAGTGATAACAGAAGGCATTTTTTTTATTTAAAAGCCTCAATTTACTACCTCAACTTGACACAGAATACATACCATTTTATTGTGTTCTCCTACTTTATCTCCAGTGTCCTCATCCTCATCTTTCACCTGAAAAGATTAAGTACAACAGCTCAGTGTAAAGAAATAAAAACATACGTACGCGCACACACTCAATCACTCACGGTGTAGTTATGTGGACTGAGGTACTTGAAGTGTCCGAAGCAGGTGTAGCTGATGCAGATGATGACGGTGATGCCCAGGACCACCAGAGTGAACAGAGACGTTGGGGCTCTGAAACCTAAAAGCACCACGAGGATTTATCCTTTGTGACATATTTTACTCAACATGTAACTAAACGTGCGCGGTACTGCAGATCGGCGGAAGGCTTCAAATAAGTTCAGCATGGAATCAAGATTGGGATCGCTGAGACAAAAAGTGATTTTATTTTATTTATGGTTTATTTTCTTTTTTTTCTCCAACACTTCTGTTGTATGTTTGAAAATGAAAGTGTTAAAATACCCCTCAGTTATGGAGGGGATAAAAAAAAACTTTTGGTGAAAAGTAGATGAAAAATTCAAGCATCACCTTGAATTACTATTAGTGTCCTAATTTATTCCCTGTGTTTTTAACAGCAAAAATATCAATGAGTGGGTGGAAGAGGTAGTCTATAAATAAATTGATGCCATCATCTTGTAACTCACCAAATTAGAAGAGCAAATAACGAGGATGGCGTCATTGCATGGTGGTTAACTATCGCAGCGCAATGACTGAAAAAGCAGCTTTATTTTTCTCTAAGTAATGTGCTGCAGATGTGTTTGCCACCTGTCACAAAATATACGCCGGCATGTTACAATATATAATAATAATATAGCCTTGTTAAAGCAATAGTGGAATAAAGGAATAGATAGAATGCGTGGCTGGGGATCAAACCAAAATATTTTGCTTGTACAGCAAATTACTGGTGGCAAACAACTTTCCTAAACCTTTGCAACAACCGTTTTCATATCCCAACCATGGGATGAAATATACACCAGAATTGGGAAATAAAACCGGAACTAAAGAATGGCTGGTATGTGTGTCCAAGAACCAAAAATATGTCAGAAAGACAAACTCAAAACACAGTTTCACAAAGTTCCACATGATTGTAGCTGAAATACCACCCTAATTTTTCCATACACTACCCCTTTAAAATTTCAAATCACTTCACAAATTACTGATTATTTTCTACTGCAGGTAACATTAAATGATCTAAAGAATCAGCATGATGTGTGGTTCCAGTGGAGGAAAATCATCTGAAAGTGATTTAGAGGGTTGATTTGGTTGGGGAAAGGCAAACCCAAGAGTGAGTAAAGGGGTGGAGTTTGCGCCACTAAACAGCAGGGATAGGTCAAATGAAACACCCAAGGAAGCTTAATAAAGTAGGTGAGTTGTATTCATACAGATTATGTCAGACAAATTTATAATTTTTCAACATTTCTCACCTGTTCTGAGGACAGAGAAGAAGTACAGCCATATAAGGCAGATGATGGGTGCAGCCATGGCTTGATTGACAGCTCCCAGGTGGACCTGGCGGTCTAGACGGGCAGGCAAATAGGCGAAGTACAGGTTGTGTTTGTCCACCAGATGTTTCAGTATTATGTAGAGGAGACCTGATAGAGTCACACACACACAGTAATTGCATTACCATGACAGCCAGAGGGGTATAATGGGAATACGGTAACAACACGGGAAGAAAAAACATGAACACAGAATATGACATCTGATCCAGTTTGTGTACAATCTACTCACCAAACGGTACAATAATGGGACAAATGATGCTGTACGCCATAATGACAGTGAACACACACAGGCTCCAGCCGTACATGGCTCCATATTCAAACTCATAGGCCTGATTCTGGAAATAGAAGGTGAAACAAGTGTAAATACTGGTGTGTGTTTCTGGGAAATGCAGTGAGTGGACTCGATGAATGAGTCCATCATCAAAATAACTCAAACTCATCTTGGAACTCAGCAAATTAGAAGTGTGTACAATAAAAACAAACAGACCCTCTTGTCTCTCTCTCTCTGACAACTACATACTTCGTATCTCAGAGGACTGTTGGGAAAATGGATGTGGCATTTTCTTACCATTTCATTGGATTTTGTAATGTTTACATATACTACCTCTGGTTTTATTAGCTTAAAGCAGCACTAGCGCATTGGTAGTCCACGGGTCTTAGATTGAGTAGTGTTTTTTTTTTTTTAAAATAGGCTGTACATTCTTCAGGGGCGGTAATAAATTATGCAAAGTTTCTACAATTATTTCAACTGAAAGTCCAGGAAATTAAAATAAGAACATTGTGGTTAGCAAGGATTTATTAAGGGTAACATCAACGTCCATTGTTCACTTTTTTAACATAATATCCCTAATTTCTAATTATTTCTAATCCTGTCAACTTTCCCTTTTGGCGACATTCATCCTTGTTAGCTCTCCCCAGTTTGTCCGTCATCGAAGGTATGCTCATGTATACAGAGGCCACTTTGCTTTTAATATATAGATAACAGAGTTTTTGATGCCATCTAGTGGTATAATTTCAGACTACAACCTATGAAATGATCTGTAACTGTTTTCAAAAAGGGCATGGGCTGGATCTTTTGGGAGAATCTGCACATTTAGGTAAACTACATTTTCTGCGTGCTACTGAGTGCCTGTCAGCTACAGCCATCTTGAAAATGACTGGGCTGATTTTCTTCAAATTTGGTGAGACATGGTTAGTGCGGAAGGTTCCCAGTTGAAACCCCACATTTCTCCATGTAACGTAGAGTTGCGTTGGGAAGGGCATCCGGTGTAAAACTTGTGCCAAATCAACATGAAGACCCACCTTGGATCTGCTGTGGCGATCCCGAGTGAAAACAAGGGAATAGCCGAAGGGACCTACTTTACTATATTTAGCAGTGATTAGATTTTGGAGTAGTTTCATCCAAAGGTCAAGGAAATCATAATCCAAAAGAAAAACCCTTTTGTAAATGTCAGCAACCAAGCAGCCCAAGTGAATGAGCTAAAGCATTTACTCATCAGCAAAATATTTGTGAGCTGATTGGCATGAATGACTTCATAATGAAGTCGCATGATGGAGACATATGTAAATTTATTTGTACATTTATATTGTAGGCACATCAGCCCTGTTACGGATTTGAATTATAAAAGACAAGAAATTATGAGTTGCGTCCAGCTGCATATAGCAATCTGAAACCTAAACACTAGATTGTGGCAAAGACTCCATCACATGCCTTTAAAACAGCAATCCACAAAAACTGACTTGATGTAACACAAACACACAAGCAAATGTTTGCTAATGTAGAGCTGAAGTAAATTTTGCAAGAAGTTCCATATCCTTCTTGTCTTCACTGAAAAACAATTTTACCGAGAGCTTGTGTGTTTCCCTCCACAATTACATCCAAGTATTTAAACTGCTCAATGTCCTGCACCTTCTGTACTTTTACAGTTATTTATGGTGGAGGGCAGCAGCTTCCTTTATTAGAAAAACGTACTTTCTGTTTTGGACATGTTGACTTTATCCACTGCCTCTGTAAGTAGAGATGCAGCCAGCTCTTTAGTAAGTGCATGTACGTAGATGACGTAGTCGTGGGTATACATTAGATATTAAATTCAGGACAAACGGCTTTAAGCTCATTAATATCAATACTAAATTAAAGCAGGCCTAAAACTGAGCCCTGTGGTACACCAATTGAGCAACTTAAAAACCTCTATATATGGATACACATCTCTATATGTCATTAAAACTAGTAATGACAAAAGTTATTTGTCTTAAGATCGAGTCACAAATAAGACTTGTTATTTTAATAAAGTTCAAACATATTTCTGGGTTGTTTATACTCTCTTCCACCAGCTCAGACATCAGTCTGTTCACTGATACTTTCAGAAAGAACAACATGTTTTGGCTTTTGTCATCTCACATTCGTTCAGTCCATTCATTCACTGCAGCTTCTGGCTCCTTGGGAAAGTTCATTCTGTTCACAGTCATTGTCACTTCCTGCTCCTCTGAGGAGTTCATTTCTTGCATTATTCATTAAGACGTCCTGCCCTTGGTTTAGTTTATTGTTCTCTTGCATTTCTAATGAAGAACTCCTACAACTTGTTACATCAATGAATGAACAAGGAGCTCAAAGGCTCATTTGAGGTAGCACACTGGTTAAAAATACAGTGTAAATAAAGTGGAGCCAGACAAAACAAAACTTCGACAGCTAGGAATCAGATTTTGGCATTAATTCAATCGCAGATTCACTAATGAAAATTGTAATGACCCACTCAGACTGTTGTAGACTGGTCTGAATCTGAGTAAGCTAAAAAAAAAACACCCCATACCCAACCCTACCATACCAGTTGCTTGCATTTATATATCAGTTGTAGAATTTAAAAAGCCCAATTATCTATTGTTGAAGATACTGGATCAGAGTTATGTTTCTTCTTGCACATCTTCATATGGTGGAATACCACTGTACAGTGTACTTGAAATCCACCAACCAGTTTAAGAGGAGTTGCCCTCAAGCGTAAAGATCATATGATGCATCAATTAAACACATAAGTCCAAGAAACACACATTAGGAAGCAGTGTTTTGTGTGTAACTCCTGTCCATGTCAATGTAGGTTTAGCTTTCCTTTGCACAATGTCACTGAGTTTGGGTTGCCCATTTTGTCGAGCCTGGTTTTGTTTCTTCATCAATCTGTCTGTGACTACACTTTTGAAAAGTGAAAACATAAAACCAGTTTGCTTTCTTGTACTACTAACTTGTTTGACATATTTCCTTTCTGCAGCAGAGCGAGCAAGTCCCAAACGAATAATGTAAACCAGCAACTCCGGCAACCGCAACAGCTCCATACCAGAACCGACCAGCGCGGCCGCAATCACGTAGTTGACAAAAAAGGCCCCTTGGTTAGCCAGGAACACGCACCTGATAGAAGAAAAAGAAGGTAATGTGGTAAATGTAAGAAAGAGATGGGAATGAAAATGCAGTTTTTTTTCCCAACAAAGACATGAAGCCAAATTGTTTAAGAGTTTGGAAAAACAATCCAATTATATTCCAAGTTCAGCAGAAGCAGGATGATTTGAGTGGCGTGCGTCTTCCCATGTCAATAATTTTAAAAATACTGGAGGTTATCTGGGTGCATCATGTGATCCTATTCACTGCACAAACTGTCCCTTTCAAAATAAGATAAATAATCTGAAATCTAGCCAAATTGTCTTGTGTTAAGCAAAAAAAAAAAATTGCCAGTGAGGTAAGAAAAATTTACATGGTCAGAATTCTCAAAACAGGCAAAATGTCTAGACACAGAATAACCAAAATGAGCCTTAAAACTAGACAGAATTCTTATTTTAAGATTAGCCTCTGTCTTAAAATAAGGAAAACAATCTTGTTCCTTTGCTTGGATGATTTGAAATCCGTTGTCTTTCCTTGTTACTGGTTAAATACAGCTTGATATTAGCTGGATAAACTTTTTAAGAAAAAATGAGATACATTTCCCAAAATAAGACATTTTTCTTATGTAAAAATGCTTGACTAAATTATTTTTCTATTTAGACAATAATTAAGTCAAATTTTTTTAGATATCAGTTTTTGCAGTGTTCATTCTAAATGCAAGACATTATTACCACCCAAAAATTTCAAATTATGCAGGTATGATTTCAGACTGCAAAATCAGAGAGCTTATATGTCCCTTCAATAATAAATACAACAACAATAACAAGGCAGTTAAATAATGACTAAATAAAGACAAAGCAAAGAGTTATAATTACTTACTCAAACCTCAATTTCCCACTTGAGAGAAACTCTTGGTCAAACAACCAGCGTAAAAGTAGTGCAAGACTATTGGAGAAGGGGGAAAAAAAAGAAGACGAATGTACTGATATTAATTAGGAATGAAATATGATTATAAACAGAAACTCTATATTCAACTACATGTTGGAAAATCAAGTCAAAAAGTTCAACCATTCGTAATGCAAATGTACCACCGTAGTACTTAAGAGCATCATTAAGTTTTGTGTTCATTATAGAGTTTGACATTCACTGATTTGGATGACAGGTTTCTTTAATTGTCTGTCATAATATTCAGCTACTTTACACACAGGCGCTGTTACAATTATGTTGGACAGCCTCTGCTAATTCCCAGCACAAATTAAACACAGAGGTTCTCCTTCACAGAGTTTGTTTTAATTTATTATTATAATACGTGGAGGTGTCAGTGTTTAACGGAAGGACGTCTCACTTATTTTCAAGAACACATAAGTGGGGTGAATCTCAAAAATGCAGCTTGGAAAGATTCCAAATTGTAACAAAGAATCAGAAATGAATTCGTCTTTATGAAGCTAATATTATTCTTTTTTAAAACTACTGCAGATCGTTTTGGAACATCCATAACTACTCGTATAACATGTAATTACCTAGAAACCAACATGGGGGGGGGGGGGGGGGGTGCGCGCTTATTATTATTACCTCTGCCAATGTTTTTGCCTGTTTGTGAACAGCTTGGAGCCCAGATTTTTTCATATATTGTTATGAAATTTTGATTGAAGATTTATAGCCTAATAGGCAAGAACTGATTCAATTTTCAAGATCCTAGGGCAAAGTCAGGAAAATCCATATCTTTAACATTGAACAAATTTTCAAAAATTCATAACTCTAGAAAAAAGACCAGATTTCTTTCATATTTGGCAGCCTTATGTAGGATGGTATCCTATCTGATCTAGATTACAGATTTTGTGGCCATTTAAATGTAACATTGAAAACCCCATTTATTGTATATCTTACATTATATCTTAATCAAACATGCCCCAATCACTCTCATATTGGAAAGTGAGGTACAGACTAATCCGGATTTTGTGGACATTAGAATTTAATATTGAAACGCTCATTTGGTGTGCATTTTGCATTATATCTCAACCAAAAATGCCCCAATCACTCATTTTTGACAATAAGGTGCAAACTACCACTTTCACTGAATAGACTAAGTTTGATCTGCATCTGATCCGTACTCCGGATTTAACAGATATTTGATTTTAACATTGAAAAGCCCTTTTGATCTACATTTTGAATTATAGTTTATCTTATGAAAAGCCACTTCTAACAGGAGTTTGACCTTGAAAACTTTTTCCAAGGTAAAAAAAAAATTGCAAAATTGGAAACTAGCATTAGTGGAGGTTTGCACGCTACAAGCGCAGTACTCTAGCTTTTGTCTGATTTTGCAGTCAGCTGCCTGGTTGTGTTGTCACATGCACAATGTTAAATAAAAAGCAAGCATTAAAAATACATAAAATATGTGCAAACCAGATTGGACAAACTGGCGATTTTCCTTGAGGAGACGTAAAATCAGAAGCCATGTTGCTGGGGCTTTACATGGTTTCAAGAGTTCAACATAACTGTCAGTAAACATTCGATAGCCATCATCACATTTGTGCTTCTTGAGTATCATTTTTCTAATGACGGTCAATAAGCAGGTAAGCACAGACATCGCTAACATGAGGGGACAGTCGCTGTTTAAAAAGTCCCGCGTCCACGGCACAACGTTCCCGTTGCGATCTCAAACACAGCTGACCGCTGTCGCCACCTCCTCTCCAAGCCTTGATGGTCACGCTCTTCTAAAATCAGATAAACCTTTGTGACTTTCTCATTAACAGATATAGAAATAAAGTCTCAGGTGCTGCAATGCCAAAGCGTTCACTGGATGAGAGTGACTGAAATTTGGCTGACTGCAAGAAATCCCAGATGTGGGTGACGCAATGCATTCTGGGTCAATTTATTTGCAGACATGAGATATAGATAATTAAACTTTACATCAGTTGAACGTACCTGGTGAGTCCAAGAGAGGGAAGGATCAGCACCATGAAGAGCAGGAAGAAGTACAGTTTATGCATCATGCTGAGCTGCTCACTGGACCTGAAACATGGACGGCAGCATATAAAAGGTTTTTTTTTGTTCTTTTGAAAGCAATCACTACTACTGGAGCAGATAATGGAAAAATCATGCATTTGGTGGTACAAGCAACAAATTTGCACAGTGATTCTCATGATATTACTCAGTATATCTGGTCAAATAGCCACTTGAAAGTTCCAGACAGTGGCCATTTTCCAAGATGGCCTCCAAAATGATGAAAATCTATCGAAAATCAATTTTTGCATAGAAATGCTCTTATTTGATTAATTAAACTTTATTTATCCTGAAGGAAATTATTTCATCAGAGTACAGAAGCAGTAAACAGTGAGAAATGTTTTTTTGTTTTTTTTTTACAATAAATACAAATTTATGCAAAATGATTGGAAGGTGTTTGAAAATACTGCACATAACTATGTTCATTATGCATTAATCCTGATTGCGACAGGTAGGAAAGACCTCCTGTGGCCTTCTGTGGTGCACCTTGGTGGTCTCAGTCTATGACTGATGGTGCTCTGACAGGACGTCAGTGTGGCATGAAGGAGGTGGGAGGTGTCCTCCAGGATACTGAGCAGTTTCCTCAGCATCCTCTTCTCTGACACCCCCACCACAGACTCCAGCTCGACCCCCAGTACAGAGCCAGCTCTTCTGATGAGCTTGTTGAGTCTGTTCATGTCAGCTGCCTTAAAATGATATTGATGTCAAATTTGAATTTAGTTTTATTTGCAATTTATGGTGTGCTTATTTTGCTTATGTGCCAAATTAAAGTGAAGTTTATTACATTTAATATTAATGGGTTCGATCAAGCATATGTTTTGGAAGTGTTCATCTCTTGAAACTACTGCATGTAGGCTGATTAAAAAGGTGTAAAGTGTTAAATATATTGTGTTGTAATTTACAAATGACAATTTATGCTACTAAGTTATATTGTTGATGGAACATGAAAAATTTAATCCGGCCTGCCTGAAAACCTACAATTTGACAGTAAGAGCACACAAATCACATTAGTAGCAACATTTTTGTGAGGAAAAAAAAAAACAAAAAAAAAAAACTTGGGGGTCGATTTGACGGCCATTGTAACATCAGGCGCCATCTGGGATTTCACTGATGCTGTAAAACAGATCCATTATGACAGAAGCATTTCAATGTAAAAATAATTTTTCAGGAGGTCATGTTGATGGCCATCTTGGAAACTGAATGCTATTTTGGATTTTCAAGTCTTTAACTGAGTCAAGTCGCCCAGGTATCAGTGAATACCTGCTCCAGTGTGCCTCTCCGAGCGTGGAGTAGTAGACTATAGTGGGTAGTAATGCAGAGAAGGCCCACAGCAGGAGAGTGGGGAAAAACTGACTGATGATAGGGCTCTAAGATATTAAATAAAATGAAATAACTACATGCATTGTTCTGTAAAATAAATTTTAAGAACTGATACATTTAAGTGTTTGCAGGCTGAAGTCTCACATTGAGACTGTCGATGGGCTTGGTCACGTTGAACTTGTCCATGGTGTTGATGATGATGGAGGGAGTGGTGAGGAAGGTGAGTAGGAAGAAGAGGGCGAAGTTGAGCAACACACAGCGCATGAACCAGTAAAACCCCTGCACCGACAAGTTCTCCCTTCAAGACCAACAAAACAAATCACACAATCAGAATACAGAGTTGTGTCATCAGCATATTGTGAACAAGAAGAGTTTGTTTCAGCACTTTACCAATACACATTTCTTGGAAGGGGTGCGTAGCTGACCCTCCATTTCGTCACTTTCAGAGCTTTGCTAAGGGATGAGGGCTGCAATTGCCAGCTACAACAGCAGTTCCCGCCTCCACACTCCAGTGCATTGAAGTCCTTCAGAATGCTAAAATGAGGAAGTGACAGCTGTCAGTGATGCACAGTAAGAGCTAACCAAAGCTCTCTGGACAGTTCAATGTACAGAGACAGTATACTGGCAAAATTACCCTTCTGATCATAAGAAACAAGCACTATCAAGCATGTAGAATAAACAGAACCATTTCTGCTACTGCAGCAGTGTGCAGCCCACTGACAGAAAAACACCACACTCTGGGTTTGTTTCTAGAAGGGACTGTTTTTTTTGTGCAGCCAGTCTAAGCGCTTTTAAGTTGAAAATCCCTCAACATTTCAGAAAGGTGCTGGGATGTCACTGCAGCACCTTTTCAGGCTTTATTTTTGGTGATTTGTCACTCACAATCTATCACAATAGAGACATACAGATGCTTGTTCTTGCTGAGGGTGAGTACTTTTTAATCACCATACATTATAAGCTGGTCGTTAGCTGTTTATTTTTGGCATAGAAACAAATCCACTGAAGCTCTTCCTTCCATCAAAGCTACACCTCATCCCACTATGGTGGATGATAGCTCGGTCATGCCGTATGCCTCTGTAGCTACTTTTAGCAGTTGTATAAGGCTGATCCTCCTGCTGGGATGATGAAATACCAGTGCCAGGGTTCGTGTGGCTGATTATGCAATCAACTGTGAATCATCAAATGTTTGTGTGAGATAAGGTTGCAAAATAGGCAAGGCAGGAGAAAGCTACAAGGGAAGTGCCACATTGGAGCAACACTGAAGATGTAATTCTACTGGTATTGCCGGCCATCTTTGCTTCTAAGGAAAATAACATCGCCTGGATTGCAATAATTACAGTGGGATTACACTGCTACTACTATATGTCTACCACAAATACCCAACAGGCAACAAAACCATAACAGGCAACCACAAAATCCACATAATACAGTATTTGCCTTGATATAAAAGCATGTTAGCTCCTTTAGAGAGTTTACCTCTGCCCTACACATAGTCCTGCAGCTTTAAAACTCCAGTTGCTAATAAAATAATTCACAATAATTGCTTTAATAATTTTTTAAAATGAGCCTACTGCAAACAAATGAAACGCTCAATGTACTCACTGCTTGGCCATAGCTTCAGTCTGCAGAGTGACAAAGGCAATCCCTAGGGGGTGCTGTGGTGCCAGTTCTACATGCTGCCTCACTTCTTCCAGTAAAAGCTTTTCCTTAGCACTGTAGTATTCTATGGCATCAACCTGGAGAAACACGCAGACTGTCAAACAACATACAACTCTTTACTGACGAACAACCAAAATGAATAACAACACTGCAACTTTGTGTTATTTCAGCAGAAGATGCAAATTCCAAGACCTTTCAAAATGCTCTGAACACAGCTGAAGAATCATTGGGACAATCTCACCTGCTCACAGTTGGAACAGCAGCAGAGGTGACTACACAAACGAGGGTTTATCATTTCACGCTTGTTGGTTTTGTCAAAAACCTGCTCGTAGTAGCGCAGGTTTTTCCCAGCTCGCACCCTGGTGTGGAAATACAGTTTTGGATCAGGGAATAAGAGTCACAAGTACACGTCCTACAACATTTCTGACAAACATTTTAATGCTGGAACACGCTATACATGCGTGTCCCGAAAGCAGCGTGACCATGAGTAGAACAGGTGATTGAGGGGAAACCAACAGCAGACCGATGACCGCTCAAGGTGTCTCTTTACACACCAACCTCAACCGTACTGACTTCTCCAGTTACACATGTCTAATTGTAAAATATGACCTTTTTTAATCAAGATACCAATTTGATGAAAAAAATGAATCAAAACCTATTTTAATCAACAAGAGTATTGAAGCTGAGTAGAGACAGAAATGTTCAAGTGAGCTTCCGCGTTAGAAAAAAGCACTACAGTTTCAGTTTCAAACAAGTATCTCGCAAAACTGATTCTTAATCATTCTGATGAATTCCCAATTCCCTTTTGGAGGTCAACGCAGTAAGTTTTCAAACCACAAATTTTTTCACTGATGTGTTTAAAACCAAGAGAATATTCGCACTTAACACCCACAACTGTTCATTTAATTCCTCAAAATTGATATTACAGTTATTTTTGTGCAAGAAATATAACAAGTTGTTCAAAAAGAATGAAAGAGTTTTGCTACTTTTTCTGCTTTCTTACCTCTCCTTGTCCAGGTGCATGAGTTTGGCAACGTCGTAACCCAGAGTGACAGCAGACACGGTACAGGAAGGATACGCTTCTCTAGAATATTGACAGACTGCACGTGAAAATGCAAATACACTGCAAAACAACTTCAACTTTATTAAAAGAAAAAAAAAACTGGTTTTAACTATCGAGTCTACAGACGTAAAATGATTCTTTATGTCCTCCTCGGTTGCTGTTTTAGGAACTGCGAATACAAACAAGGTGTTTCTGGTCTGAAAACAGAAAGTCACATGACAGACCAGAATTAGTGCCAGCGATACTGTATCTCATCATACAAAGAGTTAATGAAACAAGCATGTAAAATGCTCCACCAAATCTTTATGTATAATAATACAATTACAACAATATCTATATCATTGCCTTCTGTAGTAATTACATTAAAAAGCAATTTCAACCTGATTATGTAAATACAGATTTCTAAACATGTCTAGTTAAAGAGTTACTGCATTCGCAATCATGCATCCACACAATTCTATACAAATATAGAAAAATATGGAAACTGCATGACTTAAATTTGATAATACAGCTGTGCAATAGCAGGTACTTGTGTGGGTGAAGTTTAACAAAGTCAAAGCCTTGACGTCTCGCCATACGCAGGCAGATACTCACAGTGCCGCTGCACGTGCTTGTTAAGTGTGATGTGAAATGGCGCAGCAGCAAAACGGTTAGGATCATGTACAGGACGGCAAACACCGTGTGCAGCCACAGCAGTTTGTTGCTAGAAGGAAACATGATAAGATATAATGTTTTTTCACAATAAAGCTCAGAATGTTCTTTGTAGCAATTGCTAATGATATTTTATTTCATGTTTTAAACTACATACTCCTTTTGAAGATTCCCAACAGTAGTCCTTCCAAAATTCTCTGGACCATTGCCTAGAGGGAAAAATATTAATAGTCAAAAACAAAACACATGAGTAGAAAAAGGTACAAAAGCAACCAAACACTCAATTTTAATGAATCCACTGAATTTATTGGTCCCAGTGGGATTCAGGACTGACATGTTACCATATCTGAAACCTGCACAAGCTGAATAAGTGAATGTTGTTGTCCACATCTGGACATAAAACTGTGTCAAACCCACCCAAAAGGTCTCCAGTCAGATTGACAGGCAAGATGATTGCAAGAGAAGTGACTGTTGTGACTGAAAGCAGGACAATCAGGTGACGCTGGAAGGACAGATAGTGAACAGCGTCCACGCCACATCTGGATTTGACCTTCTCATCACTGACACACACCATAGAAAGAAACAAGATGTTAAAAAACAAGATTCAGTTAAGTCACAAGCCAAGAAACATAGATCAGACAGAAGAGAGCAAATAAATAAATAAAGTGCACAGAGTCACCTACTCCATTCTCAGGATGTACGGCAGCCATGAGCAGAAACCCTGCACAGGAAGAGAAAGAAGTGGATCACTCAAATACAAACAACACTAAAAAAAAAAATGTTCAAGGCACGCATTATTGTCCAATCTGCAATTAATTAATCTTCATATTTCTTTCTGGAATACGGTTTGTTGAAGTATAAATCTGAATTCCTAAATGCGGACATCAGCAAAAACAAAAAAACAGAAAAAAGTGAATTCAGTTTTATGTGTGTTAAACTGAAAAAATAAAATAAAATAATAATAATAAAATGCACCTTATCTCCTCAACGCCAGCCGTTTTGTATTTTTTTCCCTTTTAATAAATACAATGAAATGTTTTGACTCAACCAGCTCTTCAGGGAATGTCTAGTAGCCATTAATTTGGAAAGATACATTTACAAAACAGTAAAACGGGTGTATAAATCAAGGGCTTAAATTCAGATTCCACAAATTCATCCAACTTTCCTGACAACACTAACATTTACAGTGAAACATTCACTATGCAAAAACATTTCCGTAATATAATAATGAAGAATCCCTAATTGGTCTTTAATCATCTTAAAAATTTTTATATTAACAGTTAACTAATCTCTGTCTGTGTTTTTCATTATCATTTCTTGTATGTTCAGAATGATTTTAATGTTAGACAAGATTCGCTTTCAAATTTATACGAGCGAAACAACGCGCAGCGGTGCAAAGCTCCCACATGGTACAGGGAGTCCCAAACAGGAAGTGCCAAATTTTGAGTCACAGTTAAACAGGAAATGTCAAATGTTGAACACTTGCTGGCATGGGTGGAGCTGGGTGTCACTGGACCACCTTGAAATCTCATTGGACACCCCAGGTACCACCCCAGATGACTGACATGTCACAGCACAGCAGGTCTGGTTGAAAAGAGCCATTTTAAATCTGTGACACGTACTGACTGCTAGGTCTCTCCTGTACAGTAGTTGGCACTGTGTACCACAAACAGTCCTAATCCACCTTAGTAGAAGAAGAAAAATCTTGGACCCATATTTGAACCTGAACTGTGAAATCCTAATGACACCAAACTTTTATTGGTGAATAAACAACCATATTTTATGCCAGAAATGAGGTCCAGGTTGTTAAAGCGGCATTTCTCCTTTAATTTGGGTTGCCATATATATATATATATATATATATATATATATATATATATATATATATATATACACACACACACACACATACACGCACGCTTTTGTGTGATTTTAGATTAATAAACCTAACAGACAGCAGCTGATTCATGCTCTGTTGGCTTATTAGTGCAGCAGATAACTGAAACAATCCTTCAAATGGTGATGCAAGCATCAAACTCAGCACAAATACTCCTTAGACACTACACTTTTAAAAAACCAACTGACCACTTGAATTTTCAATACGCAGCCAGGTTGTGGTCAATTGAATAATTACACAGGGGTCGAAATTTTAAAATGCTCCAATCAAATTGAAAACTATGCCACATTACTTATCTGATCATAAAGATTCCAAAAAGGTATAGTTTGGGCTATCTATGACTGAATATTATGGAGCTATGGGGTAAAAACAGCAAGAATGGTGACAAAGGTCAATTTCAGTCTGTACAGCGGTCAAAAGTTAAAGTGGCTCCAATTCTGGTAAAAAAAATTTTTACCATGGTAATGCTCCCCTGAAGCATTTGCTCAAAAAAAGTCTGAAGGACCTAAATGACATGGTGAGATGCTGAAGAGCTTCACTCGTTCATGTCTGCAACATATACACATTAACATCTTTGTTAAGACAACTTGTTGCCTATTTTTCTGCTCAGATGCCCATGTTTAAAAGGCCATACCAAAACTCCTTACGTTACACAATCTCAGTTAATTTACAGAAGCAATTACAAGTTTGTTTTTAAACAAATCAATGCCATCCATTCCCAAGCGTAAGTACGTCAGAAAAGACTAGTTAATTTCCATGGCGTTGTTTTATTACTTCTTTTTTTTTTAAGATAAATATTCTGCAGAATTTTAAACTTTATTACAAGACTGAAATCAGACATTTTTATTGATTTATTTAATGAATACCCACTATTCAGTGGCAGTACCACATCCCACATTTCGGAAGCCTTTTGGCAGATATGGACCCCCTTTATACGTTTTCCATTTTATTATCGTACAAATTTACTACACTTATCTGAGGATGTCTATTAACTTACATGTACAAGGTTGAGATTTAATTTTCTAATTTACTGTCGCTTGCCATCGAAAATATATTTTCTGGCCGATTTCACTTTTTATTTATTTGTATTATTTTATTCTGAATTTTATTTTTAAACACAAAACAAGAAAAAAAGTCTGGTTTTATTCAAATTCAATCACATTAGTACATCAAAATAATCTTGCACCTCAAGTGGGGTTGAACTTTATCATAGATGGATATTGAAATACTGTCCACTCTCAGGGTTAGAGACAGAGTTTATTTCAACATTTGACATGCAAGTATTTTAATAGGACTCACAGCTGCAGTAAAAACACCTGCCAGTAGTCGGTGCAGTTATGCAGATTACAACCGTTTGCAGAAAATGACTGCACTGATAATGCAAGATACCAGATGTGTGTTTTTAACGTACCAGCTCATACTCCTGGTCTTCTTTGTTGGATGAGCAGGACGTCATACGTCCGTAGAGACGGTGCGACAACCCACTAAACCTGATAACACACAGAGACAATAAATAAGCAAATCAGCAGGAAGATTCAGCTGCTTGATGTGCGACGGCACTCCTACAGTGCCATGTGTGTGCAAGATCGTGCACTAACCCTTGAGTGTCTGCAACAAGTGCCAGACGTCCATAATCCCAGAACTTCCTCCTGATGATAGAGAACAGTATCAACAGCACCTACAGGTGAGATGGAAAACAGATAATCATCTTTAATCCCAACATGCATAATTGCAGCAAGGGAAAACCTTGTTGTTACTTCTTTTTTCTCTCTCCAAACATTAACGTAAGTATAGCATACATGATAGAAAATATATCTCTACCATGAGAACAAGAAGGAACAGTGAGGTAACGAGGATCATGACTCCCCCTTTGCCATCACTTGATCATAATCACACCACAGACAGACAGACAGACACGTACCACAAAGACGCAGAAGTTAAGCAGCAGCACGATTGGCACGCCTCCAAAACTCAGTCCCTCCAGAACAGAGCTCTTCGTGGAGCTGAAGCAGCTTTCATTAGAAGTGCTATAATTTCTGCCCAGTAGGGGCGTCTTCTCCCACCACAGGGAAGCCATCTCGTGAGTGGGAACAGGCGGCTAAAGCAAACAGTCACCATCACACAGCAGGAGAATCAAACATCTTGTTAAACGGTCAAAATTTATTACTCCAGAAACTGGCACATACAATATGTTCAACCGTGTGTTTCATGGTGGTTGCATTACAATAATCTCAAAGATAAAATATTGGTGTTGCTTAATAACGCCTACAAAGGAAGTGCGACTTTTCTAACGGCTGAAGGATGTTGCAAAGATCAGCCTGAACTAAAAAGCAGCAAATATGTGCAAGACCCAAAATTGTATTTTTCTTGTAGTGTTGGTAGAAAACAAAAGCTTAAAAATCTCCAGGGTCTGCCTCTTTTTAAAACCCAGTGCCAAATTTTAATGTTTTAAAGTCATTTTTTTTTTTAGCAAAAAACAAACAAATAAAAAAGAAAAAAATGACGCATGTCAACGATAAAATTGTCTTTCTTTCACCTATTTTGCCAGGTAAGTATGAATTCCAGTTCAAGTCCAAGATTTTCATAATGCTCTGCAAAATTTCCAGCCTTAATCCGGATTGGTTTAAAGCTGTATGGCCTTTCAAATTTTTAAGATTTAAGTCATAAAAAGAATTTTCTTTGGCACCACTATAATCTATATATTAACAGAGAAGTGGCCTTTGTATGTGTGTGCGTGTGTAACTTCAATCACGGAGAAACTGGGGAGAGCTGACATTTGCTGTTTGGTATCCTTATGTATTTTGGGACAAGGATAAACGCCGCGAAAATGCAAAGTTGATAGAACTAATATTTTTGGAGAAATTAGGAATATTAGGCAACAAAAGTGAACAATGGATGTTGATATCATCATTAATCAGTCCCTGGTAACCAGACAAGCTCTGAACAAAGAAAATATCTCAACCTTGCCAGTTGTAAAACATGACATTATCTAAATGTTTCAAGTAATAAACACAATTATTTACAAAACTTTCTCTTCTTAATTTCCTGCACTTCCAGTTAAAATCATTATACAAACTTTGCATAATTTATTACCACCCTTGAAAAATGTGAGCTACCTATTTTATAAACACTACCCAATGTAGAGCCCGTGGATCCCCACGGTCAATGTGCTAGGTTTATCGATTAGCCTTTAAATAGGGATCCAATCCAATCCACCTTTATTTATATAGCACATTTTACCAACACAAAGTCTCCAAAGTGCTGCACAGAAAATGAAATAACACTAATTAGAAGAAGAAAAAAGACAACACAATTAAAAACGCATATAGTAAAACAATTACAATCAATAAGAAAATAAAATAAGACATAAAATGCACTAAAACAAAATAGTGAGTCAGAGGACCACAAAACTCTTATGCCAGGTTAAACGCCAGTGAGTAAAATATGTTTTTAAACGAGATTTAAAAACATCAATAGATGGAGCTGTTTTAATGTGTAGAGGAAGAGAATTCCATAATTTGGGGCCAACCACTGAAAAGGCCCAGTCACCCTGACTTTTATGCTTTGTTTTAGCAACTTGGAATTGCCAATATGACCAAAATTCTCACAGACCAGAAAAAAATGAATAAGAAAGTTTCAAAAGAACAGACAGCCTTGAACTACACAGTCGTGACCCATACAGTCCACTATAATGACGTCATAGATTAGATGGGGGCTTCCCCCAACTTGCACAAGGGATGCTGGGAAGCACATGGGGACAGCCAATCGGAGCAGAGATACAACGTGAAGTCAATAAACTAATCCCAACATTGCAAAAAACGCTCTGAAACGTCTTATTTTCTGTATAAACTCAGTATGTTTCTCATATTTTGTAGAAGTTAGCAAGAAATAAACACTTCTATGTCTAAAAACACTGTTTTTGGAACCGGCACACCTCGCGTACGCACATCACGCAAGATCAAAAGGTAACCTCCGGTAATTTCAAAATCTCATTCATGTGCAAGTCTTCCTGCAGACAATATTAAAAGGAAAATAAAATATTCATTATAGAATTCCCCCACCCAGATAAACAGTCTTCATTAAAATGAGCTGTAATTTCGCAGCACGTTTCAAAAATAAACCTACATTATTATACTTGGATTTCAGTAGAAACTAAATTTTGTCGTGCAGTTATTACTGCAGTTTCTAAAATTATCATATTTAAACAGAACTGAACAAATGCAGTCACCTGATCAGTTAAACGGAAGTGGCGGTTCACAAGATAAATAAATAAACGCAAAAACTTTCAAAAGGTATATTTAAAAACAGGGAGTTTGCAGCAAAATGTAAAAAAATTCCAAAGAGCAAAATTCTGCAATGTGAATTTTAAGGGCAATACACATTAAATTCCCCTCTTCCTTTCAAATGAAGAAAAAAAAAATCAGCACAATATTGAACAAGTATAAAACACAGCTGTCAGGGAAAACTTCAGACAACTGTTGTGCACAGATATTACCTGTACATCCTGTCTGGGAGCATTCCAGTCTGTCGGCACGAGCCAGCAAATTAGTGACCAGGAGTGTTTACTCTGCAAGGTTATTTCACACAAGTAACACTGCGAGTGGACTCCAAAACCTTTTTGCTTTCTATGTTAATTACAGAGTCAAAGGCCCTGGGCCATATATAATTAATCACTATTATTGTTTATTGTTCATGACACTTTTCCCAGTTCATGCTGGTAACAGACATTGATTTTCTTTATTCGGCAGCATGTTTTACCATTTGGTAATGACATTTATTTATATTTGTTTGAAATGAGCTTGACTGCTCAATCTATTTCATCTCTGGAGTATTACGATCAACAAAAATTTGGAAAAACTCAAAGTTATGATGTCATCGCGGCCGACTCCTGGAAGTGTGCACAAAGCTGCGGTCTGGAATCGAAAGCATTGTACAAATTTCCAAATGTTTATGTGCTTTACTAAAATTAAACCTACGCAAATTCTGAGATAAAATAATTTGCAAAACTGCTAAGAAGATGAGACGGGTTTAGAGCCTCTCCAACACTGGAAATGCTTCTAGAAATGGTAGTCGTATTTCAAAACACTTCACTCCAGTTCGCAAAATACACAGAATACTGACACCATATTCCAAATCTGAATGAACCGTCATAACATAGACCACTTCTACAGGCAACATAGAGTGACTCAGGTCTTGGTTCAAAATGAGCCACTGTTATTTCTATTATAAATAGCCAAGACTTCGTAGCTATTAAATGGCTATGGAATAGAGGTGGTAGGATCGATCTTAATATCGATTATATCGATACCAGCGCTGGTATTGATATTGAACAATCCTCATGTAAAAAGATCGATGCTCAAGCTTTTTTTCTCTCCTGCATGCACTGACTGCTGCGCATGCAGATTCATCAAAGTCTAGTCTCTGTCTGTAAGAGCTGCGCTGTGTCACACAACACGGAGCAGCGCACCCTCCCCCCTCTGGTCTTTTGTTGTTGCGCAGTCATGTGGCTCAGTGGCGCCAGCCAATTTTGTTGTGGTGTGTTAATTTTGTTGTATTGTGGTTTGTCAGCCCTCTACCTCAGGAAATTTTGTTTTAAGTAGTGTTGAGTGATATTTTTTTAAACAAAAATGTTGATTGTGATAATAAAGTATTTTGTTGTCACGCACAATGTTTGGCGAAATTCTATCCTAGGTCTTTTGGATCCTTTGGATCTATGAAGCTTAAATACGAAAAAGTATCGGTATCGGTATAGATATTGGTGATACTGGGCCTGTATTTACTATGGTATCGGATCAATACCAAAATTCCCGGTATTGCCCACCTCTACTACAGAAAGCAACACTCACTGAGGTTTCAAATCCCGCAAAATCTCGTGAGACCTCGGACAGGTGGCTTTAACTGCAAGATGTGTGTGTGTGTGTGTATATATATATATATATATATATATATATATATATATATATATATATATTATAAAAAAAAAACTTTTAACAGCTATGGAGTCATCAGCAATAAAGTTGTGGAAATTTGAAAGAAAAAAAAAAGTCTGGCTGCACAAATATAATAAAGCCAGCTCATGATAAGAAACTCAAAAAATTAGGAACTTCGAATTTTAAAACGTTGAAGTAGTTGTCAGCAATGGTTTCAGCTCCTTTTTTCTATTTGTTTGATATCTAATCCGTTTAGACGCAGATTTAATCTCATACATGTGTGCTACATTTACACGTAGTCATGCGGACACTGTAAAGATAATTACAGAATTTTATTATGAATGGTTTCCGCCGGCTCACTCCCACATTAAATACACAACTCACAAATATTACAAGTATATAAGCGCTCCTAGTTGCAATAATATTGCAGATAATTCTGCCTAATAACACACACAAAAAATTGTACAGTTCGTAGCCGTATGAGAGTTCTAACTCCTTCAAACACTACAAGTGACGTCACCCGCATGTAAAACGTTTACAAAGAACCAAAAAAAGAACTTCCTTTTCAAGACGAAACATACGTGTATGTTTAAAAGTGCGGACATACCTGTTTTTTATTTGTTTGTGTCAAAAAAGAGAACTTAAAAAAAATGGTAAACTATCCGCGTTTCAGATTTCCTGCAGTTCCGTGAATGCGCAGACGCTGCTGCCATGGCCACGCCTCAAGAGCAAGGCCCCGCCCAGAGAAGAAAAAAAAAACAGAAAAAGAAAGAAATATTTTTTAAATAATAATAATAATAATATGAAGAAGATGTTCTACTGTGCCACGTTCATGTTTAAAGTAATATATTACATGATAACTGCAAATTATTATGTCAAAAGGTGCCAACATGGCCGAAAAATTTGTTTCACTATCAGAACTCAAACTTTCAGAGCTGAATGAACTGCAATGGAAATAAGTTTTTCACTTTACTGCGTTATCCATGTATTTTTTACGTATATACGTTGGTATGTGTATTGAATTGCACTAAATAAATTAAATTCAATTTGAATATGCAGTAGTTTTCATGGACTTACTAAAAGAAATTCTGTAGATTTATATATACTGGCTAATCCTATGTAAATGTTCCAACGTGATGAAGTCTTGATTGTTATTGATGAATACATACAACAAAATTTGTCTTCTGCATTTAACCCACCCATTCTAATTGCAGGTAGACACAAACCAGCCATAGTCGAGCACCCAGGAACCAACTCCAGATGGAGACACTGTGTTGTTCAGGAGTAGACCCTAAACAAGCATATTTTTGATAGTGGGAGGAAACACATGCAAACACGAGGAGAACATGCAAACTCCACACAGAACAGACCAGGTGGGAAGCGAGCCTATGGCCTTCTTGTGGTGAGGCAACAGTGGTAACTCCTAAGCCAAACATGCCTGTTGCCAATATACAGATCAGTACAAACTCAGATTTTTTTTGTTGTTGTTTGTTTGTTTGTTTTATTGCAATTTTCAGAAGTTCAGACATCTGAAAAATACTTTTGCTTCTGGTCTACAGCTTTGTGCACTTCTGGAAGTGTTGCGCTAATAAGGTCCAGTTCTGGAATACCTCCAGTTTGCATATTGTGAGGAACACATGCCCTGCTGAGAAAACAGGGCAGGTGAATTTAAGAGGGGTAGAACGAGTCTTGAAGACGACCCAAAGCCTTCTCGGACGACAGTTGCCACCACCAAGATTAATGCTGATTGTATTCACCACATGGGCAATATGTGAGTGACAGTCAGCTGTTGGACTTTGCATTCCGAACTCAAAATGTCAAACATTCCTGTTTGGTGGGACGTCTGATCCCTGATCAACTGCACACCAGGTTCATCATGTCATGGGAAAACATGAAGGGTTCTGAAGGAGATCAAACTAATTTCAGTCATATTTTCTAACCCAAGAAGAGTGGTGGGTCCTTCACTTTGAGCCACAATCCATTTTTATGGGAATGGTGGAAACAAGAGAGCCAGCGTTGGTTCATCTGTAAGGCAGGCAAAGCCTAAGTATTCTGGGATGGAAAGTAGCCTATACTTAGGCCTTGGGCCAAGCCCTTGAAATTGGGTATGTCAATCCCAACTTGGGTGGTAAAACGTACCACCTATATTTGACAAGGTATATACTCCTAGCTAATATTTATATTGATAGCTGGCCCAGGGTAGTAACTATAACCAGGTAGAGGTAAAATTGTTAAATCCCAAAACATAGGTTGTGGCCAAAATGACATATCAAAAGTTTTGTTACCATAGGTGGTAGTGACCAACCTATGTGGCCCATGGACTAATTTTGTTTGTAAACTACCTTCCAAAGGGGCATCCCATAACTGTAGAGCTTGCTGTGTGACACCATCATCAACAAACCACAAGTAACGTTGGCAAAGGTGTAGAAAATGGGGCTTCTAACTGATTGACCACCCATCATACTCTCTTTATTTGGCACCAACTCACTTCCCATCATTTTCCAAATGAGATCCAAGTGCTGCAACACCACTGGAAGTACCCTGTGGACTCTACTGGAACACCACCTCCACATAGCCCCATCTCCAGAACAATAACATACTCTTTCTGATGTTTCCTGTTACAATGCGTAAATGGTTGATGTTGAACTTCATCATCATTTCATTGCAAGTTAGAGGAAAGAGAACTTTGTTCCACATGTGAGACAACAAAAGATGTGTTGTTGGAGGGCAGCACACAGCTAGCCAGTGTCACGGGTCTCGATCAGATACGCCCTGTGGTGAAACTAATGAGTCCAATGCAATTAGTCGTTCAATTCACTGTGAGATTGTGAAGCTTCTCTGTGAACGGGCGTCTCTCTTTCCGCGCTTTGCCTGTACGGGATTTTCTGTTTATCCATTGTGGTCTTTTTGACTGTTCATTTCAGCTTCCCATGTCTTGCTGTGCGTATTTGTGTGTGTGTGTACACAGTGTTATCGATGTGTGTGTACACCAACATCGGTCTGTTTGTGTGCCAGTGTAGTGACTGTTCATGCCTC
Organism: Thalassophryne amazonica; assembly: GCF_902500255.1. Lineage (NCBI taxonomy): Eukaryota > Metazoa > Chordata > Actinopteri > Batrachoidiformes > Batrachoididae > Thalassophryne > Thalassophryne amazonica. Next base: position 25,646,150 of record NC_047123.1, on the reverse strand, counting down.
ACAGTGGGGCGCGTTGATTAGCGCACACTGCGGCTCAGCTCCCAGCCGTCCTTGTGTCTTGCCCGCTGATTGAAACCAATCAGGCTTGCGATGGCCCCATCGCGGTGACCCTTCACCCCTCCCACCCCCGGCCTAATCACCTGCTGATTGGCCCACGCAGGGCCCCCTCCCGTTGGCACGGAAGGTTAATTTGACCAGTGGATGGAGGCTCCAGGAGGGAATAGGAACGTGCGCTGGGTGATATTGCATGGATATAGCTCACCTGTCAATCAAGGCCACTTAAAAAGGAGCAGAAACACTAACCAGGGAGGAAGAAAGGAAGGAAGGAAAGGAGGCAAGAAATGATGATGTTGACATAACAACCTGTACACCTCATAATATTTCTTAAATGATATTTGTAAGAGAATTAAACACGAAAAGGGGAGAAGAATGCAGTCATCAATATGCCAAGCATACAAATAGTACCCAACAATACTATAGTAGTGATTTTAATAGTAGTAATTTTTATTTATTTATGATTCTTTTTTTTTTTTGTCTAATTTTTTTGAACACTCGCATCAAGGAAGTTGGATTTGTTTGTTCATTTGTTTGGTAATCAAGATTACAAAAGACTTCTTGAAATTGAAATTTCTTGAAAAGACTTCTTGAAATTCTTGAATTCTTTTGGATTTTAATGATTTTTAAGAAACTTGGTAGAGCAGTGGGGCATCAGACAACAAGGAATCCATTAAATTTTGTTCCAAATCTGGATTCACAAGTTAAATAAATATATATTAAATAGTAATAATTTGTTGTAATTATTTTGTTATTTTTAATTCCTACTTAAATTGGATTTAGTTTGTTTGTCTGGTCATCAGGATTACTCAAGAACCAGCCTCAAAATGGACTTTTGAGAGAGTTGGCCACTTGATAAGAAATAGCCCATTTCACTTTCTTCAGCATTGTGATGCATTTTTTTTGGGTCGCCACCAAAGACACACACTCTTGTTATTGCCTCTGTCTCAGCACAGCTATGGCTGAATGTATGTTAGGAAGTTATTTCAAAAGCAGATTATCTGATTTTGGTCAAACTTGGCAGATGCATTCGTCTGATGGATGGGAAGAAGCTCTTTGGCTTTTGTTAGGATCAGTCATATTTCTGACCTCAAGACATAAGTCAACTCAGTGAGCTTAAATATTCTGACTTAACATGATTGTTAAAAAACAAACCATTGTTACATTTTTTTTACTTGTCGGATTCGTTGAGGTATAGACGTGGCATCACTGTGCGCTCTTTGTCAGAGGTAACTTGGCATTGAAGGGGTATAAACTGAAGACCTGGGCTTAATATGGTTGAAAGACTTGTTACATTTTGTCTATGAACTTCATTAAGTGCTTCTCTTTTGCCAGCTTGTTGGCAGCATTCCTGAAAAAAAAAATCTATGAGCAAATTTTCAACTAACAGTGAAAAACATGCACCTAGTCTGGTGCATGTCTGGATATTAATGTAATAATAATGCAAAGTTGCTTTGGTCTTGGCAGAGAAACTCAATCCAGTCAGTACCACAGTACTTAATAAACATGTCTCATATACATTTTTGACATAATGACAACAGTTCCTGCTCCTAAGTAAGAACCATTCTGTAAATACCACATGTAATATGTAATGTTACTCTTTAGCCAATGGGTGGCAGTGTTCTCATATATATATATATATATATATATATATATATATATATATATATATATATATATATATATATATATATATATATATGCCACATCATAAAACTGATACATTTGTTATAGTCTGAATAAAAACCTGGTATGTTAAGTACATTAAATTGTAATTAATATTATTAGATTTTATGGAATTTCCACTACATTGCTGCTGCATGACATTTTCCTGCAGAAAAAATGTACACACACACACACACACACACACACACACACACATACATACATACATACATACATATATATATATATATATATATATATATATATATATATATATATATATATATATATATATATATATATATATGGGCACACATACACGCAAACACAACCAAAATATTGGTAAAAACAATTGTATTTTCTGTAATAAAGGAATTTCTCTAATCTTAATCCATTGTTTTAAAGAAGTTTCTGCCACGCCAACATTTGTACAGTTTGATAACACAGCCTTTACAACATACTGACAAAACTGTCCGTATGTCATCCGTGTGTGTGTGTGTGTGTGTGTGTGTGTGTGTGTGTGTGTGTGTGTGTGTGTGTGTGTGTGTGTGTGTGTGTGTGTGTGTGTGTGTGTGTGTGTGTGTGCGTGTGTCAGCTTCACTCTCCCTACTCATCTCTGGTGGGCAGAATAATGTTGCCAGATTACCATATCATTACCATATCATTACCATATCATTACCATATCATTACCATATCATTATCTTGCCTGCACTGTTTCTGTGTGCGTGCATGCACGCACATGCACACGCGCCTGAACTTTGCTTCTGATCTTCAACTGTTTGTCTCACACACAAACACACACACACACACACACACATAAATCTGCCAGTGGGGACAAAAACACACCTCCCTGTGACACACACCCTGTGTTTTGCCGCTGTCACTGACTCTGCCGTTCTGTCTCTGTCCCACAGCCGTGTCAGCGCATCAGAATTCTCAATCTGCCATTCATAATCCTTGATTGTTTACATATTTCTCTCAGTTAAATCAGTAGGAATTCATTCAGGAGTCATGCATGTGTGCAGGTGAGACTTGTTGCTTAAAGGAGTCATATTGTGCTAAACTTTTTATCCGTCTTTTACAGCGACAGTAAACATTCTTAAAGTCCTGCAGCTGTACCTTTCGAAACTTAACCGCCAACTTTCGTGCATAAGCAAAATTTACAACATACAATTGAAATGCCTCTTTGTGGACTTTGTCGTGATATATGTCACGGATGCCCATATTTGGATGCCAGTTTCATCTGTGAGACACGCCCATGCAGTCTGTAGAATAAGGGGCGTGGCTAACAGCAGCTCCTTTCCACTTAATGTATGAACAGATTTTTTTTAAAGGTACCTCACTGTTCACGTAATTTTTTATTTTTATTATTAAACACAAGACCCGGTGTGCTACGTTAACCTGTGTAAAAGATGCATAAAATAACAACTTGACAACTAAAATGAAACCTTCATAATCACTCAACCAGCTTAGCAGCACCCTCAGACCAACAACAGGTGCTTTTTTGGCTAACAAATAGCCAAAAAAAAAAAAAAAAAAAAAGAGAGAGAGAGAGAGAGAAAATAACTTTACAGAGTTACACCTTCAACATTTAAATTTTTGATCTCTTCAGTCAGACTTCTGCTTGTATAATTTGTGAATCTATTTTACAACTGGAGGAAATCTAAATAATAATACAAGAGAAAGCCACCCCTTGCAAACAAAAATTTCGGAGTTATATATAGGAATCACACTGTCTACCAGTTATTTTTTCTGTGAGATTTATAAGCGCAACTCACTTATTTGTTTCTCATGATACCGTCATGAAATGCGTCATATGTTCAAGATGTGGTCAACTTTAGTTCACTATTTTAAACCCTAACCATAACCCCCCCCCTCCCCTGTGTCACCCCAAATTTCATGATACCATCACAAATTAATTTTGTGATGCATCATAAAAATGTAATACATTTTGTGCATCATCAGACTAATTGATTACATCACTTTTTGTGACGCCGTCATGAACTGGTGTGAGATCGGGTTGGAATCTTCACTGTTTTATAGATTTCTGTGAAACTTTCGGTGAAACTTCTCCTGTCCTGTGCACCAAAAGCATTTGTTGTATATTCATCTGTGAATTGTTCTGTAATTTATGTTTGTGGCATGGCACAAGCAGAGGTTCACCCCTTTGAGTCTGGTCTGCTTGAGGTTTCTTCCTCAGAGGGAGTTTTGCCTTATCACTGTTGTTCTGGGGGTTAGTAACGTTAGACGTTACCTGTGTGAAGCACCTTGAGGCAACTCTGTTGTGATTTGGTGCTATTTAAATGAAAATAAATTGAAAATTGAAATTGAAAAAACTTTACACAATGGTAGTACACCGTGTGAAGCTGGGGATTCTGATTCTGATTCTGGAATGAAGAAAACCAAGTCCAGTGTGATGTCCAATGACATCACATAGGAATGAGAGGAACAGTAGTAGCCAGTAAATCAGTATTGATCAGTATGTCTAGTATTTATATTGTACATTTATATTTGCGGGCAGCACGGTGGATTAGTGGTTAGCACTGTTGCCTCACAGCGAGAAGGTCGTGGGTTCAATTCCCATGGCCTTTCTGTGTGGAGTTTGCATGTTCTCCCCGTGTTTGCGTGGGTTTCCTCCGGGTGCTCCAGTTTCCTCCCACATCCAACGACATGCGGGTTAGGTGGATTGGAATCTTTAAAATTGTCCGTAGGTGTGTGTGTGGGTGTGTCTGTGTTTGTTTGTCTATTTGTGGCCCTGCAATAGCCTGGCGTCCTGTCCTGGGTGTACCCTGCCTCGCGCTCTATGACTGCTGGGATGGGCTCCAGCCCTCCGCGACCCTTAATTGGACTAAGCGGTAGAAGATGAATGAATGAATGAATGAATGATTTATATTTGCAAACTCTTTTTTACTTTTACTTTTGATACTCTGTGTGCTTCTTACCCTGTGTGCTGCTATACAATGCTACTGGAACCTCAATTTCCCTGAGGGAGTCTTCCCAAGGGATCAATAAAGTTCTCTCTAATCTAATGTCTTCAAGGAGAGATAACTGGAGTTTTGTGTATAATTGAGTCATCATACTGTATGGTATTGACTTCGTAAGTGCAATTCTGCCTTAACCGCCTTATAGATTCTAATGGAACTTCCCACAATGGCAAAATCTCCACATCATATGAAAACGTTTAAGACAGAAAATAATTTAGACCTGATATCTTCAAGGGGAGGTAATTGGAATTTTGTGTTTAATTGATATATCACATGATATTGACTTAATAAGCACAACTCCTTATAAACCGCTTCATGGATTTTAATGAAACCACCACATAGTGGTAGCACACACTGTGAAGAGGCACATGAAGGAAAATAGTTCTACTTTGACATTTTCAAGGGGAGATAATTAGAATTATTTTAAATACATTTGTCAATTGCATGCACAGAGGTTGGCCAGTTTGTTAATTCAGGTATTTTATCACAAAGGGTTTACTACGATTACTGATATACAATATCTGCAAGCAACTAGTAGGGTATCATTTTGTGATCTTGTTCACAAATCTCTAACTGAATTAGGGCTTTGAAATACAGGAGGAAAAATAAGAGAAACATACTGCATTGCTGTGAAAAATAATTTACTCTTGGATCATCATCAACCTTGTGCAAAAATAAATAAAATTTGAAATATTCCTGTAGTAGCCAAAAGTTGAAGAAATACTGGCAAATAAAAAAAAATAAATAAATACTGCAAACGGGAATAAAGTAATAAATTGTTATGTAAACATTGTACATTACATGTTAAATAAGAAAGGGTTTTGGTTGTTTCTTTTGTTTGTTTGTTTGTTTTTGTTTGTTGAAATAAATATATGAGCCAAACATAGTCAGAAATGTTGCAGTAATGAGTGCTGCTGTAACACAGTGAGACAGCCATTCAGGCTCTAATTGTAACCCCACAAAGTCAGCCATTTTGTGTCTGCAGCTGCCAGAAAGAGCCCATTTAGTGAGGGGAGCGTGTTTGGGGTCGTGCCCTTGTTTACACGGGGAGCCGGAGCTGATGGTTTTAAAATGGCGTCCAGATGGTGACAGAGGCTTGATTGCAACAAAGCGGGCTCCCGTGTCCCGCCCACTCCGGCTGTCCGTACTTTAGCTGGAGCCGTGGCTCACCGCCACTTAACGCTCCTCTTTTATCACTCGCTCATCTGTACAACTCCGTCCAGAGCCATTACCGTGCCGTGTCTCCGGGTTACGTTATCACTGTGAGCGCTTCTCTCTCTGCTTCCTTCTTTTTCTTCTCACTGATTTATTCTTTTGCTCGTCGGCACATTCAGGTGACCCGCAGAGGTCTGTGTTGGATTGAGGCAACCCTGATCACTTGTTGGACATTCTTACATCCTGATTGTTGACCTTTGATCCCAATCTTTATTCCTAATCACTCATCTTTGATTGCTCATCTTTGATCATCATTGCTGACATTTTTCCCGACAGATGATGATGAAAACAAAACCTTTTTGATGAAATAAAAATATCAGCTGCCTGGGATCATGTAATCAGAACAAGCTGATGAATGGTAGGATCATACTCAAAAAAATCAGGGCCAAAGATGAACAAAATAAATAAAACAAGCTCCAACCCTTGATTTGTATTTGCACCAAATTTAAAGCTACAGTGTTTAGGATTTAGAGCCATCTGGTGGTGAGTTTGCAGATTGCATTATGCAATCGCCAGTCGCGATTTTGTTTTTCTTCACATTTTTGCATATTTAGCAACACTGATTCATGCTTGCAAGCTTTCTGTTCTGATAATATTTATGATTCTCCATTACAAAAAAATGAGGGTTCTCAAACTTGTTCGCCTGCACTAGCAACTAGTACACAGGCTGTAAGAATGCAACCACTCATTTTGATTTTTGTAAAATTCAGTCTTCCAGCTATGCTGCAAAAATGTGAAAGGGGGAGTAGGTGTTAAGCAGATGAATAAATTGGACCCAAAATGCAAACAATCACACACTCACAAGGTGAAATATTCATTTTATTTACCAAATGAGAAGAGTCAGTGTCCAAAAACCAGGGATCTGTCCAAACAGTCCAAAGTGTATGAGGCGTGTGAGGTGGGTTTCTTGGTATGGGCAAAACAGGTTATGAGGCTGGGTGCAGTCATCACCGGAGGTTAGTCAACAAAGTAGGGAGGAGTGGATGAATGAGCCGGTCTTTTAAACTGCACTGGAGTAGATGACTGATTGCAGATGTGAGTTGCAAGCAGGTTAGCCACACCCAACCGAAGCCTCACAAGACAAACAGAACTGCAGGGAGAGGGGAAGAATAGCAGAGGATACAAACAGAAAAAGATAATATCTTAACAGTAGGTATGTGGGCGACTGTATTAACATGATGGTGCAAAATGGCAGCCTCCAGGAGGAGGCCCTCCCCTGTGGTTATGAAGGGCTCATTCTAAGCCAGTTATTCATTGTTTTAAGTAATTATACATGAAGGAACAGGAGGTTATGAATGCTGTATTCCATTTGGCTAATCAATCCTCCTAAACTTGACCCACTGCAGCTTTAAAAAAAGGTGCTTTAAATGCCATTTTTTTCACATTAATATGGCACCTAACAACTATTTCCTACATAAAGATTTTGTGGTGTAATGGATTCCTGTGCAGAGAATGAAGCAACACACCCTTTGTGTGTGTTGTTATCTGAGCTTTTCCATCCCTTGTTTACACAGCGCAGTCTCACGTTTTTTGGTCCTCCCATCGCAAAATGATTTAAATTTTTGTGACTTTTTTTTTAACTCACTATTACTAACCCTACTCCTACCCCCAACCCTAACCATAACCACCCGACCTGCCCCCCGCTGCACTTTTAATTACGTGCAGCCATCACGTAATGAATTAGAATGAATTTGTGCTGCCATGACAAAAAATTTTGCACTTTTCGTGACAATATGACGAACCAGTAGATTAATGTATATTTCATGCTGCTGAATCACGACAATCCGTGAGACTGGGTTGTGTTTACAATGCCTGTCTGGGAATGTGTGCATGAGAGCCCCACCTTGCCCCCTCCTACGTTTATAAAGTGACAACAGTACCCACTACTGCCCACAACAAATGTCTCCGCCTTATGGGATATGGAGGTGGACAGAGATGCAGAAGGTGTTCACTTAAATGTTTCACCTCAAGGAGCTTTGGTGGCTGCTCCTACAAATGATCAGCTTGCACACTTTGGGGAGGGTTGTATGATCTTTTTTGTCACCCAAAAGCCTCTCACTCGAGTCCACTTTTGAAATGGTAATACGCCAGTTCCCAGTCCACACAGCTATTAAAGGGAATGACAGGCGACAATCTAATTGGTTTAATTCATGTTATGGGTAACCAAGACTAAATTCTCTGACTTGGCACGCTGCACCTTACTTTGTGCTCAGGCCATGCGCCGTGTAAAGTGGGATAGCACATGCCCCAAATTTCAGATAAAGGATTATGTCATAACTGTCCAGTTGTAGTTTCACCTTTCTTTCCTTTTCACTGAAAACAGTCAAATGACATGCCAACAGAATCTTAGGTGGCGAGTGAGTGTGAGTCATGTGGTTTGGCTGGTTTTTATTTCTGTGCTACTGCACGTCTGTATCACCTCTGGCAGATGCAAAGTAATGAATTATTGGTAATCAAATGAAGCAAAGGCATTTTGATATGCTAATGTGCATACCTGCCGACTCTCTGCTCCACATTGGTTGAATTTACCGCCGCATTCAGGTGATCAGCTTGAACTTCTGCCAAATAACAGAGCAGATAAAGAAGCTCAATGTTTTTGATTCAAGTAAAATAAAAATAAAAAATGCTGGCAAATTTCAGCACACAGAAGCTGGGACATTTGCTTTCTTGATATATCTTAGTGGAAACAATAACGTGGTCTGCTTGTGTTAATCTAGGCTTCCTGTTTGCATTTCTGTTTCCTTCTAACATATTTTCTGAGATTGGCACGTAGCACTCCCCCTGTCCTTATGCCACAGTGGCAGGAGCCCAAACGGCTCATTCCACACTTCCCTATCTTCAGCCAAGTCCTGTAACTCTTCCCGGGGGATCCTGAGAAGTTCCCAAGACAGCTGGGAAATATAATCCCTCCAGTTGGATGTGCCTGGACGACCTCCCTAGGGAGAGGACCATCCTCACCAGACACCCAACCCACCTCGGCTGGCTCTTTTCAATGTGACGAAGCAGTGGCTCTACTCTGAATCCCTCCCGGATAGTCAAGCTTCGCACCCTGTCCAGGACTGTAAACCCAGATACCTGACAGAGCAATCTTATTTTCGCCGCTTTTATTGGTGATCTTATTTTGGGTTTTTTTAGTCATTATCAAAAGTTCATGACCGTAGAAGTATAAATCGACTTGTAAATCGAGAGCCTAATCTTCCGGCTCAGCTCTGTCACCTCGATAGTTAGGTACAGTACCCGCAAAACGTCGGGTGGCCATGTAAATCCTTAAAATGAAATCCGACACACAAGATCCCTTTTGACAAGCAGGTTGCTCAGTGGATAAGATGCTGGTCTTCCAATATGTAGACCTGGGTTCAAACTATGCTCAAGTTACCTGCCTATATTCTTGAATAAGAAACTTAGTCTACATTGGCTCAGTTAACCCACCTGTAAGAATAGGTACCAGCCATGACTGAGGAAGTGAATGTTTGGGCATCATCAAGAGCTTTGAGCTTCTGCTAGAAGAAAAACAATATAGAAAAACAGTCCTTCTTATTTTTCTTCAGTAGTGTGAAAGTAAAAATCAGCCACTACACAGCCCATACATTAAATACAGCCTGGTCAGGTCTATTCATGCACGGTATCTCCCAAAAGCAACCATCTATCCGTGGCAACCACGTGATAGTTTGGCATCCCTTGGTTTTGTCCAGTCAAAGAAGTAGAAAAGCAGTATATCTTTGTGGTAACCAAACAATCCAGCTGGCAAGGACTCTTTGAACAGACCTGGAGTACTAAAGCCATCCAATTGTCGTAACTCACTAATTAGCAGATCTTAAAACTACAGTAAAACCAGAAGCACCAGGCCTCCAAATAGTTCGACCTTCTTCCTTCTGCAAAGGTTCCTGCATCACTATACTCCTGTCCATGTAGGCATTACAGACAAACTCCAAACAACATAAGGCAGGAGATTGATGCGTTGCTAAGGTGTCATCCCACGGCGATGAGCAACTACAGCAACTCAAACAGATCTGACACATCACCATGAGGCTCGTCACATTTTGACAACCCTTCATAGGTCGTTTCCTGAAGCACTGTAAAGGATAAAAATCAATACAACCAGGATGACATATTGCGGACAGGTTGACGTGACACATACTGCGCGTCCTCTGTGTGTTTTCAGCGGATGTCCACCTGATCGCCTCGCCGAGGACAGATAGAAAGATGCCAGAAGAGCACGAGGAAGTGATGTAAAACTGCTGTGACACACACACACACGATGAATGATTGAAAACTGGGGCTTAACGGACAAAGGTGGAAAAGAGTTGAAGGAAATCCAAAGAAGACAGGAAGGGTTGGATTGAAGAGCAAGATGGCAAACCACAGATACAGATGTTGACTTTGTGTTGGCATCAGAGCGAAATATGAACTCGATCGACCCTCAATCCAGCAGCACAGTGCCGCTGTAAACCCCCAAAAATGGACGGCGCATCTTGCGCATTCATACTGGCGTGCCGTCATTTTGGTTCAGCTTGGCGTTACACGTGCGCGCACACTGAAAACAGCACCCTCACCTCCTCCTCCCTTTGTTTTTGGTAGCTGGTAAGTGATTCCACAGGCTGTTGGCGGAACTCCAACTGAGCTCGGAGGAGGAAAGAGAGACGCGAAGGAGGGAGAGAAGGAACAAGGAAGCAGAAGAAAGCGAGAGAGAGGCAACGGCTGTGTAATTAGTAGCAGCATTTTGCAGCCCTCTGCTTCTGTTTAATTAAAAACCGAAAGAGGAGAGAGGGGGAAACAAGTAGAGACAGCCTGCAAGAACGAAAGAGAGTTGTGCACTTATTCTGTTTTTGCCAGAGGCAGGTGTGAGGCTGGTGCTGGGAAAGATGCCCAATAGCTCCGGGCTGCTCCCACTAGGCTTTAGAAAGTCGGGATGAACTCCACCAGCAGTGTGATTCATTTGGAAAGTGAATTAAAAGCAAATATTTTTGGCTTTTTCTCTCTGTGACAGTGCGTAACGGTAGAGGTAGCTTATTTTATCCGTGGCGGTGATGGCGCTGTGAATACGGTAAGTGGTAATGAAGGTGGCGATGAAGACACTGTGTGTTTTTTTAAAATCCTGCAGCTGTGTCTTACAGCAATGATGACTCAGCGATATTGGCAGCAGTCTAGGTGCTGATGAGGAGTCTTCACTAACCCAGGGGCGATGGATCCATATTGCTGAGCACGCTGTTTGTCTTTCACTGCAAACTCCTTTCTTTTGTCTCTTTTTTCCACCTTATTCTTATCGCCCGCTTCACTTCTGTCATTTATGTCGACTAATGGGGGTTGTGTCCTTGGGCCACTATTTTTTCTTAATAAGATTCTGCTCTCTGGATTTAGTCACTGTTGCATCATTGTCACCTTAAGGACATGTAAGTGTCCTGTTCAGACATGCTGGCTAGCTAGCATACCTTTAAAATAAACTGCCTTTGTTAGCATACATCTTCAATATGGTTTTGTCTAAATCAAAGGTGTAAATGTATGAAACCCTCCATGAGGTCACATGTAGGTTTTCTGAAGAGCAGCTTCAAAGTTCAAATGTTCCTAACGTATCCTGTTGCAAGATTAGCATGATGAGTTAAGCCTTTTTTCACCATTTTGGACTTACTAAACAAGCTCAGATAAGGCTAACAGGCTCATTTTGTTTGGATATTTGATTAATGCTTTTCTTTTGAAAAGGTGACGCACCACATTTTCGTGACATAGTCAAGTTTCAGTCACTATTTTTTAACCCTAACCAAAACCATAACAGCCCCCCCCGTGTTACCCCAAATTTTGTGATACCATCATAAAAATGTAACACATGTTGTGACGGTATCATGAGCTACTAGACTGAATCATTTTTCATGATACCATCGTGAACTTGCCATGAAATTGGGTTGGGTTTTCCTAAAGGGTCGCTTGGGTGCAGGTATTAACAACTCTGACCAGCATAGTTCCACAGTAACTGTAACACCATCAGTGGCGCTAACATCACCAAACTATATTTGCTAAATAGTGCTAACAGTGCTAAAATACAAATTAAATAATACTATAATTTAACTCAACAGAAGTACTGAAGCACAAGCGTCTTTGATGGACTGTTAGTACAATAATAAGCTGGCCAGCAAAACACCTTATCTCAGATATTTGTAATAAAATGCTCAGAAAGTACAAAAACAGCTAGCGGTCACTGCTAGTGGGGTCCTAGAGCTAAGACACTTGCTATCACTCAAAGCAACCATGCCCCTAATAATTTGTAATTTTATGGATTAAAATCATTTAAACTAGTGAGTTATAGACAAATTCACCCCCTCCCCCAGTCTGGTTAAGTTGTCATGAATAAAGAGCACAAAACTGTTTGTTTTTTCAGCCCAGTTTCACACTTTTTTTCGTGCCCCTGTTACAAAAAGCACCCCATTTTTATGACACCTTTATTTAAAATTTTGCTGTTTAGAATTATCCCCCTAGTCCTTACGCTAATCATAACGTAACTGTCTCCCCTCCCCTAACCCTAACCATAACCCCCAGACCCCATCCCCCCACATTTTGTGCCCCTGTTTCAAAAAGCACCCCATTTTTGTGACACATTTTTTTTAAATTTTGCTGTTTATAATTATCCCCCTAGTCCTAACGCTAATCATAACGTAACTGTCTGCCATAACCATAACCCCCCAAGACCCCCATCACTCTGCATTTTGTGCCCCTGCCACAAAATGAATTTGTGCCTCCGTCACGAAAAGTGCCCGATTTTTGTGCACCCGTCACAACCCATAGATTATTGTACTTTTTATAATGCCATCACGAACTTCCGTGAGACTGGGTTGTTTTTTTGTACTAGGCTGTAAACATGTTTATTTCAGCTCTAACATTGGACAGTTTAACATGGGTGTCCATGGAGAGAGACTCTTGAAGCCAGCCTCAAGTGGCCTTTCAAGGAACTGCAAGAGTTCATTGTTCAGCACCAGAGTTTTCCCCGTTTGGTTTAAATATAATGAAGTGGAAATTTGAAGAAAACCCAGATTTCATTCAAGCAGATAGTTATTCACTGCAAAGCGCTTGATGTAAATCAGACCCAAGGACTTTTGATCCCGTTTGAAGTAATGAAGGGTGATTGAACTGTCAAGCCCAAAGTGATTTGATACTGAGAAAACTGAAAGTCCAGGTCACAGACTAAGGTCAAAAATTTGGCCCAATGTTCATGCAAAGGGGGATGTTTATGTAGAATGGTTTCTTTTAGGAATTATCATAGTCATATATCGCCTATGTATTGGAAATATGACATTTGACCTTGGATTAATTTGAAAGGTTAAACTGAGCTGTTTATCTCAAACAGTTTGGAACCAATAAGGATTAAACATGGTGGAAGGACTGTGTGTTAGCCAAGGGTAAAATGTTTCTGTTTTGGACAGACTGATCAAATGTCAAGACCACAGAGAACCATGCATCACTGAGTCCTATCCAGGCCCTGAGGCCCACTGATGCCAGTAGTCATCACCGGCTATGCCATGTCATGATTGTGATCTATCTGTACATTTTCTGATTCCTTGTGAAACATGAGCTTGGTCGACATGATATGAAGAGTCCCATAACAACTGAACTGAAATTCTGTATATCATGTAGAAAAGACAAGCATTCCACTGACACCCAACAATGCATTCCTGACCAGATGTTCTGTTGGATCAGTTTCAATTTTGCGCCGGATCATTCCGATTTTCCTCAGAGTCATCGATCTACTTGTATTCTGACAAAATGTTTGACCAACAGTACATCATACTGTAATTTGAACAATGTCATTTGTCTCCCTATTCCTCCCAGGTCTTGTGTCTGATTTCCACCAAACTTGGTATGTGAATGAAGGTCAATGCCCAAGTTAAATAAATGGTAAATGGACTGCATTTATATAGCGTTTTTCCATCTGCATCAGACGCTCAAAGCACTTTACAATAATGCCTCACATTCACCTCGATGTGAGGATGCTGCCATACAAGGTACTCACCACACAACAGGAGCAACTAGGTGGTTAAGGACCTTGCCCAAGGGCTTTTAGTAATTTTCTGGTCAGGCTGGGATTTGAACCGAAGATCCTCTGGTCTCAAGCCAACGCTTAACCATTATAGGGTCTGTTTCGGTAAAGGTTAATGTCATTGGGTACAAAAGGCCAGAAGTCTGATTTTCACTCAAATTTACCTCCAAACTTAACACACGTGATGGGTCCCATAATTTGAAAAAGGTCAGTCTTTGGGGTTAAGGTCAAGATCATGTCTGTCTGTCTGTTGGTCTACTCTACTCCTCCCAAGTTCAAAGTCATTGGGGTTAAAAGGGTTAGATTTCCATTAGGCAATGGACTGTGTTGTTTACCTGGAAATTCTATGCTAAACAAGATGTCCATGTACTTATGATGCTATGCCTACCCTACCTAACGGCCTTTGCGACTCCATGCATGTGGGTACTATTACCCAGTTTCTGAAAATAGGTGTACTGCTGGCTTCACCAACTGATGTAGCAACCAAAGATACCTTACTCCAACTTAACAAAACCACCTTTTTTCCTCATTACAGATGACAAATAATCATGCCAATTTAAATTGGAAGGTTGCTTCATGCAGAGAAATGTTGGATGGGAGATTGATATTCTGAGCACTGCACAGTACGACTAATCTTCAAGTGCTGTCCGCAGCTCGTATAGTACAGACGAAACAGACAAGTAACTGCAGGTATATGAGCTCCGCCGTTCATTTGCTTTCCCGCTTTCCATCTATTTTCTCCTCCTGGTCCTCTTTACGTATTCAACTCTTCACCAACACAATATACGGCAGACTGACAAAAGTGTCTCGGGTAACAATAACAATATGGCAATGCATCATCGGAGAGATTTCTTAACTTATATATGTCAAACTGAAAAGTGACTATTACAAGGATAAATCATGTATATCAGCAGGCAGAAAAGATCGTGTTGCAAGTTTTGCGCAGGATCGAAAAACGCCTTTTCAGATCTTCACGTGGTGTGACCCTTTATTGTTTTTTCTTTCCATTTCTTTGAGAAGTAAAGGAGAGATGAACCGACATTCAGTGAGGTATAAAAATAAAGGCAGGAAGGAAACGAGTGGAGCTAGGGAGTGAGGAGCAGCTGCCAAAGCCAGTCAGCTGGAGGAGAGGAGTAGGGAGATAAGGAGGCAGCCGGAGAGCGGGAGCTAGCAGGCACCCAAAAGAAAGACACTGATACCCCCCCCCCCCCCCCCCCTCTTTCTCACTACCTCCCCTCTTCCCTTCCTCCTTGTACTCCCGGCTTCCTCTACTCCTTTGTGCTGTGTCTCTACGGAGCTGCGTTTGAGTGGCAGCCCGTCACAGATCAGCTAGCAGCTAAAGCAAAGGGCTGTGTGTATGTGTGCGCGTGCACGGGTATGTGTGTGTCAGACAAGGCAGGGGGCTGCCAGCCCAGAGCGAACAGATCAGGCAAGAGTCTAAGTGGGTTTATCAGTGCGCCAAGAGCCAACACAAAGATGAACCCGCGAATGTCACATGCAAACTGGGAGTAAAGAAACAAAAAAGTGGGGCAATCGTCGACATATACAAGCACATTTCTCTATAAGAATATATGCATATATATGTACACACACATATATATCCAGAGAAAAGGCATATTAGACTCAACCAAAGCAACCTGTGAGCGTGAAAGCGCCTTACTGCCTGCCTGCTAGCAAGAGATGTGACTGGATTCTTAAGCAGCCAGCTCGAGAGTGAGCGCTGCTAAATACACAGACACATACACATACGGCTCGTATCTCAAGGTTCAGGCAAAGGCTTGTGGTTCTTTCCTCTTGTAGCTCAGTGCCTCTGAGCCCCTGCAAGCTTGTTGAGGTACTGAATATCGCAATGTGTGTTTGCGTCTCTGATTTCCCAGGATGTTCAGTCCTTTGGTTCACAGTCACTGACGTTTTAGGTTGTTTTTGGACGCAGTGAGGTTTATATTGTAGACCACAGCAAGGATGCTAAAGGCATCAATATACTGTTTGGATGATCAAAAACAGGCAAGTTGTAAGCACATGACAACATTTGAAACTTTCTGACTGCAAGACTTCAACACGTTGTCTGTTGTGATTAGCCAGATGTCCAGCGACACCAATCAGCTGTGCTGCATATGTATTTTGTCTGTTCATTATGTCTGGGAGTATGGCATTGGATCACCAGATCTGCCATACTACAGAACCGCCCTGGCAATAGCCAATCCATTCCCACCTCTTGAAAGTATCTGCTCCAGCCAGGTGACACATGGACATCCCTTTGATCCTCTCCAGCAAAACTGAGGCACCTACATGCTAGATCATGCACAGAGAAATGTAGCGCACTACCTAATGTCACAGGTGATGCTTGCTCACAATGCAAGTGACACAGTACTTCTCAATATGAGTCTCCATCCAAGTAACAATTCGTCTGACACAAGGTCATCCAGAAGTACCCAAGAATATTCCAAAAGACTTGGTACCAAAAAACTCGTTGTCGCCTAACTCATGGTTACCGTCTGACTCTTGCACTATGTAGTAAGACAGGAAGCGCCAGGACCGAAAAGCTTGGACCTTTGTGCTCCGGCAAAGACATCAGCAGTCGCCAAACACCTCATGACTCCATAGGTTTTTTCCCAGTGTCTTTCAATCTCAAAAGCCCAGAGACATGAATGTCACTGCCAAAAATAATTTAATGCTCCTACAAGGTCAACACTCAATCGCATACACATCCACTTCTAGTCTGAATCTTAGTTTTGATCCAGGACAATTGCAAATCTACGTAGATGGTATGATTCCACATTCAGCTTCTCGAGTGCTACAATCAGGGTATCCATTGATGTTAAAAAAATCACAGCATCATCCATAATGTCAAGGGTTGCCAACAAAGATACCCCTGCCACTGGTTTCCTCAGCCCTGCCCAAAACCCAGTCCATGCAAGTATTGTCTAACAATGCCATTGTGAATTATGACCCATTATGTGAGTTTGTGGCAAAGCAGGGGTGGTGGCCAACTGGTTCATGCACTTGGTTTCAGTGCAGAAGGTTCCCTGTTCAACCCCACCCATGGCATTTCTCCCATGTAATGTGGAGTTATGTCCGGAAGAGCATCCGATGTAAAATGTGCCAAATCAACATGCAGGTCCATCTTGGATTTGGATCTTCCATGAACACGTAAATGGTACTTGCCTTGGCTGAGGTGTAACTTGCCATAGTCTGGAGTCCCATCCAGGGGGAGTTGTGTACTCTCATTGGTCTCCAGGTTTAAGGGGTTTCTCCAAGTACTATGTTGGACTTACTCACAACCTAAATAGCTGTGGGGAGATATCACACATAAAATGTTGTATTTTATGGAAGGTTTGTTTTCCCTATATCACAATCAGGGCAAATGGCTCATTGTGGAACCATTTCGCCCTGCAGTCTCACAGGCTACCTGACATAACATCCACCCAGAAGTACAGCATAAACTCTCAAAAAAGAAATATACAATATATTCTAATATCAAAGCCTAAACTGGAACAGAGTTTTAGTTTTACCAGAAACTTGTCTCTGTGTTAGGTCGTGACTGCAAGACTGCAGTTAGATCAAATTCAATTCTTTGACTTCATGAAAGCATGACAAATTTCCATGAACACATATGAATAACACATAAACAAATCAAATTTGCTTTCTGTATTGATCTCGTACCTCTAGTTAACTGGAGTTTGTCCCCATTGTGTGCCTTTTCAATATGGTGAGTTACAAGATGACAGCATTTATTGTTTTTGAGATATCTTGTTAACAACCCAGAGGGGATAGACTCATCTATCAATCCACTCACTGCATTTTACAGGTTTTTCCCAGGCATAGGTACATGCAGCTTAAAAAGCAAACCTACGCTTCACTGCAGTTGATCAAAAATCAAGCCACAAGGACACAAGTTGATAACAACCCATTATATTTGTTTCCAAGTTGTTTTCATATGCACTAAGTGTGCATAATTAATATGTTATAGTTAATTGCAAAGAATGTGCATGTTGCTCGTTTGTGTGAGAAGCGTTTTCCACGCTGAGGTACTGTGGGGGATATCTGTTTGTGTAGCAGTGAAACAAGGTCTAATTATGTCTTTAAGTGTGTAATTAGGAACAAGTGTAATTGGTGCTTTGCATACATGAAAAACATAGGGCCTGAATGGAACATATCAATCGGGACACGAGACATTACACCGCTACTTACTGCAGCAGCGACGCATGTTTTAGGCATGCAAAGCAAATCTGGATTCAAGAGCAAACACAATACCCTGTTGGACTGCGGATAAAAAAAAAGAGTTGCAAAGAGGGTTTGGAACTATTTCAGCAGCAGGAAACACCAGTGCACACGGGTTGGAATTGTGTTTATTAGCATGGGTGTGTTGGAGGTCCTTCCCGTTAAAACACAGTGTGCTTGCATGCAGCCCTGCGGTATTGTCCAAGTGGATGCAAATAAAAGCTGTCAGAGTGCCGCCAAGTCACCCTGAAGTGAAGCAAATTACAGGGTGAGATTTTTTTTAAGTTTTCCATTATTATTTACTGTTACTTTGTTTGCTGCTTGTTTTGAAGTCACGTTTGTGTATTTTATGCATATAATGTTGCTTGTCTCAGAGAGACGGGGTGTGTGAGAGACAGAGCAAAGTATGAGTTTTTTCCTTCCCCTGCTCCTTTTTGTTTTCTTACCAACAGTGGCCAAAATACGACATCATACAAATACTACCATATTGGAGGAGACTAGCAATGATACAGTGGGTTGCAAAAGTATTCAGCCCCTTGGTATTTCACGCATTTTTAATTTGTTATGGCATTTCAAATACAAAAAGTAAATCAGGCTTCTCAGTATAAAATTTTTTAAATTATCTTCTTTAGACTCAAACTGAAAGTAAATCTCTACAACTTGATAGAAATTAATTAAAAATATAAAAGCCAAGATGATGGGTTGCATAAGTAATCAGCCCTTTTGGTATAATACCTGTAAATAATCAGTTTAATTGCCAGTTTTCTTCAGACAAGTCAGGGGATGGATACATGTACATTTCCAAGTCATAGCTAGATGAGCTGTAATTTTGCAACATATTTCAAAAATAGACATTATAATGCTTGGATTTCAGTAGAAACTAAATTTTGTCCGTTTGTGAAATTTGAAAAGGTCGTACAGCTTTAATCGTTTCTCACTTCCATCCAGCATCAACCTGTAGGGGTAGGCAGGTGTCGTCGCTCCCCGAACTCCTCATGGAAAACAAGGAGCGACAAGCCCAGAGATTTGAGGCCAAACACCCCGACAAGCTGGACGTCCAGCTGACAGGTCGGTTGGTTTGGTTAAGGGAATGATACGTGCACACGGAAGAGGAAATGATCTGTTTGACTCTGTAAGATGCGTCCTGGCACCAAAACACACTGCGCTCAGCTCTTTTCTTGGCGCCAACACTTTCACACACACACACACACAAAACCTCTCACTCCTTTCCTCACTTCATCTTCTCAACTCCTCATCCATCGCTCGTACTGTCACAGCAGGAGTGCAGCCAATCCATCACGGTCGGAGCTCGGCGAGCCGTTAGTGTAGATGTGTGAATGCCTGAGTGTGTGAGGTCTGAGTTGTGTATCAAATGTAGCACTGTAAAGCACAGTGAATATTCAATATCATTTCTGTTCAAGAACAACACCATCATTTTTCCACTCCTTCACCTCCAGGAAAAAGAACGGCTGACGCTCAAACAAGTGGCGGAGCCCATCAACCAAGTGTCCAAGAATTCACAATTTCATAATGTTATATTGTAAGTGATTTGAAACAATGAATGGTATATGAAGCAGTGTTTCATTGATTTTGCTTCAAGCATTTTGAAACTGTAGGGGATTTTCTTGCCTTCAGATCCCGTCCCGGTAATTTAATGTGGTGAGCGAAATTGAAGACTCAAAGACTGACAGAAAACGGACCTCAGAATCAGATGTTGTATTAAAAAGATACCTTCACGGAATGAACAGAGAGTTGCATACGAGAGTCCTGAAATAGCGCCCCACCTACGTTTTTAAGCCTGCTCTCAGCCCACACCCGGGTGGGCGGTCCTTGCACTGTGCGTGGATCAGTAGAGCTATGTGATTGTTTGGAAATGTTCTGTTTGACGTTTGTATGTGGGTGTCATGCTCGCGTTGTTTATCTGAACAGTTTGTGTCATATCAAAACTGTGTTCTGTCTGTGTCTTCTGTGGTGTGATAAGCAAAGAACAGTATGTATCATGACGCCTGTTGCCCCAGATGGAGATATGAAGTTATCAGTGGGTCTGAGGACAAGGTCATGGGACATACTGGTCCAACAAAACAGTGAATCATTTTCTGAAAGCAAGAGTTGAATTCCTTGTGACCATAGGATGCTTGGTTCAATTCCCATCAGATAGGAATTCCCTAATGTGCCTTTGGGCAAGATTCTTCTTCTGTCTGCCACGCCCACCTGTCACTCTACTCTTGTCTCCTGTCTCACCTGGTCTCATCCGACCACGCCTCTTCCTGATCTTTCTCAGCACCTGGTTCACATCACACCTTGATCCACCCTGCTTGTATTTAAGCCTTGTGTGTGATGTTTCCCTACTGGTTTGTTGAGCTCCCCTGCCTTGTGCATTTTCTCTCGTTCCAGCCAGGTCCCTTTTTACCATAGCTCTGTAGTCTTTCTGTGTATGAACCTCGCTTGTTTCTTCGTTTTTTGTTACCTTGCCACCACCTGTGAGCCTGCCAGGTAGAACTCTGTTTGCTTTTGGACCACACCTCTGCCTTGCGGCTGTCCTGTCCCGCCGCCAGTTTGATTGACATTCTGTGGAACGAACCTCTTGCCAGTTTTTCATAAAGCCTTTTTTTTTATTACTCCTACACTTGGGTCCATGAGTCTGTATTTGTGTTTGACTGCCTTCTAACCATCCCTCCTCAGATCATAACACAGTCCATTACCATTTCAAGCATTTTTGAAACAGTGAATCATTTTCCATAGCAAGTGTTTCATTTTGCATTTTAATACATTCATTTCATTTTTTTAAAGAAGTTGTGTTCATGCTTTATCTAACTGAGAATTTCCTGTGAAGCAATTGTGTCATTTATAGGAACAAATGTTTCAAAAAAATTAAATCCTTTTGTGAAACAATTCTTTGTTTTGTGTTTTACACAGCGAGTCACCTGTCTGAAACCATTTACTATTTTTAATACATTTTTAGTGAATCCCTTCATGAATCATGATTTCATTGTTTTGGAAACAGTGAAATACTGTTAAAGTACACTGAATTTAAAACAAAAAAAAGCATTGCAATTGGTAAAACCTGATGAATTAAGTTCATACAACTTAATTCATTCAAGGTTTACAGTTTTCACTCCCACACCCTGGAGCTTTCCCTCACACCTGTTCCTTATTGTCTGCTCATCACCTTCCTGTATTAAACTTCACCTGTTCCCGGTCAGATTGTTGTGCTTCACGCCTTCGCCTCCCAGCCTTCCGTTGTTTGTGTTACAAAGCCTGATAACGAGTGATTTAGTGGTTCAAGCATTCCAAAACAAACTTTAAAAAAAATTGAAGCAGTATTTTAGGTCTGTGCATTTCAACCATTTTGAAACAATGAATCTTTTTCATGTTTCATGTAACTGAATCATTGGTAATGATATATACTTTCCCGTATTTTTTTTTAAGGGAATTTGAAATGCTTTGTTTACTCTTGTGTTTCAAAACACCTGAATCATTGTCTAAACAAATTTTATTAGTGTTGCAATAATTTTGAAATGTAATAATCTGCATTTGCAAGTGATTTAGTGTTTCAAGCATTTCGAAACAAACTTTAAAAACTTTTGAAGCAGTAATTTTAGGTTTGAGCATTTCAGCATTTTGAAACAATGAATCTTTTTCATATCTTATGTAACTGAATCATTGGTAATGATTTACACTTTCCAGTATTCCTTTTTTTTTAAAGGGAATTGTAAAATGTTTTGTTTTACTCTTGTGCTTCAAAACATTGAATCGTTGTCTAAACAAATTTATAAGTATTGCAATAATTTTGAAATATTTAATTTGTATTTGTAAGTGATTTAGTGTTTCATGCATTCTGAAATCAAACCATGATGTGAAGCAGTTAATTTGCCATTTTTGCCTGAGGCCAAAATAGCCACTGGGTATTCCGAAGACTTTTGCGACCGTCCATCTGTGCTCAGCATAACTCCAGTCCTATAACTGCCAGGGTCTTCAAATTCACAGAGAACATTCTTGGGAGACAGACCTTGGACAAGTTCAAGATGGCAAACATTGACCTATTCTAAGGGGTCAAAAGGTCACATTATTTCTACACACTTTTGCTGATTGCATTGCCTTTGTATATTTTACACATTTCAAAACACTGAATCATTGTCCAAAGATTGTGTGTGGTGTTGTTGTTTTTGTTTTGTTGTTTTTTTGTTTTTTTTTTGTCCCAGGTGTGTTTGAATCAGTTAGACACAATGAATCAATATCATGAACAAAATCTTTAAATTTACCATTCTGACAATTTCGAAATCCTTTGCTTGTGCTGTCGCTGCTGATGAACTTTAAGTCTGGGGTTTGTGTTGTTAAAGAGCTGCACCATGCCGCGATAAAGAACTTATGATGAAATATCAAATTAAAGCAGTGCTGTGGCTTGTGTGTGGGGGTTTGTGTGTTCGTTTTATGTCCAACAACGCCTCATCCAACTGTTGCCATATTTCATTGAAAGTCTCCCACTGAGCCATTACGATGTGGTGGTTGCAGTCAAGCAGTATTACTGATAGTGTGTTGTTTTATTTACATAATACGTCTCCTTTAGGCCGTTAATGTGGTCTGTGTAAAACCACTTTGGATTTATGAGGCCATTTTCACGCTTGTTACCACAGGAAATATGAGTGTCTATCAGCATGTGTTAGAGAAGGAGAGAAATAGTTCACTCCACTGACAGCTTCACTCGCTCTCACACACACACACAGACACACATGCTGTGCTTTGTTTTCTGGTGACAGTGAGCGGTGGCCGTGTGCCGAAAGCAAAACTCAGACTCATAAAACACGCCGGAGCTGAAGCTGCACCGAGCTCTGTGGGAAGTTTGTCTGTGTACGTGAGCGTACACAGCGAGTGGCACAACCGCCGAGCGGCTCTCCAGACTTTCAAAGTCATTCAGGGGTGCAGCAGGATCAAGATAAGCCCAGCAAGGAGTACTTGGACGGGCACCAGCGTGCACCAACACAGCATCTCTGCAGTGGATTTCATCAGTCCCCAGTGTTTGCACGGTTGCACGCACAAATATATAAGATAATTCCTTAGTGAAGGAAACCCAGAATTTGACCCCTCTACACCACGGTAACATTTACAGGCCTTTGTGTTCATCCAGAGTATTAACAAAAAGAAATCTGATCTGATTTGGAACAAATTTGGTGCAATTATTGAGGGTTAGCCAAGGTCAGAATTTGTTGTTGTTTTAAAGAAAAAAAAATCACTTAAAGTCAAGTTCATAGGCCAAGGACAAATATTGACGTCATGCTACCCATTTAGTAGGGTTGAGAAACTAATGAAAATAGTGACTACTTGGGGTCCCGTTCCTATAGACTATCCATCCATAAGGTGATGGATCTTGTCTTGTCCCATATCTCCCGCCTTGGTTTTGCAACTGCAGTCTCACTTCTTTCCCCCCCCCATATAGCTTGATCTGTTGAAGGTCTCGGCCCTTGGGTCATATTGGTGTTGCTGGGGTGCTCATGAAGTAGAATTGTACTGTAGCCAGGCTGACAAAGAGTCAGAGCTCTATTGAGCTGAGTATTCCATTAACTTTAACTAGTAATGACTTCATGACTTTCTTTGCTAACAAAATTTTGACTATTAGAGAAAAAATTACTCATAACCATCCCAAAGATGTATCGTTATCTTTGGCTGCTTTCAGTGACGCCGGTATTTGGTTAGACTCTTTCTCTCCGATTGTTCTGTCTGAGTTATTTTCATTAGTTACTTCATCCAAACCATCAACATGTTTATTAGACCCCATTCCTGCCAGGCTGCTCAAGGAAGTCCTACCATTATTTAATGCTTCAATCTTAAATATGATTAATCTATCTTTGTTAGTTGGTTATGTACCACAGGCCTTTAAGGTGGCAGTAATTAAACCATTACTTAAAAAGCATCACTGACCAGCTATCTTAGCTAATTATAGGCCAATCTCCAACCTTCCTTTTCTCTCAAAGATTCTTGAGAGGGTAGGTTGTAAACAGCTAACTGATCACCTGCAGAGGAATGGTCTATTTGAAGAGTTTCAGTCAGGTTTTAGAATTCATCATAGTACAGAAACAGTATTAGTGAAGGTTACAAATGATCTTCTTATGGCTTCGGACAGTGGACTTATCTCTGTGCTTGTTCTGTTGGACCTCAGTGCTGCTTTTGATACTGTTGACCATAAAATTTTATTACAGAGATTAGAGCATGTCATAGGTATTAAAGGCACTGCGCTGCGGTGGTTTGAATCATATTTGTCTAATAGATTACAGTTTGTTCATGTAAATGGGGAATCTTCTTCACAGACTAAAGTTAATTATGGAGTTCCACAAGGTTCTGTGCTAGGACCAATTTTATTCACTTTATACATGCTTCCCTTAGGCAGTATTATTAGACGGTATTGCTTAAATTTTCATTGTTACGCAGATGATACCCAGCTTTATCTATCCATGAAGCCAGAGGATACACACCAATTAGCTAAACTGCAGGATTGTCTACAGACATAAAGACATGGATGACCTCTAATTTCCTGCTTTTAAACTCAGATAAAACTGAAGTTATTGTACTTGGCCCCACAAATCTTAGAAGCATGGTGGTCTAACCAGATCGTTACTCTGGATGGCATTTCCCTGATCTCTAGTAATACTGTGAGAAATCTGGAGTCATTTTTGATCAGGATATGTCATTCAAAGCGCATATTAAACAAATATGGAGGACTGCCTTTTTGCATTTACGCAATATCTCTAAAATCAGAAAGGTCTTGTCTCAGAGTGATGCTGAAAAACTAATTCATGCATTTATTTCCTCTAGGCTGGACTATTGTAATTCATTGTTATCAGGTTGTCCTAAAGTTCCCTAAAAAGCCTTCAGTTGGTTCAGAATGCTGCAGCTAGAGTACTGACGGGGACTAGCAGGAGAGAGCATATCTCACCCGTGTTGGCCTCTCTTCATTGGCTTCCTGTTAATTCTAGAATAGAATTTAAAATTCTTCTTCTTACTTATAAGGTTTTGAATATCAGGTCCCATCTTATCTTAGGGACCTCGTAGTACCATATTACCCCATTAGAGGGCTTCGCTCTCAGACTGCGGGCTTACTTGTAGTTCCTAGGGTTTGTAAGAGTAGAATGGGAGGCAGAGCCTTCAGCTTTCAGGCTCCTCTCCTGTGGAACCAGCTCCCAATTCAGATCAGGGAGACAGATACCCTCTCTACTTTTAAGATTAGCTTAAAACTTTCCTTTTCGCTAAGGCTTATAGTTAGGGCTGGATCAGGTGACCCTGGACCATCCCTTGGTTATGTTGCTTTAGACGTAGACTGTGGGGGGGTTCCCATGATGCACTGTTTCTTTCTCTTTTTGCTCCGTATGCATCACTCTGCATTTAATCATTAGTGATCGATCTCTGCCGCCCTTCTCGGCATGTCTTTTTCCTGGTTCTTTCCCTCAGCCCCAACCAGTCTCAGCAGAAGACTGCCCCTCCCTGAGCCTGGTTCTGCTGGAGGTTTCTTCCTGTTAAAAGGGAGTTTTTCCTTCCCACTGTGGCCAAGTGCTTGCTCATAGGGGGTCGTTTTGACCGTTGGGGTTTTTCATAATTATTGTATGGCCTTGCCTTACAATATGGAGCGCCTTGGGGCAACTGTTTGTTGTGATTTGGCGCTATATAAGAAAAAAGTTGATTGATTGATTGAATTGCAATTTATCCAGAAAGTATTCACACCGCTTCACTTTTTCCACATTTTGTTATGTTACAGCCTTGTTCCAAAATGGATGAAATTCATTTTTTGCCTCAAAATTCTACACACAGTACCCGTAATGACTATGTGAAATTTTTTTTTTTAGATTTTTGTAAATTTATTTAAAAAAAAAACTAAGAAATCACATGTACATAAGTATTTGCAGCCTTTGCCATGAAGCTCAAAATTGAGCTCAGCTGCATCCTGTTTCCACTGATCATCCTTGATGTTTCTACAGCTTAACTGGAGTCCACCTGGGGTAAATTCATTTGAATGGACATGATTTGGAAAGGTGCACACATCTGTCTACATACAAGGTTCCACAGTTGACAGTGCATGTCAGATCACAAACCAAGCATGAAGTCAAAGGAATTGTCTGTCGATCTCTGAGACAGGATTGTCTCGGGGCACAAATCTGGGGAAGGGTACAGAAACATTTCTGCTGATATATATCAGAAATACATACATATAATATATATCACCAGGGGAGGCGATGGTCTAGTGGTTAAGCGTTGGGCTTGAGACCAGAGGATTCTCAGTTCAAATCCCAGCCTGACTGGAAAATCACTAAGGGCCCTTGGGCAAGGTCTTAATCCCCTAGTTGCTCCCAGTGTGTAGTGAGTGACTTGCATAGAAGCAACCTGACATTGGTGTGTTTTGTGTGAATGGGTGAATCTGATTGAACATCTCTGGAGAGATCTGAAAATGGCTGTGCACCGACGCTCCCCATTCAACCTGATGGAGCTTGAGAGTAAGTTTGAGTAAGTAAGAATAGACAAAACTGCCCAAAGATAGGTGCATCAAGCTTGTGGCATCATGTTCAAGATTTGAGGCTGTAATTGCTGCCAAAGGTGCATCAACAAAGTATTGCGCAAAGGGTGTGAATTACTTATGATTTTATTTACTTTTTTATAAATTTGCAAAAATTTCTAACATTTTTTTTCATGTTGTCGTTATGGGGTGTTGTGGGTAGAATTTTGAGGTGGGAAATAAATTGACTCCATTTTGGTATAAGGCTGTAACATAAAATATGGAAAGAGTGAAGTGCTGTGAATATTTTCCAGATACACTGTATAATGTACATACAAGTAATACAGTGCTGAGGTGAGCTCCCTTGTAGTGGCATAGCTGAGATACAACCACCGTAACCTGGTATAGGAAGGTTTATGCATAGTCTGGTGTCTACTAGCAGTCTGGGTGCAAATTGCTGTGAAATTCTATCACTTAGCTGATGATTATTGTATTAAATGCATATGAATATCTCACCTTATTTGTTCGATTCCTCACCACTGTATACAAGGATGAAAAAAGTCTGCCCGTTGCACTCAGATTGATCTTCAAAGCACAAAAGGGTTAGGGTTAGTAGAAAAGAGAGGAGAATGAGCTTGAGCATTGTCATGGATATGTGATGTCACCCTGTGGAGCTCTGGACTTGAAACACCTGGGAGGCTGTTTGTGGTACTGCAAGATGCATGTTTTTTTTTATCCAAAGTCCTTAAGTGAAGGTAGCAGACCAGTTTACTGTTTTGGTTCCTCCTTGATTTCTATCCTCAGTGAAACAATCTCTAGAAGGGTACTTATATTTTTGAAAAGTGGTGCAGGAAAACTCTGGATTGCCCAATAGTAGAAATTCATTCACCTAGTCTGGTACTAGTTAGTAGTCGACTGAAGAAACTGAGTAATGATACACTTATGTTTACTATTAATCAATAAAACAAAGTCATACATTGGCTTTATTTTAGTCACATGACCTTTGACGTTCACTGACTTTGAATGATCACTCACAGCATTGTTATTGCACAGGGGTACCTTGGACTGGCCACAACAAAAGCCTACTCAAAATCTGTAGTTTTTCAAACAACACAATGCCAAAGCTTTGAGCTACCAGATTCTTAAAAAAAATCTCAAAATATTACATTTGAAATTGTGAACCCACATTGAGGGAAACACAAACCGGAACTCTTCTAATGATTGTATGCTCCATAGTGCTCCACCACATTGCATTATGGGTAATTGCCAAGCATGGACTTGCGATTTGAAAAGACAAGACATTTAAATAATGTGAAGAAAAGTAACCAATATTTTGACCTCTTCTGGGTGATCCATATCATAATGGTGGGGGAGGGGGGTAAACCCCCCAGTAGCCCCTTGGATTCGAACCATGAACTCTTTAAATAAATGCAGCTGTTGGCCTTGAGGTTGAAGCAATTTTATCTCTATAACAGTTCAAAAGAAAAATGACCCCCAAACGCCCCATTCCATTCAGACCATGTTGCCATTTTTTCTCGACTGATCTGTGCCATCTGGCTGGGGGATCTAAATTTTGGCGGCTCTGTTCATGTGGAATGCTCCGGCAACGGCTCGCAATAAAATGACAGGGAGATGAAAATGAAATGAGCCGAGCTTCTCTCCCGATCCCGGTCTCGGCTCAATCCCATCACACACACACACACACACACACCCCCACTCCCCCTCCTCCTCCTCCTGCCATCACCCCTGGGTAATCAGTGCGTTCTCTCATTCCCTGGCACACGGAGACTCATTGATCTGGCGGCGTGCATATGCGGACGTGCCCCTACACACACACACACACACACACACATGCATTGATCTGGCCCGCAGGTCAAGTTCAATAGGAACAGCCAACCTGCCTTATATTATTTTAATACAACCAAATGCTGCAGTACTGCAAGGATCTCTGTGTGCGTCTCTCAAAAATGTATACATGTAACAACAGCTTCCAGATCCTCACCAGGAAGACTCTTGTATCTAATGTTATCATAGCTCCATTATTAATATGACACATGGTGCAACTGCAAAAACATTAAATGACACTTTATTCAGCAGGAATATTGGGGGGGGGAGGGGGGTGTTGGATGTCTCCCAACCACAGCCCAAAAAAAATTCAATTCAATTTTATTTATATAGCGCCAAATCACAACAAACAGTTGCCCCAAGGCGCCTTATATTGTAAGGCAAGGCCATACAATAATTACGGAAAAACCCCAACGGTCAAAACGACCCCCTGTGAGCAAGCACTTGGCAACAGTGGGAAGGAAAAACTCCCTTTTAACAGGAAGAAACCTCCAGCAGAACCAGGCTCAGGGAGGGGCAGTCTTCTGCTGGGACTGGTTGGGGCTGAGGGAGAGAACCAGGAAAAAGACATGCTGTGGAGGGGAGCAGAGATCAATCACTAATGATTAAATGCAGAGTGGTGCATACAGAGAAAAAAGAGAAAGAAACACTCAGTGCATCATGGGAACCCCCCAGCAGTCTAAGTCTATAGCAGCATAACTAAGGGGTGGTTCAGGGTCACCTGATCCAGCCCTAACTATAAGCTTTAGCAAAAAGGAAAGTTTTGAGCCTAATCTTAAAAGTAGAGAGGGTGTCTGTCTCCCTGATCTGAATTGGGAGCTGGTTCCACAGGAGAGGAGCCTGAAAGCTGAAGGCTCTGCCTCCCATTCTACTCTTACAAACCCTAGGAACTACAAGTAAGCCTGCAGTCTGAGAGCGAAGCGCTCTAATGGGGTGATATGGTACTATGAGGTCCCTAAGATAAGATGGGACCTGATTATTCAAAACCTTATAAGTAAGAAGAAGAATTTTAAATTCTGTTCTAGAATTAACAGGAAGCCAATGAAGAGAGGCCAATATGGGTGAGATATGCTCTCTCCTTCTAGAAAAAACAAAAATAAAAGATGAAAAAATGACATACATTACAAAGAAAAAAGAAAGAAAATAAAACAAGTGTTTTTCAGTTTAATAACCTAATATTCGCCCGTTTCTTAGTCATTATCTTCCACTGAAAAAAGCTCAACATGTTAGTCATCGCAATGGAAAGAGTTGCTTACAACAGGTATTTAAAATATCAGTCCGCTTAGTGGATTAGTTGTGATGACTCACCCCCCCCGCCTACCGACCAAATATTTCTGGATCCACCCCTGTTGTTTGGTCCCCTTTTTTTTTTTTTTTTGCCATTATAAAGCACATGGAAGGCCTCCTTAGACATTGTAAATGGTTGAAAAACGTTTGTGAATGTGATTAAAATTAATCCCAGGAATGCAGCATCACTTCAAAATGTCACAGAAAGCCCAGTGAGACATTTTATCATCAACAAAACACACAATCCTTCCACCATGTTTCATCCATATTGGCTCCAAATGGTTATGAGTTAAACAGTTATGAATTTGAGGTTGATCTTTCAAGGTCAGCCAAGGTCAAAAGTTGTGTGAGCAGTAGAAAGATGAGAATGACTTCTTGTTAGTGTTTGATGGTAACAATAGGTGGATCTTTAACATATTCCTTGAAACAGCCATTGTGAACATCCCCTATATACCAAATGGGCCAAAACTTTGACGCTTGGTTTTAACAGTGATTCCACCAACTTTGACTCAAATCTGACTTGGGGGGTGGGGACCCTCTTCCTTCATGTATTCACACACACCACAACAATGACCTTGATCTTCGACTTTATGGTTTGTGTATTTGTCCATAATAACAGGCATCAGTGCTAAAGTGACCCAACTATGTTCTGAAAATATCAAATTCAGACAGCCCGTTTTGAAGTAAATGTGCAGAAAGCGACAGATACATCTGAAAATTCCAGGCTTTGCGAGGGATAAAAGCTAGTGATGTCATAGAGTGGACAATAACATTTGTCATTTCATTTGTTCCTGTACTACTCCCACATGCTTTGGCCACTTTCCACCAACCTTGATATATGGATTCCTAGTCAGGCTAAAATTTCCGAAGGTCAATTATTAGGGCCAAGGTCATGTCTATCAGTGTGGTTGTTAATCTAGAAGAATTTGTTTTTGGCAAAGGTCAACCTGATTTGGACACACTTAGGTGTATTGCTCAAACAAGGTCAACCAGTTGTCACTTTTTTTTTTTTTGAAGGATAAGGTCACTGGGGTCAAATGTTACATTGTGGTGGCCCTTACTATCGTCATGGCCACCACGGATATTATTACCGATAATACAAGACATTTTCGCACAGTCTTATCTGCATGAAATGATCCAGATTAAAGGATTCATGTGGTTCTAGTGGACATAAAAGTACTGCATATTTGTGCAAGTTTCAAACTAGCATCACTAGCTTATGGCTCTGAATCAGCAACCCAATTTGCAAAAATGAGAGTATGTAGTTCTGGTTTTGTTTGATCCACATTGGACCAGAGTACCTCCTTTTGTGCATGTCTGTTCAAATAAATTTAATATGTGTACATGGCTCGTACATGAATGTGTACATTTGCTGCGAGATCAGGCCAACAGAAACAAACAGTAAACACACGTAGCGCACTAGTCATGCAACAGAAGGGGACATGCAGACAAACTCAAACGGCACACTGGAGGCACGTAACTCGACTTCTCTGCAAGCATGCTGGGATTGTTTCTCACTCAACAAAAATCTCTCTCTTTTTTTAACCCTTTCATGATTCTAGAGTAATTTATCCCTCAGAGAGAGGATGAGACAGACACACAGCGAGGAAAACAGCTTTCCGCATTTGGCACTACACTTTGATTTAGTGAAGCAAATCTAATTTTGTTTGCTTTATGCAAAAAAAAAAAAGCTGCGGCTCAGTCTCGGCTTGTGATGATTCCACTGGAGGCAGAAACAGCGCTAATGGGAGCTAGCTCTGAGTCGCCACCGCTAAGGGGCTACAACGCTAACCACATTAGCCTCATGCATATATTAAATATGAATACAGGCCTGCTGCACAAATTAGCCGAGCGTCATATAGCCTAGCATCTCTCCAGTGAGGCTTCGAAATCTAAGATGGGAATTAATTGGCTAGGTTGCCTCAAAGAGTAGCTGTTTCTTCATTCCCCTCCAACCTGAATTATACTTTATAAACGGATAGAAGATGTTTGATATGCATTGTGTGGAAAAAAGCGTGAAAAAAAAAATCAAAGACAAGAGGAATTTGTTTTCATGCTTTTTATATCCAACACTAGAGACAGACAACACCTGCGTTGGACATTTTATACCCTGACAAAAAGCCCAGTAGAAGTGAAGCTACATAAAAAATAAATGAATAAATTAATTAATAACTTGGGTTTCCATTTTGCAACATGGTTGGCATGACTTGCATTTTTTTTGTTTTTAAACTGTTCCTTTTATGAGGCAGAATCATGGTTGGAATTATACAAAATACCAGGGCTTCTTACCCTCCCAATTAAATACAGTAGGTTAAAAAAGTAATAATAATACAGTTTGAGAGATTTAAACATTCATATACCCTTCCCGTGTATTCACTGTGGTAAAGTTAAGCAAAACATCCACTAAAGGGCACTGTAGACTGTCTTGAAAGTTTCTGACAAACATGGCGACAGTCAAACTTGTCAGAATGTTTCAAACACAAAAGTGTTAGCAGCGGAGTAGACAGGTTATCTAGGAATATCCGGCCATTATTAACCATCATTATGTCCTTTTGCCAATGCTTGTGTCTTGCTTGGGCTACACTGCCCCCCTCCCCACAATTTCTGGTGGTATTGCCATATTTCGTACATATCCGTAAGATCTCAAAAAACACAGATGTGAACACAAAGTGCAGACAGAAGATGCTCTATGTATCCACTTTGGTATTTAACATTGACTATAACTTAGCCTTACACTGTAATTTAAATAGAACTGTTTATTTCCCATATTCATACCGCGAAGAATCTCGCAATGTGATTTCAGACACTCCTAAAGTGGACCATACCATTTCTTAATGTTAGCTGAATGTCATTTGGTTGACTCACTCCCATTGTAATATAGCGCGCGGCACAAACCAAAGGATACGATAGCAGGTTCATTCAAGTGGCTAATTTGCATATTTAAACATTTTTACTTTTTCACCTTCAGAGGTTCTGAACTGGATTGTGTCAGGTGTCTGTGGATAAATGTTATTGCTAGCTAGCTACTTTCCAACACTTACCTTTAGTTATAGTTTAACTTGCTATCATTAGCCAGCTAAAGCTAACATTTGCCCTACGTTAGTTTACTAATATTTATGTAAGAACACTTTCCCCTCCCGATAGGTAAGAAATGGGCGAGAAAGACTTCATAATGTCAGCGTTGAACATGCGAATCCACATCGAAAGAGAGAGCGAGAGCAAAGCGGAACCCGTCTAACAATTTTACACACATGCGCCGTAGTGCCGCACCACAAAATATATAATGCACAGTCTTTCTGACCAGAGAGTGAAACATACATCTGTATTTAATAAATAAATTTGGTGCAGAAGTTTAAATTTATTTAGGAGTTCTGTGGTATTTGGTTGGACACGCTTTTGCAAGTTCCACCTTGAGCTAACATTTCGATAGCCATGATCAAGTTTTTGGCAGTGGTTATTGCTGCATACTTGACCACACTTCTTTGCAAAATAGTTCAATTAAAGGTACAACACGTTTTACATGCTTGGTTACAACGCAGAGAACATTAGTGTTCTTTGGGGACGCTCCCTTATCAGTCACACTTCAAACTTGGCCCGGTTACAAGATGCGATCTTTCAAGAATCAGTCTGTTTATAGTCCAAGAAATTTATTCTTTACATTTTGGTGGTCAGAAAACTCATATAAAAGCCATTAATTGGATTAGTGGCAGGATTATTGACAAACTAATGAACCAGTCTCCATCAATCCTTTTTCTTCTTGATGTATTGAAGCTTTGTTGGAACATCCAAGTTGAGAAAAGGTTGTCTGAATCTAAAATGATAAAACATTAGATTGGCTGTTCTAATTCTGCATGTTAATTGCTCAGATTTATGACACAACTGTGGTTTTCTTCCTTTTTTATCTCTTTCTCCTCCCCCTGCACACTATCTGCCCAAACAAAGAGCTCACCTTTGACCTCTGCTTTTATTTGTAATTCATCAGTTAACAGCAGGTATTTACACCCATGAGTCATCAGCGCTCGATCGATTATTTTTACTTTAGCATTTAGAAAAATGCTTTTTACATCAACATCACAGATTTTTAGGAAGGTTGTGCTAAAAGTGTTGTGTTTTTATTTATTTTGTTTTTGCAGCATCTTTGCAAAATAAATAAATAAATAAATAAAAAATAAAAAATTTAAAATGGCATTTGTGTGAAAAGTGTGAAACACACTTGTGGTGTTAGAGAATTGGTTTGAAGCATTTCAGATGAGTGTCAGGTTTTGTTTTTGGTCATTTCTGTTTCAGCTGTATGAAATAACAAGAAGAAGCCATATCAAGTGAAAGACTGTTGTTCCCTCTCTTTGCCATATACATCACCTCTGAGTCAGATTATCCCCTCGTGCAGCTTCTCATATCACTCTTGCCGACAGTCTTGACACCGATCTGATTGTCTGTGACATCCTCATGGATGAAGGAACACCACCTTCAGCTGAATCTCTAAGATGGCACTTTTGGTCTTCCCAGTAAAACAAGTTATACATCACAAAATCAACATAGAAATAATCTCTTTCTCTCGCTGCTGGGTAGCAAAAAACCGAATCCATGACAAAATCCCAATAGAGAATATCCCAGTGGACTCGATCACAACCCCTTACTACAAAATGGACAAAATCCCAGTCTCATTCCAAAGTCCCATCTCACTTGAACCCTAACCCTACATTAATGTAGTACCCCATCTCACTTGAACCCTAACCCTACATTAATGTAGTACCCTATTATATTTTATATTTATTCATGAGACTGGGATTTTGTCCATGTTTGTAAGAGTTAGGATTCTGTCAACTGGGATTATGTCTGTTGGGATTTTGTCCTGTCACCCAAGAGACCTGGGTGTTCTGATTGATCTCCAACTATCCTAAAACCAAGGCGGCTCCGCCTCCTGGTCATGCCACTTTGCATTATTTAAATCAGGGCATACCTAATTCAATATGCCACCCAACTCTCGGTGCAGGCTATGGTTGTTTCTCATCTTGACTATGCCCTTCTTAACAGGTCTTCTGGGCTTGCACAGTGATCTCAATGATCTAGAACGCAGCAGCACAACTTGTTTTAGAGCAACCCAAAAGGACACATGATACCCCACTCCTTATCGATCTCTACTGGCTACGTATTGCCATCCCCATCAAATTCAAGTCACTGTTTGCCTCCAAAATGACTGGATTTGGCCTCCAAAATGACTGGATTTGCTCTCAAAGGCTTATACTACTCTTCAGCCACTGTGTTCCTCCAAGGAACGACATTTGGCACCATCATCCCTACACAAAGCAATCCCAGATTATTCCCATTTGTAGTCCCAGTGGTGGAGCGCTCTACCACAAACACTATGTGAGAAGTGGCATCCCTCTCTACTTTCAAGAAGCTCTTGAAAACTCTGTTCTTCTGAGCGTACCTCCTCCCCTAACATCACTAACAACCCTACCTCACTTGCACTTACCATTTATTTCTCTATACCTTTCTTTGATGTCTCAAATTTGACATTCTGTAATTTTACATTTTTGCGCCATCACTTATTGGTTCATATGTGTATGTAAAGATGCTATTCATCATGATGATGAAGTCTTCTTTAAACTGTAAAGATAGTATTTATTTATTTATTTATGAAGTTGCCCTTCAGATTACAGCTTGAATGTGATTCCTCACATGTAACTCACTTTGGATAAAAGCATTAGCTAAATGGATGCAATGTCATATCACACAAAAGCTACTCTAGCCTACTGATCTTATGACCCATAATCAGTCAACAAGCGAAATTCTGAGATATGGCTCGTCGGTTCAAGTGAAATGGTTGTGACGTCACTGTATTAGTGTGGTTAAGCCATGCAGGAATGGCAAACCCAATATAAACCTGCACAGTTGTTTAGCTAAGTGGATGCACATGTTGTATTTGAGGAATCCTGACACCAAACAAGCAGACATGAGTGAAAATGTGCCCTCAGTTGTGACAACAAAAACAGATCATGTCTAAAATAAATGTCAAATCAGCACAAAACTTAAACTATGTGACCTCAGATTTTAGCTGAAACAATCTTGTGCAAAGTAGTGTCACCGATGATGACAGGAACTGAATGTAAATAAGCGATCGTCTCCCTGTTTGTTGTGTTTCTGCCCATACCTGTATTGATCTATATTGGTAATTGATACATAAACCTGTGTTGGCATGATCAATTTGAGGATCAGCGTGCATTAGCGTGTGAAACAGTCGATCGCTCCTGTCAGCGCGCCGCCTCGCTCATCATCGGTGTTGCAGATACACAAATGTAATTTCAGTCTGTACTTGCGCTGATCACTAAAAACGTGTCACAGCTGAAGGTCTTGAATCGACTCCGCTCGCACCGTAAGCCATTGTGTGTCCATTTGTGTGGATAGCTTCAGATTTATCTGCGCTTTAAAGTGCGGTATGGAGATTTACTCCTGTTTTAACCTCGGGGTTGGCCATCAGCATCGATCGGCACGGATTTAACCCGATTTCACTCCCTGCTTGGCCCGAGACCATTGATCAGGTCGCCAAGCTTTCAAGTGGGGTTTAACGACCTGGTCCTTCTGACTCCCCTCTGTTGCACTTTCCCAGCCCCCATCCCCTCCCTAGAAGGAAACCGTTTGTTATTGTGGCACTTCCTCCTGTAGCAAGGCATTCCAGCGGCACGTGGCCGCCTGTAAAATATGGCTGCACTCCTGCCTCTGCGATCTGGCGTTTTTGTGTAGGACGTTATAAAGCAGCAGAAGAGATGAATCTGTGCACCTCCACAGCAGTGTCACAGTAAAAATACCTGCTGGTGAGTTATGAGCACTCACCTAGAGGTAGGAGCGTCCCTTTATGTCTTTATGGCTTCTCTGTAGACAGTTATATGGGACAACACGGCGACTCTTATATCGAAGGCACGGCGCCGTGGGACCTCGGGAGTGCTGTGAATTTATCGTTCCACAGGATGGTCACCGCTATGATTAGTCCAGCACAGTAACACTGGAAACTGAGTGGAAGTGTTTGATTTTCCACACGGCGGCGTGCACGCACGTATGAGGGATGGTCAGCGTGCTCGCTGTTTCTCCTCCATTTGTCCTCCCACAGGCAGCAGATCAGGCAGAGGGGGAAATAAATTGGAGAAGGAGAATAAATCAATGCTAAACTGCAGCACCAGGGGGACCTCCTAACCTCTGGCACCGCCGTGTATGGCTTTGCCTGGACATATTATTAGGCACAGCACATCCATAGAATTGAGCATGGAACCCAATTTTACAGCTCTTTTTCACATCACTGTTAATTGGGCAGCGCAGTGTCGTTTGAAGGCGGCGCTAAAGGGGTAAAATATGATGCATATGACGGAATTTCTCAAAAATATGGCACTTTCTCTGAGATTTTGGCCAAATTACACGCAAACAAAGTAAAAGTGTTGACGCGGTGGAAAGTGGACATGTGTTGCGGTTGTGCAGGCGAGAGAGTGTAACTATTCTGATTAGCTGTGTAGGCTAACATTTACTGACACGACCTCTTCCATTTGCCTCGTCTTCCCGTCTCCACTGGGAACTGAAAAAAACTACACTTTTCGCGACTGCTTCGGTGATTACAGCCGAAAACAAAACACCATTTTCCAGTGTGAAGTTTATGATGTGTGTGTGTGTGTGTGTGTGTGTGTATGTATATATATATATATATATATATATATTGCGCAACAGGAGCGGCTGTCCCCATAAGTGGTCAAATGACGCGATATCACGCAGGGTTCAAACAAGACTGCGCTGTCGTATTTGCTTTCAAATTGACTGCACTGTCCTGTCCATAAAGAAAACAAAATCAACTACAAAGTTGTTTTTCCCACACTGATGAAGCACAGCTAACTTAAAAGTTAGCTTTGAGGTGATTAACCAGCTAAAACATTTACCTGAAGCTACAGACTAGTTTGTTGGCCAAAGTTGGCTAAACAAGCTTTAAACTTGTTTTTTTCTTTGTTTGTTTTCTCCAACATCATGAAAAACTGACCTAAAGAGCTGACATTTGAATGTTGCCGTGTAAACACTGAGGTTACCAAAAAGGTTTAGCATGCTATAGCATAAATCTGATGATGACGTGAAGGTCAAAATGTACATAACTAATTAAATGAACAAAAGAAATGACAGTCTAGAAAGTGTTAAATAAATAAATTTTAACAAAAAAATACACATGAAATAATTTTATTAACCTATTGATTCTAGCTTCACTTCCTCCTCAAGGCGATGCTGCTTGTTACTTGCATGCAACGTTATTTTAATGTTTACAGACTTTTTTTTTTTTACCATTAAACTTCTTTTTTCTTAATTACCAGTTAAATTAAAGTGAGTGTAGCTAAATTTAGTGAATTCTAACTGGTCTGCCAATAGTTTTCATATTAGCTGGAAAAACTAACCTGCTAACAAAAGTTAGCATTGCTAATTAGAGCTTAGCTTTGCTAATTAGCTGTTTGCTGCACAAAATAGAGTTCACGTTGCTGTTTTTATTACTATTATTTCAATTGTGTTTATTGCATTTCCACTTGGTGCTACAACTACAAAGAAGAAACTTTTCTCTATGAAGCTGAAGGTAATTATTTGTGCACTCAAATTATATAACATGCATTAAAACAATCTTAATTTTTTTTTACATTTTACTGCAGTTTCTATTTTTAGAGGACATCCATGGCGGAGAGCTGCAAATATAAAGAAGAAACTTTGAGATGACGCTTTTTCATTAAAAGCATCATCTATTTTCTAACAACAAACCCGCGGTAATGACACAGGGCATCACTCTGCAGCTCTTTAGCAGATATAAAGTGCAATGTGCAGAGCAAAGGCCGCAGATGGAGCCGAGCACTCATGCTTGGGGGCAGAGTTATAGAGTATAGATTGGGATTACAGGGCTACGTTGGGAAAAGGCTCTTCAGCGCGATTTCTATTCAGCCAAAGTCCACTAAGACCTCCTCATCTCTTGTGAGAGCAGCTAGCTGAGATCTGATCTAATGCAGAGTGCCACATGTGTGAACGCGAAACACTTTGATGAGAGCCTGCTGGGAATGTGTGTGTCGACATTTCGAGGTAATGAAGGAGTCCCGGGTTTATGTATTTCAGTGTCTATACACTGAACAGTTGTTTGGGGTATTCTGTGCAAGTTTTTGCTCTGGGGGAGGTGAGTTCGCGGGGTCTCGC
This sequence comes from Thalassophryne amazonica, assembly GCF_902500255.1. NCBI lineage: Eukaryota > Metazoa > Chordata > Actinopteri > Batrachoidiformes > Batrachoididae > Thalassophryne > Thalassophryne amazonica. The sequence goes on along the minus strand of NC_047123.1, from coordinate 25,607,185 downwards.
ATTCAGATGTAATTAGCCTGGACAATGGCCTGGTTAAAGCTGGAATCCTCCAAGCCCCTCTGCCTTTGATTGTGTGGGCCAGCTGTGGAGGAATGGCCATTATCTCGTTGTGTCCAGCAGCATAAAGGAGCCCCTCTCCCCTTCGCCGGTTACCCCTATGTTGGGGTTCCCACAGGGGGGCTGCACAGGTTGGTCACACACTGGGGTGGAAAAAAGTAAAAACATCAAGAATACAGGAAAACTAATTTGCACAAGAACGTTCACACAGATAACTTCATTACCCACTTTTTAAGAAGGATTAATACAAACCAATTATGATCCAGCCTGAATGCAAAGGCCATTAAATGGGTTAAATTGCACAAAATCTATTTTAGTGACTGTTCACACTTAAATATGGCTTTGGTTTTTCTGTCATTTTTTTCAAATCTCTGTATACCTAATTATTCATAGGGAGTAATTAGGTGTATTAAACCAAACATAATGTTATGTCTACATTCAGATCTTGCTTGTACATTTTGCACATCTGGGGGTTCAATCGATATTTGATTTTTTTTTTTTTTTTTTAAACTGTACATACCTACATTAAGGCTTTTGGTAATTGCTCATTATTGCATTTTCTTGTGTTACTATGCAGATGACACGCAAATTTATCTGCAGTTGAAGTCAATGTAAGAACTTTCAATTGTCCTTACTGAACTGCTTACAAAATATTACCAAATGTCCTTATACTTGAAGGTAAAACGGAGATTATACTATTTGGGCCCCATGAAAATCTCTTGTTGAAAGCGTGTGTATGATTTTTGACTGTCAAGGCCATCATGTTTTAGAGGTCAGAGTTGTATCAAAAGTAAATATTTTCAGTCTTTTTTTTTTTTTTTACATGTCTTCATGCTTTTCTTCTCTTGTCTATTACAGTAAATCTGGTAAGTATTCACAGCACTTCAATTTTTCTACATTTTATGTTACACCCTTATTCCAAAATGGATTAAATTCCGTTTTCCCCTCAAAATTCTACACACAATACCCCATAATGACAATGTGAAAAAAGTTTTTTTTTTTTTTTTTTTTAGATTTTTGCCAATTTATTAAAAATAAAAAACTAAGAAATCACATGTACATAAGTATTCACAGACTTTGCCATGAAGCTCAAAGTTGACCTCAGGTGAATCCTGTTTCCACTGATCATCCTTGAGGTGTTTCTACAACATAATTGAAGTGCACCTGGTGTAAATTCCATTAACTGGACATGATTTGGAAAGACACACACCTGTCTACATATAAGGTCCCACAGTTGACAGTGCATGTCAGAGCACAAACCAAGGACGAAGTCAAAGGAATTGTCTGTAGACCTCTGAGAGCAGATTGTCTCAAGGCACAAATCTGGGGAAGGGTACAGAAATATTTCTGCTGCTTTGACGGTCCCAATGAGCACAGTGACCTCCATCATCCATAAAATGGAAGAACTCCAGATTGACCTGATGTAGCTTGAGAGGTGCTGCAAAGAGTAATGGGCAAAACTGCCCAAAGATAGGTGTGCCAAGCTTCTGGCATCATATTCAAGAAAACTTGAAGCTGTAATTGCTGCAAGAGGTGCATTAACAAAGTATTGAGCAAAGGGTACTTATGTACATGTGATTTATTTATTTTTTTTTTAATAAACGTGCAAAAGTTAAAAAAAAAACTTTTTTCATGTTGTCATTATGGGGTGTTGTGAGAAGAATTTTGATGGGGGGAAAAAAAAAGAATTTCATCCATTTTGGAATAAGGCTGTAACATAACAAAATGTGGAAAAAGTGAAGCGTTATCAATACTTTCCAGATGCACCTCACCGTTCATGAGAGTTTCTCATTTTCAGTCCATAAATATCATGGCACTGCCAAAAGTAACTAAACTTGGGGCATCTGACACATCCACAAATTCACCTCTTTGGTCCCCTGACCAAATACCTTTGGACATTCTGAAGTCTACATTTAAGCACCAAGATGATTGAGATTGTAGCTGGCCCCACATTTTTTTTTGAACAGTTTATGATCCAACACTGGCATCTTCTAAATATTTGATTCCAGACTCATATTTGCTTTTAAGCCAGGCTGATTTCCAGATTTCTTTGTTACCTGTGCCAGTGCCCCATTTATTTTTGCGTGATTATTGGCTGTATATCTCAAACACATGACTAAATTTGAATTAATTTTGGTTGAGATGTATTTGGTTAAGGAAGAGTTTGTTGTATTTTGAGCCAGATGCAGATTGATTTTATATAATTGATTTTATCACATATTACAACAAAAATCTGTCCTATACTCGTAAACCAGCCCTCATGAGATACAAGAAAAAATAGGGCTGATAAATCATACACTTGTCCTATCAATTTTGCTGTCCTGGAAACTGTGGCAATAAAATCAGGGAGATACAAATCTTAAAACAGGGCGATACAAAAAAGACATATCGCCCCGCTTTTCATCCAGTCAGAAGCTGCCATTTCTCAAACCAGTGCAGGATCCTGTCCAGGAATCAAACTCAGCTCCACATGGAAGAGGTGACAGATGGACCAATGAGGAGGTACAGGCATTGTCGGTTTTTCCTCGATGGACGAGATCCAGCGGGGCTTTGAGTCCTTGGAAGAATGAGGAAAACCTACATTGAGGTCAAAACTGTTGCAGAATGATTACATCATTTTACACACAGCTGCATGAACCTGATGGGTCTTCACCACAATGACTGAGAAGGCCAGTTACAAGGCCGTTCCTATAAACGTTTACAAAATCTGGGAAGTAGGTCTTGTTCCGGCCGTGGAAACAGACCTATGGATGATGTCCGAGATATATACTGTTCCAGTGGGTTGAAAAACTTGCAACTGGATTTCGATTCTGTATCTCGACTGAACATGAGTTCTAATTATTAATTTTGGCTTTAATAAACACTGAAACATTGCATTGCAGTGATTGATGCATGCTATCTCTTCATGCTAGCAGTCATACTTCTTATCATTTCTGGGGATTTTGCCCCAACATCACCAAACTCAAAGCCTTCAGATCCAGTATAGTCATCTCTCTTCTCTGCCGTTGTGAAAATTAATCAAAGCACTCTTGGTTTTATCTGCTGTGCCGATCTTAAGTGAATGCAGCGATACTGAAATTAAACTAATCCTCATTTTTGTTAAAGCTTGCTTAAAGCCTTTTAGGACCCTCAGGGGCTCCTTGGACCTAGTTTGGCAACTACTGGTATCTCAGAGATGGAATTTTATTGCTTTAAAGTGGGACACTTGCTGCGAAACACGACGCCAGTTTGAAAAGTTTTCCTCTGAGGACAACATGTACATCTACACATCACCTTCAACCGGAGGTTGATGGAAAATAAGAGTAAACACCAGCTGCACGCCGCACAAAAGAAGCGATTAATCAAACGGTATTTTAAGATGCAGACCACAAAGTGTATGAAAGAACACTGGCTTATGATTAGCATGTAATTCTGAGAATCACCAAATGAGTCGCCAGGGGCTCCGCTAAGCCGTGTACAGAGAGAAGGAAAACATATTACCCTAATAGACTAATATGCAAACTACTGGCTGGCCAATTACAGGACCTAATAACGCATAAACCATGCCGGTCTTGTTCGTACAAGACGAAGAGGTCGCCGTTAATTCAGTCAAATACCCAGCCGTGCTGTCAACACAGGCAACTTACGCCGTCTCTATTTCCATGTGCTTCCCTCCTGTAGTCAACACTGAGAGTTAATGATGGAGAATCTGGGCGTTAAATTAACAGTAATTATATGGCCCCGTTGGTGTAAAGATTCAATTTCTTAGCAGGTCTAATGGGTGTAAGTGTCCCCAAGCACAGGCAGAACACTCTATTAGGTATTTATGATGGAAATGCACACAGAGAACAGAAAACTTAAACCTCCTTTGTTTTTTTAAATATAATAATTTTAAAAATGCTTATTTTAATACCTATATTGAGATTTTGGTTATGTGGAACATTAAAATGTAGGTATTGTATTAAGACCATGTTGAAGTCAAACTGACCAGTGATGCATTAAAAAAACAAGCAACTGTATAAAAGTGCCCCTGAAAAAAGGTACATTTCAGTCCTGAACTTTAATTATAGTAGTTTAATAAAATACAGTAAGGAGTTGGGCTTACATGGACCCAGTTCTACCGCAGGAAGTTGTGGACCATTTTAGGGGGTTCAACACCTTTTTTGGAGTGTTATTTACTACATTTCAATTTTGCAAAATTTACCTTCATTTTGTGATTCTAGTGAGATTTTGGGTAGCGCAGGGCCACCCAGGTCTCAGGCTTTTTCCATGCCCCTGTCACAAAAACCGCCCCATTTTCATATTTTTTTATTTTTATTTTGCCATTTATAATCCTTCTTCTAACTTTAGTCATAACCATAATGTATGTCTGCCCCCCAGCACCCCACATTTCGTGCACCCTTCACAAAATGAATTTGTACCCATCACAAACCAATCAATTAATGTACTTTTCGTAATGCCATCACGACTGGTTGCATTTTGCCTCTGCATGGGGTCGGAACATTTAGATTAACGTACTTCAAAATGAAAATGAGGTTGGTTTTCTATGCTGATGACTGATTTTTTTTTTTTTTTCCCCACCAGGTTTGTTGGAGGGGTGGAACTCGTTAACCTTTAGTGAATTCCAAATCAAAGGGCAGGTTGCAAGATGTGACTGTCTTCATATTTTATTTTCTCAAGGATAAGTTGGATCTTCATGGGAAAACTCTGGAATATTTGGGAACAAAATGTGTGAATCTGCTGCCTGACGTCACCACCAGTGCCGTGTTGCCCAAATTCATATTAGATGGTTTGACTCTGAGTGCTCATTTAAGAGTTGGTTTGCTGATCTGTGAACAAAATTCACCATCACTACCCGTGTTTTTTTTGGGGGGGGGGCGGGGGGGGGGCGCTACCAAACCTCGCGTAGCACTGCGGGTGAACCCATCTTTAAAGTTTGCCCAACAAGCTGAGGGTTCTTTTCTTCTCCCCCCTCTCCGCGCGTCCTGGCGCGCAGCCCCAATGAGCCCTTTGGGACGGAACGAAAAGAAAAGACGAAGCGCAGCGTGGGCGTTGTTTTGCATTTTTTTTTTTTACCCCACTTTCCCTTTCACCGCATTCGCCATGGTAACGGCGCAGACACCCCTTTGAGCGCGCAGCCCCGCTCCTTGCGCGACCCGTCCTGCGGGTAGAGGCGCAGCTGAAAGTTTTCTTATCGTTTAAACGCGCAAAGAAATTCAAATTTAAGCAGTTTAAAGTGTTTAAACGACCGAACTGTTGTTCTTGCGCGCTGCGCCTTTTTTTCTCCGTTTACTTTTACGCACGGTCTTGACGCACGAGAAGCGACGCATCTGACCCACTGACCCATATCACGTGAATAAAATATTTCTTTTCTCAGCGTCTCTGGTGTTTACAGGCGCTCTGTTGCGCTCCAGCGTGCTGCAGGGCCGTTAGTATTGTTGGGCAGAGTGATTGTGGTTTTCTGTACAATCTCCCGTGACCAATGAGCGGGGTGCTGTCAGGGGTAACCACATCTGTCAACCGTTCTCGGCCAATAAAGAGCGGAGCGAGGCGGACCACAGGTGCGCGCCTCTGCGTCCCCTTGGCACAGCGCCTGGGAGATGCTGGAGAGAGACGTGGAGCTTCCCCGTGGCGCAAAAGAGTTCCTGTCAAAGGCGACCTCCTCCTTTAACTCCTGCTGTCACTTGGGCTCCGCTCTTGATGGCGACTGCGACGTCCAAACACTACAGCGTCCTCACGACCCCCAGCAGCGCGCCACCGCCGCCGCCGCCGCACTCGGAGTCCGGCAGTATGCAGCAGGCGGCTGCGTACAGGGACGCGCACACTCTGCTCCAGAACGACTACAGCACGTTATTGAGCGCTGGGCATCCGCTCAGCCACGCGCACCAGTGGATAACGGCGCTGTCTCACGGTGACAGCGGGACGCCTTGGCCGTCCAGTCCCCTCGGAGAGCAGGACGTGAAGCCCGTCCTGCATGACGGCGATCGCGAGGAGCTGCAGAACTCCAGCAGTCTGCAGCAGCAGCAACAGCGACACCCTCACCTAACGCACCAGCAGGCGCATCACGACGCCAGAGCATGGCGAACCAGCACGGCCAGCACGCACATCCCCGCCATGGCGACGTCTGAGAGCCAGAGTCTGGTCTATTCCCAGTCCGGCTTCGGTCTGATGCCGGCGGGAGAGCAAGGCGGGATGCACCACCACCCCCTGCGTGATGAGGAGCACCACAGCCACAGCCCGCACCTCAGCGAGCACGGAGGCGGCCCCGGGGCCCACCAGCAGCCTCTCACGCACCACCACCAGCAGCACGGGGGACACCAGGACCAGTCGGACGAGGACACGCCGACCTCCGACGAGTTGGAGCAGTTCGCCAAGCAGTTCAAGCAGCGGCGCATCAAACTGGGCTTCACCCAGGCGGACGTGGGACTCGCTCTGGGAACCCTGTACGGGAACGTCTTCTCCCAAACCACCATCTGCAGGTTCGAGGCGCTTCAGCTCAGCTTCAAAAACATGTGCAAACTCAAGCCGCTGCTGAACAAGTGGCTGGAGGAGGCGGACTCCACGTCGGGGAGCCCCACCAGCCTGGATAAAATCGCGGCGCAGGGACGCAAGAGGAAAAAGAGGACCTCCATCGAAGTGGGCGTCAAAGGGGCTCTGGAGAGCCATTTTCTCAAATGTCCAAAACCGGGTGCAGCGGAGATCAACTCGCTGGCGGACAGCTTGCAGCTGGAGAAGGAGGTGGTGAGGGTTTGGTTTTGTAACAGGAGGCAGAAGGAGAAGAGGATGACCCCCGCTGGGGGACAGGTACCGGGAGAGGACATGTACGGGGACACCCCTCCTCATCACGGAGGACAAACTCCTGTGCAGTGACCTCCTCCCCTCGCACACACACACGCACACACACATTATACTGGGAGCAAACCTCGGACTCCTCCTGGAGGTTTAACGCCTCGTCTCCGTGCGGCGGAGGAGAAAAAAAAAAACACACAAGAGGAGAGAGACGGAGGTGCCGAGGAATTTGGAATATAACCGCAGGAAAGAGACATTTTTCACGAGATTTTTATTATTATTATTACTATTATTATCCACTAAAGCGCCAGTGGGTCGGTTTTATTTTGTTTGTTTGTTTGTTTGTTTGTTTGTTTGTTTGTTTGTTTGTTTAAACATGTGATCAAAAAGTGGTGGTGTCCGCAGGAGGAGGAGGAGAAGGAGGAGAGCATCCAAAACAAGCTGTGCGTCAATGTGGCAAAATACAGGCCTTTGGTATATATATATATATATATATATATATATATATAAACATAATGAAAGCAGCAGGAGTTCATCGCAGCTTGTGACTGAAATAGCAGACAGACATCTGCTGTAAAAGATTTTTTTAAAAGATACCAGCCAACATTATTATTATTATTATTATTATTATTATTATTATTATTATTATTATTATTATTATTATATTAAAAGTTTGTAATATTTTATTTCCTAATTTAACTATATAAAATGTATCTTAATAGTTAATAATATTAATAATAATAATTCCACCAACTGGTTTTCTTTCTCTGCAGACTTTACTGTGCACCTGTTTACACTGTGTTTGTTTGTTGGTTCGTTTCCAAATGCTGTGATGGCAAAGACCGAGACTGTAATGCTTTGAATATTCGAGCCCATTCTGCCTTCATTTTGTAAAAACAGAAAAAGGGGAGGAAAAAACAACAAAAATCCTGTCCTGGCACCAGCTGTGGCTGTTTCACACTGTGTGACTCATTCATTCATTTATATACATTTTTATAGGATCTGTCTCCATTTTATTTTATTCTCCCTTTTATTTTGTGCCAAAGCACAAACACCCACGCATGGTTCTTGTGCCACTTCAAATCCTGTGATAAATAACCTGAGGTGTGTGTGTGTGTGTGTGTGTGTTGGTCATTTGAAGATTAATTCTCCAAAATTCTAATTAAAATGTAGAAATTCAGCTGCAGGATGTGGATGAATCAGACAATTTAATTTATTTGCAGCGAAATGAGCTGTTTGTCATAAATACTGTCGTTATTTAATCTCGAATAACGTTTCAATATCAGATTTGTTTGGATTATTATTACGAATGCAGATTTTAAACAAATCCTGCAGCTGAATTTGAGATTGTTTGGGGGGGTTGTTTGTTTGTTTGTTTGTTTGTTTGTTTGTTTGTTTGTTTGTTCGAGGTGGGGGAAATTAAAAACCAAAACAAATCATCAGTGACCTGAAATCTGTGATTTAAATGAAGCGGAAATGATATCAACGATTGCACAATTTCTATCTGCTTTTTTGTCATTAAATCGTATTTGTTTTCTATAAGACTGCAGTTTTCTCACGTTTGTTAAAAGCAGCAGGGAAAAAACATTGATATTAACAAGCTTTGTGGTTTGGATCAATGCACCTCGGTTTTTATATTTATTCTACTTATTATTATTATTATTATTATTATTATTATTATTTTAGATTGTCTTCACGTTTTTCGCAATTGAAAAATATTTTCATCAGGCAAAACGGGCAATTAATTGTAATTAAAAGTTTTCTAAAACATTTAATGTGATCCACAAATAAAATAAGGCGCAGTACTAATATAAAATATTAGCATCATGCCAGTAGCTTTAATTTGTTACATTATAGTGTATAAACAAGGTTTAAATTAAATATATATAAATAAATATTTTTTTCCTAAATATAGAAAGTTGTCATTAAAATAATCATAATTTTACCAGCTGGCTAAGAAGCTTTTATTGTCGCTTACAGTAAAATAAAAAATAAAAAATCTGACTCATCTGTTGAACTAGTATTCTTATTGTTCTTTACATGTTTTCGTCAGGTTTTTGTTTTTGTTTTTGTTTTGTTTTGTTTTATTTTTATTTTATTTTTTTAAAGATACATTTCACACAATCTCCTGGTGCCCCCTAGCGGCTGTTTGCAGGTTAGAAGGCAGGCTAATGCAGATTGCCTTTTTAGAATTAGAATCGAATTTATTTCTAAGTAATTTCTCACATACGGGTGATTCTTAGACTACGGGCACTTATTATGTCCTTTGATCATATTGTATGAAAAACAGAAAAAAAGGGACATTTCACACTTTTATAGTTATCTTTACAATTAAAGTGTGTTAAGAAATTTGTTCTAGTAGTCTATGATGACTTTTTCACCTTTTTTCAGCATCATTATATGCAAATATTGCCGTTTTGTGCTTGTCCCACACCCAGACTTTTGATCTTCAATGATAAAAATGAATGGTAAAGAAACGTTTTTTCTAATGTTTTAAAATATCGCTGAATAAAATATCAGTAAAATAATCAAAACATAATTGGGGTATTCAATGTCATACAACTGTTGTGATTTTTTTAAACAAAATGTAGTTGTCCCACACTATTGCCGTAATTTCCACCACAACACTGTAATGACCCTTTAAACAGTTTGTATGAAAGATTGTTTGGGTAGTTTCTATGGAGATAAACAGTGACATCAGAGCACATGTATATAGCGCCAAATCACAACAAACAGTTGCCCCAAGGCGCTTTATATTGTAAGGCAATGGTGTGGTGGAAATTACATTTACAAGGCCAATGGTGCCCGTAGTTAAAGAATCACCCATACAAGGAATTTGATCTAATGTCATTGGTGCATAAACAACAATAAAAACAAAAGGAAAAAAAAAGTGAAATGCTGAGTTTTAATGCCCGATACTGCAATATTAGAGTAAATTTCTTCAATATTATTTCAATTTCAACATTATTTCACTTTAATTATTAGAATAAATTTCTTCATGAACCACCGAAAACTTTGAGTTTTCCACCAAATCTTAAGCACCAAAAAAGAAAACAAAATTTAAAGGGATCATAGTGTTTAATGTCATTTAACTTTGACAGTTAATTTTAAACATGCTGTTTGTTTATGTTACTTTGCATAACAGCGCTCATAATATAACCTATTTTTTAAGTCCTGAAACAGCTTGTTTTTAGACTTCCATGACGTATGTCACATCTGAACTCCTTCCTCTGTGACACGCCCACATGCTTTGGAAGTTATATGACGTCACTGCCTTTGTGGTTCCAGACTTTATCGCTTGGTGCAAAATATGCCTGCAGATCCAAGTTATCTTGCTAAAAACGTGAGTAATATGACTCCTTTCAGTCAACACTCATTTTTCTATTAGAATTTTACAAATTTAAATATTAAAATATACAGGCTTCAGTGTCATTTATAGCCAATGCATAATTGTCAAATATTTTGATATTAGCTTTGATCAGTGTCCCAACATTTGACTGTTTTCAAAGTACTTTTTACTTTAAAAATTTTCAGAGCCAACATGCTGTCAGTCATTCAGTAAAGGTGGATGTTTTAAAAATTCACACTTGTCTTTGGTGGAGAAGGAACTGAAATTTCAAACTGGCAGCCCGAGGGCCAGATGCAGCCATTGAATAAGATGGTTAAGGCCAATGGCATGATTTATTGGTCCTGCCCACATTATTATATAGATTATAATCTAGATTACAGTTTTGAATGTCAAACAACTAGTAATTTGGTACAACGCTGAATTATTATTATTATTTATTATTTATTTATTTATTTATTTATTTATTTATTTAGTGAACTGGATTGCTAGCAGCAAGGTTTTCCAGTAGTGGACATTTTTTATTTATTTATTTTTTATAAATGGCTAATAATAATAATCGTAAGTAAAGTGTGTTTTCTCAGAGGGTCTTGGTGAAATCTGATCATGCTCAAATTCAAATTTATCCCAGATGCACTCATTTGGGGTGCCTCATTTAAATATGGTGAAACGTTAATGCATTTTGTTCAAGTTATAAAAGGCACAACAATCTGTTCAATAAAGTGGGTGGGGCTTACAAGGTCTGGCGAAACCCGATCATGCTCAAATTTAAATGCCTCTGAGATGCACTCATTCGAGATGTCTCACTCAAATTTGGGGAAAATCTTATACATTTAGTTCAAGTTTTGATGGGCACAAGAAAGTGATACTAACACGTTATGGCCTGTAAGGGATAAACATGGAAAGAAAATTTAGAATTTCACCACATTCAGAGGAAGTCGGAAGAAAAACATTATATTAATTGTGGTTAATTGCATTTGAGCATGCAACACCACCAGTTTTGTGCTTTTCTGAAATATATCCAGATGGAATAGGCTCAGCTTGTGAGTTTAAGTTTTGTAGCGCTTTTTATTATGCCCCCACTCAATGAAGTTGGACGGCATTATGGTTACTCCTATCTGTTCGTTCATAAACTTTTCATTTCTGTACAACTAAAGAACACATTGTCTGATTGAAGCCATTTCTTGTTGGTGTATTGGGGGAGGGGGGTAGCAAAAGGCTTCTATCAGAAATGGGAGCCATATTGGTCTTACAATATGGCCGCCATGGGTGTCATCTTGATTTTTGCTTCTGCACAATAAAGAACGCCCCATCTGATTGAAGCCATTCCTTGTTAGTGTATTGGGGGGCGCTAGAGGAAGGTTCCTTCCAAAATCGGCCATCATTCTTTATCCAATATGGCTACTATGAATGTCATCTTGAGTTTTGTTTCCACGCAATGAGTAAAGAACACCTTGTCTGATTAAACCATTTATTTTTGGCATTTTGGTGGAAGCCATATAGGAAGTATCCTTTTAAAAATGGGGATCAATCCACCAGTTGTAAAGTGGTAATGTTTCACAACATAATTAGACCATATACCATATTTAAAGTACCAGTTTTTCACTATAGAAACAAAAATTCCAGCTTTAATTAACATCTCTACTATAAAACTATACAACAACTTAACATACAAGCAGTGGCGTATGCCACACTTTGCACTGTGCTTATTTTTCTTGATGTTTGTTAGTTTCATGGTATTTTTGTTTGTGCAGTTGTCTCAATCACCTGACCTACTACACATTTGCAATGCTGCACAGGAATCAGAATAATTGGGGATGAAACTTGTCCAGATTAAGATTGAGGGTTTGTAAGTAAAGTGTGCAAGAAGCGATGGAAGCCAGTGTAGTGTCCCATTAAGTAATAAAAGCACACGGGGTCTACATCTTGTCCTCTGGGGGACCCCGTTGCCCGGATGGTGTCCTATCAGCAGGCGACCATCTGCCCTCCTCCCAGCCCTCGTGCTCCCATTGTCTCCTCCGTTATTCATATATTCACACACAGACACTCCTGTGTTAGTGTCGTCTGAACCGTCTCTGTTGTGTGTGGAAAGGATCTCAGAGGAATTCTGCACAACGATGTCAGAAAAATCTGTCAAGGCAGAGTCATCAAATATTCTCTTTCATTGCCTGTTCTCATCCAAACCCTTCCCTTCTCTCCTTCTCTCTGCAGCAATGCTTCTCCACTTCTTTTTATTATTATTATTTTGCTTCTGTTCTCCTTTCTTTCTGCTTCTCCAGAGAACTTGGCTCAAGCACAAAGAGAAGGGCGGCGAGTTAATCCTTCGGCATTGTTGGCTGAGCTTTTATTGTGGTGGTAGCAAGCACAGAGGGATTATGAGACTGATACGATGCTACGGCAAAGTGTGGATCTGGCAGATTTAACACTGACTGGTCAGACATCCCGATGGGGATGACACCTCAGCACCACACCGGTCTCCACCCAAATGTGGTTTTCAGACTGGAGGGCCAATCATGTCGTGTTATTGGAGGAACCGAACACACAACCTTGTCGTAATGATGCAAAAATCCTTATCACTGCTTAATATGAATGAAAATATGATTTTAAAGCTAATTACACCCATGCATGTTAGTGTGTCCAAGTTTAAAAAAAAATAACTCCATTGTGAACCGATTTGGACCAAATCTGGTGGACTGATTGATGGTCAGCCAATTATAAAGTGGTCTGATGTTGATTTTGATCAATCTGATATTTTGGATTGGTGTTTTTCTGATATCAACCAACATTACTGAATTACATATTATGGGGGATTTAAAATCGGACTTTATTGGATATGTGGGTCATGTTGTAGGTTCTGTATATTTTCCTTTAGTGGAGTAGAGTCGTTGCTTTACAGTCTGAGTTGATGTTTTGTTAGATGGGTAGGTCAGCAAACAGGAAGACAGAGGACGGGAAGGAGAGGAACAGTAGTAGCAAGCAAACCAGTAGCAAGCAGTATTTCTGGTATTTATATTTGTGTATTTATATTTGCAAATTGTTTTACTTTCACTTTTGATACTCTGTGTGCTTCTTACCCTGTGTGCTAATATGCAATGCTGCTGGAATATCAATTTCCCAGAGGGAGTCTTCCCATGGTGTTAATCAAGTTCTATCTAATCTAATATCAAAGCACATCTAGACACGTATTTGACCAGATTGGTTGGTTTGAGATAGAGGAAAACGGTATCTGCAGATAATGAAGGTTCCAATATTGGACATGAAAAAGCAGTAAATGACTTGATATTAACTTTACATAGTCGCTGTAACCTTATTGGTTTCAGGTCAAACTTTTGGTGATGTTTTGAGTAATATACTCCAAAAGTTAGTCATCAGGAGATGTTTACCCAAGGAATAGTCCCACCAAGTTTAGTGAAAATGGGTTCACTTGTTTCTGAGTTATCTACAGACACCCATGAACGATGCATGTAAACCATCAATAGAAAGTCCTCGGTTTAAGGATACTCATGCCGCATTCTACACTCAACAAAAATATAAACGCAACACTTTTTGTTTTGCTCCCATTTTGTATGAACTCAAAGATCTAAAACTTTTTCCACATACACAATATCACCATTTCCCTCAAATACTGTTCACAAACCAGTCTAAATCTGTGATAGTGAGCACTTCTCCTTTGCTGAGATAATCCATCCCACCTCACAGGTGTGCCATACCAAGATGCTGATTAGACACCATGATTAGTGCACAGGTGTGCCTTAGACTGTCCACAATAAAAGGCCACTCTGAAAGGTGCAGTTTTGTTTTATTGGGGGGGGATACCAGTCAGTATCTGGTGTGACCACCATTTGCCTCATGCAGTGCAACACATCTCCTTCGCGTAGAGTTGATCATGTTGTCAATTGTGGCCTGTGGAATGTTGGTCCACTCCTCTTCAATGGCTGTGTGAAGTTGCTGGATATTGGCAGGAACTGGTACACGCTGTCATATACGCCGGTCCAGAGCATCCCAAACATGCTCAATGGGTGACATGTCCGGTGAGTATGTCGGCCATGCAAGAACTGGGACATTTTCAGCTTCCAAGAATTGTGTACAGATCCTTGCAACATGGGGCCGTGCATTATCCTGCTGCAACATGAGGTGATGTTCTTGGATGTATGGCACAACAATGGGCCTCAGGATCTCGTCACGGTATCTCTGTGCATTCAAAATGCCATCAATAAAATGTACCTGTGTTCTTCGTCCATAACAGACGCCTGCCCATACCATAACCCCACCGCCACCATGGGCCACTCAATCCACAACATTAACATCAGAAAACTGCTCACCCACACAACACCACACACGCTGTCTGCCATCTGCCCTGAACAGTGTGAACCGGGATTCATCCGTGAAGAGAACACCTCTCCAACGTGCCAAACGCCAGCGAATGTGAGCATTTGTCCACTCTAGTCGGTTACGGCGACGAACTGGAGTCAGGTCGAGACCCCGATGAGGACGACGAGCATGCAGATGAGCTTCCCTGAGACAGTTTCTGACAGTTTGTGCAGAAATTCTTTGGTTATGCAAACCGATTGTTTCAGCAGCTGTCCGAGTGGCTGGTCTCAGATGATCTTGGAGGTGAACATGCTGGATGTGGAGGTCCTGGGCTGGTGTGGTTACATGTGGTCTGCGGTTGTGAGGCTGGTTGGATGTACTGCCAAATTCTCTGAAACACCTTTGGAGACGGCTTATGGTAGAGAAATGAACATTCAATACACGAGCAACAGCTCTGGTTTGACATTCCTGCTGTCAGCATGCCAATTGCACGCTCCCTCAAATCTTGCGACATCTGTGGCATTGTGCTGTGTGATAAAACTGCACCTTTCAGAGTGGCCTTTTATTGTGGGACAGTCTAAGGCACACCTGTGCACTAATCATGGTGTCTAATCAGCATCTTGATATGGCACACCTGTGAGGTGGGATGGATTATCTCAGCAAAGGAGAAGTGCTCACTATCACAGATTTAGACTGGTTTGTGAACAATATTTGAGGGAAATGGTGATATTGTGTATGTGGAAAAAATTTTAGATCTTTGAGATCATCTCATACAAAATGGGAGCAAAACCAAAAGTGTTGCGTTTATATTTTTGTTGAGTGTACTTGTACTTCTCAGGCTAGAGTTCCATAAAGAAAAGCATCCAGTGTAAAAATGGTGCCAGATCAACATGCTGATCTATAGAAGACCCGCTGTGGTGACCTCCAATCAAAAACTAGGCATTGTGGTGTTTGAACCTGGAACCTTCCGCACTGACACCGAGTGCACTAACCACTTGGCCAAAGCCCCCTAACATGGAATTACCGTATTTCCTGGAGAATAAGTTGTACCTTTTTTCTGTAATATTACCTCTTTAATTTGGGATTTTTTGCACATTTATTATTTTATTATAGGAGTTTTGTTGAGTGCTGTGATTCCTGGGAAAGCCAGATATAAACAATTATTATTATTATTATTATTATTATTAATATGTATATTTCGCAGCCATGAACGAGCGAGGCTCTTCAGCATCTCATCATGTCATTTAGGTCCTTCAGACATTTTTTTTTTGTAAATGCTTTTGGGGAGCATTAGCATGGCTAAATCCCTTCAGCTTCTATTATTAACAAATGTGTGATGGTTCAGCATACAAGTCGCACCGGAGTATGAGTCACAGGACCTCCCAAACTAGTTAAAAAAACACACACATACACATAACTTACATTCTGTAAAATACGGTAATATAAAGTAACCTTAAAACGAATGTCAAAGTACCAAAAAAAAACTTTCCAAAACTGCTACACACAATGAATAAAAGAAAATTCCACAATGATGTTTATTTAAAATTTTCATTGTCATACAGCTTTTTCTGTTCACTCAATATGATACCTTTTTTTGTTGTTGTTTTATGCCCCCCGACACCAATGACTCTTATATTTACAGTTTGAATTTCTACAAATGTTTGAACACACACACACACACACACCCACACCAGTATGGCTTCTGCAATTAACAAACAGGAATTGGCTGCACGTCATCAGAGGGCTGACCTCTGACCTGTCAGTGCTATAAGGAACAGACACAAGAAGCTGATCTGGAGACGGATGATCCACATGCCTGATCTCATATCGCACAGCTGATTTCTATGTGACAGGTTTTTATGTATTTAAAAAAAATGGTTTGTACCAAACACCTGGCTTTAAAAATCCCACACTTCGTATTGTGTTAAGGACAATTTCCAGCTACTGAGGGACGTACAGGACACTGCTGTAATATTCTAACATCATCATAAAAATTTTAAAGTTGAATAATCTGTCAAAACAAAGATATACATGCAGTTGTGACAGGTCCTGCCAAATGTAAAACATGACATAATGCAAAAAAAAAAAATAATAATAATAATAAATAAATCCTGAATTCAAGTGTATTCACAGTCAGGTTCAGTGAAGTAATATAAAATAATATATGCTGGCACTGGTTTAATTGGCTGCAGGAATCAGTTTAAGGCTTAATCTGCTTAATGAACATGCAGACAAAGGTTTTAAGACAAAATTAGACTTTCAGATTCTTGTCATTTTTGCAGAATCCATCCTACAGGCTGGTTTTCATAAGTTTTAATTTGTAACAGATTTTCATGATGAACCAGTTGAAGCTGAGGTTACGTTTTACCTCGTTTCATGGAAGAGTTATAAATCAGTTTTTATCATATATGGAGAGCTGGAAAAAAAAAAAAAAACAGTTGCAAGGAAAGGATGCACTGAATTAAATATGGGTTGGGTGGAGGGGGAGTCAATTCCAGTGATCTAAGAAGAAATAAAATCCAACCATCCCATGCATTGCTGACATGCAGATTTTACACCAATATCTTTGCAACAGCTGGGCATTACAATCTAAATTTAGGGACCAAGTTATTTGAAAGATACAAGTTTGTATAGGCTCTAATGGGACACATTGCTAAAAAAGAAAAAAACACTAGTATTGCAACGATAACACATTAAACTACAAAATTCACTCTAATAAAATCTCCATCCTTAATCTGACATTCAACCCCCTTCAGCCAAATGATCCCTAGGTAACCTTGCCAGGGCAGTTCTGGCAACTGTGTGTGTGCCACATGTTGTCCAAATCAGTTTGAAAATGAAATTTACTTGTCCTTTTCAAAATCACTTCTTCCAGAACAATTTTGGGGTCAACCTTCATTGACATACCAAGTGTGGTAGAAATTGGTAAAAAAGGACATGGGAGAAGCAGGGTAACACGATTATAACCCCAGTGATTGACCTTCGGCAAATTTGACCTTGCTGGGCAATTCCAGAACCCACCTCCATATGTGTCGCAAATTTAGTACTAATCTGAATGAACAACATAAATTTCAAATGATCTTGTAGTCCCGGGATTTTTCAATATGGGACACAAGCGCACTAACCACTTGTGCTACTGATTTAATTTATACTAGGCAGGGCAGAATTATTATATTTAAAAAAATAAATAAATAAAATTAAATTATCTAATAGAATAGCCACTGTCATAAATCCCACATTGAGCACTATAATGAGTAGGCCACAGGAGCTAGCTAACTAGTTTCCTATTGTGCTGGGTAGCCACTAGCAAATTCTGTTATGAGTATATTGCCCAACTTACTATTGTTTTAAAATTGAGTAAAAATGATTCTCAGTATGTTTTAGAGCAGTTTATTCTTTGGTGGGGCTGAATTTTAAAAATTTGCTGAGGTACAGTAGCTATCACTGCTAGCTAATATGATAGCTGCAATCCTGTTGGATGTACAGTACTTCCTGTTTGCTCATAGTGGAATAATTTATTCCTTTTATCCTTCTAGCCCTGCCAGATTTGAATTATAAGAAAACATGCACTAATTTCAAAGTGCTAGCAGTTTACTGTACTGCTGAGTCACACCTACAAACGTGTAGCATAGTTAGCCAAATGCAGTTGAGTATTTGGTAATTATCTTCAAAAAATAAGGATATTTCTACAGAGAACGTCCTACAGTATTTACACTATGTAATGATGGGGATGATTCTGTATTTGTAGACCCTTTATGGTACAGTATTTATAGAATTATAATCAAATATTCTAGCAAACAACTCTGAGAACTCGTATGTATTCACACACAGCAATATTCATTCGTATAATTCCTGTACTACTCCCAACATATATGTTGCACAAACTATAGGTTCAGTTGGTCCACATGCATGAGGCTTTGAGGTGTTGCAGTGACCAAGTGGAGTTTCTCAGTGTTGGCGTCATTTACTCCTGGTTCTACTATCAGATCTGATTTCCTGGTTCTACTTCCTCCTATTATTATTGTCTCCTATTATTTCTTAACTATGGCGTTCAAGTCAAATGGCAACGTCTTCTCCTGTGTACAAATGGGATGCAGTTCCCAGTACTGGCGTATATATTCCCAGGATGCACTACAAGTGTCCATGTCTGTTTTGTCAACACTTGAGCGGGTCTATTTCAGAGGCCTCCGTGTCCATGTCGGAGTCATACAGCGAGTGGCCTGTAGGGTCGCTGTCAGACGCGGGAGGCGAGTGCAGGTCTGTAGATGTGCGAGTGTGTGAAGGACAACTACGCATATCATCTTGGAAAGTGTCCGTACAGGAATAGAGGCCCAAATCAGCTCCCTTAGAGGGCGAGTTGCTGCAGACATTGGCGTCATCGTAGCACAAGTCCTCCAGGTCTACGAACCATTCGGGCCAGAATCTCCGGCGAATACGTTCACAGTACATGGCCAAGTTGATCAGCTCACCTGGAGGAGACGGAGACCCGTCAACATATGTCTGGCATCATCCCAGATTGAATTCCCTCTGCTGGAATCACGGGAGTACATTTACACACAGTACATTTTGTCCTTAAGAGGGCGCTACCTCATGTGGTAATGTGATCAAAGCATGTTTTATTTAAATAGGTCTTTAAAACATAAGCTAGGGCACCAAAATTATTTTCTCTTCAGTTCAGTGAAACCAACTTATCTCCAAGGAAGTTGAGTTTTCATTGCCTTTGAAGCAGCAGAATATCTCAAAAGGACATTAACAGAATCAGTGACATTTGGTAGACAGGTAAACCTTGTGACAAAGAAACACTGATTGGATAGTGTAGATCCGAATCAAGAGGCGAATCTATTCTTTTATTATTAAAATTTGACCTTTAGTTCTAAATCCTTTGGACATTATCCTGCCTTAATCTCTGATCCTCGCTCCCTTAATCCTGATCAAGAGGCAGACACTTCCTTTGATTATAATCCTGTCTTTGATCAATTAGTTCAACAATCAGATACAGGATCAGTGGTCAGGATCCAACACTTGATCTGGACTCCTCTGATTCTGATTGTAGAGCGAGCAGCCTCAAAGGGCAATAGTCAAGAGCTAAGAATGCTGGGCAAGAGATTAAAGGAATAGCCTTCTCACACTGGGGAAAAAGGACACAAGAGATGTCAAGAGATCTTGACAATGGCATGCACTCAGGGTGCCCTTCTGTTTGTGCATTTTTTTAATTTTTTTTTTTTTACCAATTCCAACAGTTATCAGCTATTGTACAATAAGCACAGGTGATGAGACTTTATAATATATATTGTGCTGAGCTCACCTTTAATCAGGCGCTCGGGGTGAGTGCCTGGCAGCGTCCACATGGCGGGGGCCAGGTGACTGAACACTGTAGCATCTACTGTTGAAAGTTTGGAGCCCATAATGTACTTCTTATCACCTAAGAAAACATACAACAATCATAATAGTAATATAACAAGTCAGGATTTTTTTTTTTTTTTTAAGTCACTGTGGAGGTGCTGTCATCCTTAAATCAAATTTTGACATCTTTTGCAAAGTATCTTGAAGTGATGTCGGTAATAACCAGAATTTCAAAATAAAGCACATAAATTTAGAGGTGTCTTTAGAACTGTGAAATTTGGAAGAAAAAAGTTATTTCCAAACAGCTCATCTTGTTTCCATCTTTGTTGTACCTCAAACTGCTTAATTCTGTCCAGAAGAGGTCAGTATTTCACCTTCATTACTTTTTAAAGTTACCATTGTGGTCACCTTTGATATATATATATATATATATATATATATATATATATATATATATATATATATATATATATATATATAGTGCTGTGCAAAATATTTACGCATCCCAGAATTATAATTAAAGTAGCGTTTGATGCCCCTTTTTATTGGCATGTCAACACAAAATCAGTTCCAACAAAAGTGAATGTGTGAGCTATGAATTAATTAATTTGTTTGTTTATTTATTTATTCGACACACAAATCAACAATAACAGAAACTCATACCAAAACTACTCAACAACATACCGTGTGACCGAAAGTGTGGGGGCAGAAGCAAAGCTATATTTTTTTTAATTCCATAATAATAATAATAATAATTGTATTAAATTTATTTCATTTATATAGCGCCAAAATCACAACAAAGTTGTCAAGGTGTTTCACACAGGTAAGGTCTAACCTTACCAACCCCTAGAGCAAGCATGATAATCATAAAGATAATAATAATTTATTTGAGTGTATTGGCCAGTAGAACACGACACAACACTACACAAATACAATTGCAAATGATTATGTAACATTAAAATGGCTGAAAAACTCAATTACTCATATTTTACGTCACAATTTTCTTAAAATAGTTTGAGGTTCTGCAACATACTCTGGTGTGGCTTACATGCTGAAAAATTACACGTAAATAGAACTCAGGTTTCATATCGATTTATAATTAAAGTTGAAATTCATCACACATTTAATTTATTCATGAATATTTATCATGTTTTCATAATTTATAATGCTTTTATGATGCATTAGATGTGCCTAAAACATTTGCACAACACTGTATTTAGCGAGTTAGTTAGAATGATACTAAAACTGAAAGATGACCATACATACATACAGTGGTAACTGTAGTGATATGACAATTAATAGAAAAGTACTTTCAAAATAAAATATCAAAATTAAGCTAATATTACACATGGTAATAATAAATGTAATAAATTGATAATAATGAACAATGTTGCTGTTATGCTGCTGCCACCTAAAAGATAAATGGCAGAAAATGAATCAATGAATGAGTGATGGTATGAGCAATAGTAATATTTTAAAAATAAAGTGTGTAGGATTTACTGGTGTTTATGAGCAGAAATTAAATATAACATTCAAACCATTTGTTATAATAAAATTGATGCATTTTCATAATCTTGAGTGAGCCCTTCATATCTACAAATCCATGATACATTGTTTATTGGTTGTTCAGACAGGTTAACAAGTTTTACAACCCTCATTTTTGGAAAATGGAGGATCATAAGAAAAGTGAAAGGAAACAATTCGTGACCAGCCACGGCATAATGCAATCTACAACCTCTCCACTAGATGACAGCAAACCCCACACACTGAAGACAATATGAACATAACAGTAATGATATTAAGTTTATATATAAAATCATCCAATCTTGTCACCTAGCAGAATGGCCAGAGTTCGCATGTCCTTCTCCATCAGCGCATAAACCTCCTCTCTGGAGAATCGTCCAATCCCATGCCCGTACATCTCTCTCTTTACAATCCCGCCGGTCAGGTGACTCAGGATCCATCTGAGTAGGTCACTCAGTGGTCTGCTTATTGACAGTATCTTCTGGGTCTCCTCCAGGTTGTCCACCCACTGACAGTAAGCGATTGTCCTGATGCACAGACAAACACGTCAGTTATAAACCTTATATAAAAACAATCCAACCATATCTTCCTAAATATCCCTTAACAGATTACAAGATAGATTTCTTCTGACCAGAAGGTTATTTTATTTATTTATCATCCTCATTTGATTGGGAAATCTTGCTTAAAGTCTTTTGGTTTGTCAAACAAGCAGTTTAACTCATTTAATTACATTTATTCTGAATATTAATTGTTATAAGACTTAATTCAATTCAGTTTATTCATTTTATATAGTGCCAAATCACAACAGAGGCACCTCAAGGCACTTCACACAAAACAATTCAAAAAACAAAATAAAATTGAATTAAACGATTAAAAAAGGACTTAGACTCATTTTTATTGTCATTCAGTAGAAATGATCACAGATGCTGTCACAGAATGAAATATTGATGCACTGCATGAATAGATAAAAAACACAGAATAAAGCACAAAATACCATTCGAAGGTGTGTTATAGTTTTTTTTTTTAACCTATTGATAACTGTGTCTGTATCTGTGTATACACAACATGCAATAAATAAATAAAGGACACAGATATTCCACATATGAAGATGCTACAAGGATAAAGTTGCTAACAGATGCTACAGTGTAGTCTATGTCCTACATTCTATATTACACAGTTCTTCCTATCGATTTGTATTTAACTGTCTTATGGCGGTTGGTTTAAAGCTGTCCCTGAATCTGTGTGTTTTGCAATTCAGGCTAGAGTACCATCTACCTGAGGGAAGGAGGCAAAACAGATTGTTAAAGGGATGTGAGGTGTCCCTGATTATCCTTCTTTCCCTGGACAAGCAGCTCTGTTCTGCCAGTTCACCAATGGTTGGCAGCCTGGCCCTAATAATCTTCTCTGCTGCCCCTCCCATCCCCAGTGCCTTCCTGTCTGCAAGGTTACTATTTTCCTGCCACAGAGGGATACACACCATCTATTGCTCCTCTATAGAAGGAGGTGAGGACAGTCGGGCTCAGATAGGCACTTTTTAACCTGCGGAGAAAGTGGTCATACTTGATACATTTTGGTGATCTGGGTTCGGGATTAAATTCTCAATTTTGATTAAACCTGAGAAATAATTTGATGATTAATCTGTTGGTGGAAGTACATTATGAGTGCCACCACAGCTACTGCACAAAATAGTTATAAATTAATAAAGATGTTATTAATTTATTTATGTATGATAATGTTCCTCTGCCATTCCTTCGCTTCTGAATTCTCTCATGAATAAACCAATCTGTACTCTTGAAAAATGTGAATATTACAAGTCCCTCACCAGTAGAAATGCTCTTCCACCATTTTGGTGATTGCACGAGACATGGCCTTCTCCTGCGGCGTCAGGCTCTTGTTGAGGCTCACGCTCAGCCTCTCCTCCAGGAAGTCGATGATGAATTCAGTACCACTCACCCGTTCCTGGTTGTACTCAATCCACGGCATCTTTCCCTGTGGTGAAAGCTTCCCATCAAAGTAGTTCTGTAAAATGGAAAGAAAAAGCAGAATGGAAAGTAACCCCTGAAGGGAAACTAGTTGGCTGCTCCCCAAGAAAAAAAAACTCTTTAAATTTTTAAGCAACTCTTCGAGGAAAACTGACAGCAGAGATCTGGAGTTTCAGCAGCAATATCACAGAAAAAGTCATTAGAACAACAGGTTTTCCAACAAACAAACAGATAAATTAAAATATTCAAAGTTCATAAAGGATCTGTGGGTTCCTAACACATAAATAAGCGATGTTGGGTAAAAATCTCAGTGCAACAAATGAAAAATAAAATGGATAAAGTCATATATGAAACTACTGAGTATATTCTCTCACGTGCACACAGCCACAGTCCCTACCTGGTAAGGCAGGTCCAGCATGCGTAGGTAGGTCTCCATTTTAAGGCAAAAAGGGGACAAGGAGGGGGCGCCAGTTTTGGGTCTGGAGAACTGGTGGAGGATGATGGCATGTTGAGAGTCCAGCTCATCCTCCTTTCTGTGGCGCAAGAAGGACAGAGTGACACGTAGATGTGGCACCGAAAACAAGAACAGCCTGTGTGGAGGCAGTCTGATCAGAACTAAACAAATTCAGCCACCATAAGCCAAAGACACTTAACTGGGTGTTCGACTCGTCAAACTAGAATGTGAAAATAATAAGGTTTATTTTCAAATATCAGCCACAAAAAACACTTACTCTGCATTTCTTAAACAACAGTCTACATTTTAAGATGCAGCTTCTATACCTGTTTATTCCAATTAAGGGTCACGAGGGGCTGAAGCCTATCCTAGCAGTCATAGGGTGTAACGGGTGCAACCTGGACAGGACACCAGTCTGTCACAAGGCTATGTATAGATGGACACACACTCGGAGGGAACCCACACAAACACGGGGAGAACATGAAAACTCCACACAGAAAGGCCACAGGTGGGAATCGATCCCACGCCCTTCTTGCTTTGAGGCAACAGTGCTAACCACTAAGGCACTGCGCTGCCCAACATTTTAAGATACACTATAATAATGAAGATGATGATGATTTTAACAACTTTTTTGTGCAGCACTTTCTGGAAAAGATTATACATTTCAGTGCTTTTTCAACTAAACAAACACATCCATAAATACCAGGATGCTAAAATGAAAATATTAACAAAAAAAAATTTAAACAGGCAGCTCCTATGATTTACAGTGCATCTGGAAAGTATTCACAGCACTTCACCTTTTCCACATTTTATGTTACAGCCTTATTCCAAAATGGATGAAATTATTTTTTTCCTCAAAATTCTACACACAACACCCCATAATGACAATGTGAAAAATCTTTTTTTGGGGGGGGGGGGGGGGGGATTTTCGCAAATTTATTAAAAATTCCAAAAACAACTGAAAACTGTTTTCCGTTGCAAATTGATGTAATGAGACTGTTTTCATTCATTACTTTTCATTAATTAACTGTTTAATAATGACATGTCACAAAAATAACAGTTATTTATGTTGTTAACTGAGTGATTACTCACATCTATTATTATTTTTTTATCTATTATTTTCACATTCTGCTCATGTTATTGCTGTTTCTTGTGCCATTTGTCAAGTTACTCTTGATTATTAAATTCAAATGCCAAAATCTAAAACATTTATTAAAGCTACAGTGTGTAGGATTTAGTGTCCCATAGTGGTGAGGTTGCAGATTGCATTATAGCCAGTCATGATTTGTTTCCTTTCTCATCAAACTTGTTAGCCTGCGCTCCCATGTGGATAGGAAGGGCTCATTTTCAGCTTATGGAAAAATTGTTGTTGCAGGTAATTTATATAGTAATGAACAGATGGTTATGAATGCTATATACTTTTTTTGTTAAAACACCCTAAAAACCTACACACTGCAGCTTTAATTTAAACACAGCACACACACACACACACACACACACACACACACACACACACACACACACACACACACACACACACACACACACACACACACACACACACACACACTATTGGTCCTTTACTGTATTTGTTTTATTGCCAATGTGAAATGCGCAATGTACTGGTGTCTTTTTTTAAACATCATCCTATTTATTATATAATTTATGCAGTTTGTGGTCAATAATTTCCACCACATCTTCTCATGGAACACCAGAGATTGTTTTTTGGAGAGAATGAAAATGAGCTGTTCACTCTGTGTATTGATGGAAGGAGCTGTCCACGCAGGAGGTGCTGAAACGCCTCATGGCTTTGTTTTTTGTGGGAAAGGTGGAGTGCAATAATAATTATCATAATAATAATATTTGTGAGCTGTTAAAGAGGCCTAAAATGACAATAAGAGGGAAAATCCAGTGCCCTCAGAGGTTTTGGATGATCACAACCGAAATAAAGGTCAAATGCTGGTACGACTGTGTGGGGGGTCGTCGGTAACATCCTCATCCATCCACTCACGATTATTTCACACCACCCTGACAAATCATATATATATATATATATATATATATATATATATATATATATATATTGTGTGTGTGTGTGTGTGTGTGGACCTGATGGCCAGGAGTCCGTGCAGCAGATAAGCAGCAGCGGCCAGCAGGGCTCCTCCGGTCAAATACAGCGTCTTCTTCCACCACGAGTCCGATCCCAGCGCGGACATCATCCCGCCGCGCTCGTTCACCGGCAGCGCGATCACGCACCCATAAAACGACAGCTGCCGGTCCTCCAGCAGGCCGCAGGAGAAGCTCCGGTCAACAACAACAACACACGGCGGCCGCGTCCAGGCCGAGCCGACGCGCCAGTGCATGCTCTCCGTCTCCGGCCGCTTTCCGCCGCGCTCCGCCGCTTCCGGATTTCATGGGAGGAGGCTTCGTGAGCGCCGAAGAAGCCTCCGGGAGCAGAGGCGGCTGGACGCGAGCATCCAGCCCGGCGCGCGTCCCCGCAGCGGGGTCCACATCCTCCTTCAGCCCCGCTCGGAGTCGGAGCTCGCTGCAGGCTCAGCGGCCGCCACCGTCAAGTCAGACAAATTAGTAGCGAAGAACTGTGGCGGATCCTTCCAAAATAAAAGATAATTCGACTGAATCAGGAAGCGCACCCGAAAAAACACATCCTGTCGTTTTTAATCCCGTTTATTGATCGTGGTGGATGAACTTAATTCAAATTATACTTTGGTCATTGTCTTTGATCCATATTGCTGAACTTCGAGCCTGATAATAAGAAGCAGTGGTGGCTTTGATGGCCACCAGAGCTAGGATTTGCAAATGAATGACGTCATTTTAACATGCAACTTTAATCCCACCTGCTCCTAATTTCTAATTGTGTATTTTCCATGGTTTTCCTGAAAAGGTTCCAGTAAATGGGAAGAAAATTGATTTTTGTTTACTGCAGGCTAAACATGTTATTGCCTTAAACTGGAAAAATAGTCAAGGACCTACCACAAGTCAATGGATTAAAGAGCTGTCTCGTAACCTTGCATTAGAGAAACTGACATTTTGTAAAAGGGAAGATCGAGGACTTTTATGAACTATGGACACCCTTGTTACAGTTTGTGAAAGACTTGCCTTAATAGATTATTAGAAAAGGATGTATTGTTTCTTTTTTTTTTACTGAGAGTATGACATTGTTATGAAGGGTTGGGAAGTATGGAAGTAAATCTGTGCCATCAGTTTAAAATTGAAATTTTAAGGTTGAATTTTCTTTTAGCATGAAAATTTTTAAGGTTGATTTTTTTTAGGTTGAATTTTATTTTATTTTTTTAGGTTGAAGTTTTTGAAGCTGAATATTTTGATGCTAAACAAATTCAACCTTACAAAATTCAACTTCAAATTCTGATTTTGATGCTAAAAAAAATTCAACCTTAAAAATTTTGATACTAAAAAAATTCAACCTTAAAATTCAATTTCAAACTCTGATGGCACAGATTTACTTCCATAGGGAAGGGGTTTGTGGGGTGTTTTGTTTCCCTTAAATGTATAAAATCAAACAATGTGGAGAAAAAACTAGACATACATTTGGTCACATAAGTAAAATAAAGCATCTTTTTTTTTTTTTTAACTGATCTGGTGCATCAAATCAGTTTATCCTCATGTCCTTGTAATTGGAGACTTCCAAGATTATTGCATTTATTGCTTAAATTATTGTGGTGACAAATTGGAATGGGTGGACTAAAAAGACTAGTGGGTGATTTTTATTGGTTTTGAACTCAGAATAAGTGTGTGCATGATTTATGTCACACATGATGTGCAATTAAATGCATGAAAACAACTTAATTTTTAAAAATTCTACTGTTAATAAAGCATTTCATCAAAATAGGCAGAGGGGGAAAAATTAAATATTGCTGGTGGCACTGAATTGGCCATATTTCAAGGAGTATTGCTTTCTTATTTAACTAGTTTGGGAGGTCCTGCAGCTTATACTTTAGTGCAATTTGTATATTTGAAAAAAATAAACATCACACATTCATTATATAACCGACAGGGATTTCCCAGAAATCAAAGCACAAAACAAAATCAACTCCAATAATAAAAAGTACACCATAACAATGCACAAAAATCCCCAAATTTAAGAGTTGATAAAAAAAAAAAAGACTACTCTCCAAAAAAAATATAGTAAACACCAACTTTGCAGCTAAAGTACAAAACAGGTACCTGAATAAAAAAAAATTTATTTTGGCATTTGTTTGACTGCAATGCAACATAGCTATTGTAAAACCAGTTTACCTGGTGTAATTTAACCCTGCTCTTATCAGTTTTATGTCACAACCTCTGCATTTTTCTTCCTTTTCCAAAATGATGTTTTGAGGGACAAACTGCCCATCTTGCATGCACTACAGCGACACTAAAAAGCAGAGACACCTGCTGCAAACTCCAACTAGACAGTTCATCTAATTTGACTTTTCACATTTGTGATGTCTTCAGCATTACTTGGACTTTAAATGCAGATTTTTCCGTGCATTAAAAACTACATTTCCCACCAGAGGTCCTATGATACTGATGAAACACTGACATTAAACACAATGTGATGACACTTTAACAGTGGTGAAACGCTTAGTTGTGCACACACACACCATGTTTATTACCACAAAACAACCTTCCATAAATGATAAACAGCATTTCAAGTAACATTTCAGCAAACAATTTTGGAAACTTTTACACTTAGAGGTTGTAGGAATTTCCAAGCTGGGTTAAAGCCCTTTTAAACTCGGACTGATTCATCCAGCAGACTCGCCGTTTCCTGTGAAATCGTTCTCCTGAATGGGACAATGTGCTTCTGCAAAAGGTTCTCCATAACCACTAGCTTTTATTTTATAAGGCTTTCGAGCACCTTGAGTGCACACCTACACTCTCACATCACAAGAATACATAACACGTGTTGCCACAAGTCAATGGATTAAGTGGCTAGAAGGAAGTCTGTAAAAATGTACACCACAACTAAAAAAGTGCCAAATTAAAACTTAAATAATTTAAAAAAGCTTTACATGTTTTAAACTAAAGGACAAATCCAAATAATTACATAAAAGAAATTAACAAGTGTAAGCAGAAGAAGCCAAATGAGTTCATTAATAAAGCAAAAAGAAGCTTAAAACAAACGAATGTGAGAGGGAGGAGGTGGAGTTGTGATGATTCTTGCATTCAAAGAACTAAACTGGAGCTTTTGAGGAACCTCTCCTGGGCATCCAATCAAATCACAGTTAAAAGGACGACATCCGATCTCATCGACTGCAACAGCGCAGGATCAAGTCGCTTCACAGACACCAGCAGAGAAAAACTAGTTCAGTCCCTGAGGAATGAAATCACACACGTAGAAGTACTCGTGATCAAGTTTTTAGATCCCGTGAAGGTCCATCGGCAGATGGATCCTCTGGGCTGTTCAAGGATGTCAGGATCACCACGTCTGTAAACCCCCCACAGATCTCACGGTGGTGTCACCGCACTGCCAGCACCCCCCCACCCCCCAGTTTGTGTTGGTCAGGAACAGAGCTGTGCTATGGAGCTCGCGTCAAACAGTTCATAACCACCAGGTTGTACACGGAGGGGCATCATCTGAAAGCATCCTCCCCCACCTTCTTTTCTTTCTGTCCAGGCGACACCACAAATGTTTTGCTGTGTGAGATTTCAAATGAAGCTCCGCCCCCTCTACATCAACATTATGGCTTGATGACGGACGTGGCGCTACGACTGGCTGTAGGAGTTGCTTTGGTTGCCGTTGGAGCTCTGGTCATTTTCACTGCAGACAGAGAAAAGGAACACGCTGCCATTTTTTTGCCCAAATATTTCCATGCTCTTCATAAAATGTTCCTCAAATGGAATTCTTATCGGAAAAACACACACACGCAAAAAAAAAAAATGTGTCACCAAAATCTTTTCTTTCTTTTACCAAAACACCCCACTAAATTAAATAAACCAATTTTTCTATTGCATCTGGTGCTTCTTTAATTTTTTTTTTTTTTTAAGACTCCCACCTTATTTATTTCACACTAATGTGCTTGCATGACTGAATGACAATTACCTTGATTCCTTGAATACACCAGATCTGGCAACATGTGCTGCATCAATATGCATTTAAAACACTGGACAGAATTAAGCGATTTTTGCAAACAGGGCAAACACTGTAGAAATCTCCCCTCATGTACCAAAGATTATACAAACAAAGCCGTGGGAGAAAAAACTTAGCAATTTACGATTTTAAGAAGGCAGAAACAACATGCACACAACCTCTTGATGAAATTCTATTGTACCTGCATTAATTGTACTGTATTTGCATTAATAGTAAATATCCACCAGGTGGAAATATTGCTCCATTTCAAGAACCTTGACAACAATCCTATTGCTTATAGTAGTAGACGGGTGAACTGAAGTGTGTCTAAAAGAAGTGTCTGACATTATGTACTTGAAGCTGAAGTATGCTATTTGATGATTTGTTACTATAAATCCACAAAATGGTCATTTACTAACATGTTAATGCAAGAATCAAACTTCATTTATACAGAAACAATGGTAAATAGGAGTTTGATCTTGACACACCCCCTTCCCATATAGAGTACTGTCCCATTTATGTGTTTTTGTACAACAGACTGGAAGTTAGCTCGCCTTACAGTAAATACACCCTGAATTCCACAATTTTCTAAAAGTTCTATTCCTTGAGGATGTGAGAAACTGTGTGTTCATGGTGTTGCTGAGACTTTCATGGATTTGTTGTACCTGTTGGGAGGTGGTTTGGGCTTAGGCATCTTGTTCAGCACAGCAGCGATCTCCTTCCTGTCATCAAAATTTTTCCACTGGTCGTACAGCTTCAGAATTACACGGATGATCTCCAGGATCTCAAAAGGAAGCACACATAATGTTTATGGATATTAACTCAATGCAAGATTGAGATACAGACAGCCAACATGCAAAGTCCTGATTGTCCCCTCGAAGGCATGTTTACACTGAGCAGCTGAGGGACAACGGCAGTTTTAGATCATGCAAAAAGGAGCTTGTCTTACTTTATCCATGTCTACAGAAAGCTCTGCGAACCATTGTCTGGCATCTTTCTGCTGCACCACACAGGCAACATGTAGACAGGCTGCAGGAGCACATGGACAGGAAAGACTATTTGTAGCCGTTAACGACATTAACTGAGTACACAGAGAAAAGCAAGTAGATAAATCTTACCCAGGGCAATCATAAAGGGAGGGTAGAGCAGACAGAGATCTGTCCGGTATGTGTCATTCACTATTCGCCTGGCACAAAAATAAGTCATCAGTACGTTTACGTGCACAGGACACATAAATGTGCACAAAGGGAATTGTACCAGGCCAGAGGCAGCAGCATGTCCTCCTGTCCCATATCCTGGACGTACTGCAACAACGGTCTGTAGGGGTGATACACGATGAGGCAGCAGTCCTAAAACATAGAAATTAAATTAACAATCAGCCCACCAGACAAACACACACACACCCGACTGAATACTAAAGTGCCGACAACTCACCATCAACTCTAGGAGATAGAATTCACATTCGAATATCTGCAATGACACAAACTGACACTGAAGCACGTTTACATTACCGTAATAATTAGATAACTGTAATAATCTGATCTGATGCATTTATATGCACTTCAGTAATCCAATAATTGGAAAAACTAGATATACATGATTTCAGTGCATTAACTGGATTTTTTTTTGGAAGTGGAGAAAGAAGAAAGGGCAGCTCATGAAGAAAAAGCATAGACTGAAAGAAAAAAAAAAAAAACTCTCACACACACACACACACACACACACACACACACACACACACACACACACACACACACACACACACACACACACACACACACACACACACACACACACACACACACACACACACACACACACAGCGAGGAGGTGCATGGAGTTGATGTCCTCATGCCAGAAATATGACAACATGGTTTTGGAAAACTCCGCTTAACTTTAACATATTCAAGGACGCTTGGGTGTCCTGTCAATTCTATTTTTTGGACACACAACGGACTCTCAAAACTTTTTGATCTGATGAAGGATGTTACGAGGCCCGACGAGACAGTAGGTCGTCCCGCTTTACCTCTGAAGATGTGAGTGCCAACACATATGCAGATGTAAAGCAACAAAATAAATCTGATTAACAGTATACATGTAATGAAGAAATCAGAGTATTAAGGAGAAATCCAGGTGTGACAGTTGAAAAATTCTGTGCAAATTTAAAAAGCCCATTCAAGAGTCATGTTTAATAATTTTAAAATTTTAGATCAAGAATGTTTATGGAAACATCACTTATTTTTGGCCCATGGCCCATGCCCCCCCCCCCCCCCCCCCCCCAAATCCAGACTAATTTATGGAAGAATTTGGACACACCTGCTCAACATCCACAGTGCAAAAACTCATGCATCAAACACAAGAGCCACTACTTCCAAAACAAGCAGCACACTGAGGATAAATGTCCTGATGGAATAACATAGTACAAATGGCCACTAATGGTGCCTTATCACACATTTTTCTTCAACTGAGAAAACCTAAATGAAAATTTCTGTACAAATACCCCCCCCCCCCAGTTTCAAAAGACAGTGTTGCTCCAACCAGCTACTCGACTCGCCCACCAGCTCCCTGCTGGCAAAAACTTTTCATGCTTTCTGCACAGTGAAGGAAAACGAACAAAGGGAGAACGAGTGTCACAGTGCTGTCACAAAATATGGAGCGAAATTTCTGCACACTATCTCAAACTGTAGAGAAGAACCAGACTTTCAGTCAGTCTTCGTAAGAAAAGTAACACTGTCATTTATTTTAACATTAGGCAGACTTTCTACACTGTGTTTGGAATCTGATCAATAAGCATAAATGAAAATGGAAAAATGCACAATATGACTCCTTTATTACTTAAAATTCGCACATCAGAGAGAAAAATTACTCCAAAAACAATTCAATTTAATTTATTTCACTTTATTTTATTTATACAGCACCAAATCACAACAAAGCCACCTTTAGGTGATTCAAACGAGTAAGGTCTAACCTTACCAAACCCACCTGAGCATACAGGTGACAGTGAGAAGGAAAAACTCCCTCTGATAATGTTGAGGAAGAAACCTCAAGCAGACCAGACTCAGAGGGGTGACCCACTGCTTCGGCCATTCTAACAGTTACAAAGCTTTTACCGAGCTGAAGTAACACCAAACAAAAAACAGAATAATATCAAAAACAAAGTGCATTATTGAGGGTGAGCAGTCATCAGCGCCAAAGGCAGGGTGTCATGAGATACGTCCAGCGCCCTGGGGTGAATGTCCAGCGTCCAACAGCACTTTTTTTTCAAATTCACCAAAACACATGACTTAACAATACAGACTGAATTCTTTTTCCTAGCTGCAAAAAGCCAGTGTGGCATTTTTCTTCAACTATAATCACATTTCAATTTACCTTTTTAATTATTATTTCAACACTACTTTCTGCAGGAAAAAAACAAACAAAAAAAAACCTTCTTCCACATTGACAGTGATCATTACAAATCCAGGATCTTGATCTGAATCATCACCGTGACTCACGCTCACGGCAGAAATAAAAAAAGTTGCACCGCTCCACCAGGTTACGCTCTACGCCGTGAGCCACGCCCTAATATTATCACCTCGTGGTGACTACCTATAAATAATGGTTTGCAGCGCTCAGGACAGGCGATGTCATCCTGACGACTTCGTGGAGTTGGTGCACTAATGACAGGCAGCAATTACTATCTCGGTGAGACACGCTGAGCAGTGTGAGTGCGTGCACATTCCCACAGTCTCCCTGGCGCTTTTATCGTGGATGTGTGAACATCAGAGGTGAAATTGGTTGACACTGACGCGGCGACGCTGTGATACACAGCGTACTTTTTGGCATGCTGCAACTTAGCGCAGCAGATTATAAACAGCTTTGCAAAGGAGGCAGGTTATTTTCTTTACGCATCGCACGCCCGAGGCACCAACTGACATTTGCACATTTTGAGATTATTTTAATCAGTTTTCTCTCTCAGATACTGATGACAAGTCTGTAAATAAAATAATTGTACTTACATGATTCATTCTGTAAGGGAACTCTTTCGGAAAGGCATAGGAGAACCTTGTTTTCACTGTTTGAGGAAAACAAATGCCTAATTATAGTGTCTGTATTGCACAAAAATAGATTTGTACAGTTACTGAAGCAATTATAACAAGTTGCATTAGTTAATATGGTCACTTACATACAGATGTTGCTGCAGAGATCAGTCTGGTGTTGGATACAACTCCAAACTCCTAAAAGATGTAAGAAAAAAAAAAAGACAGAAGGGATACAAAAAAAATGAAAAATGTGCAGATTACTCATATTGTATCATTCTCTTACTCACAGAAGTTCCAATACCTCAACTTTAGACGCCAAGAAAACACAGGTAGGAGCCATGAGCACGGGATCAATACTTTTCAGTGAATATCTGCAAAGGAAGAGGAATGAGATTGTAAAAGTTGTTCTGGATTCTGCAGTGCACATAAAGAATTTGTGTGATTGGAGGTTTTCATGTTTTATCATTTACTGAATTGTGATTTAATATCATAATTGTAAAACTGAAGCATTGTGAATACTTTCCAGATGCACTGTATCAATATTTGCCCAGGGTGCTGTGGGTTTGTGCGCATTCCAGCTGCCTTCTCTTTTTTTTTTTAAAGAGGATGTTATGGGAAGACTATATAATTATATTATTTTGTGATCAACCCCATTTGTTTCTTCCAAGTCCAACATTTAGGATGGACTACAATATTTTGTGGAGATGATCTTTGGGTATTACACTCACATCAATAATCAGCCTCTCCTTACCTGGCATAGAAGCGTTTGAAGTAGACAGTTGCAGTGGCAATGACCTGTTGCCGCAATTTCAGGTGTTCTCCCAAAGCTTGGATGACTGCGGAAGAGGTGAAGCAATCAATGCAAAATAATTCAAATAAACAAATCAAATAGGCAAATTTTCTACTTTAACTTATGAATTACAAAGTAGGTTAGAACATTTGGTGTTGAGTTTGTAAATAACTAACAAATTACTTACTTTTAGGTCACTTGGAAAAAGAAAATTGTTCACATTTTGAGCTTATTCTAAAGCATATGATTGCTTGCCACAAAAATCTGACATATGGCTTTTATTCACATGCTGATGTCAATACAACATCAATAAAATCATTGCCGTAGTGTAACTTTCCCTTCCATAAACACTGTGTCCCCCCTTCCAGAGTTCCCAAACAACGTATATTTTAAAATGCATTTCATAAGCATTTTTTTCCTCCTAATCTATTAAAAACAGAATTAAGTCCTACATAAGGAGTTATGACGAGGTGACAGACTAGCATCTGCTTGTCACCAGAGGATCCTCTGTTTGAATGCCCCAGAAAGGAAAATCATTAAGGTTCCTTGGGCAAGGTTCTTAATCCCAAAGTTGCTCAGGTAATGCAGTTGAGCATCTTGTATGGCATGCACCCTGACATCTGTGCGAGTGTGTCAATGGGAGGCATCATTGTAAAGTCAGATGAAAAAGTCCTATACAAAGCCAATGTGATTACCATTTATCGTATTATTGATAAGGCCCATTGGCTTCTATAATGTGAAGTGGAAGGGAGTCTACATCTCCCTCCAGATGGGATGCCAGTCTGATATAGGGTACGTCCCCAGCAAAAACTGGTACCCATTTTCAGAAGGGTTGCAGATGAAGCATCTTGTTCAAAGACCTAGATCAGGGGTAGGCAACCTGTTCCAGAAAGAGCCATGAGGGTGCAGGTTTTCTTTGCAGCCACTGACTCCACCAGGTGATTTCACTGATTAACTCATTCCATCTGCTCAGAGTGATATTAATCAGTAAAATCACCTGGTGGAGTCAGTGGCTGCAAAGAAAACCTGCACCCTCATGGCTCTTACTGGAACAGGTTGCCTACCCCTGACCTAGATAGATCATGCTACCAGGAATCAAACCCAGATTCCAATATTGCCGGAGTGTGCTGGAGGCCTGAAAAAAAGCGCAGGAGCCCTGAAAAAAGCGCAGCCTTGGTGGTGACTGCTGTATTATGTGATTATTCCCCTCCAGATGCCGCTACCGATCCACATACATTGTGGTGGCAGCAGTGATCCACAATTCAAAGTGGATGACAATTCCAAAATAATTATTTTCAACCCTATGAACCTTAAAGAGGTATTGCAAGTAACAGGTAAACTTTTTTTTTCTTTTTTCTAGTGACTACCCTTAACCGTTTTACTGCTGGGGATGAATTTACTGATTTTTAGGACACTGAAATACACTATTTTTTTTTTCAGAAATCTGAGTCAAATTATCACTTAAATAAGCAGAATTTGCAAATATTATGAGTTATACAGTATTTTGATATCATAAAATAAATTTTATTCAGTGGATGAAAATTTCAAAAGTAAATTCAACAGTGAAATACTTAAGTGCTAATCGCTGCTTTTGTTTTTTTTTTGTTGTTTTTCTTTATACTTATATTTATTCTTCTTTTGAGTTTTGTGTTAGAAATCAATATATATGGATTAGTACAGTAATACAGCAACATAGTAGCCAGCAAGGTGCTTTTTCAGGCCTCCTGCGCATTCCGGCAATATTTTCACCTATGCTTTCAGTCCACATGCAGGTCAACTACACTGTTCCTTCTGCCATTTTTAAATAAAAAAAAAAAAATATAGAAATTTGCCATTTTATTATCTGCACATAACTTATTGCATGCATTATTTATTATACGTATTTATTCATGTTGACAAGTGCCTGCAAAACAAATGGCCCATCTGGGACATTAAAATTTACTCTACTGATCTACCTGCTCAATACAAACTATCAATAATGATTCATATCCAGTGAAATTAAACAGTTTATCATAATACAGTTTACATCTACATTACTGAGCCCCTATTTGACATTTGTACTTGACAAATCAAAACTAAATACCTTGTCAAAACTGCTATTTAGTGAGTAAAGTAATTATTAAACACTACTTGATTTTACATTACATGAATTCTTCATTATTTAGTTAAAGTAAGGAGGGTGCTGTTTTGATCAATTTAATCAATTTTAGACACATGTCAGTAAGTTTTAAATACCATTTGCAAAGAAAATCTGCAACTTCCAGTACTCCTCTTCTGTGAGAAACTTCAGGTCTTTTTGGCGTTCTTTCATCAAATCCTGCTTGTCCAAAACCCACTGCAAACTACAAAAGAGCAGAAATCAATCGATAAATCAACTAATTTAAATGTACTGATATATCGTCAGTTTAAATTATTACAACAGTGTGAACAGAGAAGCTAACAGATAGCGCGACACTTATCAAGCACCACCGCTTGCAACTACTTATCCGACTGAAATAAATCTAAAATAACCATTAACCAACACAGTTTTAACCACTTTATATTAGCGAGCCTTTTAAAAACGTGTTTCCTTTAATTTCTTAGATTACATTATTAGCTTTGTTCCGCGAACACACAAGGCCTCACAGTGAAGACGCTGAAATGCGAAATTAAACCAAACGTTTGGTCTTTTCCGTCAAAACTTACTAGTGAGAACTTTGCCAGAAGTTACCCGCC
The DNA here is from genome assembly GCF_902500255.1 of Thalassophryne amazonica. Lineage (NCBI taxonomy): Eukaryota > Metazoa > Chordata > Actinopteri > Batrachoidiformes > Batrachoididae > Thalassophryne > Thalassophryne amazonica. The sequence continues at coordinate 25,569,782 of NC_047123.1, read as the reverse complement.
ATATCGCAGCAGCTGAGGTAGAAAATGAGAATTAAAGTAGATGAGAATTTCCCCCCAAAACTAATAAAAATTAAAAGCAAAAAAACAGAAGTGTTAGCTGGAGTTGCACTCAAAGCACTCCGGAAAAAAGAGAAAGAAAGGTTCCGGATGTTTTGTTCCGCTTTTATGTTTTTTAATTTCTAACTTTTATTTTATTACTTTCATTGCATATAACATTTATACAGTCTGTGGTAAAATAGCGCAATAATATTCAACATTTATTTATTTATTATCATATTGGAGAGACGGTTGGGATTCCATTATTTTTTTTTTTCATTTTTTCCATCTTTGTACACACATAAATGAAATATTGAAATTATATATATATATATATATAGATATAGATATAGATATAGATATATATATATATATCTATATATAGATATAGATATATATATATATAGCTTTTGTAAACTACAAATCACACAATAGGGAACATGTCATGTTCCATGAGAGATTTGTGAACATCAGTCAAGAGGAGAATATGTGGCAGTTGCTGTGATGTCATAAAGTGGTCTTTTGATGTCATCAGTGAAGTAAATGAAGAGACCTTAGCAATTATATAGCTTCTTCCCATCTTCTGTTGATTGGTCCTGCCAACTGAAGGCCACTAAAACTGCAGTCTTGCGGTCTAACACTGCTTGTCAGCGGGATCTCTGTAGAGCTTTGTGACATCATGAAGCTGGTTTTTGAACAAAAATACCCTATCTTGCCACTTTAAATAAATAAAATTAAATTCAAATGCTGATACAGACGTTCCTTAAAATATAATCAACTCTTTCCTGACTCAAGAACTGTCTCTCCACAAGTTTTCTCCACTTGTGTTGGTGACAGCACTCATGGCATACACGCTTTTGAACACTTTGATCTCTATAGGACATAACTGTTTATGTGTAACTTATCAAGATATCTTACGAGCACCTAACCCAGTTTTGATCAAACTTGGCAGGTACATTGGGCATATGGATGGGAAGAAGTGATTTGATTTAGATGAAGATCAATAAATGATCAAGGACAGAGGTCAAGGTCAAATTTCCAGCTCCATGCCACTATATATAAAAAATGGTAAATTTTATGAAAATGAGTTCAGAATTGTTTATTAATTGCCATTGTAACATTTTTTCCACCATGTCAGATACTTTGAAATGTGGGTGTGGCCTCACTGTGCTCTTTGAACATATGTGATATAGTTTCAGAGGTGGACGTTTCAACTAAACTAGGACAATAATTACCCTCTAACCTGCAACGCTGGGTCCAAACCTGTGCTACAGTAGCAGATTTAACCATGATACATGAACACAAGATTTGTGAGACTCATGCCTTGCACACTTATGGGGAAACAGGTGATCACATATAGACTTTTCTTTGTCCTGTCATCTCGTGTAGGCCATCGTCTGCACCTCTTCTACTCTGAGGCTAAATATACAGCTGATATGTGCTCATCCCAGTGTGTGGATAAAGTAAATCTTGACAGATATTTGTAGGGAGGTTTGGAGCCAGTTCGTGAAAGGCCAACATTCCTGTGTGAGGGTGAGGGAAGGGCTGCAGCAGATATAAAGGTGACACCACGCTCTCAAAGTGTGAGAGATCTACTCCAAGGTGGAGAATTGGACACAAACATCATCATGAGCCGCAGCCCAGAAAGGATGTCTTCATACCGCCGTTATTTTGAGGACACCACGGTAACACCTTCTGTGTACCAGCTCCGGGTGTGCAGTCCGTCCCCCGTCCGCAGGGACGCTCACCATCGATCTGTCAGCCTCTCCCGAAGCGGGGGGACGATGAGACACAAAGTCCTGTCCAGTAAACCCCGTGTGAGCAGGTGGGTGATCTGAACTGCTTTACTTATGTGTGCATCTGTATTTACTGTATTTACACTAATAGTAAAATTTAAATCATATTCAAATGTCTGCAATACAATTCAAAATGAATTATAAACAAGTTTAATTTCACCAGAGCAGAAGGGAACTCTAATGATAGAAGTGTGAGACTCAGAAGAAAGGTGGCCAGAATGGGGCAATAACAAACAAGAGCAATCCGAGATTTCTGATGTCCACCAAGTGTTGATGAGGACTCAAAATAGCAGATATGTGCTTCACATCGTGACTCACACTTTACCTGGATCCAAATTCCACAACACAATGCAATAATGGCATTCTGATCCAGAATAGTCCAACTGATCAAAATGTTGCAATCTGATATTTAATTCACAAGCTGAAACAAAATAGTATCTTCCTGATCTTGGTTTTACTTCACGATGTCATATCCGTGAAGTAGTTTTGATGTAATCCTTAAATGTCTACAAAGTGAAATCCTGATCCATAATCCAGATCCGGAATGAGATCACCTCCAAAATTTAATGGAGTCTTCCAAGGTCTAACACCAGTGTGTGGTGAACATTTGGTGAAAATCCGTTAAGTAGTTTTGCCTTAATCCTCAAAATCCGACAAAGTGAAGCGTACAAATTGAAATCCTGATCCAGAATCCAGATCTGGAACCAGAACAACTTCAAAATTTAATGGAGTCTTCCTTGACCCAATATCTATCTGTGGTGCAAATACGGTGAAAGTCCTTTAAGTAGTTTTGACGTAATCTTCAAAATCCGACAAAGTGAAGTGTACAAATTGAAATCTGATTCAGAATCTGGATCCTGATCACCTCCAAAATTCAGTGGAGTCTTCCATGGCCCAATATATATCTATGGTGCAAATTTGGTAATCTGTGAAGTAGTTCTGATGTAATCCTTTAAAGCCTAAATAAAGTGAAATCTTGATTGAGAATCCAGATCTGGATCACCTCCAAAATTTAACGTAGTCTTCCTTGGCCTAATATCAATATGTGGTGAAAATTTTGTCAAAGTCCGTGCAGTAGTTTTGATGTAATCCTGCTAACAGACACAGACAAATAAATAATTAAAGGCCAATGATTTTATTACATCCTTGGCAGATGTAATCAGCATGAAGGAACGTTGGGTTTGAAGTTAAAGAGCATCCAAATCAGACAATTCCAATCAATCACAGATGCTTTCAGGAAAAAAAGGCCCAAAACAGCTTGTTTTAGAGTTCTGTGAGATACATCATGTGGTACCTGTGGGCATAAAGACAGTAAGGGGAGCAATTTAACATTTGATCTCAATGACCTTGACCTCTGGCTGACATTGCTAGGGCAATTTGGGAATCAACCAAAGCGTCTTGTCCAAATCTGGTTGGAAATCAAATTCCTCGAAATTTGCCACAAATGAATTATTTCAGGGCAATTTCAAAGTCATTCGTCATTGATATGCCAAGTTTGGTTGAACTCAGCTGAAGGACCTGAGATGAGCAGCCCAACTAAGAGTTAAGGGTAGACATGACCTTGACCCAAATGGTTGACCTTTGGCAAATTTGACCTTGCTGGTCCGTTTCGGACTTTGGTGCAACTCAGAATGAAAACCTTCCACATTTGGAACATTGCGTGCAGGCTTGGCTGCCACATCTGTCAAACAATAAATATGTCCTTGGAAAGGTCCAGAGACGAGCCCCAAATTAAATGGATTGAGAAGATCGCAGAATAAGAGGAGATCTGTCTTTTCTTTTTCAGCATATTTATAATAGTAAATGGTTTAGAAGTTCTTGACTCTGAGTCTTTATGTTAATCTTAGAGATCACGATCAAATGTTAGAAGTATCCAGATGTCATTATAACCTCAAAGTATTTCTTCAGTCAAAGAGCAACGTGCCTTTTGAAGAGTGCAAAGTGTCAACTTCCAGTGTCGATTTTTTTAAAGAAATATTTATTTTTATTTTGGTTCTTTATTTTATGCTTTTAATTTTGAGATTATGATTTTATTGAAGTGTTATATACTGTGAGGCTTTTAAAATTTATTTAATTTATTTCTTTATTAGAATTGGGTAAGTAGGATGTGTGCTTTTATGTATTATGTACTTATCACATGCATGATGGAAATTATGAGCGAGTGTGTTGGCAGTTACATGTAGCTTGAAACGAGCTTGTTTGCAGTTCCTTTCTTTTCCAAAAGTTGAGGTTGGGAATTGCTTGACTAATACTGATTAGTCTTCTGTCCTGTGTGCAACAGTGTTGGGATGGGGACGGTGTACTTTGGTTTGTCCATGGGTTTGGAGCCAACACTGGATCTGGATGCAGCTACTGCAGAAAACCAGGCTTTTATGTTGACTAGAACCAATGACAGGCAGGAGATGGTCGCCCTCAATGACCGGCTGGCGGTGTACATCGAAAAGGCAAGAGGACCCTCCAAGCTACAAATACACAACACTGTGCACCGACTGTCACACTTCGCTTCCTAGTATCGTAATTTGGACCCTTGAAACCAATTACTTTTGCCAAAGCAAACCCCTTAAGGGTAATTCTGGGGTCAACCTACCTTAACACGGCAAGTTTGGTAGACATTGGCCCAAGTACCTTGAGGAATAGTGGAACAAATGCTTAAACAAATGATCGTTTCTCATATTATAGTGTGATTTGTCTTGTTGTCCTCAGGTGCGAACGCTGGAATCCAAAAACAAGCTTCTGGAAGCCGAGATTGAGGCCCTGCAGAGCCGCCACGTCAAACCGTCCGGCCTCAGACACCTGTACGAGTCTCAGCTGAGGGGCCTCATCAGGGACGTCGAGAAAATGAGAACCCAGAGAGTCAGGAAGACTCGTGATCACAAATATTTTTTAAAATTATGACTCAAAATATCTATTGCTTCAGTTTAAAAACTATTTGTTCATGACAACCTCACAGGATGTAGCTTTGGCAACCAAGGAAGCGATGTTAGGCCAACTGGACGCACTGAAAGCCAAATATGAAGAGGCTGTGGAGATGAGGAAGAAAACCGAGGAAGAAATTGAGGCTCTGCGTCTGGTAAGACGAAGCATGAAGATTAATATGAAAAATGTAACCGTGAACACCAAATTGGTGCCACAAAGAAATTACACCTCACTCATTTTGTGAAAATCACATCATTACTGAGGGTTTTATTGACAGAACTGGCTTTTATGTTCCTGAAATAATTTTTGATTCCAGGATGTGGATAAAGCCACTTCAGCACAGATTGGGCTGGAGAAGCAGCTGGAAAACTTGGAGGTGGAGCTTGCCTTCCTCCAGAGAGTTCACAAGGAGGTGATGCATGCCTTATTTACTGTGCCTGTGAGTCAGGCTGGTGACGGTGTGTCAGCGGGTGAATAACAGCATAACCAGGATAATTATAAACATTGTGAGAAAGTGAGCACAAGTCAGCAGGTGTCTTATAAACAGATTGAAATTTGTAGCCAAAAATATCATTTTAAATAGTGATATGCTGCATCTTAAAAATGACCCGTTTTCACATCTCTGAGAAACCTGTTTCTGTGCCTGTCACTTTAAATGGAAAGAAACTGCCACATGCCACGCCCCTTCTCCATTCAGAAAGGATGGGGGGTGGGGGGCAGGTGTCTTCAGCGCTCTCCCACAAACCAAGCATGGTTTTTACTACTGCGCTGCTGCACTTCGGCACCATAGTGATGAACATGCATGGCCACTCAACATTATAGTTGCCACTGGGGGCAGTGTTACACACAGTACACCAAGACTTTTTTTTAAACCTCTTCGCAGAGCAAAGCATTTATATATCATTCTAAATAATAAAAGTCACATTAATAAATGGAATAGATTTGACTATGTTGAATGTTTGGTCTCCAAAGTAAAGGTCAAACAAGGTTAACGTCCATTGGATTCTATGACATGTGACATATGTAACCCCGTAACATGATAACTAAGCATGATACATGGTCCAAACTATTCCTTTTTAAAACCTTGTTAACTCAACTAATAATTTGCATAATTTTTTACCAAAATTGGAGCAACTTTAACTTTTGACCCTGTACAAACTGAAACTGACCTTTGTCACCATTTTTGCTGTTTTTACCCCATAACTCTTAATCATTCAGTCATAGATAGTCCAAACTATACCTTTTTGGAATCCTTAAGATCAGACAAATAATGTGGTGTAGTTTTCAAAATGATTTAAGCATTTTTAATTTTGACCTCTGTGTAATTCTTCAATTGACCCCTGCCTGGCCGCCTATTGAAAATTCAAGTGGCCGATCGGTTTGTTCAAAAGAATAATGTCTAAGGAGTATTTGTGCAACTTTGGTGCTTGTATCACCATTTGCACGATTTTGCTCTAAATATTCTCTTAGCTGCTGCACTAGTATAATTGTAGGTGAAGCTGGAACTTCTTTATCTCACTATGTGTGGTTTTGATCCCGACAGGAAATTGAGGAACTGATGCAGAAGCTCTATTCTGCAGCTTTGAGAGTGGACATGACCTTTGGCCTGCCAGATCTCTCCTCTGCTCTGAGAGAGATCCAGGCTCAGTATGACGGCATCGCTGCCAAAAACATGCAGGTGCGATGATGCAATACAGCGGCACCATGAGAGTCCTGGGTCTTTAACATGTTTCCTAGCCCCTTTAAAGTTCACATGGCTCATTTTTGTGCTTCTGCAGGAAATGGACAGTTGGTACAAGACAAAGTTCCAGAACCTGACAGACGCCTCGACCAAACATGTTCAAAGTGTTCGAAGTGTGAGAGAAGAGATCGCATCTTATAAGAAGGATGTGAGTAGGATTTTGTTTTTAACTTGCGTCTTGATGGTTTGTTAGCAGGATTAAACAAAAATGTCTGAACCAGTTTTTACAAAGCTGAAAATAAAATCATAATAATAATTTTCCTTCTTATCTTGAAGTTAGACAAACAAGACACCTTGGCAGAAGTATGTGCCATCCTACCAGTGTGAGTGTCATAAAATCTCGGCACTAAAACCACTTTGTGTGTGCATGTGTGTGTAGATCCTCAACGAGGAGTGTGAGCTGGAAAACCTGAAGACAAAGAATGAGTATTTGATGACTCAGATCCGAGATGCAGCAGGAAAATACAAGGAGGAGGAGGAGGACTTGCAGGTAGTAAATTAATTAAAGTTACAGCTGTAAGTGTGATTAGAATAGAAATTATTTTATTTCCCTTGATATTGGATAATCTTTATTCAAAAGTGATTTACTGCAATAAAAGAATCTATAAAATTCGTTATTATGAAACAGATTCTTTTCATACGAGCGGATGATGTCATATATACTCAACAAAAATATAAACGCAACACTTTTTGTTTTGCCCCCATTTTGTATGAGATGAACTCAAAGATCTAAAACTTTTTCCACATACACAATATCACCATTTCCCTCAAATATTGTTCACAAACCAGTCTAAATCTGTGATAGTGAGCACTTCTCCTTTGCTGAGATAATCCATCCCACCTCACAGGTGTGCCATATCAAGATGCTGATTAGACACCATGATTAGTGCACAGGTGTGCCTTAGACTGCCCACAATAAAAGGCCACTCTGAAAGGTGCAGTTTTATCACAGCACAATGCCACAGATGTTGCAAGATTTGAGGGAGCGTGCAATTGGCATGCTGACAGCAGGAATGTCAACCAGAGCTGTTGCTCGTGTATTGAATGTTCATTTCTCTACCATAAGCCGTCTCCAAAGGCGTTTCAGAGAATTTGGCAGTACATCCAACCAGCCTCACAACCGCAGACCACGTGTAACCACACCAGCCCAGGACCTCCACATCCAGCATGTTCACCTCCAAGATCGTCTGAGACCAGCCACTAGGACAGCTGCTGAAACAATCGGTTTGCATAACCAAAGAATTTCTGCACAAACTGTCAGAAACCGTCTCAGGGAAGCTCATCTGCATGCTCATCATCCTCTTCGGGGTCTCGACCTGACTCCAGTTCGTCGTCGTAACCGACTTGAGTGGGCAAATGCTCACATTCGCTAGTGTTTGGCACGTTGGAGAGGTGTTCTCTTCATGGATGATGCGAAGGAGATGTGTTGCACTGCATGAGGCAAATGGTGGTCACACCAGATACTGACTGGTATCCCCCCCAATAAAACAAAACTGCACCTTTCAGAGTGGCCTTTTATTGTGGGCAGTCTAAGGCACACCTGTGCACTAATCATGGTGTCTAATCAGCATCTTGGTATGGCACACCTGTGAGGTGGGATGGATTATCTCAGCAAAGGAGAAGTGCTCACTATCACAGATTTCGACTGGTTTCTGAACAATATTTGAGGGAAATGGTGATATTGTGTATGTGGAAAAACTTTTAGATGTTTGAGTTCATCTCATACAAAATGGGAGCAAAACCAAAAGTGTTGCGTTTATATTTTTGTTGAGTATAAATTACTCATCATGAATTTCTCACTGGTTCTGATTAATTTCAACTAAACATAATTTTTTTTTTTTTTTTTTGCAGCCTAACAACATGACAAAAGGATTATTCTAAACTGAAGCTTAATTTAGGTCATGCATTTTATCAGCTTTATCTTCTTGGAAAATTTATTATGCAAAGTCAGGTCCTCCAAAACTGTAGGGGGCGCCTGCTCCCTCCATGTCAAGGTTGTTGAACACAAACCAGTGCAGGTTCTTTGGGGAAAAAAAAAAAAGCATTGGTTCATTTTGGAGATGTTTGTAAAATGTAATGTAGCATTTTGAAAACTTCTACACAAATTAAATTTAATGCAGGAGCGTATAGAGGCGATTAAACTGGATCTAAAGGTGACCAAGGAGAAAATCGCCCTGCTGTTGCGGGAGTACCAGGAGCTTCTGAACATCAAGATGGCCCTGGAGATTGAGATCACTACCTACAGGTTTTAAAAGGATTCTCCATCAACAGTGGACAAAGACAACATTTTGTGACATGAACATCACCGCTTCCTTTATTTTGCAGGAAGTTGATCGAGGGCGAGGACAGCCGCCTGAGCTCCATGGTTCGGAATCTATCCCTAACAGGAGGTGTGACAATCACTAGTAGCACCACGTGCACAACGTCTGATGCGCCAGCTTTTAAAGCCTTTTCAGTGCTCCACAACGTCCCCGATGACAAGACCAGTCCAGGTGCCGACAAGGAGCCAGATGCAGGCAGAGATCGAGAAGATGCGACCTCGTCAGATCCTCAGACCGATGGTCGTTTGGATGAACAGGCTACTGAGATATGAGAGAGGAGGACTCCCCTGATCAGGTACAGGATGACTGACAAAACATCTGGATTTAGTTTTTGACCGACAACCCCTTAATCGTTTCTCCTCACCTTTTACCCATTTTGTCCCAGAACAGTTAAAACCGAAGAGGACACTTATGAGAACAACGCACAGGAGCGCGCCATCACTATTTCTGGAGCAGCTGATGAATAGATGATTCATCTTCTGTAAAATCTCACCGTGCTAAACCTCATCAGCGAGTTTCCGCAACCCATTTGTGATTTATTTCCGCAGTGCTTTGAAACATCTAGAATGCAAATGTAACCTGATGAGAAAAGTTTATTCACATTTAATGAGGTAAAATGTGTGTATTCACCTCTGCAAGGATCCTGTCTGTGCTAGCAGACATATCTAACAACGTTTTTGCCTTTTCAACGGTGAGTCCTTGGAATATTTCTGATTTCCCCTTCCAGCGTTAATTAGCTGGCATTTCTTCAAAATCAATAATGTGTCAATTTAATTCATTTTTGTCCTGAGTGAAAAGATGTCCCCCAAGACAAATAAAAATAGAACCTAGGTTGAAAAATGTTGGCGATCGCTCTTAAACCTGAATATTAAGATATATTGTTTTTAAGTAAGTAAGCTCATGTGATGTGTGTGCGCTTGTACTTCCTGCGAACCCTCCATAAATATGTGCCCTCCACCCTTTCCTCCCGGGACACCTTAGTCAAATAAATCTGGATACACCACTGGAATGGGGTTTATAACTGTTAACTTTAAAAAAACACAGAATTACACTTTCTTCTTCCCCTTTTTTTAATTGAGACAAAACAAATTACAAGAACCAAAACCCTCCAGTTAGTATGACAACAGACTGATATATCTTGAAACCATAAAGAAATGTCTTCACCTCATTATGAAGTCACAGTATATACACATTAACTTATTTATGATATCATTTAGTATGAATCGGGTCCAATAAGTCAGGTGTAGCGTTATTCAAAGGCAGTGCAAAATCCATTATCACATAATCAGGAACACACAGATGAGTATCAACAGTAATTACTTGTATAAAATCATATGGCACATCACCGAGAGACAAAACCATCATCACTCGTATAAAATTATATGACATTTCCCCAAAAATCAAAGCTTTAGGACACAAAACCATCATATTTTCCCCCAAACCACAAACTGATCGACAGCAGTTCATATTCTGTGCTTTTCTACCGTAACGGTTTGGGTTCATCCCCGATTCCTCCAGCAAGATGATACACCGCCAGGCTAACTGCATGCGCGAGGGCGTCGCAACTCTCCTAAAAACACAAATGCACAGAGAAGCCGCGCTTTCTCAAGCATTTTTTATACAGTGAAAATAAAGACGCCAGAAATAAAGATGCAAAAACTCACCTGAGTTTCTGTTTCGGCGTAAACTCGAACCACGTCTTCGGTGCCAGAGGGCCTCACGAAGGCACGCGCCTGTTTGTGCTCCTTCACCAAGCTGTCAATGGCATCCTGGAGACCTGCTGGACTCACCGCTCGTCTTTCTGCATCAGTCGTGTCAATCACTCTGCGGTCTGACACCTATAAAAAGTCCAAGTCCCAAAGTGGCACATTGTGTAATATAAAATCTCATGCCTGATCCTAATATTTATATACAATTAGTAATAATAGCTGTGGACACTAATCTGACATTTGACAAAGCCAGTGTTTCACAGTGTTAAAACATTACGTCTTATTAGCTAATGAGGTGTATGTAAAGCAGAGAGATCGAAAATACAAGTACTATATTAACACAAAGTAAAATAAATGTTATATTAAAGAATCATGCCTGTACCTTGACTTTAAGCTGTCTGTTTGGCAGGTCAGTGTAGATTGCGTCCCACTGCTGGATGGTCATCCTCTTTACAGCTAAAATAGCTTCAATCAGCAGCATATCAGAAATGGCATCACCAACCGTCTTTAGAAGAAGAAGAAAACAAAAAAACAAAACAAGACAAAGCCATTGTTCAGATATTATTGTTCATTACGATGTGCTGACCAAACAGTGAGAGCGTATTTAAAGTTGGGTTTCTCAATACAGACTCACACCTGCTCCTAATTTCATCATCACTCATGTAATAAGATTATTTTGTGCAACAATCCCACACCTGTCCAGCAGGTGGCACAAATTATGTAAGCAAAACTAATCTTGGTGTTCTATTGATCTCGTGCATCGAAGTTACTCAAATATATTCAGTTTATTTATTATACGTCATTTTACTTTTCATACTTACAAGGTACTAGTGTGTATTGCTCCTGAGTTACTGCGCTAACAAATAGGAGTGGATGGACTTGCTGATTCACTCCCTACATTTTTCATGATACATGCAAAGATTTCTGCTGAAGACTGGGAATATAGCAACACAGTTTACATACAAAACTAGTGAAAATGTATATGTAGTCATTTAAATTGTAATTTGCTTTATCGTGTTTATTTTTTTGAAGCTGCTTGTCGTCATGTTAACCTGGTTGATGATGTTGATCGTGTGATGCAGCAGGAGAGCTGCTCTCTTCCTTTCATCGTTTGTGTTGGAGTCTTCAGTCAGCTGCCTGATGGACTCTTCAGCTGCTTTACTGAACAACACCTGAATGTAACACATTTACTCATCTTAATGACCAGACGCATTACAGCAAACACACACACACACATTGACAAAAAAGGTACAGCCCAACGCAAAGTGTTACTGTTGCATTCAACCCAATGCAGTTGGTGTTATATCACACCATTTGTGTTCATGTGGGCACGCTGGTCTATAAATGAGGTGTGGTCAACTGTTTACACCACCAAAAACCTGGGCTAAAGTCTAAACTCTAAAAGTCTAAAGCATCATCTTTGTAATTTTACTGATATTATTACAGCAAAAGACAGATATTTAGTAAAAATAATGTTAGTACCTAGTAAAAAAGCAATACCAAGGAAATGGGGAAAGATGGACCCACTAACCAAGACCAATGGACTTCTGTAACTGAAGAGATCTTCATAATGAAGAAACTGACACATATGCAAAACCTATAATAAGCTCATTCTGAGTAAAAGTGGAGAAAAAGGACAGAGTTCAAGATTTGACTTGGTGACATCATCATTAATGTGAAGAAGGTACTCCAAGGCCAACAAGGAGGACATGGAAATAACTCATCCCAGGCTAGTTTTGTTGTTGTTTTTTTTTTTGTTGCTGTTTGTTTGTTTAATTTTGTACAGTTCTGGGGTTTGTAGGTTGGTGTGATTTGTGTTGTTTCAATATAGGCAAATAAAATTAAGTAAAAAAAAAAATCTAAAGCATCAGCTTACTGCTTCACCTCAGGGAGCTTTGGTGGCTGCTGTGTACTGACAGATCGGTGCTAATCCTTTAAGGCTTACACCTGGCTTACTCTGACTTAAAGGCAATGATCTTAAAAAAATTATTCCACTGAGCAAATACACGTCCTACCAACTGATTTTTTACCTTTGCAGAAGTTACTGTTTAACAAAGTTTTAAAAATTCAACAGTGGCGGATTTAGAGGGAGGCTTGAGGGGGTCGGAACTCCCCCTCCTCTCCAGCTGAAGCGATAGATCCACCGCGTGCAATGGCCAATTTTCCTCAGCAAACTGATGTTTGCTTGATAACACAAACAAATCTATGTTGAACTTCATATGCCATCTTGCTTTCTTCATAAATATTACAAATCTGAGTACTGATGATCAAGCTAGTGTCAGAAAAGCTTTGATTTTTCTTTTAATTTTCAGAATTGTTGTTACCAGTTCACTTGTTTTTTAACCCCACCGAAAAAGGGATAAAGAGTTAACCTGTAGTTACATATTCGAGTCAGGTTTCTTCTGTCACATGCACTGAAAAAACACTTATTTTGTGTGAATGGACCATGTACTCACAGTTCCGTGTCCATTGGCCTCAAAATAGACTCCTATGTCGAACTCCTGCGCTGCGTGGTGAAGATGCTTCACTCCAGTCTTTGTGCACCTCACTATTACCTATCACATCAAAGGCACTAAATTTACTACAGAAAAAACAGGAATGCACATTAAATTGAGGCTTTAATTACCTCTGCCAAGGAGATTGTGTTCATTGGTGTTTGTTAGCAAGATGACTCAACACCGTATGGACGGACTGTAATGAAATTTAGTGGTATGGAATCAAACCCATCAATATTTCTACCCAGGCAGATGTGTTTGCTTATATCCTTTATGATGTCATAAAGGAAAAAGAAAGATTCAGCAGTTTCATGGGGTAGAAGGACACAGGCTGGATGGTACAAGAAGCAAAAGGCTGACCACGGGAGTAACATGCTCTTTATGTGGCCTCCAAATCACATCTATATTACTTCACGCACTTTCTCACCTTCATAATCTTCTCTAGATAGTTTGTTGAGCTTCCATTAGCATAAGCGGTTTGCACAACGGCAATCTTCAAGTCCAGGCTAGCCTATATGTGAGGAAAAAAAGACGAGTGAACGTGTGTGTCTCTATTTCCCCAAAAACGTTATATTTGATTAATGTTCTTTTTAAAGGAAAGATTATTTAAAAAAAAAAGACAAAGAAGAATAAACTGCTTTCTATTAAACTTGGTGAACCATTTGGCTCTCACCTGTAAAACTGTAGAAATCAAATCATTTTCTCACAACTCCAGAAAAAAAGGACAATTCCAGGAACTTTTCAAAGAACTGTTCTACACATTATAGAACAAAAGTGTTGATGGTCGTTATGGAATCATAAACTCTGAGCGCGTCTTCATGCATCTATTGTACCTGTGTGAGCAGCTCTTTCAGGAAGGTGGTGATGAGTGTCGCTATCTTGTCCCCATCCAACAAGTGAAAGTGTCCTTCTGAGTCAGTGTAGTAATAAACGATACGGTCGGCATCGCCGTCAAACGAACAACAGCGCTCACCCGCGGTGATCTCAATGCCTCCAAAGAAAGAGCAAGAAAGAACAGAAAGACAAAATAAAACACCACAAAATGATCAAACAGCACAATGCCTTTAACATTTTAGCTTCTTGCTCTTCAACAGCAAATAAATAATCTGACATTACTTTTATCGTTAATTAAAATTTGAGGACCACAGAAACTGGTGGTGAGGCCGTGTTGGCAGCACCACTGTGATGATTTCCCAAAATGAAATTTGCAGAAGATGCGTTTGAGATGATGCTGACATTCAATATGTAAATTGATTTTTGGGAGTGATCATCGGTCCATAAAATGTTAGCAATTAAAAAATATATATGTTCATTACAATTTCTTACAGCCAACAGTGATGTGAAATATTGAGTCCAAAACCCAAAGTTTATAATGAAATACAGGAGTGTGTAAAAGTTAAAGGCACCATAGAAGTTTGATTAAAATGTAGTGTTTGATTTGTGTGTGTGTGTGTGTGTTTTAAGTGTGCCAACAACATATAAAATGTGCAAGTACTACTACACAACCCCATTTTCTAATAAACTACAGCAAGCAACCTAATTTTTTTTGCACTTTATGACCTAAACAAAATGATACAATTTAACAAGTAACAAGTGGCCACATTTACTTACCTAGAAGTATTCAATATTTTGCACTCTCTCATCATTTTTAAATATTGTAGGCATATTAAACATGTCGTGATCCATAGTACTGTAAAGAACCAGTACAATAACCGAATCCTCATACTTGTCAAATTACTGTCAAAGTATTTTGAGAATATTTTTCTGCAGAATAATTAGCCGAAAGCCTTGCTTGTTATTTCAGTAACTAGCGTGTTGCCACGGGCTCTAGAATGGCTCATGTTTATGTGTGTCCTACCTGTTGGAGGTTTTTGCTGCACTTTGACATAGTCGGCGCCACACTGGTAATTCAGCTTTCCTGTGGTGCCATCGTTGAAGAGGGATATCTGCAGCTCACTCTTCAGGTGCTTCTCCATCTCATGCACCTTCAGAGCTCCGATACCATTAGCGCCGTCCACAAAAAGGTGCTTCTGGTCATCTGTACGATTTGATGCCTACCAGGGAACAAATGATGGCAGGATTGTTCATAGCGGAAAGGAAGATAAGTGCTGAAAAAGTGTCAAACAAGGATATGAAGTAAGGCAGAAGTGCTTCTGTTCTATTTTCTTACATTCTTGGTGAGATGAGTGAAAGCTTGGCTGAGTTTGTGGTAGTATCCTTCAACTGTTGGCTCTCCATATGTACCCTGTGTGTTCTGGCAGCAAACCATATAGTGGAGTTGTGGGGTGGTCACCAATCCATAGTCTGAATGAACAGACAGATGGAAACAGTAAGCAAGGCAGCCAAAAGGTTATCCTAAGAGGATATGTACATGGTTTACCGGACCTTTGCTGTGACCACCAAGAGCCGACACCCCGTCCATCACAGCCTGTGAAAGACTGGCACTGCTGCTCCTATTGTATGGAACAGAACAATAAATGGGATCAAAACGGTATGAATAAGCAGGACGAATAACACAGGATATAGAGTACTGTCCAAAAGTCTTAGGTACAGCTATAAATAGACTGTGAATTAAATATTTACACATTTACTACAGTGTTTCTGTATAAATATGGATTTTAATCATTTTATCCATATCAGGAAAATATTAAATTTGAAAGGTACACGTGCTAATTTGAAACAAAATCTAATGTTGTCCTGCAATGAAATAATTTGGTGCTACATCTGTTGTGTGAGTGTGGAACAGTTTACCAACTTGCATACAACTGTGCGTTAAAGTCCATTTTTAAATCCAGGATTAAGACTCATTAATTCAATTCATGGGCCCAACTGGAAAAGTGTCTTCATTTACTGGTGATTTTACCTGTACGTCGTAATTTTCATGACTATTATTTGTTGTGTTCGACTACTGTGTGTAAATTAGGGCCACAATGGAAATGAGTGTTTCTTCACATTTTGTGATACCGTGGTAAAATATATATTTCATTTTATATTCATTTATTCATGAATTTTGTGTATATTCCTTGGGAATAATAATTTTAAAAACACAGATTTTTTTCTCTTTCATTATATTGAAAGTAGTACATTAGACTTTTAGTACTTGGGTCCAGACTTGGACTCAAGTCACATTAGGACTCGTGACTTATAATGTTTTGGGTTCGTTTTGTTGCAAAAATGAGTATTTCGCACAAGTCATACATTTTGCTACGAGAAAACAGAGATTTAACTTCTTATTCAGGAAATGGCCATAACACAACTAACAAGACTGAGACTAACAAGACTAAGACTGTTGTAGTAGCTTTCTAAAATATATTTTTAAACCATTAAAGTGTGAAAACTCTTGTCATGTGGTCAAAAAGAGCATGCATGAATAAGCAGCACCACTTTACTGCATCTCACGTCTACTTGGGTAGCACTTCAAGTACTGTAGTTAATGGTTTTACCTAGTGTCTCTGCCCACAAAAACGTTGGCTTCCTGGCTGAGATTTATGGCCTCCTTCTCTGTAATGTCCTTCAGCGCAGTGAGGAAATCGTCCTGCTCAGCATTCGCCAGTTGGGTGGCGTAAACTTCCCATATTGGTGTCACCATCTCCCCCATTGGGTCAATCAGCTTCACCCCATTGTCTTCCTGTAAAAATAATCCAGACAAGGCATTGGAGAAGTCAAAGAGGAGTGTTATAATCCTGATGTGATTGGAGATCAAAGAGTTTTGGATCACTTTGTGATCTGCAAAGAGTCAAGACTGGGAGCAGGTGCTGGTGTTGCACTTTGCTACATTCATAACACAACAGAACTGCCTTGGATCCTGAATGGCAACTATCAAGAAAAATACTCAACCTTTACCTCTAGAAAGTAACAATCTATCTACCACAATCAGTTGAACCGTGGGTGTCCCCTTGGCCTTCTCCAGCCACTGGGGTCCTCAGCACTCAGGCACCTATGTGCTGGATGATGTAGAAATGTGTCACATCCCCAAAATGTCAACACTGACGCTTCCTCACAGTAACTGCTCGTTCTATATAAATTCATAATATCCAACGGATTTTCCAAAGAGATCTGGTTCTGACAACATCCAGTTGTTGCCTTAGGTTACTGATTAAAAACATGATAATTACATTAAAACATATCTGTGCATTCTCCTCTCACCTCAGGGTTGTGTGATGCAGTGACCATGACTCCAATAACAGCTTGGGTCTTTTTGGAGCGGAGTGTTGCCAGCAGACCCATCCGAAACATAATGTGATCCAGATGTTGAGCACTGGTCCTGAAACCAGCAGTACCATACTGCAAAATCAAGCCTGCAGGCTTAGGGTGCAGGCTGGACTGCTGTGATACTTCATGAAACTGGTCCATCACTGATGAACATAAACACAATATAGCATAGAGCTTATTCTATGAAGAAAAAAATCAACTGCTGCTACAAGTTAATTATTGTACAGATTCATTAAAAGTAACAAAATCTGTTTAATAAATCCATTACAACAGCTTAGAAATTTGTAATTTTGTCAGACCTGTCCAAATGTACAAAAATATTTTATTTATAACAACATAATACAAAGAAGACCAGCATATTCTCACATTAAGCTGCACCAAATAAACATTTTGTACATTTTGGAAAATAATGTACAGCCAGGTCCATAAATATCTGAACACTAACATTTTTTTGTGTTTTTTTTCCCCCCTCTTTGTAGACCACAGGGGAACTAAAATTGTAGTATCCATCACCAGCTTTAATTTGAACAGATGAGCAACAGAGAAACAGTTACTGTCATTTTTAGTTATGGACCTGCTGGCTGCAAGCAATGAACTGATTTCAACATAACTTGATAATATTTTGTCTGTGATTAATCGTAAAAGGCCACAACCTGACTCATTTTAGTTATAATGATTTATATTTAAACCTGTGCATAAAATGCAAAATTTAAAAACACAACACATTAAACAGGTACACGTAAACATTTAGAAGACAACACACAAAGTACAAGACTTATTATTTACATAACAAACAAAACAACAAATCAAATTACGCGTTTATACGCTTTTTTATGGTAAAAGAACATGTTTTAAAAAATCCCCGCTGGAAAATAACAACATTGACATAAAATGATAAGAAAAACGGGCAAAGGTTGCTTTAATTTACTGCTGCAGTCACTGAATGACAAGTACGAACAAAAACTCACTTTAACAGCGAAGGAAAACGCATTTATTCATTAACAACATGCGTTAAAGGATTTTTAACAGTTTCTTGCACAAAGTAACTTTTACTGGACTTACTTTATTTACTTGGATTTCAATGAAACGCTTCCAGTTTCTCCCTCGGACAACGTGGCAACACTTCCGCATACGTCACGGGGTGCCGTCGCGCGTGCCCGCTGCGCATTCACGGCTTTTTTTTTTAAATTACTATGTTGTAATTCAATAGTATGTTGTATTAGAGAACCATTTTATTTTATTTTATTTTATTTATATTTTTTCTTTCTCAAATCTTAAAAATTAATGCTCACAAACAGCAGTCCTAAAATGAAAATATAGGTACTTGTATTTTTTTTTATCAGACATGGGGCAAAAGCATTAAATTGGTAATGATTATATTACATTTTTTTTTTCAATTCTACGATTACAGTTACAATCAAGGTTACAGTTGGAAAGTTAGATTACAATTAAACTATGATTGCATTTCAATGAGTACAGTTAAATAATGATTACTAACAAAAGAATAAAGTAAATTTCTTCTTAAATATGTTTATTGACAGAAATACATCAACGTTTTGTTGTCTAAAACACTTAATTTTCAGCCCCAAAGGCCTCCTACAACAACATCTGAATGGTTGAAAAAAAAGTGTTGCTATATTTGGGTTTTACAGGGTTAACTCTAGTGTCACAACTTCAAGTGATCACCAAAAATACCTTAAATTCCTTGCATATTGTTGGTACTAATGGAAGAGAAATCTTCTGAACAAATTTGTTGTTGAACTATTTAAGATAATCAATTTTATTTTGGAGTGATCTTGACATAATTCTCACTATTACAATTTTTTTCTCAAAAGATTACAATTAAATTATAATTACAATGATCTCTTTTGGTTAAAATTACAGATAACAATAGATTGCATGAAAAAAATGTAATGATTATAATCTATAATCATTCACTGTCACTCAGCAGCATTTAAGAAAAATGAAAAGGAAAACTGATAAACTTCATTTCCTGAAGCTTTGTTGTGTGTTTTGGAATAACCTTTAAAAAATTACATAAATCATGAACATATTCCATGAACATGATGTTATACTTTATCTCAAAAATTACAATTTTTTTTATTTTAATTGCAGAAAAAAATGGCTGCTTTAGGCCGTATTTGATAATAATGTAATTTAAATTTTTGCTAAACAAAATTGTCACGGTAAAAAAAAAAAAAAATCAAAAGTACACATTTACTTTCAGAGTTTTCAAATCAGCCATTAAACATTATCTATTCTACAAGATTGTGCAAAACTTTTAGGCAGCCTAGAACTTTTGTTTTGAAACAAGTCCCTCCCCCAAGAACAGCTCAACAGAATTTTTGTTTAAAATGTACAAACATTTCTATTTCCTCCTTAATACAAATAAATTAAACTTAATGCTAGATTTTTCTTTGTATTTCATTAAAGAAAAAATATGTAGTTGCAAACTTAATATTCAAGTAATTAAAGAACTTAATTTCTTTTGTTTAGTAGGAAAATCCCGATTAAATATACCTAATATTATTGTAAAATAAATTATATATTATATTTATTTAAAAGTGAAAAGCAATGTTACACAGCAGCTGCATGCCCTGATGTACTATATGTGGTCAAAATTTAAAAAATGTTAAACTTTTTTTTGTACAATTAGCCATACAGCAAAACTTATTTCACTTATTTAAAATAAAATGCACAGAAATGACAGACAGTTGAGTCAAATGCAGCTAGTAGCGACTGCTAGCAGGGCTGTAGACTGTGCACGCTTGTTCTCACTCACTGCCACCATGCCCCTAATTATTCATAACTTTATGGTTTAAACTATGTTATATGGATGAGTTATATGGAATTTTACCCTCCCATGTTTATTTCTACTGTAAAGTTGGACATTTTAACATGGACTTCTACGGCAGCTTTGGGGACTGTCAGCAAGGCAAATTGCAAGCATGAATAATATTTGTTCAGTGTGTGTGTGTGTGTGTGTGTGTGTGTGTGTGTGTGTGTGTGTGTAAAATAACTGTAGGAAAGAACACAAAAATTAGGAGGAAAGAACAAAGCGCCAATCCAGCGATTTCATGCACACGTGATAAGTTGCATTTTTGGTGATGCAAAGGACAGAATGACAAATGTTAGACTTTTAGTGAGGTTATAATCAGGCAACTGGGGTTCTTGGGGTGTGTATGTGTGTGTGGGGAGAGGGGGGGAGCCCCATCAAGCTTCACTGCAGAGCTGCCTGCGCAAAAATTCCCATATTGACGCATATGAGATTTTACACACTGACCCACTTCCCCTCCCCGAAGCGAGATGGGACGTTTCCAAGCCCCCACTGTGGGAGGGTATAGTCTGTGCACAGCCACAAAAAAAAAAGAAACAAAAAGAACACCCATCTCCCCGTTTCCCGCAGCGCACTGTTTGCGATAACGATGGAAGCCGTGCGCATTTTATGTCTGCGAACCAGAAGCGGAGTAACTGAACCGCAACAGATCAGAGTGGGGTTAAAAAAAAAAATAATAATAATGACAACGACCGCAACCCAACGACACTGCGGCTTCTGCCGAACTCTTATTTTGAAAGGCTTCCCCCTCCCCTCCTGTGTTGACGCGAGAGGAGAAGGCAGCTGAACCCGATGCCTCCTCCGAACGGAATTTTTCACCCATCGGAGAGTGTTGATGTTCATCCCACAATTTGTCAAAGAGATATCTGCTGGCGTGCTTTTTTGTTTTTATTTTAGTCTTCATTTCCGTCTCCGCTGCGAGGTGGGAACACGGATTTTAACGTTACATAACCAGGGTCGCTGTCCAAGGTGCTGAAGTGAACGGCCGCGCGTAAGTCTCAATAGCACGATTTACAGCGAGAAGAACATTGACACAATCGCGTTAGATCACTTCATGTGCGTGTGTCTTTTTCCTCTCTCTTATTTTGTTTTTATTTTTATTTTTTAAAGCCCACACAGAAGGTCGCAGGCCTGTCAGCCGGGGGGGGATCCGCTCAGCGTTTCTTCTTCTTCTTCTTCTTCTTCTTCATCGCCACCACCACCACCATCATCATCATCATCCTCTGGTGAAAAAGAATTTCCTGAGGTGGAGAAAAAATGTCGGGGCAGACGTTAACGGATCGCATCGCCGCTGCGCAATACCAGCTAACGGGATCGGACATGGCCCGGGCTGTGTGCAAAGCCACCACGCACGAAGTGATGGCGCCCAAGAAGAAGCACCTGGACTGTAAGTGCGCCTCGATCGTGCACCGATCATAAGCAAAGAATCTGGGATATTGACTTATCTGCTACTGCTTTGCATGCATGGGCGTGGTGGACAGACAGGCCATTAATATTGTCATAGTGATGACCCCTCTGGTGACCCTCTGTGTCAGTGGAGATGACTGACATTCACACAGAACGACTTGAAGCATTAAAGCTACAGTATGCAGGATTTGCTGTACGGGTGTTTATTAGCAGAAACGGATTATAGCATTCATGATCATCAGTTAATAAATGCGTTTAAGTTTAGAATGAGCCTTTCATGTGTAGATTGGAGTTGCACCACCACATGGCTACAGTAGCTCATAGGGGACATATGCTTCACCTTTGCATTTAGCGCAGCCAAAAGACTGAAGAAAAAAGGTGAGTCAGTGGTTGCTGGTGCAGGCTAACAAGTTTTAGAACCCAAATTTTGTTGAACTGGAGGATCTATATCATAATTCTCCAAGGCCCTAATTTTTGTGTCTGTTATCTGTTAGTCTGTTTGCAGAAAATTCAAAAACTACACACAGTTAGATTGACATTTTTTTCAGGAATTTGTCAGATTACCTGAAAATGTGCAGAAAGACTTCTCAGAAGCAAAATTGTCACTCTAAAGGTCCCCTGACACTTGCACGACTTTGATCAGTGCACTTGCACGCACATCGTCGTGACGATCCCACCCATTGTGTTCCCAGATGGACACTGCGCTTTGTTCCACTGGCTGCCACACGTTGTGCACTGGACGCTACGTATATAAAATAATTATTTTGTAGTGGATTAATCATTTTCTCTGCGAGTTGGTTGTTGAAAACGCCTCTAATCACTTCCGGAATCACATGTTGGAGGGATTATATTTCCCAGATGGTTTGGGAATGCCTTGGGATTCCCCTGGAAGAGTAACAGGACTTGGCCGAGGATGTGGAAATGTGAGATGGGCTGCGTGGTCTGCTGCCACCAGATTAGATGAGATTAAATTCTCAGGTAAATTGAGGTTCCAAAAGCATTGTATAGCAGCACACAGGGTAAGAAGCACACAGAGTATCAAAAGTGAAAGAAAATAAAACTTTGCAGATATACAAATATAAATAATACCAGAAATAGTGCTTGCTACTGGTTTATTGGCTACTACAGTTCCTCTCCTTCCCTTCCTCTGTCTTCCTATTACTCCTCTCCCCGAGTGAGTCTGATGGCCTGAGGGAAAAAGGAATTTTTCAGTCTGTTCGTCCTGTGCCTGGGAAGGAGCAGTTTGTGGCTGAAGAGGCTACTCTGGATCCGGAGAAGTGGCAAAAAATGAATGAATTTAATATAATCAATTTATAATCAATATATATATATATTAAGTACTTTTATTTGGGGGAATTTCAGCTCAATTAGAGGGGATTACGGGGATATGCGCTGTGGATCCAGCTAAGTGGGAGTGAATGAATGAATGAATTGAATTGAATAAATTTACTAAAATATGTATTTTAAGTGCATTTATTTGGAGAAATTGAACATGCAGAGAGAAGGTGATCTCCAGTTTTTGGGGCACAGGAGGAACTTACTGCTTGTCTCTACATCTGGAGTTGGTCCCCGTGTCCTGGAGTGTGGCTGCCCACTGCCCCTAGTGGTTGGATTGTGTCTAACTGTAATGAGGATGGGATAAATGCAGAGCACAAATTTTATTGTATGTATGTTCAATGACAATAAAGACTTTGTTGGGTTTGGGCTGCAAAATGTGCTGCCACGTTGTAATAAGAGAGAAACTAAGAAATGTGCTCACTTATGGAAATTCTATAGTTTATTCTGTAGTGTGACTTTCAGTTTTGCAATAATCAGCGTGAAATTTTTGGCTTGAATGGACCAGGATCAGTTGTACCTAACCTGGAGTCCTGGTTGGCGGCCACTCATCCCTACCTCCTGAAAGTAGTCATTTATCTGGGGCAGTCAGGTGATAGGAGCCAAATATGTATTTTAATTTATTTGAAACAAAAAAGTAATTATTTTTTATGTAGAAAATCAAATTTTGATGCAATTTGATGCTTTTAAAATATTGACAACAGTCAAAGTTTCAGTTTGTTTCTCTGTTCCTCCCAAAACTTGATGCCAATGACGGTCAACGTCAGAATGATAAAGGATTCTATTTTGGCAAAAGTCAGTGTCATTGGGGTCAAAGGTCAAATATTTGATGTACACCCCTCCCCCACCCCCACCCCCACCACTCCAATGTGCACCAAACTTGACAGACATATGGGACGCGGGTCTGGAATTATCCAGGCGATCTCAAATTTGGCAACGGTAATTGGGGGTCAAAGGTCAAAATTCAAGTTTTTAACTCTGTGGCCCAAACTTGGCATGCATGTCAATGCAGGTTCTGGAATTACCCTGAAAGGTCAAATTGACCAAAGATCAGTCATTGGAGTGAAGGTTTGTTGACCAACTTCTCCCAGATCTTTTTTTCTGATTTCTTTGGTTTATCACTGAAAATTGCCCTTAAAGAACTAATTTAGACCAAACGTGATGCACACTTTGGTGGATTCCAGAACTGCCCTAGCAGAGTCATCAACAGGTCAATCATTTGGGTGAAGGTCAAGGTCATTGAGGTTGGCCTCGACTGTCTTTATGCTCAACTGGTCCATTAAAATCATCATTAAAATGTACAACTCGTGTAAATATTTTCCCACGTAAAGTAACAGACGGCTTTCCTCAGAGCTCCGTTTCATGTTTATATCAGCCATCAGCTCACTCTGACTCTCACATGTGAATAAAAACATCAAACCTCACAGCTTGTTCGACACGTCGAGAGATGAAGCGTGTGTCACGGCCTCACAAGCAAGCTCTGCTGCAAATACTGAGTCAGACCAATGCTGCATAACCATCATCTGATTGGCTCTATGTGTCATTTGGGTGCCTGTTGCTGTCTGCGTGTCGCCGCCGGTCACCTCTGGTCTTGTGTCTTGGACGTGGGCCTTATATCTTGTGATCTTCTCCCCTGCTGAATTATTTAATAATCAGCTGATGTCTGTCTTGAATTATTTAAACAGCCAAAGGTGACGATGCCGATGCTCAGATGCAAAAGAGCCCGTCCTCCTTCCACATCTTCTGCGTCTTTTCTTTTGTGTATTTGTGTATAACTGAGGACTGTACTTATAGTTCATGGGCCAAGCAGGTTTTCGATAACACTTAAGGGGATGAAACAACACTTAGAATCCAGCCTCAGTGTACCATGTCCTACACAAAAATGTGTGATAACCATCCCAGGGTGGTAGCTATAGCCAGCCAGGGGTCAATGAAAAATTACACAGAGGTCAAAATTTTAAAATGCTTCAATCTTAAAGAGAAATATACCACATTATTTGTCTGATCATAACAATTCCGAGAAGGTATAGGTTTGACTATCTGTAACTGAATTCTATGGAGTTATGGTGTAAAAACAGTAAAAATGGTGACAAATGTCAGTTTCAGTTTGTACAGGGGTCAAAAGTTAAAGTTGCTCCAATTTTGGTAAAACGTGATGCAAGTTATTGCTTGAGTTAATAGGGTTTTATAAAAGAATAGTTTGCACCATGTGTCATGCTTAGTTATCATGTTACAGAGTAACATATGTCACATGTCATAGAATCCAATGGACGTCAACCTTATTTGACTTTTACTTAAGAGATCAAACATTCAACACAGTCAAAACTAATCCATTTATTAATCCTTTTATTTCAACCAATAATTTGTATGATTTTTACTGAAATTGGAGAAACTTTTACTTTGACCACTGTACGAACTGCAATTGACCTTTGACACTATTTTTGCTGTTTTTACCCCATAACTCCAGAACATTCAGTCATAGATAGCCCAAACTATACCTTTTTGGAATTGTTATGATCAGACAAATAATGTGGTATATTTTTCAACACGATTGGAGCATTTTTAATTTTGACCTCTGGATAACCCTTCATTGGTGCCAACCTGTCTACAGCTACCACCCTGGGATGGCTATCATACATTTTTTGTAGGTCATGGTACACTGAGGCTGGATTCAACGTGTTGTTTCTCAGTCCACACAGATGAACATGGGTACTGGCCTTGGGTGGGGAATTAACCATAGATGCCTGGATAAATCCTTGATGACATCAACATAGGGTATCTGAGGAGAGGTGTTTGGGTGCAGTTAGATTTCACCATCTTGGCTGTGCCTGACTACGCCTATGGTCAAAACAAATGAAGCCCGAACACACCAACCTATCTCAAAATTACCAAGCTAGCTAAGGCTAACAGGCTAAGTCACTGGTTTGCTAAATGAAGAAATATTTTTGTGAACTGGATGGGGATTTCAATAACTGCTGAATTTGGTTGCAGGGTATTAAAACATGTGACAGGTATATTGTCTCTGTAACTGTGGCACCATCAGTGGCACTAACATCACCAAGCTATCAGTACCTGCTAATTAGTGCTGCTGGCGGTAGCAAACAAATAAAATTCTAAAGAAAATACTGGAGTATTTCTTAGATGGTTCCTTAGTACAAATAACTGCACAACATGGCATACTATCTCAGATATTTGTAATAAAATACTAAAAAAGGACAAACACCTGGCAGGTAAGCTATCACACAAACCATCTACACCTCTATTTTTTCATAATGTCACAGCTTAAAATCACTTAAATTGATGAGTTTTGCCAGGATGTTTATTTCTGGTGTAAAGTTGGACATATTGACATGGACATCTCAGGGGATTGAGTCATTTTCAGAGCTAGCTTCAAGCAGCCATTCAGAACTTCAGAGTTTGGCACTTCAGTTTTGACTTCATTTTTCAGCACAGGAAGTTGCCGCTTGGAAATAACCTGCGGTGGACTGGTGTCCTGTCCATGGGGACTCACAGACTTTCATCCAATTCAAGCTATGGTATCCAGGGATAATTTCCAGCACAATGACTTCTTCTACCTCTTTTCTTCATAGTGTTCACACAGTTGCACGTTTTGAATTTCATGATAATCGTCCCCAAAGTCAACAATTCCCTGTGTGTGCTTGTAGAAAATTTCCAGTTTTGGCCTGAAACAGCTTGTTTCTTGCCCCTTGAGCCCGTTGGTGCTCTGCAGGCAAAGTGTGGTAAGATGCCGCCTCGCTGCAGGATGAAGGGGGCGTGGTGTGATGTGCAGCACAAATACGACGGAATAATTGATCATCTTCTAACACGTTTGATGCAAAGTATGTGTGACACTGGAAATATATAACTTTGTTTGATTGAAGTGCTGCAGATGACCTTTGGGGTGGATGTTGATGAAGATGTGGCTCTGCATTAGTAGCGGTGAGATTTCCGTGGTAACAAAATTCTTGTGCTGGAGGATGATGCTGTAATGACAGAATGAGACTTTGAGCAGGAAACGGGCAAATGACAGGGTACTGAAGAGAGACGGACACTGAGGATAGGGCTCCATCACCCAATTATTATGCTAATTAGGTGAACGTTGTGGCAATCACTTGGGCTATGCATATGTCTTGTTGCAGTTGAATGCCTGCAGAATATTTTACAGAACATATATTCACAATTTCAGTGCAGTTAGCTGATTGAACATGTTTACTATTGAACAGGTGTACCTAATAAAGTGGCCGGTTTGTGTATATAATTGATTTGGCGCAGACCCACATGCAGAAGGAGAGTGATTGCCTTGGTGGAGGTATACCCTGTATACCCTCTCTGAGTGTCCTCATTATAGAGTGTCCTCTTTATAGAGGACACTCCAGTTAAGGGGTTTCATCCATCCTCAAGCATCGCACAGCTGTGTGTGTGTGCATGCAGAAACTCAAATGTTGGTCTGACATGATTTGTTTCAGCAATCAGTTTTTCAGCAGATGCAGATCCTGAAGTGGGTTTGAAACTGACTGTCAGCCACACTCAGGATTTAGAAATGTTTTTTTGATGCTCGTGAAATCAACAAAACCCCTCACAGGGTGCACACACCTGTGCACAAACACATGCTTGTAAAGTTCATTCTTAGAAGTCTGCTGTGGATTATCGTAAGAGTCTTTGTGTTTGTCTAATCCTCATGAGACACACACGCACATGTGCAATCAGTGTGTTTGTGTGTCAGGTAACATTACAAAAGAAAGGCTTTTGTCCCATAATGATGATGAGGCTCGCGGTCATTATCAGGTATCATGGGCTGAAAGCGCAGGAGCGCGGCTGTAAATCGGATTATAATCATCGTGATATGATAATGTCGTGTAATCGCTTTGTGGACTGTGTGTGTGCGTGTGTGTGTGTGTGTGTGTGTGTGTGCTGTTTTACAGTGAAACAGTTCCAGAAGGACCAGTCAGGAACACAATGCGGCAGTTTTCGTGCTGTTGTTTTGAATACCGACATATGTTTCACATGTTCAAGGAACTAAGCAACTCCAGTTGGCCTGACTCAACTTGAGGAGCATCTTGCATATCTGGATCAGTAGTTTGCAATAATCTGTTCAAAACCTGCAACCATCCTAAACCCATTAACTCACCCCCAACCTCTTCCCGGTGCTGCTACTTCTTTTTTTAAGTACTATTCCCCATTCCCCATCCTCTGTTTTCTTCTTCTCGGCAAGACCACGGTCTAGTCAATACTGTAGCCTTCCTTTCCTTCCATTATCCAGATTCACATCCTTGAAATAATAGATCCATGTGTCTGATCATGGCTTTATTCTTGGTTCCATGCTTATGACACCTGCACAACAGCGCCCCCTTCATCCCATTGGAGGAACTTATTCCCTCTTCAAAAATACTTGCTCAGCCATTCTCAGTCTGAAATACCTGGTTTGAGGAGTCATTTGGGATCCTAAGGAGGGCATGCAGGAAAGTAAAGTGTAAATAGATGCTCAGTGAAAGATTGTCTTTCACATTACCAACAGACTGTTAAAGCGGTAAAAACTATTTTTCCCAACATAACCCCAAGTTCCTCTTTGAGACCTTAAACAGAAACATTGTTGACTCCACCACAATGACTCCTACTCAAGTTGGCTATAATTTAATTGGCTTCCCTCAAATTGCCAAAGGTCAAGTTCCACCCTGTGTTTAGGGGCTCCTTATTGGGCCCACTTATGTTCCCATGCAGGGACATGTAAAGAAGGAGTGCTGAGGGTGCTGCAGCTGTAGCTACAAGGGGGATAAAGATGACTAAGCAAATCAAATATGGCATAAGCATAGTAGCAGACCTAAGTAACTTCCACCAGTCAAGTCAAGTTTGGAAGCATGTGCTGGTACCGTACTGTACCATTCAACCGCCTCAGGTCCTGGATGGCAAATACCCAAGTAGCCAATAGGTCTGTCCCCACCTCCCTAAACGAGCCATCTATCTGCTACAGCCAGGTGAAACATGGGTGTCCCCTTGGTCTTCTCCAACTACTGGGGACGTCAACACTGAGGCGCCTACATAGTGGATAATGCACAGAGAAACACGTCACATTTCCAGGTTGTGGCTAATATTTACTCACAATGCAAGTAATACTACTCATGTGAATCTCATGAAGAAACTGCTCCTTTGACGCAGCAGTACCCAAGAGACTTTGTACCAAACACATCCAATTGTCACCTTAGGTTATTGGTCAGCATCCAAGTCTCAGAACCACACAGTAAGACTGGAAGCACCAGGACCCTAAAGATGTGTCTCAGTCTCAAAGGCTTAGCACCTAGAGATACGAATGTCACGTCTAAGATAAGCCGTGTCTCCAAGTTCAACATTTTCACCACATACAGACACACTTCTGATGTCTGAGTCCAGGAAGTCATTGAAACCCCCACTCTTAGTCTTGATCCAGGACAATCACATTCCCAGACACCCTGATCCCTCACTTAACTTTTGATATGCTGTAGTCAGGGTATCTGCTGATTTCACAAAAATCACAGCATCATCTGCAAAGTCAAGATCAGCAAACCTTTTCTCATAAACAAAGGCACCCAAGCTACTGGTTTCTACATCCATAATCAACACCCAGTCCATGCAAGCAGTGACCACTGCAGGAACCACAACACATCCCTGAGGAACACCAGATTCTAAACCATACAGCACTCGCAGGATCTCTGTATAGATTGACTATGTTGTCCAGAAACATTTTGGGAAATAACAATACTAATGTACCCAAGGGTCTCAAACAAACAACATTCAGAGTTCAGATGCAGCACAGAGCTGCTGCAAGAAGACATCTTCCGCTGCCTATAATCAAAAGCAAGCAACAAAGAATTAAGAATGCGTCGAGCCGTTTAGTGCCTCGAGTGCACTGCACAGCCTCCAGGATTCATCTCATTAGAAAAATGCCAGTCATCCTTTTATTAAAGTGTTCCTTTAATTCCCGTACACTTCATTAAATCAGTCAGTCTGTTTTTAGATATCGGTTACTATGACAACTTGTCTCGTGTTTTTCTCATCTGTTTTATCTGTGTCTGGAGAAATAATAGCACGCCTCATGGTGATGCAAATAATAAATCAGGCATTTTGTTTAATTATAAAATAAAGCAGCACTAGAACGTTTAATGTAAGAGTTGACAGTTTGGATCTCTATCGGTTGCAGGATAAATTGCTTTTGTGGGCAAGCATTCATTTAACACTTTTTTGTCAGTGTATAAGCATAATATTATTTATGTTTTTGAAAATAGCAATCAAAATATCCCAACCTGCAATATAAAAGAAGATAAATCGGTGTGTATATATATATATGTGGGCTTGAGACCAGAGGATACTTGGTTCAAATCACTAAGGGCCCTTGGGCAAGATCCTTAATCCCATAGTTGCACCTGGTGTGTAGTGAGCACCTTGTATGGCAGCACCCTGACATCGGGGTGAATGCGAGGCATTATTGTAAAGCACTTTGAGCGTCTGATGCAGATGGAAAGGCACTATATAAATGCAGTTCATTTATATATATATTAGGAATAGACCGATAATCGGTCGATAATCCCTCTGGGTGCTCTGGAGGGATGCACTGAAAATCGGTTGGGCCGATAATTGGTATCAGCCAATAATCCCTCTGGGTGCTCTATAGGGATAGACCGGTAATTGACTGAGCTGATAATCATCTGGGCCGATAATTTGCCTGACCAATAATCGGCCAATTATCGGCCGAGGCGATTATCAGTCTATCCATATGGAGCACCCA
Source organism: Thalassophryne amazonica (assembly GCF_902500255.1). Classification (NCBI taxonomy): domain Eukaryota; kingdom Metazoa; phylum Chordata; class Actinopteri; order Batrachoidiformes; family Batrachoididae; genus Thalassophryne; species Thalassophryne amazonica. Next base: position 25,539,222 of record NC_047123.1, on the reverse strand, counting down.
GAGGGATTATCGGCCAATACCGATTATTGGTCAGTCCCTAATATATATATAGTAAAGTCACACACACAAAAGTCTGTATCTGCACACATAGAAAATGCCCTGATATATGCAGTTTTAGACCTGAAACAGCTTTTTTAGAGTTCTGTGACATATGTCGCAGAAGTCAATATCTGGACGTCCACTCCAAAGCATGCCCACTGAGGTGGTCTACACTCTGTGTAACACAACCAATCATTGTGCTGGTGAAAGACACACAGTTCAATCATAACATTGCACTGATCATGGGTGTGGCATAGCTGCTCCTCTCCATTTAAAGCAACAGGCGCAGAAACAGATCATTTCCTGCAAATATGTCCGTGGAGTTCTTTTGTGTTGTCACACCACAGTGTCTATGAGGTATTGTTGGCAACAAACTCTGCTGTCTGTTTTTAAGATTCCTCAATATTTGCTTCCTGAAACGATGTGCATGATATGACCCCTTTAAACCAAAGGGGCCAAAAGCTTCATGTGGTCTTCCATGCACTGATGTGATTGACTGGACGTCTGCCTCCAGGTTGCTTTTCTACTGGAGACCTCACTGCCGACCTGTCGAAATGACAAAGCATTATTCTCTACCTGCACTGCATGCTCTTGCACGAGCATCATTTCAGCGGTGCATCACGACTTCCATCTTTGCATTCTCAGTGTGTCTTACAGCAGTTACACAGCAATAACGGCACATCCAAATTAGTCAGTTTTCTATGAATAATATAACTAAATTATAGTCGTTCCTCATTTTCATGGTGTAATATGTGATTCTGTCTTCTATTTGTGATGGGTGTTTTTCTGACTGGTTATGTTGCAGACCTGGTGTCAGCCACAAACACCACCAATGTGAACATCCCTCAGATGGCTGACACACTATTCGAACGTGCCACCAATGCCAGTTGGGTAGTTGTCTTCAAGGCTCTCGTCACCACCCACCACATGTGTGTGCACGGCAATGAGGTTAGCGAGAGCGCCGTGCATGCACACTTGTCATATCTCCTGCAACTGAACACAAGCTTAAATTCAAAATCTTTTCCGACACCTTTTTTTTTTTTTACCATAATTAGTGTATCAGATATCAGAGTACCAAATGTGGCACAAATACTCCTTTGACATTACTCTTTAGAAAAATGGGCTGGCCACTTGAATTTTCAATAGGCAGGCCAGGTAGGGGTCAGCTGAACAATTACACAGGGGTCAAAATTTAAAAATTCTCCAATCATATTGAAAATGCTGCTACATTATTTGTCTGAACATAAAGATTCCAAAAAGGTATAGTTTGGACTATTTATGACTAAATGTTACGGAGTTATGGGGTAAAAACAGTAAGAATGGTGACAAAGGTCAATTTCAATTTGTACAGGGGTCAAAAGTTAATGTTCCTTCAGCTTTTTTTTTTTATAAAAAAGTGATGCAAATTATTGGCTGAGTTAATAGGGTTTTTAAAAAAAGAATTGTTTGCACCATGTGTCATGCTTAGTTATCACTTTACGGGGTAACATATGTCACATGTCATAGAATTCAATGGATGTTGACCTTTACTTTGGAGACCAAGCATTCAACACAGTCAAAACTATTCCATTTATTAATCCTATTAGTTCAACCAATAAATTGCACTACTTGTTACCACAACTGGAACAACTTTAACATTTGACCCCTGTACAAACTGAAATTGACCTTTGTCACTATTCTTGCTGTTTTTACCCCATAACTCCATAACATTCAGTCACAGATTGTTGTGTGGGCCGCTGAAGAGGAGGGTACTGCTGGCCCACCACCACCAGATGGCTCCCTGCTTGAAGTGCGGGCTTCAAGCACAAGGGCGTTCATAGCAACCTGGAGTGACAGCTGGTCACCCGTCATCAGCACCAGCTGTCACTCATTTCACATCATACCACCACCATAAAGGCCGGACTGCAAACTCCACCTCCCCGCCGAGGAAATCAGCTACCTTGGAGGTAATTTTCTCTGCTGACTTGAAACACTGAGTAATAATCTGAACTTCTTTGCAGCCGTTTTCCTGTGGTGTTTCCTATCTGTGGAATTGGCGTTTGGTGTGATCAGCGACGGCTTCGCTTCACACTCCAACCAGATAAGTGGTTAGACAGGAGCTGCACGAGTGTGTGATTGGAGGTGGAGGTGCTCCCTCCCAAAAGAACACAGACGGTGGAATTACTGAGTGTGCGAACTCACACTCATCACAACTGTTTTCAGTTCTCTGCCAGCGTACCCTGTCTGACAGCTGGAGACTGTGGCCACCTGGGGATCCAGGACTTGCAAGCTCCGGTGTTCTTCAGATCCGTTGGCGGTGAAGGCTGTGTGGGATCCAGCTCGGGTTCTAGACGGAGGTCTCCTATCCTCAAGCCTGCCCACACGTCACTTAACATTTAATTGTCTGTGGTACCAAAACTGTTTGTCTGTATTCCGTTGTGCATTTCACAACATTAAATTGTTACTGTTTGGCTTATCCATTGTCCGTTCATTTAGCGCCCCCTGTTGTGGGTCCGTGTTCCTACACTTTCACAACAGGATTCTCGGCCAGCATCATGGATCCGAGGGGCGTCAACCATCGCTTGAACAGCCAATGGAAGAGCAAGTGAACAGGCATCAGCAGGAGGCGTGTTAGGTGAGCTGCAGCAAATCTTAACCGCTTTCACTGCTCGGCTGGACTTAGTCACTGAGCAGATGTGATTCTCAATCAGAGGATGGAGGCTCTCACCGCCCAGGTGGAAGCGCAGGCACCGGGCGCTGCTGCAGCACCTCCTCCTGCTGACCGGAGGCCTGAGACAGACATTCCACTGGTCGTTCAACGACCCCCCCCACCCTCCCCTGAAGCTTACGTAGCCCTCCGGAGCCGTACGGAGGCTGTGTCGAGACTTGCGCGACTTCTTAATGCAGTGCTCGCACGTCTTTTCACAGCGTCCGTCATGTACGAGTCAGACCGCCAGCCGGGTGGCTTACGTAATAAACTTGCTTCGAGGAGAGGCACGCGCCTGGGCTACGGCGCTCTGGCAGCAGAATTCGTGGCTCCTAATGACGTATACTGGTTTGTGAGGGAGTTCAAGCAGGTTTTTGATCACCCCCATAGAGGCGAATCTGCTCAAAACTTGCTGCTAATCAATCAGACAGGGGCGTCGGAGTGCAGCGGAATATGCAGTCGACTTCTGCACCGTGGCTGCGAGGTCCGGCTGAAACAACATTGCCTCCGTGCCGCCTTCGTAAACGTACTGTCTCCGGTCCTGAAGGAGCATTTACTGGCTAAGGAAGAACGCGGGATTTCGATGGGCTTGTTGATCTGGTTATACGATTAGATAACCGATTAGAGGAACACCGTCGGGAGCAGGGCGGGGGGCGTGGTTGGGCACGAGCCGTCCCTCTTCCTTCCGGGTCCGAAAGGGTGCCGTCTTCCCCACGCTCCACAGCCCGTGACTCACGTGTGAAAACAGCTCCCCCTGCTGGCACGAAAGCTATGGACACGAGCAGGGCTAAAGTCAATACAAAGCTCAGACGCGGAGGCTGGTCCGTGGGGAGTGTTTTTTTCTGTGGCTCGAGTGAGCATCACAGAGGAACTGCCCCAAACGGTTTAACGACAACGCCTGACCTTAGAAGCTGGGCTAAAGGGTGGGCCATATACGCACGTGGGGAAACCCCGTAAATCTGCACGCATCCCAGTTAAGATCCTGAGTGGGGATCTGACCCTTCACGCCCCAGCACTGGTAGACACGGGGTCGGAAGGGAATCTGCTGTGACAGCAGATGGGCAAGGGAGTCGGGCTCCCTCTAGTGGCTCTACCTTTGCCTTTGAAGGTATGGGCACTAGATGGCACCCTTCTTCCATTAATCACACACCAGACACCGCCAGTGACACTGGCAAACGTCCCTCCCAATCTGACGGCGGTGCCAAGTGAGTACCACGATCTTGCTGACATTTTCAGCAAGGATCTGGCGCTCACCCTTCCCCCGCACCGTCCGTACGATTGTGCCATTGATTTGATCCAGGGCGTTGAGTACCCGTCCAGCAGGCTGTAACAACCTCTCACGTCCTGAACGCCGAATCAATGGAGACCTACATTCGGGATTCATTAGCTGCCGGGCTGATCCGGAACTCCACCTCCCCGATGGGTGCTGGTTTCTTTTTTGTGGGCAAAGAAAGATGGTGGACTCCGTCCATGCATTGATTACAGGGGGCTGAACGAGATCACGGCTCGCAACCGATACCCTCTGCCCCTGTTAGATTCAGTGTTCACGCCCCTGCATGGAGCCCAAATATTCACAAAACTGGATCTTAGGAATGCGTACCAACTGGTTCGGATCCGGAATTGAGACGAATGGAAGACGGCATTTAACACCCCGTTAGGTCACTTTGAGTACCTGGTCATGCCGTTCGGCCTCACAAACGTCCCCGCGACGTTCCAAGCTTTGGTAAACGATGTCTTGCGGGACTTCCTGCATCGGTTTGTCTTCGTATATCTAGACGATATACTCATCTTTTCCCCGGATCCTGAGACTCATGTTACACATGTACGCCAGCTCCTGCAGCAGTTGTTGGAGAACCGGCTGTTTGTGAAGGGCGAGAAGTGCGAGTTCCACCCATACTTCTTTGTCCTTCCTGGGGTTCATCATCTCCTCAAACTCCGTCGCACCCGATCCGGCCAAGGTAGTGGCGGTAAGAGACTGGCCCCAACCAACAAACCGTAGGAAACTGCAACAGTTCCTCGGTTTTGCTAATTTTTACCGGAGGTTCATCAAGGGCTATAGTCAGGTGGTTAGTCCCCTGACAGCCCTGACCTCCACAAAGGTCCCCTTCACCTGGTCGGATCGGTGCGAATCCGCGAGTTGAAACGCCGGTTCTTGACTGCGCCAGTTCTGGTGCAGCCCGATCCTAGTCGTCAGTTTATAATCGAACTGAACGCCTCTGACTCAGGGATAGGAGCCGTGCTGTCCCAGAGCAGGGAGTCCGACAAGGTTCTCCACCCTTGTGCCTATTTTTCCCGCAGGTTGACCCCGGCTGAAAGGAACTATGATGTCGGCAATCGGGAACTTGTTGCGGTGAAGGAGGCTCTGGAGGAGTGAAGACACCTGTTGGAGGGAGCTTCGGAGCCATTCACGGTTTTCACTGACCATCGGAACCTGGAGTACATCCGGACCGCCAAGCGTCTGAACCCCAGGCAAGCCCGCTGGTCACTGTTCTTCTGGCGTTTTGACTTTCGGATCACATACCACCCCGGGACGAAGAACCAACGGTCTGACACCCTGTCCCGGGTGCACGAAGAGGAAGTCAGGACCGAGCTGTCGGACCCGACCGAAACCATCATCCCCAAGTCCACTGTTGTGGCCACCCTCACCTGAGACGTGGAGAAGACCGTCCGGGAGGCCCTGACACGGAACCCGGACCCGGGGACCGGCCCCAAGAACAGACTGTACGTCCCACCAGAAGCCAGAGCTGCAGTCTTGGACTTCTGTCATGGTTACAAGCTCTCCTGCCAGCCAGGGGTGCGAAGAACCGTGGCAGTTCTCCGGCAGCGCTTCTGGTGGGCGTCTTTGGAAGCCGACGTCCGGGAGTACGTCCAGGCCTGCACCACCTGCGCCAGGGGCAAGGCGGACCACCAAAGTACCCAGGGTCTCCTTCAGCCTTTGCCCGTGCCTCATCGCCCCTGGTCTCACATCGGCCTGGACTTCGTCACGGGCCTCCCGCCGTCCCAGGGCAAGACAACCATCCTCACGATAGTGGACCGGTTCTCCAAGGCGGCCCACTTCGTGGCCCTCCCGAAGCTCCCGACGGCCCAGGAGACTGCAGACCTCCTGGTCCACCATGTCGTGCATCTGCATGGGATTCCATCGGACATTGTCTCAGATCGTGGTCCCCAGTTCTCCTCCCAGGTCTGGAGGAGTTTCTGCAGGGAACTGGGGGCCACAGTAAGCCTCTCTTCCGGGTACCACCCCCAGACGAATGGGCAGGCAGAGCAGATGAATCATGAGTTGGAGCAGGCCCTCCGCTGCGTGACCTCCGCGCATCCGACGGCTTGGAGTGACCATCTGGCCTGGATCGAGTACGCTCATAACAGCCAAGTGTCATCTGCCACCAGCCTCTCCCCATTCGAGATATGTTTGGGGTACCAGCCCCCATTATTTCCGTTGGTGGAGGGAGAGGTCGGGGTGCCCTCGGTCCAGGCCCATCTGAGGAGGTGCCGTCGGGTGTGGCGTACCGCCCGCTCTGCCCTGCTCAAAGCCCGGATGAGGGCCAAGGCCCATGCAGACCGCCGGCGTGCCCCGGCCCCTATGTATCAGCCCGGGCAGGCGGTTTGGCTCTCCACGAAAGACATTCCCCTACAAGTGGAATCCCAAAAGCTAAAGGACAGATATATCGGACCCTTCACCATCCTAAAAGTTCTCAGCCCAGCCGCAGTGAAGCTGAAGCTGCCAGCTTCACTGCGGATACATTCGGTTTTTCATGTGTCACGCCTCAAACCCTGCCACTCCTCTCCCCTCTGTGCCCCCGGACCGGCGCCACCGCCTGCCCGGACCATTGACGGGGAGCCGGCTTGGACTGTGCGCCGGCTCGACGTTCGTCGGAAGGGCCAGGGGTTCCAGTATTTGGTGGACTGGGAGGGGTATGGACCCGAAGAACGCTCCCTGGGTGAAGAAGAAGCTTCATCCTGGACCCGTCCCTCATGGCCGACTTCTACTGGCGGCACCCGGACAAGCCTGGTTGAGGGGGGGGTCCTGTTGTGTGGGCCGCTGAAGAGGAGGTACTGCTGGCCCACCACCACCAGATGGCGCCCTGCTTGAAGTGCGGGCTTCAAGCAGGCGAACTCACACTCATCAAAACTGTTTCTGTTCTCTGCCAGCAGTACCCAGTCTGACAGCTGGAGACTGTGGCCACCTGGGGCTCCAGGACTTGGCGGCTCCAGTGTTCTTCAGATCCGTTGGCGGTGAAGACTGTGTGGGATCCGGCTTGGTTCTAGACGGAGGTCTCCTATCCTCAAGCCTGCTCACACGTCGCTTAACATTTAATTGTCTGTGGTACCAAAACTGTTTGTCTGTATTCCGTTGTGCATTTCACAACATTAAATTGTTACTGTTTGGCTTATCCATTGTCCGTTCATTTAGCGCCCCCTGTTGTGGGTCCATGTTCCTACACTTTCACAACACAGTCCAAACTATACCTTTTTGGACTCTTTATGATCAGACAAATAATGTGGTATCATTTTCAATATGATTGGAGCATTTTTAAATTTTGACCCTGTGTAATTCGAGTTGACCCCTACCTGGCCCACCTAATGAAAATTCGAGCAGCCAGTCATTTTTTTTTTCAAGACTAATGTCTAAGGAGTATTTGTGCCAAATTGGTGCTTGTAACTAACTGCTGCAGTAAGTTATCATCCTATTTGAGAGTATGTGTTTGTTTGTTGTGGTGTGTGTGTGCGTGTTCCACTCCTCCTCTGAAGTGCAATGCGCCAATTTCCGCCAAACTTGATATTTGAATGTAGGTTGACCCCAGAACTGCCGTTAAGAGGTTTGTTTGATCAAGGTCTTTGGGGTCATTTTTCACTCTAATATCCACCAAATTTAGATGATACAGAAGTGGGTTCTGGAAATTGTCCAAGTTTTGGCAAAGTCAAATTTGCCAAAACTCAATGTGCCAAAAGTCAATCATTGGGGTCAAAAGTGGAAATTTAAGGACTAAGGTCATGTCTGCCTGTCTCTTTGTTGGGCTACACCTCCCAGGACCTTTTGTTGGTTTCTATCAAACTACCACAATGACTACGTTCTTCCTTCTTCTTCTTCTAGCAATGTTGAAGAAGAATTGAATCAGTACAAAATCCTTAATGTCTAAAATATATAGTAGGAGGAAGTTGTTTTTTTTTTCCCCAAAGAAACTATACCAAGACAAAATTCATTACACATATGATCATGTTAGTGGTTGCAGTTGTTGACTTTTACAGTTTTTATGTGTTTTCTCTTTCCTGCAGAGGTTCATTCAGTATTGGCTTCAAGGACTTCGCTGTTCAACCTCAGCAACTTTATTGACAAAACTGGCTCACATGGTAAGGACTCCAGGGGCCTGTACTACGAAGCGGGGTTACTGGCTTATCAGGATAACTTCGGGAGTAAGTTGATGACGTGTGGAGTAACTTCCCGGTTAACCCGTACTACAAAAGGTGGATAGGTTTTGATCGAGGTATGCTGCCATGGCAGTTTATGCTGTGTGCCAAACCTGCTCCGAGCAGGTTATTTTCTAGGTTAGCTTGAGGTTTTTGCTTAACTCCCTTTATACGTACCGTCCATCCACCTTCAATCACTCCGAAGACAATGCCGGCCTACCTGGATGATCCGTTTGATATTGGGGCACAAATTGTGTGGGGCTCTCTTCGCAGGGCGAGGGTTTTTAAAGACCACCAGAATCCGCTGACATACCCGGACAATATTCTCTATGAATGATATAGATCCTCAGCTGAGGGAATTCGTTATCTTTGTCAGCTGATCGGGCCAGATGTCTGTAACATCACCCATCGTACACTGTAAAAAAAGACTGTTGTTTTTACAGGAAAACACTGGCAGCTGTGGTTACCAGGGAATTCCTGTAAAAAAAAATACAGCAGTTAAATGTACAAAAAAAGAGAGCTCGTTTGTAGATTTAAGTTCTTTTAATGTGAGTCAGCCATGGTTCATTCACTGTAAATCCATATACATATTATGTCTGTAATGTTATCTACTGTGCTGCTGTATGTTTTACAGGAATTCCCCGGTAACCACAGCTGCCAGTGTTTTCCTGTGAAAACAAGTCATTTTTTACAGTGTAGCAATGCCCCGACGATCGAGCAGATAATGTGCCTTGTGCCTATTTTGCCAGTGGACAATTTATGTATTCCATCGGTGATGCTGAACATCTGAGCAAGAATACTGTATGTCGTATGATTCGCAAGGTAGTACTTGCTCTATCTAAACTGTTGGATGCATTTGTTGTTTTCCCTGGCCATTTATCCGCAATGCAAATCAAAGTAGGGTTTTATGCAATCGCGGGTAATTACTAATATCAAAATAGGTCTAATGCATGTCCATTAATTAGGCGAAGTGGGGCTTATCAAGCTATGAATATAAACCTACCGTTCTGGAGGATGTTTTTCTATTTTATCTTCACCTGCTGCCAGGTGCGTTTGGCGCTGCTATTACATCTGAAATATTGACAGGATTAGGAATAGCAATCATACAGTCAAGGTAGCCTATTTAGGAAACATTAAATTAACCTAACATTTATTAGTTGGCCTATGCCCACCTCTGAATCGTGTTGCATCTGGGCGTAATTAATGAAAGGTCATTTTTTACACATATTAGACATTCCACAGGTTAATAATCTGTAACAGATTTGGGGAACAAATGAATTGTACATACGCATTTACCCGATCAGCAATACGTTGCCAACAAGCCTGTCTTGCTTTATTGGCAGACGATGTGTTCGATTTCCCCCTTAACATTAATTTAAATTCCTCGTAGCTCTGCATAATCGTGCATTCTTCTCCGGTAAAGTAAGGTGACCGCGCCATCATTGAAAAATGGTGACGTGCGCTGCAACCTGCCCCTTTTATGTGAACGCGCACAAACTCCAATTAGGTTAACACAGGTTCAACAAATCAACATCTTATTCAGCGTCGTAGTACCGATTAACACCACTTGAGAACACCAGGTTTTGTCAACCCCGGTTTAAGAGGTTGACCCTGGGTTACATCTGAGTAAGTTAACCCCGCTTCGTAGTACAGGCCCCTGAAGTGTTGTTTAAACTGGAATTATGCACAATTTTTTACAGTTTTGGTAAATATATAGGCCATCTGTCACCATCATGAGCATATACTACTGGATGATTTGTAGAATGTGGACAAGGGGATGAAACGTACCCAAACATACACAAAGAACCATCTGGCAAACACAAATAATTAACACATACCGGTACATACAGTAATTGTAGAGTTTGCATGGTGATGAGGAAGTAATGGGTAGATATGGTATCAAGGATAGGAATGGGGAAGGACAGATGGTAGTTGATTTTGCAAAAAGGATGGAAATGGCTGTGGTGAAGACTACTTTAAGAAAAGGGAGGAGCACAGGGTAACATATAAGAGTGGAGGAAGGTGCACACAGGTGGACTACATTCTTTATAGGAGATGCAAGCTAAAAGAAATCACAGACTGTAAGGTGGTAGCAGGAGAGAGTGTCACTAGACAGCATAGGATGGTTGTTGTAGGATGACTTAGAGGTAAAGAAGAAGAGAGTGAGAGCTCAACAAAGGATCAGATGGTGGAAGCTGAAGGAGGAAGACTGTTGTGTGAAATTTAGCTAGCAGGTGAGAGAAGCACTAGTTGGAGGGGAAGCAATTTTGGACACTGGAAAAGTACTGCAGATGTGGTGAGGGAGACAGCTAGGGCAGTACTGGGTAGGACATCTGGACAGTGGAAGGAAGACAAGGAGACTTGGTGGTGGAATGAAGAGGTCCAGGAAAGCATAAGGAGAAAGAGGTTGGTGAAAAAGTTTTGGGATAGTCGGAGAGATGAAGAAAGTAGACAGGAGTACAAGGAGATGCGGCGTAAGGCGAGAAGAGAAGTGGCAAAGCAAAGGAAAAGGCATATTGCGAGCTGTACAAGAAGATGAATAGTAAGGAAGGAGAAAAGGACTTGTACCGATTGGCCAGACAAGGGACAGAGCTGGAAAGGATGTGCAGCCAGGTTAGGGTGGTAAAGATGCACATGGTAATGTGCTGACAAGTGAGGAGTGTGTGCTGAGAAGGTGGAGGGAATATTTTGAAGGAGTTGATGATAAAGAAAATGAGTGAGAGAAAAGGCTGGATGATGTAGTGAGAGTAATCAGGAAGTAAGAGATTAGCAGGAAGACTTGAGGGCTGCTATTAATGAGGGTAGTGAAGAGTGGAAAGGCAGAGTTGGTCCAGATGACATTCCATGGAGGCATGGAAATGTCTAGGAGGATGGCAGAGTTTCTAACCAGATTGTTTAATAAAATCTTGGAAAGTGAGAGGATGCCTGAGGAGTGGAGACGAAGTGTGCTGGTTCCTATTTTCAAGAACAAGGGTGATGTGCAGAGCTGCAGTAACTACAGAGGCATAAAGCTGATCAGCCACAGCATGAAGTTAGGGAAAGAGTAGTAGAAGCTAGGCTTAGAAAACAGGTGCAGATCTGTGAGCAGCAATATGGTTTTCATTCGAGAAGAGCACTACAGATGCAGTGTTTGCTCTGAGAATACTGTTGGAAAAGTACAGAGAAGGACAGGTTACATTGTGTTTGTGGACTTAGAAAAAGCTTTATGATAGGGTGCAAGAGAAGAGTTGTGGCATGTATGAGGAAGTCTGGAGTGGCAGAGAAGTATGTTAGGGTAGTGCAGGACATTACAAGAATAGTGTGACAAGGGTGAGATGCGCAGTCGGAATGACAGACTCATTCAAGTGGAGGTGGGATTACACCAAGGATCAGCTCTGAGTCCTTTCTTGTTTGCAGTGGTGATGGACAGGTTGACAGATGAGATCAGACAGGAGTCCCCATGGGACTGTGATGTTTTGCAGATGACATTGTGATCTGTAGTGAGAGTAGAGAGCAAGTTGAGTCTAGTCTGGAGAAGTGGAGATATGCTTTGGAGAGAAGGGGAATGAAAGTCAGTAGAAGCAAGACTGAGTACATGTGTGTGAATGAGAGGGAGCCCAGTGGAATAGTGCAGTTACAAGGAGTAGAAGTGGTGAAAGTAGATGAGTTTAAATATTGGGGTCAACTGTTCAAAGTAATGGAGAGTGTGGTAGAGAGGTGAAGAAGAGAGTGCAGGCAGGGTGGAGTGGGGGGGAGAAAGGTGGCAGGAGTGATTTGTGACCGAAGAATATCAGCAAGAGTGAAGGGGAAAGTTTACAAAACAGTAGTGAGACCAGCTATGTTGTATGGTTTAGAGACAGTGGCACTAACAAAAAGACAGGAGGCAGAGCTGGAGGTGGCAGCAGCTGAGATGTTGAGATTCTCTTTGGGAGTGACAAGAATGGACAAGATTAGGATATGAACATATCAGAGGGACAGCTCAGGTGGGACGGTTTGGAGACAAAGTCAGAGGCGAGATTGAGATGGTTTGGACATGTGCAGAGGAGGGACCCAGGTTATTAGGGAGAAAGATGCTGAGGATGGAGCCACCAGGCAGGAGGAGAAGAGGGAGACCAAGAGGAGGTTCATGGAGTGCTGAGAGGACATGCAGGTGGTTGGTGTGACAGAGGAAGATACAGAGAACAGGTGAGATGGAAACGATTGATCTGCTGTGGCGACCCCTAACGGGAACAGCCGAAGACAAGCATGTCTATATTTATCATGGATTTTTTTTTTATATTATTGATGCTGTTATTATTGATGCTCGGCTGTTCTTTCATTTAAAATAAGCCTGATCAAGTTAGTTTAATTTAAGAAAAAATGTAATAAACTCTGCGTACATTCTGCTGCATGCTCGCTGACAAACGCTTGTTGCATTTAGGTTACGACATGTCCACATTCATCAGACGGTACGGACGATACCTGAACGAGAAAGCTTTCGCTTACCGCCAGATGGCTTTTGACTTCACCAGAGTCAAGAAAGGGTACGTCAATGCTCCCAAATACATCAAACGGGCTTCTTTTTTAAGACTGTAATTTTTTATACTTTAATTTACTTCATCTCTGTTTTGTCCCATCAGTGCTGAAGGCGTGATGAGGACCATGACCACGAGAAGCTCTTGAAAGGCATGCCTGTCCTGCAAACTCAGATCGACACACTGCTGGAGTTTGACGTGAGTGGAAATACATCTGTGTCCATATTTTGTAATATTTAACCTCAAAAAGCGGGGAGAATGATCGTTAATATCCACAACAATTAATCCATTGTATTTTGTAGTGAATCATTCTTGAGTGTCAATCCTGGAAGACAGATTACATTTTTGGTGTTAATCTGGATCTAGAAATGTTTTCAGGATGATTTATATCAATCTTAACAAAAATTATACAACAATGCTGTCGCTTGGACATTCCATCAGTTTTTCGGCTGTAGACGGGGCGGTTATTTTTCTGACATGTAGATCCAAATATGATTTCAGGGCACTTTTTTCAATCTCCTGAGACTGTTTGAGCATTTCATAAATTTTCCATAACTTTGCTCAAATCTCAACAAAATTTGATTGTGTAATCAACATTGTCACAAGGAAGAATCCTTCACATTTTGTGCTAATCTGATCTCAGATGTAGATTTGGAATCCCCTTTTAAAGCTTATGGTTCTAGAACAATCTCTCTCTCTTTTGTTTTAAGATTTTGATTAAAATATTTGCAGAACCTGATGGAGTTTTCACCCGATACATTTTGGTGTTGTTCGGGATTAGAATATGGATTCAGGATAAATTATTATCTCTCATTTACAAAGCAAGAATTTTTTTTTCATGTAGTTACATTTTTAGAAAATTTCATTGATTTCTGCAAAAGCATGCGGCTGATCGCTGCAAAAATTGTAAGCACAATCAACCTTGTAAAATGGAACAATTAATTACATTGTGGTGTTTCTCAGGATTGTTTGTAGATTTTATTTTATTTCCATATGTATAATTTTATTTATTTATTTGTTATTGCATAATGAGCTGAAATATTTTGGCACTTTGATTAATTTCCCAAAAGGTTTGCAGTGAGTCTTTTTGATCACGATTCTGACCTCTATTTCTCTCTCAGGTTCATCCCAAAGAGCTGAACAATGGGATCATCAATGCTGCGTTCATGCTCCTCTTCAGGATCTGGTCAAACTCTTTGCATCCTACAACGACGGCATCATCAACCTATTAGGTGATCGGCGCTGCTTGAGCTTTAGTTTCTTAAAGTACACAATTAACGACTTCACAGAGCACACTGAAAAAGAGAATGTTTGAACCAACTTAAAAAAGTGTTACAATTTGTAAAAAACCCGAATTAATTAAGTTGTTTCAACTTAAGTTTGAAAGTTAAATCAACTCTAACTTACAAACTTAAGTTCAAACAACTTAATTCATTCAAGTTTTTACAAATTGTAACACTTAAGTTGGTTCAAACATTCTCTTTTCAGTACAAATGTGGATCAAAATAAAGTTTCTGAAACTTTTTTTTTTTTTTGTGAACAGAGAAATACTTTAAAATGAAAAAGAGTGACTGCAAGGAGGCGCTGGAGATCTACAAGAGGTTCCTGACTAGGGTGACAAAGATTGGAGAGTTCCTGAAGCTGGCTGAGGTATGGAACAACCGGCAATCCTCAACGAGGTCTTCATAATACGTGTTACAGCCGATGTTTGTTGAGCAGGGAGATGACATTTGTCATTTTAACTCTTTTAACAGACAGTTGGTGTCGACAAAAATGACATTCCTGACATCAACTATGTAAGTCGCCGCACACTGTGTCTCTTTGTCTTAATTTTCCGGGTGAATTGAGATGGATCGGGAAAAATTAAACTAGCCTCATCCACCCAGTGTCTCCACCCGGGGGTAGTGGTGGATCTAGTGGACTCAGACGATGAAGATTGTCCTTTCAAACCTCTCGAGGACCCCGGTACCCTCTGTAGCCCTGGGTGTCCTGACTGAGTGCCTGTTTGCAGGATGGAGAATTGGCGTGCTGATAAATTTGTTCATGTTTTGCATGTGGGGGTTTGCTGTGAGATCTTCTCTGTGCCCTCCCAAGTCTATGTACTCTTGTGTTCTATTATCAGGCAATTATTTAAAAAAAAAAAGGATAATTAAAAATAGACATGTCGACAGATTATTTATCATTTTGACTCTTGTTTCAGGCTCCGAGCAGCATCCTGGAGTCTCTGGAAACACACATGAATGGTTTGGAGGATACAAAAGGTGGAAAGAAGGGGTGAGTGACTGTGTATCCTAAAACAAACACATTACCGTTGATCTTAATGACATATTATGCAAAACCGATTTAGTTCTTGTTTTGTTTTTTTGAGGGTATATATATATATATATATATATATATATATATATATATATATATGTGTGTGTGTGTGTGTGTATGTGGATAAATTAGTATGTGAGACAATTTCTGATTTCTGGTTTTGAACACGTTATAAGATCCATAAATTAACATTTAAATTGAATAGAAATGCATTTGTTATTTCTTCACAGTTTAACAAAATAAACAGCAACATATTTCTGCAGCAATAATAATGATATTAATTTTGTCTGCTTTCTCGTAAATTGCTATTCATTCAGTTCGTAAAATAATGCGCACTGAGGCCAATATCTAACCACCCCCGCCCCTCAATAAATAAATAGTGAATACATGAATAAATTAATAAAAAGTTGCATAATTATTTTGGGATACAAATATTATATGATTTAACACACAGTGCATATCAGAAATATATTTTGCAGACTATATATATGTGTGTGTGTTTTGATATTCATAAATAAATAATTGCTGTATTTTGTCTTTTGAAAATAAAAGTAACAATTTGAGTTTGTGATTGTATTTTGACATATCTCTACTAAACTCACTGCTATTACTACTATAAATAAATAAATACATCCATACATAAATCATAAAATCAAGATACATTTTTCACATTTAGGCCTAAAACAGTGCCTTAGATATTTTTTATACTTTGCTGTAACGCTTCCTCTCTTTTATTCCTCTTTATGTTCATTTGGAATTCCCAGTGAAGGGTGAGCATACAATGTCTGTTTTGTTTGGATTGAAATCACCTCTTAGATGGTTGTGTAGATGTATTTTGTGTCACTGCCCTGCTGCTTAACATCCACTTATTGACATATGATTTATGTATGTGATTCTCTCCATGTCAATGCACACTAACGTTTATGTAGTTCTTTGTGATGCACTGCAGCGAGGTGTACGTGTGGAAATGTGTGCATTGATGGAATTACGTGTGACTAAGCAAAACGCAGGTTTAACATGTCACCATGTATGTGCATCCTGACATGTCATGTGCATCAATATGTGAGGGGTTTTGTTCCAAAGTTAAAATCAACTTAATGATTATTCTCAAACAGTTGCTGCATTGGTTGGTATTCAGAGGTTTTACTTAAGCAGCAAGATGTTTAATTTCCATCATGCTGTGTATAATGTATTGCTTTGGACATTAACTCCTCATGTGATCACATATGGTGCAATCTGTCACATATTTTCTTGGATCTTTCAATAAATCTGCCATATATATATATAGGTCTGCATATTTTAAGCAGATGCACTTACAGTCTCCCCTTCTTCCTCTTGCAGATCTCCAACAAAGGTGAGCTGCACGTTTGCAAATTTATGTTTGTGATAGTTTGTCTTTTATATGCACGATGAATAGAGCCCTCCTGTGGTTGTTTCCAGGGGGTCTCCAACAAACAATGTATCTCCAACCGTCGAATCCAGCCAAATCTTCACATGCATCGTCCTGACACTGCAACCTCCTCCAGGGGAAAGTGCCGCCGCCGCTGCAGCTGCCGCTCCCGAGCCCACCGAGGAGTAATTTACTGTTTGGCTCTCTAATTCGATGTGTTTGTCTGTATATTGACCTTTTTTCCCCTCACGACTGTCTTTATTGTTGTTTGCCAGGATTGCCCGTGTCATTGTTTTAGCTTTTGATAATAAATAGAAACGAATTTTAAATACATTTTTTAAAATTAACATTTGATTCCTTTAATTTTTTCAGCATGTTAGTTTTTAAAGACTAATTGACTTTCAGTTTTTATATAAATTTTTTTTTTTAAATACATCTCTTATTTTTTTTACATTCAGTGCGTTTGTTAAGATTCAATGGCTTTTGGTTAGCTTTATATTTGACTTTTTGTTTCATTTAGTTTTCTCTTCAGTTATCTTATATTCAGTTACTGTAATTTTAGATTAAATAAACTTTTATTCTTACCTTATATTCAGTTATCTTTAGATTAAATTAGCTTCCTTTTAGCTTTAGATTAAGTTATCTTTGTTTTGTAACTTATGTTTAGCAAGTTTAGATTAAATTAGCGCTGAGTTAACTTTATATTCATGTAGCTTTACATCCATTTAGTTTTGATTACATTAGCTTTCAGTTAGCTTGTTTTGTTACCATATATTTTGTAAATTGAGATTAAATTATAGCTTTCAGTTAACATTCTTTTCATTTTTCTTATGTTTAGTTGGTCTAAGATTATGTAAATTAGCTTTTACTTATGTTATCTTTATATTCATGAGATTTTAGATTCATGTTTAAACGTAGCTATAGGAACACAACATTTTTGCACAGTGGTGCTCTGACACTCTACACCACAATACTATGTAGCACCATGTGGTGATTAACAATGTATTGCAGTGCTACCGTTAAAAACTACATTAATGTAAAATTGTAGATTGTTTTTGTGGAACTTGTGTTGCCATTTTGAATTCCGGCAGAAATGGGCATGACGTGGTGGAAATCCCACAAGATTTCATGTGTCTACACGGATCTAAACATAGAAAATCTCAGTACAACGAGTTAGCAGGAATAGTCGTAGTAGTACTGCAGTACATTGTTAATACATTGTTAGTACTACTGGGCTCTGTTGTAGGCCCTCCTAGTATTTTAGCACCAGACATTCAATACGAGCGCTGGGCATACTGCACGTTTCTGATACTGATCCACTGAATAGATCTGCAAATCCAGACTTGATTTGACTCTTATGTTAATGTTTGATGAGGAATCTGACATACAGTTGATGGTTTTCACAGTTGTTGCTTGAACATGGTTCTCTAACTCCTTGTCTAGTTCTTTGTTGGATCTGGATCCCCTCTCCTCCTCTGGTCCCTCAGCACCATCAGCTGGTGCCTACTTCTTGGGGAGGTAAGTTTCCCTTCTGAGCTAATTCAGATGAAAGTATTTCCCAAAACGATTTCAGGTCTGAGGTGGAGTCTCAAAAGCTCCCAAGTAAATTTCGCTCACTTTAATTAGGCCTGAGTTGGATTCTGTTCTTACGTGTACTTGGGTCTAAGCCAATTACATTCAGGGTGGAGTCTACTGTTCCTTGGGTTGGGTCTTAGGATTTCTTCACGCATAATGGTTTTCCATGAGTCTGGTCAAACATTTTATATCCCAAGACCTTTATTTTAGATTCATCAATCAAAGTTTATGTCACACTGGTCTACCACCACCGTAAAATGGCAACAAGGATCACTTTTCGCACAGGCATAGCTTGAGACCAGAGTTGGGAAATACTCTACAAGTACACAATTCTATTTAGGGATTTTGAACCAGTGTTGATATGTTGTGGTGATGTTAACATCTTCTTTTGTTGTTGTTTCATAGATCTACTTGGATCTGGTGAGTGTTATTCTACTCTTCTACTCCTCCTCTCCTTTACCTTCATTTCTCAAGTATCATCTTAAATTATAGCAAGTTACCTCGAATGTCCTCAGAACCTTATCTGAAACCATGTTGACCTGAAATGATGTTAGTTTTTAAAAAAAAAATATCCAAGTGAGCTTTATATATTAGTCATATTTTGTGGTTTTCTTCCTGTGTGTCTCCTCAAGATCTTCTTTTTGGTCTCTTTGTTCCTCGCTACCCACTCTCCTCATACCCATTGTCTGGTTTTGTTAACAACGGGCTGTTTTGGTTGGTTATTTTTCTTTGTTGCTTATGATTGTAGTTTTTGGATTTTGTTAAAATTTTACTTTCGCCATTGGATTTAAAATACGTTCTTTGGGGTTGCTTTGAATTGAACCTTTTGGACTTACTTTATCCTCGTTGTTGTAACTGCGATTCGACTGGTTGGTTACCTTGGTTGCTTCTTTGCCTTTGTTTTGGCTCTTTTTTTGGGGGTGGGGGGTATTTCAAACATCCCCGTTGGTACCCGCAGAAATGGGCGATTCCTTGCTATCTGAACCCACCCTCACGGCAGAGCCGCCCCTTCCCCTGCAGCGGCAATGGCCACTCCTGCAGCGGCCCGAACCTGGGGTCTCTCTAGCTCCTCCCATAGCACAGCAGCCGCCACTTCTCCTGGCGCCGCCAATATGGATCTGTTGGAAGGTCAGTGGGCCTCCAGAGAATTCTCTCTGAAAGAATTACTCTGGAAAGCTCAATCCTTGAAACCCATCACACAGTATGACAACTGCTGTTCGGACACAAAGGACTGACAGAACCTTGCTGCTTTATCACCTGTGTATAATGAGAGCAAATAATTTGATTTATGCCCACCTCTGTCATCTTCAGCTATTGGTTGCTGCAAATAGTTCATGCAGGACTATTTTTCCACTTTAAACAAGCTATTCCTCAACATATCTCTGCCGAAACTGAACAATCTTTGAATTTTTCATTGGGATTGACATTATTTCAAGTTTGTAGACTGTTCCTGACAATAAAGGACTTTTATTGCTGTCACCCCTGTGTGAACATATACAAAGGTCAACTGAACAGTTCTATGATGCACCATGAAGTTAAGCAAGAAGCTGTATGGTGGAGATGTATTTAATGTGGAGATGTGTGGGTGTGTGTGTGGTGTGTGTGTGTGTGTGTGTGTGTGTGTGTGTGTGTGTGTGTGTGTGTGTGTGTGTGTGTGTGTGTGTGTGTGTGTGTGTGTGTGTGTGTGTGTGTGTGTGTGTGTGTGTGTGTGTGTGTGTGTGGTCGACACTGGAGGTTTGTGAACTCCAGAACCTGCCTCTGGTACTGTACGTGGGACATTTTGTAGGTGTTGGTGTTAGAACTGTGGAATGTTCTAATTTCAGTAACTTACCTGGCTTTGACACAATCACTGATTGACTGGGGAAGTTTGTTTGGCTAGGAGTCTGGTCGTAGCCTTCGTGTTGTCCTTTTAGGCTGTCTGTCGCTGTCAACACTGGACTATATATGGGTTGCATGTCCATGCATGTTCTGACAATTCTGTATTTTTTTGTAAATGGCCAAAGCAGATGGTCAACCTACTGAGTCTGTTCTGCTTGAGGTTTCTTCCTATAATAAGAACAGGAGGTTTTTTATTTCTTTCCACTGTCCCAATTGTGCTTACACAAGGGGTGGGTCAGGTTTAAACCTTGCTTGTGTATAACACCTTTGGGACAACTTTTGTTGTGATTTTTTGTCGTATAATTGAATTGAACCATTGGTAACAGGTTGTTTTCCAAAATAGTTCTTCTTTATTTCCACACGCTTTGTCCAGTGATGCTGTCATCTTCTATTTCCTTCCATTTGAACCTTTCTTCTTGTTTTCCAGTAGACTGTCACATGTCCCATAATGTGAGCTGAGGCAAATGAGGTTCCAGCAAGGTGATTTTTAAATGGTGGAAATATGCATAGTCCAAATCTGGCAAGTAGGTGAGACATGGAACCAGCTGAAAGCTACACTTGTACACTTTTACAATAGCAATGGTGTGAATGTGAGGTAGAAGTATGCTCGATATGAAACAACACCCTTCTTCTTCAGCTGACATCAAGCTTTTTCCTTGATGGCGTTACTTATCTTGTTTCGAAGTGAACCAGAGCACTCCCTTGAAACAATTCATCTCTTATAAGAAAGTCCTCCAACAAAATGCTTTTTACATTCCAATTACTGAATGCCACCTTCTGAAAGGTGTGACCATCTTCACCTTCTTTGTGTTTGGAGAGTTGGGTGCTTCTATTCCTTGGTGGTTCCTCGGTGAATCGTGTGACTAAGATAAACTTCAAATGGTTCAAAGTTTGCTTTGATGTTCGCACTTGTTGTTTCTAATCAGTGTTCAGCAGTTTTTGGGGCACAGGATGATTACATGTTAATCCTGCCAAGAATCTCATTGAGGGAGTGTAGGACTGGTAATGAGATATCTGATGGGTCTCCGCTATTGCCATTTTAGAGTGGTTCACTTCCAAATGAAAAAGACACCATCAGACATGAGGTTAGGGATTAGCAACATATCAAGCGCCATCCTTTTCTAACCACACTGTGGTGGTGAGGCTTAGAAATTGTCAGCTGACCTTCGTATATCAGTGCTCAGGATTTGCACAAAACTTACTTGCTAACAGTTTTTCATGTGATATGTTCTGTATTAGTCAGGTATATTTAAAATAAGTTTCTATTAAATTGATTGAAATGTCAAAAAAAATGCTCCATCTTGCTGAATCCATATCATCACCCAAATTTAAAGATTTAAATTGATTAAAAATTTTACCAGGTGTTTGTCGAGATATGCTTAAACTTTTGAGTAATCCTGTGAAATAATGCCTGTGACCACATAACCTTCTTGGTGGAGGTAAATATGTACATCCACATATTTGTGGGACACCATTTGTAAACTAATACTTTTTCAGATTTTCAGCTTTTTCACATTTACCCATAACGGCAGCAAATAAACTAAATAAATTAGATTACATGTTTTTTATTTACCTTTTCATGATGTAGATTGAGCACTAAACTTTCAGGGTAAAATTTTTAACGTAAGAAAAGTTTATATTTACTGCTTGGGTTGAGAAAGAATTGTGTATATCTAAATGTTTTGCTAAGCATTTAACATGTGCCTCGAGCTCATCTTTTAGTATCTACTTAAATGTGTAGCTAAATATTTAAATACTTATTAATCATTTAAATACTTAGCTAAGGACATGTTTCGGTAAATTTAGTATTTAAAGATTTCCTAAGTATTTAGGTAAATATTTGTGAACATCTACTTCAATGTTTAGTAAAAATATTTAGTAAACATTTAGCTAAATAGCTACCTAAGCATTTAACTAACAACTCAGTAAACATTTATTGAAACTATAATATTGTCACTAAATGTTTTGCTAATTATTTACCTAAATATTAAATAATCATTTAAATGTTTAGCAAAGCACATGTTTAGCTAAATATTTAGTTAGTTAGCAAAAATTGAGTGAATATGTGTGTAAATGTTTCACCAATATTTAATCAGTCATTACTTCTATGTTTAGTCAAATATTTAACTAGTTAACTAAATATTTTGCTACACATTTAAGTAGATGCTCACTAACTGTTTAACTAAGCAATGAATATAGTATATTATATATTTACCTATTTAGGTAAGAAGAATGACATTTATATAATAGTTAGATTTTTTTAAACATGAAGCTAAATATGTAATAAAATGGTTAAATATTAGTATCTAGTAAAATGTTTGCAAATATTTAATATTTAGCTAATCATATCAATATTTTGCAAAACATTTAGTGAGTATCTCCTTCAATATTGAGTTAAACATTTAGATATACGATCAACAATTCTTTATGAGTGCAAGAAGTAAAATTTTTTTTTTACATTTAATTTTTTAGCATGAACGATTTTAGTTTTCACCCCAAATGTCGATAAAAGTGAGCAATGTGTACATGTATGATTTATTTATTTTTTTGCTGTCATTATGCTAAATGTGAAAATACTGAACCCCTTCTTTGAACATTTATTAGTTTGCACACGGCGTCTCCTTGGGCTTGCACAGAAACTTGTCTCTGCCCTCATTTTCCGCATGCGTCTTGTTTGATAGCCATATATGCTTTTCTTTGATCTCAGCGAAAAGCAATTCTATCAAACACTGCCGCGTGACTACAGCAACAGATGGCGGCTTGTAACACGTGTAGTTCCGGCTTCTGTACTTCTGCTCTCCATGCAGCAGATAAAACCTTGCTGCAGTGTCTCCTGTGTGTATTCCATTGTCACCTGTCAGTCATTCATGTCACAAATCAGTGCTCACACTTTTTGCTTAATGCAAGCTTTTCCTGAGATGAATGGCAGGATTTAAAGGAAATTTTTGGTGTGTTTCAATGGCTGAATATTTTTCTGTATTTCACTTAACTTCTTGACATCTTCTCACATTTGTTCCTCTCTTTTTCTCCATATTTTATTTGGTAATCTCTGTTTCTGTACTTTTCTGCCCACTCTGCTGGGGTATATTGTGAACGTTAGATGCCTTTGCAACACCTGCAGCCACAGCCACCGAGGCCTCTGCAGCGGCAGACGGAGCGGCTGCCGCCATGTCTGCCCCGGCCGCCAACACTGGAGCTGGTGGGTGACTGAGTCTGTCTGTTATGGCTGTGTTTGTGCATTTTGGTCTCATCGATATGATTGATTAAGATGCACTCAGGGTTTCATCTCAAGGTTTTGAGCACTGACATCAGGCTTCAGGTTTCCTCATTCAGGGCTACAGGTATCAGTGCTGCTGCTTTGGTGTCACAAGATTTTTACAATTTTTCTGACATTTCAAGATTTATGTGGAGGTATGAGTTCAAATTTGAACAGAAATGTAATCCAAATGCACAATTCATATTTTTAGGTCATTTTAAACTTTATTGCAAAACTGAATAACGCAGTGCTAAAATACCTTTAGCCATATGAAGATAGAAAAAGGAAACAGAATGTGACCTTTTGATCTCTTAATGTAGGTCAAAGTTATCCATCTTTGAGATTGCCCAAGGTCTGTGTCTCAGTAATGTTCCCTGTGAATTTGAAGACCCTGGTAGTAATAAGACTGGACTTATGCTGAGCACAGACAGAAGGACGCAAAGTCTTTGCAATACCCGATGGCCTCAGGTAAAAATCAAAGACTGTTTTATTTATTTCATTTATTTATTTTCAATGACCTCTCACAGCCCACCAGGGTGCCACCAGCCAACCTGCAGTATTTTAATGGTCCAACAGTGGGCCACAGCCCACACTTTGGGAATTGTGACCTGCCCGATCATCTCACAAATGAACACTTCCTGAACATGTGGCTTATCTCTCCACCAAATTTCATCACCACCTGTTCATGAGATTTTTAGATGTCTTGTTGACAAACTGGAAATGCTGTCTCCTTTGTGGCGGTAATAATTTATTTAGTTTTATTTTTACATTTTACAACTGCAGTCACATTATTGGCAAAAATGTACTTTTTTAGAAACAATTTTAAGCAAGGAGTCATTTATTATTTTATTGCATACGTATAAAAGAGGTACCAAAAAAAAAAAGAACAGCACTTTGTTTTTGTCAACAATTCCAGTGTGGCCTTTGTCACCCTCCACAGTTTAGGGAGGCTTTCTGTCATTTTATATCCTTGGCCTTGTTACACTTCTGTTCCAAACTGTCCTCATTTTTGTCTTCAAAAGCTTGTGACTGAGTTAGGCCTGGACGTGTTAACGCCAAATCCTCTGCCGTGCGTTTGCTGCGCAGCCCTTTGGTTTCTCCAGTGAATCGCCTTCACTTTGCTGGTGTTTGTTAATATAGTTATGTAAATCCGACAGTTCCCGTTTTAAGATGTCATTAGGTTTGTGTGATGGAAACTGGTGTCTGGGGGAACCGTCTGTTTTGAGTTGTGGCTTAGAGCAATGGAGATTTGCAACTCTCTTTTCATTGTTTTCTCCTCTGCTTTCAACATTACAGTCCCATCATGATTACATCAACCATATGTGTGCGATCAGTGTTGTGTTACAGTCATGCACTAACATGCTCCCTCCGTGTGTCACATCTTTCTCACCCCATCCCGTTTCTTCCCATAAGACCCCTTCGCTCTCTCGGACTCCAACCCAGCACCTTCAGGTTTAGACCTTTTCTCCATGATGACAGTGGACAGTAATAACACGGGTAGTTCACTGGATGCCTGTTTTAGCTCTGCGGTGGCACAGCCCTCCCCATCCCCTTCACCGCTCTTCACCACCACGTCCAGCACCATCACCACCGCTGCAACCATTTCATCCCCCAACGCCGCCAACCCTGCAACTGACTTTTTCAGCGGTAAACATTAGAAATGCGTGTGGTCTCTTCTTCATTTCACTTGATGAACATCCTCCTGGTTTCTCCTGCCATTGGTTTTGTCGGGCTAATGCACACTTACTGATGGTCCTCTTTCATTTCATCTTGCCTGCTTCTTCTTTAATCCCTTTTTTCATTCTTGTCAGCATTATCATCATTTCATAGTGTTTGATTATTTTAATGTGCTTATCTCTGGGTTTGCATGTATTTGTAGATTTCTTTGATTCCATGCCAGATACAAGTATGACCAAAGCAAACCCCACCACTGCCACCACCAACGCCTCTGTTGACTTGTTTTCAGCAGGTATTCTACTGCAACAACCATGTCCTCAGCATTTTTATCGGTCACCGTTCTTTGACTTTGATGAAGAAATAATTAGTGCTACCAGGCAAATATTTCCTATAATGCACGGCCTGTTATGTCTCCGTTCCCCTGGCAGATTTTTGGATTAAAAGTATAGTCAAACAAGTGCCAACTTAAAATGATTTCCCTTCTATGTTATGTTATAATAAGCTGAAATATTTATATTCATCTTTCATTATTTGCAATCTGTTAAAGCTACAGTGTGTAGGATTTAGTGCCATCTTGTGGTGAGGTTGTACATTCATCACCGGTCATGATTTTGTTTCCCTTCCTGTTTTTACTCCTTTGGTATTGAAGATTCACGCTCTCTTGTTGATGACAAGCGAAGGCATGGGTTTTTTTTGCTAGTTGGAAAGAATGGAATCTCCAGTTTACTGTTTGGCGCGTACAGCCGACATGTGAATGCAACATTAGTGCATCAAAAACAAGTGCGCTAGCACCAATGGGTTGTGAGATACAATGAGAGGTATTTTGCTTTTAGACAAAGGTCAAATCCGGCTTTTCTACACTCAACAAAAATATAAACGCAACACTTTTGGTTTTGCTCCCATTTTGTATGAGATGAACTCAAAGATCTAAAACTTTTTCCACATACACAATATCACCATTTCCCTCAAATATTGTTCACAAACTAGTCTAAATCTATGATAGTGAGCACTTCTCCTTTGCTGAGATAATCCATCCCACCTCACAGGTGTGCCATATCAAGATGCTGATTAGACACCATGATTAGTGCACAGGTGTGCCTTAGACTGCCCACAATAAAAGGCCACTCTGAAAGGTGCAGTTTTATCACACAGCACAATGCCACAGATGTCGCAAGATTTGAGGGAGCGTGCAATTGGCATGCTGACAGCAGGAATGTCAACCAGAGCTGTTGCTCGTGTATTGAATGTTCATTTCTCTACCATAAGCCGTCTCCAAAGGCGTTTCAGAGAATTTGGCAGTACATCCAACCAGCCTCACAACCGCAGACCACGTGTAACCACACCAGCCAGGACCTCCACATCCAGCATGTTCACCTCCAAGATCGTCTGAGACCAGCCACTCGGACAGCTGCTGAAACAATCGGTTTGCATAACCAAAGAATTTCTGCACAAACTGTCAGAAACCATCTCAGGGAAGCTCATCTGCATGCTCGTCGTCCTCATCGGGGTCTCGACCTGACTCCAGTTCGTCGTCGTAACCCGACTTGAGTGGGCAAATGCTCACATTCGCTGGTGTTTGGCACGTTGGAGAGGTGTTCTCTTCACGGATGAATCCCGGTTCACACTGTCCAGGGCAGATGGCAGACAGCGTGTGTGGCGTCGTGTGGGTGAGCGGTTTTCTGATGTCAATGTTGTGGATCGAGTGGCCCATGGTGGCGGTGGGGTTATGGTATGGGCAGGCGTCTGTTATGGACGAAGAACACAGGTGCATTTTATTGATGGCATTTTGAATGCACAGAGATACCGTGACGAGATCCTGAGGCCCATTGTTGTGCCATACATCCAAGAACATCACCTCATGTTGCAGCAGGATAATGCACGGCCCCATGTTGCAAGGATCTGTACACAATTCTTGGAAGCTGAAAATGTTCCAGTTCTTGCATGGCCGGCATACTCACCGGACATGTCACCCATTGAGCATGTTTGGGATGCTCTGGACCGGCATATACGACAGCGTGTACCAGTTCCTGCCAATATCCAGCAACTTCGCACAGCCATTGAAGAGGAGTGGACCAACATTCCACAGGCCACAATTGACAACCTGATCAACTCTATGCGAAGGAGATGTGTTGCACTGCATGAGGCAAATGGTGGTCACACCAGATACTGACTGGTATCCCCCCCCCAATAAAACAAAACTGCACCTTTCAGAGTGGCCTTTATTGTGGGCAGTCTAAGGCACACCTGTGCACTAATCATGGTGTCTAATCAGCATCTTGATATGGCACACCTGTGAGGTGGGATGGATTATCTCAGCAAAGGAGAAGTGCTCACTATCACAGATTTAGACTGGTTTGTGAACAATATTTGAGGGAAATGGTGATATTGTGTATGTGGAAAAAGTTTTAGATCTTTGAGTTCATCTCATACAAAATGGAGCAAAACCAAAAGTGTTGCATTTATATTTTTGAGTGTAGTTATTTCCATGAAAAATGTGGTCTCCAAGTGTATTAAGCCTATAAACTAGTGGCGATGAGAGTAATTTGCGTATTTTCTTGATTTTGACGATCACTGACGCAAAGATTTCCATTTCTGAAAAAGTGCTCGGTAGAGCTCGTAGAAACTTGACTTTTCGCATATAATTTGACATTGAAATTAAAAGCACATGATGATCAGTTTCTCATATATGATGTAACTTTCACGGACACACACGCAGTCACGGATCTACGGAGTTAATATGAAGCACGTTGTGGAATTTTTTCATACATTTGTGTGTTTGTGCATTAAACATCATCTCCGCCTTGCCCTCCCTCCCAGCAGATGTTTTCAACTCCCCCGCCCCCATCATCTCCTCCGGAGCCGTCATGAGCCTGTTTGGCGGTGGGTAACTCGCATGGCCGCCTGCCTTCAGGTGTCGAAAGCGGCAGGTTGAATCTGGGAAAGAGAGAATTGAGGAACTGATACTGTTTTCATCAAAACTTTATAAATGTCACAACTACTGGGTTTGTTGTTTGCCATCAGTTCCAACAATGTGTGGTTTTTGTTCTCTGACTTCCCCATAATTGACTGGTGACCTTTTGTTGGTCTTATTATATTTATTATGATATAAACACATGCCTGACAAATGCCTGTGCATGCATTTTTATGCATGCGTGTGCATAATGACTGTTTAGAATTTTGATCAAACATCTTCTGAATGCATTCATATTTGCAGCACTTTTTTCCGGCACTACCAGTTTGAAGCCGTGGCTGACTGTTCCTCCTTCTGTGCCCTCATGCTGCGACGGACTTGGCCCACTTTGACCTGGCATCGTATGGCCTAACCTGCCAGAGTCCACAGGAGGAGACGCTGCTGCTGCTCCTCCTCCTGCTGCTGCTCCTCCTCCTCCTGCTGCTGCTGCTCCTGCTGCTCCCAGTGCCGAGCTGATGTCAGGTAAAAGATCTGAAATGTGCAGCGCCGTAATGCATGTGCAAAGGGTTGCATGCAAGCATGTTGCAAGAATTTCCCTGCAAGATTTCCATTGACACACTGTGTGAATATTGTCAAGCTGAGCAACTGCACAGTTCATTTGAAGCATGATAGCTGATGGTTTGACTGCATATTTGCAGAATTTATCATTTATTGCACCCATGCATAGGAGCATTTTCAGTCCTAAACATCATCTCCATCTTGCCCTCCATGCATTCCAACTTCATACAAAATAACTCAAATATTTGATCTGATTTGGATCGATTTTGCGAGTGTTTGAGGAACACTTAAGGAAAAAGTGATTTGATTTGGACAAAAAACAGTTCACGGTCAAGGTCACAGACCAAGATCAAACTTTTGGCCCAATGCTTATGTGATTCTGGGATATTCAGAATGTTTGTTTTGAGGAACTGGTTAAAGACACACCTATGATTACTATTAAATATCATTATGAAGTCATATACCACCTTTCTATTAGTCACATGACCTTTTGACCTTGGTGACTTTGAAAGGTCAAACTCACTTATAACAAGTTTTTTCAAGGAACTGATTAAAGATACATCTAAGCTTAATATGAAACACTAATATCAAGTAATATATCAGTGTTTGGTTGATCACAGGACCCTTTGACCTTGGTTGACCTTGAAAGGTCAAACATATTCATAATGGCTGTTTTAAAGAATGGGCTATAGCTACACTTAGGGTTACTATTTAACACTAATATGTTGTATTGGTCTCATGGTTCCTTGACCTTACAAGTAATAACTGGTTAACTCACACAGTTTGTAGCCAAACATGGTGGAAAGATATGTTGTTAGTCAATTTGAATTTTGACAGAGTCGATTGAAAAAACACATTATTATAACACTGAATCACAAAGCATTAATCTACATGGATTTGTGTCACATGTGCCAGGTGTGAGTGCCTGTTGTTTTTATTAACAGTGGTCACTATTAAAGGGGTCATATTATTCACTTTTTCAGCAAGCAACTACAGACAAGCACACCTTTAAAGCATAAAATAGTTTGTAGCCAAAAAAACAACAACAAAAAAACAAATGTTTGATTTCTTTGCCTGTTTTATTTGGGAAACTGAGCTGCTGTTTGCCACACCCCATCTGTCTTCAGGGAGGGGTCAGCTCCTGTCTCCTGGATACGCTATGGGTCCAGATACGCTGTAAATTTTGCAGGATGATTTGTACATGCACAGAGGATTGTGCAGCTCCGACGATGTTTGATATTAACAGTTAAACACGATGCAGCCTTAAAATAAAATCAATAGACGTGATAAAAACACATTTGGCGCAATATGACCCCTTTAATGAAATAGCTCACTGTAAAGGTGTTGTACTGTGTTCTCACCAACATTTGTTTGCAAATTGATTTGACATGCATGATTAGAAAAAATTTATTATAATTTGATGAAAGATGATTAGCCTCAAGATAGAAATCATATTGAATATGCACCAATCAGAATTTAAGGTTTTTGCAGAGTTATGTAAATCTCACTTTAAAATCTGAATTCTATAACTTAAGGGTAAATATTTACCTTTTCTTACTTCTAGTTTTTATCCGTGTTAAATTATTTCCCCAAAGCAATCATACCCATTTTCAGTTATGATGATGCCATGAAAGGATCACCTCATTTGCATACGTGCTCTCATTCTTAATCTTTGCACCAAACTCTCATTTTTCATCTGTGCAGCCGGTTACTGTGCCTTTTGTGCTTTGTGTTATATAACTGATGGTTTGCCACACTTCTCCTTTCTTTCCTTTCCCTCTGTCATTCACACTACACCCTCTCATGGTTTCTTTGTGTTCTTTTCTTAAATCTCATTGCATTTTTCTTCTCCCTCTCTATCTCTGGCATCCGTGTTTTTCCTCTCCTGCTCCTGCTCTTTCTTTCTCTTTCTGTCTGACTCTTGAGCTGGCTCATTGCTTGCTTCCTGCCATTTGATTGGGTGAGTTTCCTTGCCTTTTCAACATGCTAATATTCCAGAGTGCACTGCTGCATTGCAGTGGCGGCGAGCTCAGCTGCACTGTCCCTCGCGCCAGAACACTGACCGTTTACTAGATGCTTGTGAACAGGATTTAATGCTTTAGTGATTCGCTCTCGGTTGCAGCGCTTTGCAGTTCATTATATTTTGTGCAGTCATGAAACTCATGCACTTTATTTTATGAATGTGACGGTAAGCACTAAATATGTTGTTGATATTGCAGGATCTATAATGGGTATGGGAGGGGTTTTACAGAGGCTCCACAGAGCAAATTAAGTTTTATTTCATTCATCCATATTGCAAATTAACAATGTGCATACTTCTCA
This sequence comes from Thalassophryne amazonica, assembly GCF_902500255.1. Taxonomy (NCBI): domain Eukaryota; kingdom Metazoa; phylum Chordata; class Actinopteri; order Batrachoidiformes; family Batrachoididae; genus Thalassophryne; species Thalassophryne amazonica. Next base: position 25,508,715 of record NC_047123.1, on the reverse strand, counting down.
AATCATCTGTAAGAGAAAAATATATGACAAAGCCTCTTTGGCTAAAAAAAAAAAAAGGGAGAGAGAGAGGGTGCCCCTTTCTTGATATCATGGATAGCATTCTAGAAAGTCACGGTCTATAATAGTCACAAATCGGGGTGTAACGATCATGCATTTTGATGCGCTGGACTTGTATGTGTGCAAAAACAACCCCAGTGTAACTTTAGTACAGGGGTGAGAAACATAGGCCAAAATGGAGAAGAATTTCCTTGGAAAAATCTGCCTCAGCAGGTGGTTTTACTTGTAGTGCAGCATTTAACTGAAACAATCATGCAAACGGTGATAAAAGCATCAAATTTGGCAGAAATACTCCTTAGACACTCCTCTTAAAAAAACAGATTGCTACTTCACTTTTCAATCAGTGGTCAGGTAGGGATCAATTGAAGAATTACACAGAGGTCAAAATTAAAAGATGCTCCAATCATACTGAAAAATATTCCACATTATTTGCCTGATCATAATGATTCAAAAAGGTATAGTTTGGACTATCTGTGACTGAATTCTATGGACTTACGGCAAACAGCAAGAATGGTGACAAAGGTCAGTTTTATTTTGTACAGGGGTCAAAGTTAAAGTTGCTCCAATTTTGGTAAAAGGTGGTTCAAATTATTGGTTGAGCTAATAGGATTAATAAATGGATAGTGTTGACAGTGTTGAATGCTTGGTCTCCAAAGTAAAGGTCAAACAAGGTCTATTGGATTCTATGGACATGTGACATATGTTAACTCGTAACGTGATAAGTAAGAATGATACGTGGTCCAAACTATTCCTTTATAGAACCATGTTAACTCAACTAGTAATTTGCATCACGGTTTACCAAAATTGGAGCAACTTTTGACCCCTGTACAAACCGACACTGACCTTTGTCACCATTCTTGCTGTTTTTATCCCATATCTCCAAAGAATTCAGTTACAGATAGTCCAAACTATACCTTTTGGAATCTTTATGATCAGGCAAATAATGTGGTATAGGTTTCAATATGATTGGAGCATCTTTTATTTTGACTCCTGTGTAATTCTTCAATTGACCTCTACCTGAACGCCAACTGAAAATTCAAGTGGCCAATCTATTTTTTCAAAAGAGGAGTGTCTGAGGACTATTTCTGCTGAATTTGATGCTTTTATCACCATTTGTAGGATTCCGCTCTAAATATTCTCCTATCTCCTGCACTATTGAGTTACACCCCTTAATTTAAATTTCTGATCATCTGTGAAATCACCCGCTGAGGCGAGCACAAGCAAGGTAAACCTGCACAGTCTTGGTGCTTTGTGGCACATTATTGCCCTTCGGATGACGTCCACAGAAATCCAAGGGATTCCCATATGTTAGAGTTTGCATTGGGAAAAAAAAAAAAGGAATTTTGGAATGCCTTGAAGCTCCCGCACAATGACAGAATATCCTGGTTCGTGACAGACACAAAGGATTTCAAAGGTTTTAACACTTTTAAAGCCAGATTGAAGATGCATTTGTTCTCCGTTTCGTTTAGTTTGCATAATTGTTACTATGCTTTTTCTTGTTCTTTTAATATTTATGTTTCTATTCCTCTTTTAATTGTGCTTTTAATCTTTTAATTTATTTTAATTTGGTTTTGGGTTGTTTCTGTGAAGCGCCTTGGGGCGACGCTGTCGTGAGTTGGCGCTCTACAAATTGAATAAATTGAATTCAGTTGAAATTAAATTGATGCAAGAATGGGGGCGCTAAGCATTCAGGTCTTTTACTTTTTAATTTCCTGTGGAATGGCAATGTTCTAGGGACATATAACACACATACCAAACAGTTAATTTCAGATCAATATTTCATCACTGTAAAGCCTTCTTTCACAGTGACACTGCAACGTTATCTGGTGACAAAACGTTGTGGTGTGGAGAAGACTATTGTTGTTATCGTATTTGCCAAATGCAATAATCACTAGCAGCCAAAAACGATGTGATCCTTTCATAACACGTTTGGTCACAGATGAGCAATGGTGCGTTTCAGCTACATGCATGCTAAAACGTCAAGCTAGCTGGCTCGTTGAGCTGTTGTGTTAGCTTGTGTAGCATAGCTCGCTAGCTTTGTCACTATTTTTATGACCACTAGTGTGGCTGTGGCACAGGAGCATTAAAAAATAAAAAAGGATTGACTACTTCAAAACCATCATGAAAATGTACTTGCACCTATGGGAAGGAATAAATCAATCTACTTTAGTTATAAAGGGGTCATATTATACAACAGTTTTAGCAATAATATAGATGGCAGATGTCTCTGTTTTTACTTTGGAGCCAAAATTCCTCATAGATAATGAGGTGATGCATCTTTGAAAAAGTAAATCAGGTGTCTAATTTGTGATGTGCAGTATTGCCACAGTTACTTTGAAAAGTTACTTTATTAGTGTTGTTATACAGTTACTTTATAGCAGCTTTATGCAGTTACTTTATTAGAAGCTGCCAACAACTTGTAACTAATAAGCAGTCTAACTAATAAGGTAATTAGTAATCTAACTGGTTACTCAAGGTTGAGTAATCAGCAAAGTAACTCTTAGTCACTTTGCAGATTAGTCTATCTTAAAAATAACCAAGTTACATTCCTAATTACTTTATTAATTACATTCAGCAGCTGCCAACAAGTTGTTGGCTCTAAGAAATGAAACACAGAGGTTTTAAATGTAATTAATAGTTATTTTCAATATACTCGCAATTGTTAATTTTTGGGATTTAAGTAATAATGTTTCATTTGATTTAATTAATTTCAACTACAATATTGTTTTGCATTTAATTGACAATGTTATGTGGAAAAAGTTACCTTAACTTTATCAATTAAATTCAACATTTTAGTTCTTTGAGTGCAGGTGCTAATAAAGTAACTTAATAAAGTAACTGTAAAATGTAACTGTATAAAGTAACTAATAAAGTAACTTTTATTAGTTTTTTACTCTACTGTGACATATGTCACAGTAGAGTAAAATGAGACTTTTTGGGACCAAATATCTACAGTCCCAGTTGTACATATGGGAGGCTTTAAGAAGATTTAACTTAAAACTTCAAACATACTAAGTGTAAGGTTTTTTGTTTTTTTTAAAAACACTTTTGCAAAATATGGCCCCTTTCTTCATTTGCTGTGATTGTGTAGTGGCATACTCATATTGCAACCTGTGTCTGTGTTGCCATGCACATATCTTCTGGTTGTCATGGCAGTGATCAGTGGTAAAAGAAGGTTGGCAGTATTTGTGTGAGTGTGAAGATGCTAATCTCTGAACCGCTCTTCTTCCTCCTGTAGTATTTGATGGATTAGGGGACGTAATGAAGCCCACAGTGACCCCTCAGGCGGGAGACGTTGTCACCACAATGGCTAACATGGCTAGTAGTAAGTACGGATTCTCATTTTCAGGGTTCACCCATTCACTTACATGAAGTCTTTTGTAGCACTGGAAAAACGAATTAATCTGATGTCTCTGTTTCAGATCTCACAATGGGAACCCCAGCCCCTCAGGTAGCTCCCCCCAGCTGGGGTGCTCCCATGGTAAATGTTGTCTGTGTCTTACAGCATGGAGTGGAGTCGCATGGCAGCAACAGGCAGAGTGTAGCACCAGGCGCAATTCTTCACCCGGCACGCCAGGGTTGTGTTCAACCCAGTTAAACAAGCAAAACTGTTTACAATTCTAACCAATCACAGAAGAAGATGTTGCAATTTTCCTACATTTTGTTGGGCTGAACCCAAGTTGCAGGCCTACTCTGCAGCTGAGTAACAGGGAACTTGAATAATAATGCCTCCTGCAGCATGTACGTAGACAAATTATTCATTCATTCATTCATTTTCTGACGCTTATCCTGATTTGGGTCACAATGGCTGTAGACCAAGCAGCAAAGTCCTTTAACGCTTCCTGGGGATCATGTTCCTCCTGGATCTTAATATTCTGTGGTCATTTTTAAATACACGTTGTAGAAGCAGAAGGATCCACAGTATCTCAAATTCAATTTTTTCCTGACAATTGATTTCGTTTAAAATGATTGATGTGATATTGACAGTGAAATTATATCAGACATATGCCACTTTTGTCAAGGAGGAGTCTAAATATGGACGTCTGTCACATATGTCACAGCCATCAAAAATGAATCGTTTCAGGCGTAAATTTTGTTTATAGCAGAAGAACCTATACACACGCACAAATAGAATTGTGGGACTTTGACGAAGAATTAACATGTTATACAAGGCATATGTAGGTGTGAAAGTATATTAAAAAACCATCTGCACTATATGACCCCTTTAAAATGGCAATGAGGGAATACAGGCAGTTTCACACTGACGTGTGCTGCACTTCTCCCATCGGAAAACATTTTTCCTCCTGCTTTCCTGTGCATGTGTAAAAGAATTTAGAGGTGTTTGCAGTGTCTGAGTGTGTGCACCATTTGGTCATCTGTAGGTTAATCCAATGAGGGTTCATTGTTGTGTTTGTGTCACATTTGTGTCATGCCTTGCAGTGTGCGTGTGTGTGTCTTGTGTCATGTGTAGTGTAGTAACATCCCAACTTGCTCTCCCTCCCCTCCGCACCTGTAGCCCGTACCCATGGGTGTCTCTCCTTTTATGGGGTGTCACCCCAGCTTCAGCATGGTAAGGCCAACAGTCCCATTGGTGCAGGGACATTTAGGAATACCTAAGATGGGCAATCATGCCTTTAGGTGGCCTGTACACACACACTCCGCACAGCACCAACTGTGTCTTATGTGTTCTTTTGTCTCTCCCTGTGAAAGTCCGGGGCACCTGGCACCGGAGCTCCATGATGCCCATGGTTAGGCCAGGCTTCTCTGCCAGTGGGACTACCCTGGAGCACCGGTAAAGAGTTCAAGTCCTGACAACCATCCACATCCCTCTAATATGACATTTAAGCGCTCACATTGACATTTGTCCACAGATGTCTCCAGGGATGGGTCAGAGCCCCAGAAAGCCTCCCCCGCCCAGGAACGCTTTGGATGATCTCAACATTAAGGACTCATGTAGGCCGAGTGAGCCGTAAACGCGCAAGGTACACACTCTGTCTCTCATGTCCAGATTGGACACAACACAAGCCATCAGCTGTGATAAGTCCAGATTGGTTGATTATCAGGCAAACACCTGCATCCCTATACTCGGCACTGGGACATGATTCCATTTTCTGGTTCAGTTTTTTCAAGTTCACAACCATCCTCTGGGAAAGGGGAAAAAATTAGGATGGAGGCAATTTATTCCAAATATAAGAATTAAATCATCACTTTTACAGCCAGTTTTCTTGAGACAAGTCGGGGGGGGGGGGGGGGGGGGGGGGGTACATAAACATTTCCAAGTCACTGAATATGTGTTGGACTTTTAAATCAATAATTAAGAAATAAAATCGTATCTTTGAAATTATTTATGGGATTATAGTCAAGAGTACTTGCACGTCTCATGTTGCTTCATTAACATATTAGATCGACTGCACAACCCTTCAAAAAAATTTCACTGTAAATTGTCAGTGACATTTGGCACACGGTTTCTCTTTTACTGTATTTCTGTCTCAGATAGATGTGTCACATGAGAGCAGCAATGCTATAACTCTAAAATCTTCCAAAGTGATATGTAATCAATGTGTAATGTGTTGAAGTAAGGAAGAAATAAACAGAAAGTAAATATCCTTGCCTGGAATTTCAGTATCAGTCATGTGTCTTGTATTGTACTACAATAAATCCAGGATTAAACATAGTACAGTACAAGAAAAAAATCTGTAGCAAATTGCAATGTAGCTGTATGAGGTTACTGAAAATGAAAATTAATATCTATATTCAACAAAGAAATGCATTGGACTGAATCATAACGTATTGAATCAGTCCACAATACAAAGAGTGGGAGTGGGAGGGGCTTTTTGCACAATAGTGTGGATACCTGACTTGGGCCCGATGGGACTTGATGGGTCAGTCTGGGTTCGGTCAGATATTTAGATATAATACTTAGGTTTAAGTGGGGTTTGGTCATGTCAGCACAAGGACACTGAATGTTTGGAAAGTTTTCTGAAAGGATGACATCATAGCCCTGCTTCTCTGAGCTCTGCAGTTCATAATGAATGACGTTGTTGTTGTCGCTGTTGATGTCAACAGTGTAATTTAACATACTTTTTTGGCATGGTGGATCAAAGGATGACTTTGGTGAATGCTCATTGTGAATAAATGGAGCACTGTCACACTCATTAAAAAAATTGCAGAAAGGACTTTCATCTTTTAAAATACGTTCTTTTTCTTCTTGTTGGTGGTGGGACAAAGCAGGACTATGTTCACAAGCAATTTTGCATGATAAGGAATTAAGTATTCCCGATGTCTTCTTCCGAAGTAAGGCCATCTTATGTGGATAACAGTATTCGTCAGGCTGTGATGATGAATCCAACTGAAAGACTTAGCTGGTCAAATAAAAAGACTTTATTTTATCTGTGTGCTAAGGTAGCCAACAGGTCTGGTTCACATGATGTAAATGTTAGTTTTTGTTAATTAAGAAAATAAAAATAGAGTATATAACAGCTTTCTTCCTGTTTCAGGGATTTCTTTGGGATTAATAACAGACATTAACTGGTTGGGTCCAGACAGACACATTAAAATGCCTGTCAGGTTGGGGTTGGGTTCGATCACTACTCTTTCAGATGTGGGTCGGGTTCGGACAGAAATATGACGCCTGAACCGCACACCATCGTGCTTTTCACTCACAGATTTTATTCAAGGCATTTCTGCGTGACAGTTTCTTCCGACTTCTCTCCATAGGTTTGTCGTCATGTCTGGATCTCCATGAATGTGGACGTCTGCACTTCCCCACTGCCCCTCCTGCGTCAAACCCAACCCCCTCTTCCAACCAGCCATCATCTCTACAAACCTTGCCCTCTGACCTCTAACCAGCCGAAGGCCATGCAATCGTGCCCACCCTAGTCTAGTGTTGTAGCACAACTGTGAATGTGAACCCCTACAGAAAATTAAATTCTGTTTATGTGCGTGCGGGTGTGCGTGTACTTCAGTGTTGATCTTTACTTATATACTACAAGAAAAATGCACAAAAAAAGTAACCGTGTATTTAGATTCATTCTGGTTTTTCACATCAGCTGACTTGGAATGGTGGCTATATGATATATTCTTTGCGCATTTCCCAGACAACAATTGTGTTGTTAAATGTGGACTGTGTTCGGTGTATGTAATTTCACTGGCCAACCCCCCAGCCCGGCGCCACTTCTCTCTTCCCGTTGTTTAACCTGATACTGAGCTATGTTTGTCTCATTAAAATCCTTTGCTGTACTTGGCCGTCAATCCTCTAACTTTAACTTCAACATTTTCAGAACAATACTAAGTCAAAATGTCACTGAAAACACGTCCAACTTGCACTGCGAATCTGGATTTATCATAGTTTTCTTTTTTATTTTAGCTTTTTTTTAAGGAATTGTATGAATCATGCAAAAAAGTTATAAACTGTGTTCACACTAATATGCATTTTAGACTATTTTGCTGATTGCACACTTTATTTTGAAAGAAAAATATCTTATTTTAGTTGCAAACAAATTATATGGTTCATAAAGGGGCAAATGGATTGACAAAATTCCTGCTTCCTTGTATCTCGTTCTAAAATTGGGAAGTATTAAAACGGATATGTTGCCTAGAGTGTTTACTGCTGCGCCCTCTGCTGTTGTGGAGTAACACTGCATCACAGCGGCTGGAGTCAATCTGGGCTACATTCTAAACCTCTCAAATAGAAATTTACTGTCTCTGTGCCCACATAAGATGGCATTTGCCTTTGAGCGAATGCACACCTTTTGGCAGGGAGATGCAAAAAAGCATTTGTTGATGTAATTGGAATGTGGCCTTGGTCCTCCTCAGGTTCTTTTTGGTGCAGCACGAGGACTCTTGTTGTAAATCAAGTACGATGGCTGTCCATAAGTATAGGTCCTTTTTATTTTTTTCAAAACTATATGGATTTCATTCATATGTTTTTACGTCAGACATGCTTGAACCCTCGTGCGCATGCGTGAGTTTTTCCACGCCTGTCGGTGACGTCATTCGCCTGTGAGCACTCCTTGTGGGAGGAGTCGTCCAGCCCCTCGTCGGAATTCCTTTGTCTGAGACGTTGCTGAGAGACTGGCGCTTTGTTTGATCAAAATTTTTTCTAAACCTGTGAGACACATCGAAGTGGACACGGTTTGAAAAATTAAGCTGGTTTTTGGTGAAAATTTTAACGGCTGAGAGATTTTGAGGTGATACTGACGCTTTAAGGACTTCCCACGGAGCAAGACGTCGTGCAGCGCTCCCAGGCGCCGTCGTCAGCCTGTTTCAAGCTGAAAACATCCACATTTCAGGCTCTATTGATCCAGGACGTCATGAGAGAACAGAAGTTTCAGAAGAAGTCTGTTTCAGCATTTTATCCGGATATTCCACTGTTAAAGGAGATTTTTTTTAAATGAAAGACGTGCGGGGCGGATTGCAGCGTCGGCTCGCAGCCGCCGCGATGCTCCACCACAGGAAAAACACCTCCGTTGGAAGCCTTAAGGACAAGTTGGAACATGCCCAACTGTTAAACAATTTCTCAGATACTCACTCCACTGAAAGCCATCAAAAGCCGCCTGGATTTTACAAATGGTTATCAACACGGAGGTGTTTTTCCTGTGCCGCCGCACCGCGCCAGCTGCGTCCCAACGCGCGTACCCGTCCACACGTCTTTCATTAAAAAAATCTCCTTTAACAGTGGAATATCTGGATAAAATGCTGAAACCAACTTCTTCTGAAACTTCTGTTCTCTCACGACATCCTGGATCAATAGAGCCTGAAATGTGGAGGTTTTCAGCTTGAACAGGCTGACGACGGCGCCTAGGAGCGCTGCGCAACGTCCCAGTCCTTAAAGCGACAGTATCACCTCAAAATCTCTCATCAGCCGTTAAAATTTCACCGAAAACCAGCTTAATTTTTCGAACCGTGTCCACTTCGATGTGTCTCACAGGTTTAGAAAAAATTTTGATCAAACAAAGCGCCAGTCTCTCAGCAACTTCTCAGACAAAGGAATTCCGACGAGGGGCTGGACGACTCCTCCCACAAGGAGTGCTCACAGGCGAATGACGTCACCGACAGGCGTGGAAAAACTCACGCATGCGCACGAGGGTTCAAGCATGTCTGACGTAAAAACATATGAATGAAATCCATATAGTTTTTGAAAAAAATAAAAAGGACCTATACTTTATTGACAGACCTCGTATGCGCTGTTCTCTGTGGTGTTTATTTAAAAAGTGACTGTATCCATTGTGATGGTACAAAGTGTTGAAAGAAAATAAAGATGAATATGAAAGATAAAACAAAAGAGTGTACAAATAATGTTTGCTTATTATTCGAAGCCTGTTTTGATTTGAGCAACTGGAGGTATGGATACCATCGTCCTCACCCCTTCTCCCCACGTGCATGTGAATCCAAATGAGATGCAATAAAATACGAATACACTGATCTAAAACACCGTCATGGCTCATCACTGATCAGGTTTTATACATTTGTTTCGGTATTTATTTGAATTGTTGCTTATGACAATACAAACTGTCTATCCAGTCCTTGGTAGACTTCTCAGGATAGACTGAGGAGTCAGAATAAATAAAAAATTCTGCAGAAAGACTAATGCTGTTTAAAAAAAAAAAAAACCTCAGATTTGTTTTCCAGCAAAACAAGGATGAGAGACAAATCTACCCAGGAATTGGTTTTAAACAATCTTAATGAGTTGGGATGGCAAATTATGTTGTGTGGGTGTAAGTTGACCCTATAATTACTCTCAAGGGATTTATTTGGGCAAGGGCAAGGTCACTGGAAATCAAAGTTCAAAATGTTGGTTTATTCCGTAGTTTTTCCCCCATCTCCAAACTCTTTGGCTAATTTCAAACAACTGTAGTGGATGAGTTACCTCAAAATTGCCCTTCAAGGGTTTGTTGTGACAAAGGTCAAGGTGATTGGGGGTGAATGGTCAAAAATATTTCTCTCTGAGTTTAACCAACTTGCCACTAATGTAGCGGGTCTGGAATGCCCAGCAAGGTCAAATTCACTGCATTAATTGAGATCAAGGTCTGTTTTTGTTGACCTAACTCCTCCTCCAGTTCCTTTTGCTATGTTCTACCAAATTGGTATACCAATGAAGGGTGACCCCAAAATTGTCCTTAAAGAATTAGTTTTAGCAAATGTCAAGGTCAAAGAATTTTATTTTCAACACAATTTGAGACAAATGTGACACATTCCAGATTGCCCAGGCAAGGTCACTCAGATGTCCATCAATTAAGTGAAAATCGAGGTCAGCAGGCTCAAATGTCAGATTGCCTTACTGTATTAATGTCTGCAGGTACTATTACCTATAGTACTGAGAATTTGTATCTGGAATTGTAAAAAAAAAAAAAAATCTAAGTTTGAGATTTTCTATTCACAGCCACCAAAAAAAAGCCATTAATTTGATTAATTTTTGCCACCAACAAAGACCAAAGGAGGGCGTGTACTTGTAGAACAGTCACATGATTCATGCATTTCTGCTGAAGGAGAAGTTCAGTTCAGTTGAAGCCCAACTGTACATATCTGTATCACATGTTCCTCTTTGCACAGTCACCAGAAAACTGCAACATGGACCAGCTCAACGGTACGGCCGTCACTCTAAATACACCGCCAACATTCATCCTGTATCTCTCAACCGTCTGGTACCAGTGGTGAAAATCTCCTTTTGCTTTGTGGTGGGAGTTCCTGGCAACATAGCGGTGATCATCCTCAGACCAAACAGGGAGCACCTGTCCACCCTGAGCCAGTGTTTGATGACTAATTTGGCCGTGTCAGATCCCTCTGCCTGAGTACCCTACCTATATGGATTTATGCTTTGCTGAACGATTGGATCTTTGGTAGGGTGGCATGTAAGGTGGTTTCCTGTGTTCTGTACTGCAGTATTTTCTGTAGCCTGCTGTCTGTTACGGCTCTGAGCATTCAGCGCTACCTTTAGGTGGTTGCACCAGAAGAGATGGCTGGACAAGATGGGAAAATGATTTGGCTGGTGGTTGGCCTGTGGATTATCGCATTGATCTTCTCCATCCCCAACGTGGTTGTTCGAGAGGTGAGCAAAGAGGAGCCACTGTACTGCGATCACGAGTTCTCCTCCAAAACCCAGTTTGCGGCCGTGTTCCTGTCGGAAACCTTGTTGGCGTTCGTGTTTCCGTTTTCTGTGGTGACATTGGCGTACATTCGCATTACAAAGCGTGAACCAGGCAGTGTTCTTTAACAATCCACAGACAACATGCCTCATCACCAGTATCATGGTGGCCTTTTTCCTTCTGTGGACTCCGTATCATGTAGTGAGTATGGTGGCTGTGGGAGTGAAGTTGGCGGAGAAACAACAACCTGTTGGAACTCTATGAGAAATACTGGAGAATTGCTGCATCGCTGACATTTGTGAACAGCTGCTTGGATCCACTCCTTTATGCTTTCGCCTCTGGAAAGATCTGCACCATGTTGAAAATGGATTTTAAATGCAAATGGTGTCACGAGGGAAACTCAGTCAGCCCACCGAATTGTCTCACTGTTAACCAACTGATACACGTACAATGTGCAAATAAGATAAAGCTTTTCAGTTTACTGCAAGTTTAATTGGAAAAAAGTACATCGACAGAGAATAAAACCAGTGTTTTGGATACTCCTAAGTGCCATTATTTTTCATAACTATGATCCAGTTTGAACTCAGGGTGCCTTTGTGTAATCTATAAAACATGTGTCCTTTTTCTCTTCTCAGCCTCTCCTTTCCAAAACTCAGATTGGTGTGTACATTCTGAACATCTCTGAAGAGCTCAGATGCAACACAAATTTTAGTTGAGGTAAACATATGAGTAAATATTACAATTTGAACATACCACTTACATTTTACTGATGGAAATCTGGACATTTTCTAATGAGGTTTGCTTGAATCACCACTTTAAATGCATTTTATTACATTTAAAAAATGAGTTTTGCATTCAAACTCTCCATACACAAACTGTGTCTCCTTTTTGACAAACTACTGTATTTCCATATAAGTCTCACCTGTTAAAAAAGCCCTCTTAAAGAGAAAAAAAAACATAAGTTCGTACCCTTTTTCTGTATTTTCAGCTCATTCATTGGGATTTTTGTGCATTGTTGAAGTCTACTTTTTATTGCTGCCATTTATTCTGTTATATTGGAGGTTGTTTTGTTTAGTGCTTTTGATATGAATGAATGAATGAATTTATTATTCGGCACACAGATCAATAACAAAAAGTCATAAAAAGAACACTTAACAGTGTGCCCATGTGTCCGAAAGGGTGTAGGCAGAAGTGAAGCTTATAAATACCCTCCCCTTATATCATTAAAAAATAAAAAATTATACATATATAAATATAGATACTTATAACAACAATACCAAAGAAATGTGCATGAACAATATAACTTAATCAATGCATTATAATTTCAAAACACAACCAAACAAGCAATAGTGCACAATCCCAAACATAATAACACAATCGGTAAACCTAATTTTCAACATATCACAAGTAATTTTATTATTTTTGTAAAGCCTTTTAAAGCCAACTAAGGTACCAAGTAATTTACAGTTATTCCAAATGTCAACACCTTTAACGGAAACACAATGATTTTTTACATCCATCCATCCATCCATCCATTTTCTTCCGCTTTATCCGGAGTCGGGTCGTGGGGGCAGCAGCTCAAGCAAAGTATAGTATAGTACAGTATAGTAAAAAGTTCCAAATAGTTATATGATTATTATTACAAATATCAAACACATGATTTTTTTTAGTGTATATAAGTCACACCTGAATATAAGTTTCAGATGCAATTTGTACTTCAGAAAATATGGTACTTTAGATCCACATTAAAAAAATATTAAATACATATTTTGTGTTTTATTTTTTATATATTTCCAACATTTGTTTGTGGTTTTAAGCACAGAAAATTTGCAAAACTTCCTTCATCGCTCTTTTTGCAATTTAATAGATAGTCGACAGCTAATATAAAGGATGTTTTTGTTTTTGAGTAAATGAATTGCTGGTAGGTTGAGAGAAGTGTGGCACACTGCATTCTCCTTCAAAATAAAAGTGAGAATAGATGTTGCTCAGTGAGCACCTGCTATAACAAAACCCATTTAGCAACTTTCACGATAACCAGGTTTATTAAGAGAGCTTAAAAATATCTGGATCTCATGAAGGCACATCTGAAGAAAAAGGAGCAAAAGTCACACTGCGAACTGATATACTCTTCTAACACCCAATATGTAGCCTGGCTGCTGACAGAATCCATACTGGAATTTATTGTTCCCTTTTCTCTTGTGACATTTGCATATATTCGCATTCATAGAAGTGTGAACCAGGCAGCATTTTTTTAACCATCCACAGACAACATGGGTCGTCACCGCCATCATTTGAATGTTTTTTGTTCTGTGGGCACCGTATCATGTCACTAATGTGGTGATTGTGGTGTCAGTTTTGCTGAATAATGTCATGTTGCTGAGCTTTTGTGTGAAAATGCAGAATATTGCTACAGCAGTGGTGTTTTTGCACAGCTGCCTGAATCCACTCCTTTATGCGTTTGCTTCTCAGAAGATACGCATCATGTGCAAAAACATATTTAAACATAAATGTTGTCATGCAGAATCTCAGACAAGTGGGACCTCCTAATTATTCCAAGGTGATGAAAAAAATCCACGGTGGTCATCATATATCGGTACCAGTGGCTGCCAACTCTGATGCCACCCTGAGCTGGACCCGTTCTTTTGAGTTGGATATCAACTGTCTTGTATGTAACTCCACCTTTGGTGTTTGCCAAGTGTGCTGTAATGTAATCATACATTTTAAGGTTCATGTTAAAGCTGTATGGCCTTTCAAATTTCACAAAACTGACAAAATTTAGTTTCTACTGAAATCCAAGCATCATAATGTAGGTTTATTTTTGTAACTTTTTGCAAAATTACAGCTCATTTGAATAAAGAGAACATATTTTTCTTGGGTTTGGGGGAATTCCATAGCAAATATTGTTCTTTCCATCTGACTGTGTCACGCAGATGGAGTGCAGGAGGAAGCACGTGTGTGCATGCGTGTGTTTCTGAGATTACCTGTGACCTGACCCCCACTTGGCTGATGCATGTTCCCAGGAAGTGCACGCTAGCATCTGTAAGATTCCTTTTCACATCAGAGGTGTTATCTGGCTACAAATCAGCATTTTTAGATTTAAAAGAGCTGATGTCTTGCAAGCTGTTACAAAATATGAGAAACATATTCGATTTATGCAGAATAAGATGTTTGGAGTGTTTTCATCCATCTTGGATTATTTTGTTTAAGATAGCAGCCAGGAGTTCATGGCATCTGGTCGCTCGAATTTCTCCCCTTCAGGGGTAGAAATTCTAAATCATTTCCAGACAGCACAAATTTCAATCATATTTTGAATCCATTATTTAAATGGCAAGAAATAAAATTATAGTGGTGCCAAAGAAAATTATATACATATTTATGTAATTGTGTTTATGTGTGCATGCATGTATATATGTGCGTATACATTTCTTATTTTTATAGTATAAGGGATGGGTATTTATAAGCTTTACTAATGCCCTCACCCTTTCTATCACATGGGTACATTCATGAGTTGTTTTGTTATGAATTTTTGTTGTTGTTGATTTGTGTGCCTAATAAATAAATTCATTCATTCATTCAATTTTTTTTTTTTTTTTTTTTTTTTTTTTTTGGCTTACATCTAAAAAACCCAAAGGCCATACAGCTTCAAACTGTTTTTTTTTTTTTTTTTTTAAGTTTTGTGCTTTATTTATTTTGAACTACATTCACTTATCTTATGTGTATCTATTAATGTTAAAGCACATGAACTATATAATTTCAAACAAAAAAAGTGCTATATCAATAAAGTTATTATTTATTGTTATCACCTTTATGATACGAGTTTGAGAGCTGCATTATTGTCCTTTTCCCACCCACTTTTATCCATCCAGTAAGGTTTGTCTCACCACTCTGCCAATGTTTCCATATACATTGTTCTCCTGTGATAGATGTGCATTTTGAGAAAGTCACCTTGATGAAGTTAACTTGATTTTCCATTGTCATTCTTTGACATTTTCATACCTTCCTGTGCAGCTAATGCATCACTGTGCATATACTTGTCAGTGACACTTTAAGATTTGTCTGTCATAGACATTCATTGCTGGACTGGCATATGCTTATAATAAAAAAATCTTTATAAATACATAAATCATGTAACAAATGTCTTCAAATTGGCATGCTTTTTAGAATATTTTTTGACATTACTTTTTATTTTTCTAATTCAAAGTTTGGAAAAAAGCTATTTTGTTTGGCCAATTGGACCCAATACCACCATTGCGACCTAGTTCCCTTACCAAAAAGTAGTATATGCAAGTATGTTTCAAGTATACTTCTAGTTTACTTTTTATATACTTATCAGTACTATTTTTTGGTAAGGGTTGTTGCACAATCATTGGCAGCATTAAAAGAAAAAGTTAATTTGGAAGCCAAAAAAAAACAAAAAAAAAAAAACAAGGCTTCATCACCAAGTACCAAATTATTTAAAACAAAAACAAATCGAAGGGTTATAGGTTTTGTTGGAGCCTTTGTCCCACAAAAACTATGTCACCATTTCTACAGTGCCCTCTGATGTTACGATCAAGGGGCATCCACTTACATTCAGAAGAAGCACTAAATAAAATTATTTCCCAGAGGGTGCTATTGTGCCATCTGCTGGTGTGGAGTATTACTGCATCATAGCAACTGGTCAATCTAGTATAGGATACTTTCAAGGTGGTCTTTCTGTGTCCACATGAGATGACAGCTTATATAATTTGGGGTGGAAAATAAATGCAATACAATGAACTATTTGTGGATGCAACTGGAATGTGGTGTCAATACTCCCACTTGTCAAAGTGCTGCAAAAGAAAAAAAAAAATGTACATGAAGTGTTCACTATTCAGAAGGTTCTTTATTTCCAACTTAAGTTCATCTCAAAACATTGTAGCAATGCAAAGTATTGAAAAATAAAAATGAAAATGACAAACGAATGGGGATGATTGCTAATTATTCATAACATAAACATTAACCTACTTTATCTACATGGTTGCCCCCAACAATGGAGGCTGTCATGTTGGACTGCCATGTTGATACAGAGGCCCAAATGGGACATACTTACTCTGCTTTTGGAATTTTGCTGCAGTCGAAGAGAAAGAAAAGGTAATCAGCCATTATTGCCCGAGACACCACCTATTGGATGCTAATGTAGGCTAACATGGTTGAGAACCTTGATTTTTTTTGGGAAATGGAAGCTCATACATATTGCCTAGTGCAAGAGAAGGCAAAGGAGCATGAATCCCCATCGCCAAAGAAGAAGAACATTTGAAGAGAAACAAAATCACGACCTGCGATGACATAATGCAATCTGCAACCTCACCACTAGATGACACTGAACCCTGCACACTGTAGCTTTAAATGTCACATGAACTGAATGTAGCTTGTTAGTTTTTTACCAGCAATAATATGGATCAGATTGAAGAGTAGATTGTATTTAGAGCCCTTTTTGATATTATTTGTGCAGTTTGTGGCAACTGTTGTATGACTTCTGAACTGACTAACAAAAAAACGCATGTTATCAATACAATGTATTTTTAGGATCCTATTTAAATGATTGCACTTTAATTCGAATGATTGTCATTATGCATATAACATTTCTCTCTAATGTAAAACTGTGATGGAATTAGTGCTATACTGGTGAGTAATTATTTTTACATGGCAAAGAAAGGTTGGTGTTTTGGGGGAATGGGACTCTTCTTAAAAAGGCAAAGTTCTTTCAAACATCTCTAAAATTGACAGACAGATGGGAAAACGTTTCAGTTCCAAAATCAGGGACATACTGGATTAATCTATGGCCTGACAAACTATGACTGAACATGCTTCATCTTGAATTCTACTCGAATGTGTCTGTAGAACAGCCGTAGAGTGTTTCTTGACTCTGCAGTTCAAAGCTCTTTGCAAAGTTTGGGGTCTCCGTGGATCCAGTGGCAGATCTGGGCATATTTGGGAGCGGTGATCCTCACTGCCACATTATAGTCCTGCTGCCCACCCCCATCCATATCCACCTGGTGATGGCCTGAGAATACCCCAATTATCCTCCTCTGCCAACTCCCCTTTCTTGCTCCATCTCCCCCCAGTTGTCTCAGACGAACGTACACGCCTGCACCTGTCGCACCTGGTTCAGCGTCACAGCGCTGGTACATCAAATCATCAGACTCTTCTGCCACAGAACAAAACGATACACTACTTTCTCATTCCTGTGGCCGTCCAGGAGACTTCTGTCAGCGTCGTAGCCCGAGAAGTGGATCCGTGTCAGCGGAACATCAGACGGAACAATTCCGAGCTTCATAAACCTTTGCTTGGCGCGTCGTTTCAGTTCCAGGACGGCATAATTATAGTCAGGGGAGTGGCTTGAGCTCGTGTTGTGGATCCATCCTTGGGGGATTTGGGTTTGTTTGACGGGGGTCCAGCGGAAAACAGGCACCTGTCTGGCTTCAGTACCACGTCGGACACGGTTGAGCCTTCGCCTTTTTTGGTTCCCTCCTGTCCCAAACTCACCTTCACCTTCCACCCCGTGCCCCGTTCTTCCTCTTTGCCTCCTGCCTTTCCCTCTCTTTTGCCCTCTCCCTATATCTCCTTCTATATTATTCCTTCCTTCACCTTCCTCCATTAGCACTCCTTTCTCCTCGCCAATGCTCCCACCTCTGCGCCGTCCTTTTCTCTTTTTGCCTCCTCTTCTTTTTACCTTAAGCTGGAGCAATCCTACTTTAAGTTGTCTGGCAGTCTGAAGGTAGTCCTGCCCATCATGGATGCAGCTGGCCGCTGTTAGTACGTGACTTGGTGATATAAGGACTCCAGAGCACCCTGAGGAGAGACGTACGGCGGTCGAAAATGGGTAATTAGTGCTGAAATGTGAGTTGGAGATCACAAACCGGCCATCTGCTCCGTAGATGTGGCGTTTTCTACGGGTGCGTGTTGAGGGGCAATCCAGGCTACCTTGGGACATCTCATTAAAACCTTCTAAAACAACACATGTACGCGTGACAGTACTGTTCTCATACATTGTCTGATAGCCGAGAATCCTTTCTTGCTCTCTCTGATCCATATTCGGTAGCCGACTTTGACACTCTATTCCACAGAGTCTATTCATACCTCCCTTTTCTTCATCTTCATCCTGTCCTTTGAATAAAGGGGTGTTTAAAACCTGTGTGTGTGTGTCCACTAGGAGTGGGATGCTCTGCCTGGTCCATCTGGACGCGGTACCATTCTTATCTTCACCAGAAATCCCAGAAATTGTCAGAACAGCTGCACAGAGCAGCAGACAGAAGTATTTAAGGTCCATCCCACTGAGAAGAGACAAAGAAACATATTATAGAACTATCAAATTCCAGGCTTATTGTGTATGTGGCCAGCAGAGGGCGCCAACACTTAAATTCTAAACAGCAAAAGTACAGCCCAGTATGAGCAGTTTGTGCCATTTTATTTAAAATTAACTTCGAATATGAGATTATTGTGGTTTCATATAAGGTGAATATCAGTGTAATTGAGTAAAGCTCACTTTAATAGTTGTTTTGGGACAAAAGGAGGAAAATCACCTTTTCAAAAAAATATTTGAAATAATGGAGATAGTATGATATATTTGTGATATAAAAATTGCTGGGTTTTGTAAATAACATTTAAAAGAAGGGATGATTTTGAGTTTATAAGAATTTCAAGTTCATGCATAAGTTTTGCAATAAATAAATAAATAAATAAAAGTAACAAACGCAAACTCCAAAATGCACCTACCTGTAAACATTCAGGAAGCCAGCAATTTCCAGAAAATATTGCAGATGTGAGGAATGCAAAAGCTCACTCTGTCCAAAAAGCTTCCAGCAGACTGGCTTCCATTAAATCCCGGACTCAAGTCTTGCAGAAATCTGCAAGTGATGTAGACAAAGAAAAAAAAAGTTGAGGAAGAGGCAGAGGAGGGAGCTGTTCGGTGCACGAGATGAAAAAGGAGTGAAGTTTCTGATGACATGATGACATTTTAGGGTGGAAGCTGAGCCACGTGGAGAGGAATTTAGGTGTTATTTGAGGATTACAGATAGATTTACCCCCCTGCCTCCAAATAAATTTACTTATCATACTGTTTTCTGAGATGAGGCTGTAAAATATGACTCACAAAAGTGCAAACCATAAAGGACTATAACACCAAAAACAAATCAGATCATTAAAACAGTTTTGCATCATCAAATCCCACAAAAATAAATAAATAAATGTAATGAGTTCTTCCATAGCTCAAGGTCTACAACTCCAACAGATATAATGTAACTGACAGTAACTAAGAGACAGGCAAATTATAAAACCTGGTAAGTTAATGTAACTCAAAAATGTGTTGAAACTAATCAGCACGGGTCAATTATATATATATATATATATATATATATATATATATATATATATATATATATATATAAAATTAAGTGGCACCAACTGTTATTTAATGTAATTTAGTTAAATTAGCTATTTTACAGTGTAGACAGACACATAAAAATTAAAAACATTGCCTCGTCGGTGGAATTTTAAAAATTCAATAAACCATAGTAGATGTATAGACAGCGGGGGAAAAGGTAATTTAATTCATTAACCCTCTGGAGTCGTCTGACGCGTCTCTGCATCAATGTCACGTGACCGAATTAAGTGGACCTAACATCCAATTTACCGCAGTCTGAGTCTCTGTTTGAATGTGTTGAAACTGCAGACTTCAAACCATATACCAGTTTTAAATTCTGTTGATAGGCCGATTACAAATTGAATCATAAATAATTATTTACGGGATGCTTTTTCCTGAATATTAGGTTTATGTTTGGTGCAGGTATTTGCAGAACACCACACCAAATGGGACTCTCCCTTGATGAGTCAGCTCCACATGGCTGCAGGAGAGGGGGAGGGGGGGAAAACATGACTTCATCACTAGTAGAAAAACCATGACCTAAACCAATCACATGGGTTGGTTGCTGAGGACACTGGACAAAACACCACCAAAGGCAGACTAAAGTACCAACACTGCCTCCCAGTGGACAACAGGAGGAGTGACACTCCTGTGGGTGAGGTTTTTGAGTGGCACAATTTGTGTGGCATCTTATTGTTTTGTAAGTAGTTGTACAAAAAAATGCCCAAAGCATTTTCTGCATTTTAATGTAAATAGTTGTATATAACTTGTTGTTGTTTGCTACAGTTGTACATATGTTTTTGAAATTTACAACTCATATTTGCATTCTAAGTTATAAAAATGATTTGTTGAACATTTTTACTGTTTTCACAGTAAAACAAATTCTATTCAGATTTTATGTTTTTCTGTGAATTTAGGTTCATCGTGTTAATACAGCATGTCAGAATGAAAGAAAAACTGTAAAGTCACACAGGTGAGGTTGTGCTGAAAAGAAAATTACACCAAACAAGGCAAAGTAAACAGTTTTTAAGGTAAATTATGAAGGTAAAACCAAAAGTAGTCACAAAGGGCCAATTATAACCTGAACTCCAGAGGGTTAAGAAGAAATGTATATCAAGTAAAAACTGCATGAGAGTTTATCAGAGAGCTGTTTTCAACACATTTCTTGTTTGTTTGTTTTGAGTTTATACAGAACATCTTCCAACAATGAGTGGTTGATAGTTGATAGTTCAGCCAGTGGAGTTGGGAGATGATGTCTTGAGATTTACAGGTCAACTTTATCACTTAAGAAATGGTTCACACAGATATAACAAGTACAAACAAGTGTCAGCTCAGTTTTATATCAGCTGTCATGATAATCTGTTATATTATCACAAACTTTCTTATTTCTTTGTTCTGCCCCTTTACACAAAGACAGTCCAAATTTAAATAGTCTCTATTTCAAACCAGGCAAAAAATATTTGTACCAGATTTCAATGAGTCATCCTCCAAGCAACAAAACCAGCATGAAGTGGGGTTAAAACATGTTTTTTGTGGTAAACATGAGCAAAGTGTGGGGGGAAAAACTGCCTTTGTATCATGATAGCCTAACTTGCTGAGTCATTATCACCACTATGTCAACAAAAAATGGAAGAAAATTGTAATGCTTCGGCACAATGTAAATGATCTGAAAAGCACCTAATTTGCCTGTGACAGAAAGCTTGAGAAAATGATCAGATAATGTTGACATGCAAATCAAGGTTCCGTTTAATGTGTGATATTTAGGACAGAATCGGGTTCATTTGCATTGCAAACGTATACAGACAGCTTTGTTTTGAATTTCAACCCCCCAAAAGGTCTATAATTCCAGTGCTGGACGTGCTACCCTTCTGCTAAATATACTGATTTTCCTCAGGCCAAATAGGCAGAACCTCTTTGGCCTGAGCCAAAATTTGATGCTGAATTTGGAAGTGTCTAATTTATACTAAACTATTTATTCATTCATTTTCTATACTCACTTATTTGTCTATACCCTCCCCAGCTAACGCCCACAGGGGGCTGGCGCCTATTCCAGCAGGCTACTAAACTGTACAGATAAAAGGAAATAAATCCTATATCAGCCCCAAAGCTGCTGGTAATAGTGGCTATCCTCGGATTCTGCAGCATAAAACAAATGAGAGTCTACAACCCTCCAGATGAAATGCACGTCCAGCAAGATATTTCTCTATCCAAGGCTGGTAGACATTTTTTGCTGGGTGGACAATGCAGATGAAGTGTCTTGTCCAAATACAGACAGGTAGAATGACTAAGAATCTGACCTCTGTCTAGAGGTTGGTAGACCAACTCCTTATCCCATTGTAGTACCTACTTTACACTAAACTCTACACCCTGACATTAACCAATATCCCTTGGTACGTTGTTGCTGACTGTTACAGCTCATGCCGGAGGGATTTCACCTTCTGTGTCATGGATGCCATTCACAAATCAGCACTTTAACACCAGAACTATAGTACTGTAGAGGGACTTGTTCTAAAAAATCACCAAGAAATGGCATGAGATCAAACTCCGTGACAGTTTTCCATGGCTACTTGAATCTTCTTTTGACTGATCGTTGATTTTTGTTTGTCAGCGAGACAACACAAGACACGACAAAGCAAAGAGTTCCCAAACATGGCCGCCTTGCCCATCCACCTTAGCTGTGTTGTTCTTTGGTAAATGGACTGCATTTATATAGCGCTTTTCCATCTGCATCAGACTCTCAAAGCGCTTTACAATAATGCCTCACATTCACCCATTCACACACCGATGTCAGGGTGCTGCCATGCAAGGCGCTCACTGCACACCGGGAGCAACTTGGGGATTAAGGACCTTGCCCAAGGGCCCTTAGTGATTTTCCAGCCAAGCTGGGGTTTGAACTGATGATCCTCTCTCAAGCCCAACGCTTAACCACTAGACCATCACCTCCCCTACAGATGTAGATGTAGTGATATTGGAGGGGGGGTTGCCATGCTGACAAATTGACTGCAGATTCCAGCCTCAGCCACAAATTTAAACACAGTTTGGAGGAAAACTGGTGACTCACAAATGGTGAAACTCCAGGTTTTGCTATGTTCAGCAATAAGTAGTAGCTTCAATGTCCAGGCCTATTTTGTCACATTATCCAGTATTATTGCAGCTATTTAAGGTGTTTATCATTTTACTGTTTTCATTCTTTTTTCCTTTAAAAAACAGCATTTATGTCATTGCACACCCCTTTAAATGCTACTGCTCCTTGCACGAAAGCTACTCCACAAATGAATAAATAAAGATTATTGTTAGCCCTCAGAGGCAGAGGAAGCTCCATCCTGTCTGCTGTCTCCCCTCGAGCTGTGTGGACAGCAGTCTGACTCAACTCTTCAAAATGTCCAGACGCCAATGTCGAACCAACCAAAGTCATTAGAATTGCTGAGAAGGCATAAGTTGTTTCCCCAGCTGCTCCGCCGACTGCTTCTCAATAATAAGAGCATCTTATTCCCATGTAAGGTCGACCTCTTCTCTAAATTCAATATCTTTAATCCTTTCAAGATGCTTGGTCAGAATTTCCAAGACCTCTTGGGTTAACAGTGATTCAGCATCTGAACATCTTTGTCTCCAGAGAAGCTTCTGCACTGTAAAAAAAAGAAAAAGTTGAGAAAACTGATAAAAAATTAAAGTTACAGTGTGTAGGTGTTAGTACCATCTAGTGTCGAGGTTACAGATTGCATTATACAGTCGCCAGATATGGTTTAGTTTCCAGTCACATTTTTGCTTTCTTTTGGCAAACCCTAAATCCTTTTCTTATCTTTATGTTAGTTGTATCAATTAAGATAAAAAAAAGTTTGCTCGTGTTACATTTGACCAACTCAAAAATTTTGATACCAACTCACAATTTCCAGTTCAATGAACTTACAATAACAAGTTTGGAAATAATTTCATGAATATCACAAAAGCTTATTTTGTTTGCTGTTGTGTGTGTGTGTGTGTGTGTGTGTGTGTGTGTGTGTGTGTGTGTGTGTGTGTGTAGGCTTGTCATGTTGGCATGCACTCCTCTGCATGTGAGTGTGTCTTGTCATCCATCTGTGTTTCTGTCTTTTTGTTGCCCCCCGCCTGTTGTCCTCTGGCCTTTTGGTATGCTCGGTTGTCAGGGTGACGCCTGACAGCCGAGCTCATCCTTTTGACAGCTGTTTGCTTTGAGGGCCTCACCCCTCGCACACTCATTGGGGTCTCACCGTTGTATTTCATGCATTTTATTTTCTCCAAGCATTGATCATATTTCTGTTGCTCACCACCGTGTTGTTGTGTTTGTTTAATGTTCCATAATTTGGTTTTCTCCACTTTGATCATATGTGTATTCCCCTTGGTGCATTTTGCAATCTTGGTTTTATTTTCAGTGATGTCACTTTGTGTTCGTTCTGTCCTCCACATGCTTATGTTCGTCCTTCCCCAGATGGCTCACACCTGTTGCTCGTTTGTTCTGTTCTGTATTTAGGTCACACTGGTTTAGTCCCTCACTGTGGGTTGTTTCTTTTCAGTCTTCTCAGAGTTGTTATAGCCAGTCACACATATTGTCCGTCACCTCTTGTCACCTTTGGTCTGTACGTGTATCCTGTTGTCTCTTTTGGACAGTTGCTTTTCTTTGTAGTTTTTCTCTGTCTGTCAGTCAGTCTTTTGGATTTTTGTTACTTTCTAGTATTTTTTTTTTTTTACCTTCACTATAAACGCTCATTGTATTTTTGGATTATTGGAACATTAAATACCTCTGTTTTTTGCATTTAACTCTTATGTCTTGGGTACCTGCATCTTTGGGTCCAACCCTGCCTAGTGGTGTCTAACAACAACAGTTTGTGCATTAAGTTAGATTAAATCAAATTTTTTAACTTAATCTCAAAGAACTTAATTAATTCAGGTGTTACCAACTGAAACAATTCAATTAAGTTGGTTCAACTATTTTCTTTTTTTCATTGTATGAATAGTTATTATTATTATTATTGTTATTATTATTATTATTAATGACAAGGCATGATTTTTTTTGGCATATAAGTCGCGCCAGAGTTTAAGTTGCATGATGTCCCAAACTAGTAAAACAAAAAAACTGTTACTTATACTCTGAAAAATACGGTAATTATGTCTATCTAAATTATGGTAGAAAACTGGCCTACAGATTATTTGGTGACTTAATTCAGATGGACTTAATTCATTTGAGTTCTACCAGTTGAAGCACTTTTTTTAAATTGGCCCAACAATTCTGTTTTTCAGTGTGTTGAAAGATAGATATTCCTCTTTTAAGTTGACGTCTTCAATGGAACACATATACTGACCTTTTTAATGAAAAAAAATGAGAGGTCAAAGGTTAAAACAGACATTTCTGGTAATTTTTACAAAATATATTGAGTTAGATCAGTGGGTGATGGTGCTTTTGTGGCACAGTAACACTTTGGTATTTGACAAAATGTTCTGTTGGATCCTGTGGAAACTTATATCTTGCAAATATGAAACACCAAAATTTATTTTGCAAAATAACCAGTTCCTGAGATGCAGCATTACGTCAAAGGTTGCACTCCTGAAAGTGCAGGTGAAGGAGCGTGCAATCATTTTTACTGATGCTGTTTTTTGGGTGAGTCAGTTTAATCAGGATGGTGCATGGTGAAATTTTAAAAAAATGCCGTTCCTGTGGATGTGGGATTCCATTTATATGATATGTCATGAGAACTGTTTTTAATCGAGTTGGGCCGAGTCTATGGAGGACGAGAGATTACAGTACATTATGTTGACCTCTCGCTTCTTTCTCACATATCTCAATTTTGTTGTCTTTTTTGTCTCTCATTCCTCTCCCAGCTCTATTTTACCAAACGTTGCATGTTTTATTCAAATATGTCCCATCTCTCTTTCCTTCTTCCTTCTCTCTTCCCTTCATCTGACATCGTCTCTGAGCACCTCCTCCAGGGTTTATCCAGCTAGCACCAGGAGGGAGTAGAAGAGGAGGTGGTTTGTCTTGGCCCTTGGTACCTCTGTGGAACTTGTAAAATAACATTAGTGGTCACAGTTCAGCTGTGATTCTTATTTTAGCAGCAGGATTTTTGCGGTAGGATTCTGCAGCTTGCTTTTCTTGAAACAGTCATATTCAAACCTGTTGCTTCAATGTGACTTGATGTATCAGGGTTTTTATATTTCCAAGCATAAGATAAGGTGAAATTTATTCATCCCCACAACAGTTTAATCTTAAGTCCTTACTATCTTGCATGTCCATGAGCTCAAACAAATGACTCATTGGATGAACTCAATTCAATTATGGGCAGGATTTCTACCTAATAAATATATGTAGTCCCAACTCAAATAAAACACATCCATGCAAGATAATGTAATTTCATTTAGTTGGGACTACATATTACATTAGGTGGAATCCAATCCAATATCACTCAAGCAAATGACTCATTGGATGAACTCAATTCAATTATGGATATGATTTCCATCTAATATATATATGCAGTCCCAACTAAATTATTGCATTATCTTGCATGGATATGTTTTATTTATTTATATTTTTTTAGTTGGGGCTACATATGTTTATTAGATGGAATCCAATCCAATGTCATTTGTTTGAGTGTATCACTCAAACAAATGACTCATTGGATAAACTCATTTCAATTATGGGCAGAATTTCCATCTAATAAATACATGTAGTCCCAACTCAAAAAAACAAATAAAAAAAAAACACATCCATGTAAGATAATGTAATCAAATTTAGTTGTGACTACATGCATTTATTAGATGAAATCGAATCCAATGAGTCAGTTTTTTTGAGTGTATCACTCAAACAAATGACTCATTAGATGAACTCTATTCAATTATGGACAGGAGTTCCATCTAATAAATATATGTAGCCCAAATCAAATTTCACATTCATGCAAGATAATGTTATTAAATTTAGTTGTGAAAACATATATTTATTAGATGGAATGCAATCCAGTGAGTCTTTTTTTTTTTTTTTTTTTTTTTGAGTGTATCACTCAAACAAATGACTCATTGGATAAACTCAATTCAATTATGGGCAGAATTTCCATCTAATAAATACTTGTAGTCCCAACTAAAAAAAAAACACATCCATGCAAGATAATGTAATCAAATTTAGTTGTGACTACATTTTTTTTTTTTTTTTTTGAGTGTATCACTTAAACAAATGACTCATTGGATGAACTCAATTCAATTATGGACAGGAGTTCCATCTAATAAATATATGTAGCCCCAACTCAAATAAAGTACATCCATACAAGATAATGCAATTTCATTTAGTTGGGACTACATGTATTTATTAGGTGGAATCCAATCCAATGAGTCAGTTTTTTGAGTGCAAACAAATGACTCATTGGACAAACTCAATTCAATTACGGGCAGAATTTCCATCTAATAAATATATGTAGTCCCATCTAAATTAAATTAAGTTTTCTTGCATGGATGCACTTTATTTGAGTTGGGGCTACATATATTCATTAGATTAAAATCCTGCTCATAACTGAATTGCGGTCATCCAATGCATCAGTTTTTTGAGTGTAATAAATAAATGAAAATCGAAGTACCGAGGTAGAGGATAGATCCATTTTCTATACCCGCTATCTCCAATCAAAGGTCACAGGGCGGGCTGAAGCCTATCCTAGCAGTCATAGCGCGTGAGGTGAGGTACACCCTGGACAGGATTGTTGTGAGCCCAGATTAAGGGTAGACATCTGGTGATATGCAAAGTTCTGAAATTTTAAATGGCATTGTGAAAATAAGTTAGTCTTACATAGGCCCTGAGGCCCTTCATTTGAATATATATATACACACATTATGGCAAAATGGATACTTGGTGGTGTATCTGAAATGCTTTTTCTTCTTCTTCAGGCGCTTGACAAGAACATTCTTTTGAGTCAAAGCAATGAAAAACATCACACTTGTTGCCGGGTGAGTTTTCTTAAATAGATAGAATTTGGGATAACTGCACAACACATTCCACATACTTATGAGACCTTCAAACATCTGCCAGCTACTCAAGTGCAAAGAACAATCTGGAAATGTTTGTGCAGTGATCCCAAAGATTGTTTAGCTGATTGGTGTATTACTTTTTTTTTTTTTTTTTTTTTTTAAAGAAAGCGTGACTTCAGCTATTTAGCACTCGAATGTTGTACAAGCTGCTATCATGGTGTCCACTGTAATGAAATACAACCCAGATTTGCACATAGTTTTTAGACACAGCACAACAAAATATTTAATCAAGAAGTAGATAGTAACTCCTCCACTTTTCTGTAGGGGTAGTATACAAGACATAAATCTTAAAAGAACATCAGCCTACTGATAAGATAAAAAGAAAAGAAACACGCTGCTGCAGTTTCTCATTGTGTGGGTGGATAATAAATAAAAAATAGATGTTTTTCCCTTTTTACCCATTGAAGTTAAAAGGTTTTCATATCTTCCACAGTAATTATTTACATTATATTTTTGTGGGGGTGTCACAGTGTTTTTGTGGTTGCCTCACAGCGAGAAGGTCCCAAGTTCGCATCCCGTCTGGTCCTTTCTATGTGGAGTTTGCACATTCTTCCCGTGTTCCTGTGGTGTTCCACTAGCTAGATACTCTGGCTTTCCCACTTCCAAAAACATGCAGGTTAGGTGAACTGGTGACTTTAAACTGACTGTGACTCTATTTGCCTGTCTGTATGCCCTGCGATAGACTGTCGACCTGGCCAGGGTGTACCCCGCCTTTCACCTAATGACAGCTGGGAGATCGTATTTTATTGGGGTTATTGCACATATTACATCACATATTTTGGAGGAGGTGTTGAGCATGAATCATGAAACAAATGTGACATTTTTTAACTATATACACTCACCGCCACTTTATTAGGTACACCTGTTCAACTGCTTGTCAGGACAAATAGCCAATCACATGGTAGCACCTCAATGCATTTAGGGATCTAGATGTGGTGACGACGAATTGCTGAAGTTCAAATCGAGCATCAGAATGGAGAAGAAAAGGGGATTTAAGTGACTTTGAAAGTGATGGTGCCAAATGGGCTGGTCCGAGCATTTCAGAAACTGCTGATCTACTGGGATTTTCATGCACAACCATCTCTAGGGTTTACAGAGAATGGTCCAAAAAAGAGAAGATATCCAGTGAGTGGCAGTTGTGTGGATGAAAATACCTTGTTGATGTCAGAGATCAGAGGAGAATGGGCAGACTGGTTGAATGGGTGTATGCGTGATACAATCATGACAATATGGACCATTATCTCTGAGAACTGTTTGTAACACCTTTCTGAATCTATGCCCTGAAGAATTTTGGCAGTTCTGAAGGCAAAAGGCTAGTCCAACTTAGTACTAGTAAGGTGTACTAGCAAAGTGTACCTAATAAAGTGGCTGGAGACGCTGTCCTAATGCCAGCTGTAACCTGTTAGGTTCTTTTGTCACGGTGAGAGCTCCAAAAAGAATTGGACAGGAAACAGACTTCAGAGTTCAAAGATTAAATGTTGTATTGTAAAGAGTTTTTACACTGATACAGAGTACACAGTGTATCGATTAAACATCTATAAAAAGATCAGACAGTTTTATCAATTAGACAGTTGTTAAAAGATCAGATCGTTTTACCAAATACAAGGACATTTTGTGCGTCAGCCATTTTGAAAAGCTGTTAGGTTAAGATCAGATAGTTACAAGGACATTTTGGATGTGCATCAGCCATTTTGTGTTATGTATTATGGAACACGCTTACAAAGCCCACAAAGTGTTTAATTAATATGTGGTATAAGATAAATTGATTATGTTGGATTGTACTTTGTGCACATATTACATAGCATATTTTGGAGATGTTACACTTGAAACTTGAGCCAAATGTATCTGTGCGACATTTTTTAACTGAGTATGGGTAGAGCTCCTGTACTGCTAAAGCTAACTGCAACCCTGACAAAGTGGGTTTTAATTAACGTGGAGCAGAGCACAAATTTTATTGTTTGGGATTGTAATCATTTCATATGTTACACAGCATATTTTGGGGGTGTTGTGCCTGAAACATAAAAGAAACAAGTCCTTTTGTGACATTTTTGAATGGAGTCTGTCTACTCCTGTCCTGCTAATGCTAACTGTAAACCAGAAAAGTGTTTTAATTAATATGCAGCTTAAGATAAATTGATTGTGTTGGATTGTACTGGGCATACTACAAAGTATATTTTAGAGAAGGTGTTATGGTTGAAACTTGAGCAAAATGTATCTTTGCAACATTTTTTAAACTGAGTATGGGTACGGCTCCTGTTCTCTGAACGCTAACTGCAAACCAGACAAAGTGTGTTTTAATTAACATGGAGCAAAACACAAATTTATTGTTTAGGACTGTAGTAATTTCATATGTTACACAAACATGAACGAAACAAGTCCTTTTGTGACATTTTTGAATGAAGTCTCGCTAAAGCTCTTGCAATACTAACCGCAGCCAAAACACTTGTAGTTGTATGCAAACGTTTGGGCACCCCTGATAATTTTCATGATTTTCCTTTATAAATCATTGGTTGTCTGGATCAGAAATTTCAGCAAAATATATCATATAGCAGATGAACACACTGATATTTGAGAAGTGAAATGAAGTTTCTAGTATTTACAGAAAGTGAGCAATAATTATTTAAATAAAATTGGACAGGTGCATAAATTTGGGCACCCTTGTCATTTTATTGATTTGAATACATTTAGCACTAATTATTGGAACACAAAACTGGTTTGGTAAGCTCATTGACCCTTCACCTCCTTACACAGTTGAATTCAATATTGAGAAGGGGTATTTAAGGTGGCCATTTGCAAAAGTTTCCCCTCTTTGCATCTCTTCTAATGAGTGGCAACATGGGAGCCTCTAAACAACTATCAAATGACCTGAAAACAAAGATTGTTCAACATCATGTTTTAGGGGAAGGATACAAAAAGCTATCTCAGAGATTTCAGCTGTCAGTTTCCACTGTGAGGAACA
The DNA here is from genome assembly GCF_902500255.1 of Thalassophryne amazonica. Classification (NCBI taxonomy): domain Eukaryota; kingdom Metazoa; phylum Chordata; class Actinopteri; order Batrachoidiformes; family Batrachoididae; genus Thalassophryne; species Thalassophryne amazonica. The sequence continues at coordinate 25,478,216 of NC_047123.1, read as the reverse complement.
TAGTGAGGAAATGGAAGGACACAGGCACAGTTCTAGTTAAGGCCCAAAGTGGCAGGCCAAGAAAAATCTCAGATAAGCTGAAGCGAAGGATGGTAAGAACAGTCATAGTCACCCCACAAACCTGCTCCAAAGACCTACAACATGATCTTGCTGCAGATAATGTCTCTGTGCATCGTTCATCTATACAGTGTATTTTGCAAAAGGAGATGCTGTATGATGCTGTAATGCAGAGGAATCCTTTTCTGTGTACACACCACAGAGTCGCTTGATGTATGCTAAAGCACATTTGGACAAGCCAGCTTCATTTTGGAATAAGGTGCTGTGGACTGATGAAACTAAAATTGAGTTATTTGGACATAACAAGGAGTGGTATGCATGGCTGAAAAAGAACACAGCATTCCAAGAAAAACACTTGCTGCATACAGTAAAATTTGGAGGTGGTTCCATCATGCTGTGGGGCTGTGTGGCCAGTGCAGGTACTGGCCACATCTTGTTAAAGCTGAGGGTCACATGGATTCCAGTCAATATCTGCAGATTCTTGAGAACAACGTTCAAGAATCAGTAACAAAGTTGAAGTTGCGCCAGGGCTGGATCTTTCAACAATACAACGACCCTAAACACTGGCTCAAAATCTACTAAGGCATTCATGAAGAAGAACAAGTACAACATTCTGGAATGGCCATCTCAGTCCCCAGACTTGAATATTATTGAAAATCTGTGGTGTGATTTTAAGCGGGCTGTCCATGCTCAGAAACCAACAAACCTGAGATGTTTTGGAAAGACGAATGGTCCAAAATACCTTCAACCAGAATCCAGACTCTCAATGGAAGCTATAGGAAGCGTTTAGATGCTGTTATTTCTACAAAAGGAGGATCTACTAAATATTGATGTATTTTTTCTTTTGGGGTGCCCAAATTTATGCACCTGCCTAATTTTGTTTAAAGAATTATTGCACACTTTATGTAAACTCTAGAAACTTCATTTCACTTCTCAAATATCAGTGTGGGTGTCTGCTATATGATATATTTAACTGAAATTACTGATCCAAACAACCAATGATTTATAAAGGAAGATCATGGAAATCGTCAGGGGTGCCAAAACCTTTGCATACAACTGTATCTCTGATGGTGAACTAAACAAATTCAGAGCATAAAGATGTATGATCTATCAGAAAATAGGCTGTCATGGTGAAAAAATAAACCTTATGGAGGACAGTCTATTGCATAATATAAGTGGTGCTCAGATTTGACCCAAAATAGGTCAGTTAACCCTGATTAGTCTATTATTTTCAGAATACAGTGTAAATAGACCTCATTCAAAACCAATGACAAGCTCACGAAAGGAAAATTCAGGATAACAAGCATGTATGCATTAGTCTGAAACACAGAGCCTTGTTTTGGTTAAAAATGGACCTGACGTGTGAAACACCAGGGCAGGGACTGCCTGACTATTTAATGAGGTATAAAGCTCAATTTCCCACATCTGAGTAGTTGCTTTTGAGGACGTCATTTCAGACCAAAATAAACAACTCGCCCACGGGTCTGAGATGAAGAAAGAACATCAGTGTTGTGGACTTTTGTGTTTTGTGCTTTCTGTGGTCTCAGTGGAGGGTTTGTGTTCCAGGCCAAGGGCAGGGCTGCTTTTGTAGAAATACTGTAGGTGTGTATTTGTTGGCCCATAGTTCTTGAATGTCAGAGCAATTGATAACAAAAAGGCAATAAACTTTTTGTGCACAGTTCTGGAGTCAATTATTGATGTTTTAGAATATCTTGTGTTCAATCTTGCAACACAAGAAAGGTCTTAATGTCCCAGTTTTGCCAGAGACATACCATACCATTTTTATTTATAAAACACTTTACTACAACTACAGCTGATGCTAAGTGCTGTACACTAAAACATACATTTAAAACATTAAGACATATATTTAAAGAAGTTAATGTATATAAAATCTAAAAACTAAGTCTCTCTGCAGTCAAAAGCCAAAGAAAAAACATAGGTTTTAAGATGACCCCTACAAGTGGCCAATGAAGGTGCATCTCTAACACCCAAAGGCAAAACATTCTACAATTTAGAAGCATCCAGGAGCAGCTAGTCAGCCGATCTAAGATACGTAAGGGTGAATATGCCCAGAGAGGTACGACAGGGCTAAACTATGAAAAGACTTAAAAACAAACACGAGAATTTTAAAATGAACCTTAAAATATACAGGTAACCAATGACAAAGCCAAGACAGGGGTCATATGCTCTCTCCTTTGAGTTCCTGCCAAAGTCAAAAGAAACTTTCATGAAATTATTTGTGGAAACACACGCAAGCTCCCAACTTAAAGGAGTCATATCATTTTCAGTTATTATAGGTCTCCAGGCGTCTTAAAAAACATTAAAAATATGATATGCATCTTAAAAACACCAAGTTACAGAGGGTCCAGACTTATTTAGTGGGCATGTGTTAGTGCAAAGAGTTCCGAAATGGACATCTATAACATATGTCACAGAAGCTTAACAGGAGTTGTTTCACCCCAAAATTTTAAAATATATACCCCGTTTTCCCATCAGAGGGCCCAGGGCTCTCCACACAAAATTCTACCTGATGCAGGGGTGGGCCGATGCGCGATCATGGCCAGTATCATGTATTTTGGAATGCCACTTTCAATAAAATGTTTAATTTCATCACAGATAAAAAATATATCACAAATAACTCACCTGATTGTGTCAATTTTATTATTCTTTTCTCATTCATTAATCTATTCCTTGAAATTTCATTTCATTTCAGGTGGGCATTTAAACAACTTTCTTCAAAAAAGGGGGCGGGCTGATGCTTGGCTGTGGGCCTCCAATGGGCAAATACGATATATAATGCACAATCTGACTGCTTTGAAATGCCTTTATTCACCTAAGAGGTAATTTAGATCCCACAGGTTTATTACTTTTGATTAAATTTTAATATATATATATATATATATATATATATATATATATATATATATATATATATATGTATATATATATATATATACGTATATTAGGTAATTTTATCATTTTTACAAAATTGAAAAATCAAAGGCTTTATTAACATTTTTTAATGGCCTAGTACCTTCATGGCCCACCAGGTAGGCTGTGGTCCAGCTTCAGCACACAAGTTGGGAACCATGGTTCTAGATCCAACTTTTATGAAAATCAGTTTGAACATTTGATCCAATAAGTTAGACCCAGTATTTCCCCCATTTTCCTAGGCTTTTGAAAAGCCTAAGCATGTAATCTCTAAAATGCAGGGAATGACGGAATGAGTCCATTCTGTCCAGTTTGTGAACACAATACTTCAGAACCAGTAAATGCTACCATCTTGTAACTCACAAAATTAAGATGACACATAATGAGGATAGCCTGATTAAAAGCTGGTTTATTTTGTTTCACCAAATCAATCCAAAAAACAGCAAAGATTGTTTTGCGAATGTAATATCCCATTTCATTTCCAAAGCTTAGATTTGGCCATCACTGGTTTGTGGTTAATTAATTTTTTAATAATTCGACAAACAACAAACCCCAATAACACCAACAGGTTAAAACAAACTCTTTGGCAAACCTAATAAACTCACTGTATAGTAATTAAAAAGTAATTCTTGTGCATGTGCCCTTGACACAGACAAACTCCAGACACAGAAATGAAAACATAATCAAATCCCTGTTTGTCTCCATCCAAACTGCATCAGCTGGTTACTTTCAGTGTTTTAATTTCAACACGTGACATTCTGACATCTTAGAAAATCAAGTCAGTGAATTATATTAATACCATATGCGCTTGAATTATGCAGTGAATCCACATTTTGAGCAAAAACTGGCAACCAAGTGCTTTTCTCAGTAAACCAGGAAAAAACTATTTACTTTTCATTACAGATTTATTTGCTTTTTGCAAGACAAAGACATTTTAACCAATATTTGTCTTGGATTTATTTTGAAGGCAAACATTTGCCTTTGGGATGTGACGCTGAGAGGATTATAAGAATGTAGCCTCTTGAAAAAGTCAAGTTATGTCGAGCTTCTTAAGTTAAAGCTACAGTGTGTACGATTTAGGGTTTAGTATTTTTAACCATCTGTTTATTAATATGTATTACCATAGATTGTATATGCATATAGAATGATATGAAACCCATAAGCAGAGTAGAGAATTGTAACAATGGTTACTTTCTGGAAACAAGCACCAAATTTTGTGCAAATACTCCTTAGTCTTTTGAAAAAACAAACTGGCCACTTGAATTTTCAATAGGTAACCAGATAGGGGACAACTGAAGAATTACTCAGGAATCAAAATTTTTAAATATTCCAATCATATTGAAAACTACACCACATTATTTGTCTGATCATAAAGATTCCAAAAAGGTATAGTTTGGGCTATCTGTGACTGAATGTTATGGAGTTATGGGGTAAAAACAGCAAGAATGGTGACAAAGGTCAATTATCATTTCTATAGGGATTAAAGTTAAACTTGCTCCAATTTTGGTAAAAGGTGGTGCAAATTATTGGTTGAACTAATAGGATTAATAAATGGAATAGTTTTCACTGTGTTGAATGTTTGGTCTCCAAAGTAAAGGTCAAACAATGTTGACGTCCATTGGATACTATGACATGTGACATACAGTATGTTACCCCGTAACGTGACACTTAAGGATGATATGGTGCAAACTATTCCTTTCTACAACCCTATAAACTCAACCAATAATTTGCATCACTTTTTATCAAAACTGAAGCAATTTTAACTTTTGACCCCTGTACAAACTTTACCCCATAACTCCATAGAATTCAGTCATAAATAGTCCAAATTATACCTTTTTGTTATGATCAGTCAAACACTTTTTTTTCATGCTCCCATTACAAAATGAATTTGTGATACCATTCCGAAAAGTGACCCATTTTCGTGATGGTATCATGTAAAATTAGCATTTCTCATTTACCGTTCCTGTTTCACAAAATGCGATATGTCAATGAAATGCAACATATCGATAATACCGTATGAAACACATCACATGAACATGTTGCACTTGTGCAGGCTAACAAATGTGAGAATCCTCCATTTTTGGATGTTCTTACTTATCACAAGTGAAGGCACGGGAGCATGAATCCACGACACACAGAAACAAAAATGTGACCAGCAATGACATAATGCAGTCTGCAACCTCACCACTAGATGACACTCACAGCGCCCTCTAGGACAGGAAACTCATTATTCCCAGGTTGCTCTTGTTGGAGTACCAACAACTAGTAAAAAAAGAATGCGATTGCTCAAAGTTTCAGATGTGTAAATGCGGTTTTCTGCAGAGTGCATTTGTTTACTGGAAATATTTGCATTGGGTTTGTGGTGAATTAGCCCCTCTTTTGTTTTGCATGTGATTTTTGTTGAATATGTCTCTTTGGGTTTTATCGTGTGAGACGGTGCCGTTGCTTTTGACAGCTTTCCAGTCTATTTGCAGAGATTCAGCATTTTTGGAGGCCTTGCTCTTTCATTTAAGACCGTTTGGCAGTGATGACCTTTCACACTGAACCCATAATGACCCGAGGATAAATCAGCTGCCTCTTTACTGTATGTTTAGCTTTCTTTGTTTATCCTCTCTGTCTTCTTCTGGGTGCATCTGCAAGGAGAAGGCACTTACCTCCTTTTGCCAGGTTCTGCAAGACGCACACAACTGCAGTTGTTGGCAAATTGCTGCTTTTTTTTTTTACTGTCCTCGCATGACCTCTCCCTGTCTGCAACTCACCCGGCTCAGATTCTATGCTTCTGGTCATAAATATTTAGAGTAATAATGTACATTTTTTAAAAATCCTTGTGCAGTGTAGATTGTCTTTCTTGGATCTGCAGCTGTGGCGATACTAAAAATTATTATTATTACCTTTTTTTCATCACAGTTTTCTGAGTGTTGAACAGCTTTTGGCATTGAGGAATGTTTTAAAAATTTCACACACACAGCAGAAAGAGACTTTTTGATACATTTGATTTAATGAAGCAATTGCTTCAAAACATGATTCAGTGCTTTTAAATGCTTCAGACAGTAAGTTTGAAAAATAATTCACTCATGAAATGCGTGAAACAGTAAATGAAACACTTAGTTTTGGAGAAGGATTCACAGTTCTGGAAGACTGAAACCTTGAAACAAACCAGTTGTTCAAAAAGAATGAGAACAATAAATAAACATCTGTTTGCAGATACTGTATGACTCAGCAGCAGGCTGAAGGCAGCTGACATGAACAGACTCAACAAGCTCATCAGGAGAGCTGGCTCTGTCCTGGGGTTGAGCTGGAGTCTGTGGTGGAGGCGTCAGAGAGGAGGATGCTGAGGAAACTGCTCAGCATCCTGGACAACACCTCCCACCAACCTGCATGCCACACTGACAGAGCACCTTCAGCCATAGAGTGAGACCACTGAGTTGTACCACTGAACGCCACAGGAGGTCAATCATCATTGTATAATTTCTCCCTCTTCTGCAGGATAAATACATAACAAACAGTTATTCAGTTTTTCAGAGATTTGTGCAATATTGCCGAACATCTTATGCAAATGTCTTCCAGTCATTTTGCATAAATTTGTTGTAAAAACTGTTCACTTTTTACTGTTTCTGTATTCTGGAAAAATAATTTCCTTCGGGATAAATAAAGTTGATCTTATCTTCAAACATCTTGGCTCAGAAATCAATCTTTTACAAGTGCTCAAAAAGGGGGAAATGTTTAATTAAATTAAATTTCTGATTACACCCCTACCTAGATTCATTGGTTTAAATTATTGGCTATATTCCTGTTACTGGAGAAAAATGTATCCTGCACTGGCTGTCAATACATTTGGGAGAAGAGAAAAGAAGAGAGACTCAAAGTTGGAAAAAAAGGCCAAACAAAGAACAAAAAGTTTTATGCTGATGACAAGGCTGCTTGAATTGTATTTGGCTGGAATATAAAAAGAATAATGAAGAGAAATATTCTGCAGCTGTTGATACTAATCCGGCTGTTTGAAAAATTCCCAAGATTGAGTTTTATGAAAGCACCATCAGCCTGCATTTCATTACATTCTGTGGTAATCACCTAAATGATCATGTCTGATTTGTTCTGTACCGTGAGAAAGACTTGATGTGCTTATTACAAATTTAACAATACTTAAAATAAGTGGCTATTGGGTCTGATCCCACTTGAAGCCTTCCCCACACAGTGATAGTACAAACAAGGCTTTTTTTAAAATAAAATAAAAAACTTTGAGCCAATTGATTCACAAAACTGTTCACTGTTTTGAAATGCTATAAAGAGTAAATACTTTAAGGAATGACTTCAAACAATAATTCATTAGCAGGAAATGCTTGAACTTACATAAGCCAATAGCTTCATGAAATGATTCAATTTTTTTTTAAACGCTTAAAGCAGTAAATGACACAGTTGCATCAGAAACAATATTATTTTTACAGTACCTTTCATTGTTTCTGGAACAAATTAGTCCTGATGAACATAAACAGAAAACAGCAACTGTTTCAAAGCTATTGACACACTAAATTAAAAATCAGATTCACAAAATGATTGTTCTGAAATCTTCAAAACATTAAATGAAACCACATTTTCATACAATAATTTGTTGACTAGAATGTCTTGGAAACAAATTAGCCAAATGTTTCATAAATGATTCACTGATTCAAACCACTGAAACACTACATAAAGTATTTTCTGTGGCTAATCATTGTTTTGGAATGTTCAAAACAAATAAAACAGTTGCTTAAGAAGTCTTTGCAGGTGCTTGAAACTACAGCAAATTAGCCAAATGCTTCACTAATGATTTGTTTTGTGAAACAGTCCAAACCAGTGGCGTTGCTAAACATAACTGCAAATTATGCCATTATTTCACAGCAAAATCCCTGAAATCTAAAATTGTACTTTTTTTGATAAGTGATTAACTACTACATCCAAAACTCTAAATGAAACAATTGCTTCAAAAATAGATTTGCTATTTGCAGAGGTTCAAATGACAAACTTAAACTATTTCAGGAAGCCGATTACTGTTTCAAAATGCTCAAAAAAAAAAAAAAAAAAAACACAGAAAGAAATATAGAAAAATCTAAATTAAATATTTTTATGGAACATCATTGCTTTGAAACATTCAAAATAAGTTATGAAACCATTACTCCAAAAATAAATGTTTTGAGGTGCTTGAAACTAAAATCCTTCATCATAAATAAATAAATAAATCCTAATAATAAATAAATAAATCCTTCATAAAATTCATTGCTTCTTAAAACACTCAAAAAATGCAAAAGAAACTATTTTTCAGAACACAGTCACTGTTGAAATCAAATCGGTCTAATTGGTCTGAGAAATTCAAAATACCAAATGAAGCAATTGCTTCGAAAACAGATTTGCTATTTCAAAAGGGTCAACTGTTTCAGAAAGTGATTCACTGTCTCAAAATGCTCAAAAAAAGAAAAAAAAACTGCAGAAATGTTGGAAGCACCAAGCTGGTGGTGAACAGTGGATATCGCTGATGTGCTTCATGGCGTCATTCATATGTTAATTTTTTTTATTTGTTTATATTAATTGATTTCTTCAAACGTTACCTTTGCAGAAGTGAATCCTCTGCCTCCCCAAAGTCCTCTTTGTGCAATTCATGCTCTATTACATTTGTTTGTAAGACAAACTGTTGATGTATGGAGATAAATGCTAAGATTAGCTCTCCCAGGCCCATCTTGTGGTGACGCGAGTGCTTTCTGGACAAACCTTTTCAACAAGCAGATCCTTCTGATCGCAAAGCTAGTTCTGCAGAATGCAACTGTTAAAATGGTCAAAGCTTCACGATCCATAGGTGAAAATCATCCGCTAATTCTTTTTGCGTAAATACACTTCAGATGGTGCGACTCTCCACACCAACTGCACACATGGATGCACTTCTTTCCAAGCACAAGTGTCTTGTCTCTCTTCCTCCAAACAGGAAAGGCTGTGATTATAAACATGCAACATTTATTTATGAGGCAACAACAGTTCCAGTTTTCTAACGCATAGTTCAGAATGTGTCTGAGAGTGAGGATGAATGGATGAGCATGATCAGTGATTCATTCTATAAGCAGCATGGTGCCTTTAAAGACATATGACATATGACAGAGCAACGCTCCAAATGACCAATGACTGCCACCTCCCCTGCAGCTGGAAACCGAGCAGCCCACCGCCAAGATGCTCGTCGTTCCTCCTGAACACAGAAAAAAGCCCCCTTTCCAGAAAGCTTTGTGATCGTGACCCATAAACATACAAATGACGTAGTTGTAGCCTCATGGTACTTATGGAAAACAGGATCCTGATCTATAAACAGGGGCGGAATCATGAATTAGTTACAGGTTGTGGGGGTGGTAAAGTCCATGCAGCTTGATGAATTTAAAAAAATACTACATCAATTTCTGAAGCAACTGTTTAATTTACTATATAGAGCATTTAGCAAAAGTGAAGTGTCATCTGAAGCAATTGTTTCGTTTACTGTATCAAACATTTAAAAAAAATAGACTTGTATTCTGAAGCATCTGTTTCATTTACTATATTCGGCATTTTGAAAAAGGCACTTGTATTTTCAAGCAAGTGTTTCATTTGCTGTTTCAAGCCTTTGAAAAGAGAGAGTTGGTTTCTGAAGCAATTGTTTCATTTGCTACATGAGGCATTTCAAAAAAGGGACTTGTTTTCTGAAACAGGTTTTTTAATTTCTTGTATAGAATATTGGGGGGAGTGACTTTTTTGAAGTGATTGCTTCATTTAGGTTTCAAAGTTTTTACTTTGTTTCAAATAGACTCTCAAAAGGTATGAATTATTTTCTGGAGTAATTATTCATTTAAGTTTTGAGCTTTTCAGAAATGATTCATTTTCTGAGACAGCCATTTTCTCTTACTGTTTGGAGCATTTTAACACTCGATGAAGTAATGACTATTTATTTTTGTATCTTTCAAAAGGCATTTTTTAAAACAACCATTTTAATCAAAGTCTCACAAAAATGTAAATATTTTTGTAGTAACCATGACTGCTTCATTTTTTGTGGCAGAGTTTTAGGGCCACATTGAATTTCTTTTTTTCTTTTTCTTTTTTTTTTTTTGGACTTCGAAATAAAGTCGTAATATTACAAGAAAAAAGTTGTAATATTACAAGAATAAAGTCGTAATATTACGAGAATAAAGTTGTAATTTTACAAGAAAAAAGTCGTAATATTACAAGAAAAAAGTCAAAATACTATATTATGACTTTAGTCTTGTAAAATTACGAATTTATTCTCGTAATATTACGATTTTATTCTCGAAGTCTTAAAATTACGACTTTATTCTTGTAATATTACGACTTTATTCTCGAAGTCTAAAAAAAGAAATTCAATGTGGCCCTAAAACGCCATTGTCATTTGTGGCATTTCAATAAGTGAATAATTTTTCTGAATTAACTATTTTATTTCATATCCCATACATTTTGAATTATTCTCTGACAAAATTGCTTCATTTAGTTCTGAAGGTTTGGAAAACTGACTTTTACTGACACAAATGTTTCAGTTACTGTTTTAACGAATTTGAAACAACCATTTTTTAAAGTGACTTATTTGACTGACACAATGGTTTTGAATCATTTTTCTGATTGAATTGTTTAGGTTTTGAAAAGTAAATCATTTTTCAAAACCACTTGGTTTGTTTGATTTGAAACATTTTAAAGCAGTGAGGCATCATGACAATCAATTTTTCATTTGCTGTTTCTTACAGTTTGACACTGCGAATCACTTTGTGGAGCACTGGGTTCATTCTCTTTGGTTTGAACATCACTGTGCAGACTTGCCCTCCACCCTAGCTTTGCTTGTGTACAAGGCCTTACATTTTTATGTTTTTGCTTCATCAATAAGAAATGTTTATGCATTTCTTGATCATTGAAACATCACATATTACTGAGGCGGAGGAAAATGTTTGTTGATTCATCACGGCTGCAGATGTTTCAGCAGCTGCACTGTTGAAATGTCAGTTTTCAGCACTTTTTCACACATGCAGAGAGCATGAACCACAGCACTGTGCTGTTGCAACACACACACACACACACACTTTAGACATCTCAAATGAATCTTTGTCTCATTTTTGCATCCTTTCTGGCCATAAATCATTCAGAGTCAAAACAAAGCTGAAACTGAGCATTTAGTGGGTCATCCATTCTCCAGACAAGAAACAAAGTTGTAAATGGTTGCTGTGACGACAAAATAATACACTGATCTCAGCAAAAACAGTAATGATGAAAAAATGGAACAACAACAAAAAAGAAAAAAAAATTGATAACGATTTTAATTGCGACCAACTTCAGAAAAAAATGTAACAATTGGGGAACAATGCTTCAAACGACGTTTTAATGCTTTAATGCCTTCACAGTTAGGTCCACACTGACCAAAGACTATAATTTTACCTTATAAAGAGTTGAAAGCATTGTAATGCAAGCAGACGGATTTAATTTTATGCATACTAACATCCAAATCATGTGATTTGCAGTGGGGAATAAGTTTCATTACACTAGAAGTCTTTCAGAAAGCGCTGTAACTAGGTTTAAGGATATGATTCCTTCTTTATGTTCTCTAATGTTATATACCAACACAGAGCAGAGTAGCTACCTAAACTCTGTAAGGGAGTTAGAGTATCTCGTCAATAGTTTTACATCCTCATTGAAGACAACTTTGGATGCTGTAGCTCCTCTGAAAAAGAGAGCTTTAAATCAGAAGTGTCTGACTCCGTGGTATAACTCACAAACTCGTAGCTTAAAGCAGATAACCCGTAAGTTGGAGAGGAAATGGCGTCTCACTAATTTAGAAGATCTTCACTTAGCCTGGAAAAAGAGTTTGTTGCTCTATAAAAAAAAGCCCTCCGTAAAGCTAGGACATCTTTCTACTCATCACTAATTGAAGAAAATAAGAACAACCCCAGGTTTCTTTTCAGCACTGTAGCCAGGCTGACAAAGAGTCAGAGCTCTATTGAGCTGAGTATTCCATTAACTTTAACTAGTAATGACTTCATGACTTTCTTTGCTAACAAAATTTTGACTATTAGAGAAAAAATTACTCATAACCATCCCAAAGATGTATCGTTATCTTTGGCTGCTTTCAGTGATGCCGGTATTTGGTTAGACTCTTTCTCTCCGATTGTTCTGTCTGAGTTATTTTCATTAGTTACTTCATCCAAACCATCAACATGTTTATTAGACCCCATTCCTGCCAGGCTGCTCAAGGAAGTCCTACCATTATTTAATGCTTCAATCTTAAATATGATCAATCTATCTTTGTTAGTTGGTTATGTACCACAGGCCTTTAAGGTGGCAGTAATTAAACCATTACTTAAAAAGCCATCACTTGACCCAGCTATCTTAGCTAATTATAGGCCAATCTCCAACCTTCCTTTTCTCTCAAAGATTCTTGAGAGGGTAGTTGTAAAACAGCTAACTGATCACCTGCAGAGGAATGGTCTATTTGAAGAGTTTCAGTCAGGTTTTAGAATTCATCATAGTACAGAAACAGCATTAGTGAAGGTTACAAATGATCTTCTTATGGCTTCGGACAGTGGACTTATCTCTGTGCTTGTTCTGTTGGACCTCAGTGCTGCTTTTGATACTGTTGACCATAAAATTTTATTACAGAGATTAGAGCATGTCATAGGTATTAAGGGCACTGCGCTGCGGTGGTTTGAATCATATTTGTCTAATAGATTACAGTTTGTTCATGTAAATGGGGAATCTTCTTCACAGACTAAAGTTAATTATGGAGTTCCACAAGGGTCTGTGCTAGGACCAATTTTATTCACTTTATACATGCTTCCCTTAGGCAGTATTATTAGACGGTATTGCTTAAATTTTCATTGTTACGCAGATGATACCCAGCTTTATCTATCCATGAAGCCAGAGGATACACACCAATTAGCTAAACTGCAGGATTGTCTTACAGACATAAAGACATGGATGACCTCTAATTTCCTGCTTTTAAACTCAGATAAAACTGAAGTTATTGTACTTGGCCCCACAAATCTTAGAAGCATGGTGTCTAACCAGATCGTTACTCTGGATGGCATTTCCCTGATCTCTAGTAATACTGTGAGAAATCTTGGAGTCATTTTTGATCAGGATATGTCATTCAAAGCGCATATTAAAGAAATATGTAGGACTGCCTTTTTGCATTTACGCAATATCTCTAAAATCAGAAAGGTCTTGTCTCAGAGTGATGCTGAAAAACTAATTCATGCATTTATTTCCTCTAGGCTGGACTATTGTAATTCATTATTATCAGGTTGTCCTAAAAGTTCCCTAAAAAGCCTTCAGTTGGTTCAGAATGCTGCAGCTAGAGTACTGACGGGGCCTAGCAGGAGAGAGCATATCTCACCCGTGTTGGCCTCTCTTCATTGGCTTCCTGTTAATTCTAGAATAGAATTTAAAATTCTTCTTCTTACTTATAAGGTTTTGAATAATCAGGTCCCATCTTATCTTAGGGACCTCGTAGTACCATATTACCCCATTAGAGCGCTTCGCTCTCAGACTGCGGGCTTACTTGTGGTTCCTAGGGTTTGTAAGAGTAGAATGGGAGGCAGAGCCTTCAGCTTTCGGGCTCCTCTCCTGTGGAACCAGCTCCCAATTCAGATCAGGGAGACAGATACCCTCTCTACTTTTAAGATTAGGCTTAAAACTTTCCTTTTCGCTAAGGCTTATAGTTAGGGCTGGATCGGGTGACCCTGGACCATCCCTTGGTTATGTTGCTTTAGACGTAGACTGTGGGGGGGTTCCCATGATGCACTGTTTCTTTCTCTTTTTGCTCCGTATGCATCACTCTGCATTTAATCATTAGTGATCGATCTCTGCCCCCCTTCTCGGCATGTCTTTTTCCTGGTTCTTTCCCTCAGCCCCAACCAGTCTCAGCAGAAGACTGCCCCTCCCTGAGCCTGGTTCTGCTGGAGGTTTCTTCCTGTTAAAAGGGAGTTTTTCCTTCCCACTGTGGCCAAGTGCTTGCTCATAGGGGGTCGTTTTGACCGTTGGGGTTTTTCATAATTATTGTATGGCCTTGCCTTACAATATGGAGCGCCTTGGGGCAACTGTTTGTTGTGATTTGGCGCTATATAAAAAAAAAAGTTGAGTTGAGTTGAGTTGATCAGTGTAGGAATGGAAGCAACATTTTTTGTGTGATCCGCTACTAATTGATCTTTTATGATGATGATTTATTTTTGAATTACATGCAAGCACAGTGGGTCCTGTGTGTTGGTCCATTGGTGTGTGGGTGACACTTGGCGGAATGTGTTTGGGTCAGCCACGGACAAGGTGATATGATTTTGAGAAATATCAGTTGTGTATACACCTCTGGTGACTATTATACACTAATATGAAGTCACATGTGACATCAATATTAGTCAAGTGACCTTTTGAGCTTTTGTGACCTTGAGAGATCAAGCTAATTTAGAATGGCTATTTTAAGGAATTGTTATAGAGTTTGTCACAGGTTGAATCACACAGAAACATTCTGAATGAATGAGAGTCCCTTCGTGTTGCTGCATGTTGAGCTCAGCTTACAATATAGTGGAGCAGATGACAGAATATTTACAGAGGAATCCTTAAAATGGCACAAATACTCCTTAGACATTATCCTTTTGAAAAAAAAAAAATGGACTGGCCATTGGAATTTTCAGTAGGCAGCCAGGTAGGGGTCAATGGAGGAATTCCACAGGTGTCAAAATTAAAAGATGCTCCAATCATATTGAAAACTACACCACATTATTTGTCTGATCATAAAGATTCCAAAAACGTATAGTTTGGACTATCTGTGACTGAATGTTATGGAGTTATGGGGTAAAAACAGCAAGAATGGTGACAAAGGTCAATTATCATTTCTACACGGATTAAAGTTAAAGTTGCTCCAATTTTGGTAAAAGGTGGTGCAAATTATTTGTTGAACTAATAGGATTAATAAATGGAATAGTTTTCATTGTGTTGAATGTTTGGTCTCCAAAGTAAAGGTCAAACAATGTTGGCATCCATTGGATTCTATGACATGTGGCGTATGTTACCATAACAAGAATGGTGGCAAAAGTCAATTTCAGTTTGTACAGGGATAAAAAGTCAAAGTTGCTTCAATTGTAGTAAGAAGTGGTGCAAATTATTGGTTGAGTTAAGACAGTTTTAAAAAGGAATAGTTTGCACCATGGGTCATGCTTAGTAATCATGTTACGGATTAAGATATGTCACATTTCATAGAATCCAATGGTTGTCAATATTGTTTAACTTTTTCTTTTGCAAATCAAACATTCAACACAGTCAAAACTATTCCATGTATTCATCCTATTAGCTCAGCCAATAATTTGCACCACTTTTTACCAAAATTGGAGCAACTTTAAATTTTGACCCCTCTACAAATTGTTATTGGCCTTTGTCACCATTCTTGTTGATTTTACCACATAACTCCATAACATTCAGTCAGAGATAGTCCAAACTATTCCTTTTTGGAATCTTTATGATCAGACAAAAAATGTGGTATCATTTTCAATATGATTGGAAGATTTTTAAATTTTGACCCCTGTGTAATTCTTCAATAGACCCCTACCTGTCTGCCTATCGAAAATTCAAGTGGCCAGTTGGTTTCTTCAAAAGAGTAATGCTGAATTTAGTGCTTGCATCACCAATCAAAGGACTGTTTCAGTTATGTGCTGCACTAATAAGACAGAATGACACACCAAAAGGGTCAAATGAATGAATTCGGCCATTGGACGACAATGTTTACCCAAACCAGCTGTGTTAACATTTCATTTCAGCCTGATCTGTGGGAAAATGAAAATGAGAGAAAAAGAGAGACGTCAAAAGTCTGTTAAGCTTCATCCAGTGTGAAAAGTGTGCCACCTACAGAACTGTTAAAGAAACTATGAGGGGACCAGCACAGCATGGAGTGTTCGCTCTATTCCAGGAGATGGCATCATAACACCAACTACAAACTGGAGAGATTTGTTCCAGAGATAGATTGCGGTGCAGTAAGACACAACAAAGTAACACCAGTTATCTGGAGCTAAAAACTTCAGAGGAATTTTTGCTGCAATACCGCAAAAAATCAGAAGGACAGGAGGGTGTTTTCCTTTTTATTTCAGTTACTAGGCCGCGGCCATGCAGATTTTGTGCATCTGCATTTGTTTGTTTATGTGTGACAGGAATCTTCATGGTTTTCACTTCTCCGACCACACTATGACACAGGAAGCTGAGTCAATGAGAAAGTCTTGTTTGTTTTACTGCTGCTCTCTTCAGTTGTGTCAGAAGGCAGAAAAACCAAACAAAAATGAATCACATTATGATAATGTAGGAATTTACAGGGTTACATTGGAGAGTTGGGTTTAAAAGATTTTTTTGATTATCGTATTGTCTTGCTATCAGTGCCATGTCCTGATCTTTGTCTTTTTTTTGGGGGGGGGGGCACTTTTGATCACTGTTTCTTTGTACAATATTTTAGCCACTTAATGATTTCTGTTTTTGTTTTAATGCTGGTCAGTGGTGTGTGAACACTGTTATGGTTTCTCCCTATGTGTGGGCAGCCTTTTGGTTTTTCCATGTGTGTTAGGGCTGCAACTAACTTATTTTCATAGCTGATTAATCATTCAGTTATGCTTTTGATTAGTTGCTTAGTTGTTAGGTCCATTATATATATATACAATAGTGTTCAGAATAATAGTAGTGCTATGTGACTAAAAAGATTAATCCAGGTTTTGAGTATATTTCTTATTGTTACATGGGAAACAAGGTACCAGTAGATTCAGTAGATTCTCACAAATCCAACAAGACCAAGCATTCATGATATGCACACTCTTAAGGCTATGAAATTGGGCTATTAGTAAAAAAAAAAAAAAAAAGTAGAAAAGGGGGTGTTCACAATAATAGTAGTGTGGCATTCAGTCAGTGAGTTCATCATTTTTGTGGAACAAACAGGTGTGAATCAGGTGTCCTCTATTTAAGGATGAAGCCACCACCTGTTGAACATGCTTTTCTCTTTGAAAGCCTGAGGAAAATCGGACGTTCAAGACATTGTTCAGAAGAACAGTGTAGTTTGATTAAAAAGTTGATTGGAGAAGGGGAAAACTTATATGCAGATGCAAAAAATTATAGGCTGTTCATCTACAATGATCTCCAATGCTTTAAAATGGACAAAAAAACAGAGACGCATGGAAGAAAATGGAAAACAACCATCAAAATGGATAGAAGAATAACCAGAATGGCAAAAGCTCACCCATTGATCAGCTCCAGGATGATCAAAGACAGTCTGGAGTTACCTGTAAGTGCTGTGACATTTAGAAGACGCCTGTGTGAAGCTAATTTATTTGCAAGAATCCCCCGCAAAGTCCCTCTGTTAAATAAAAGACGTGCAGAAGAGGTTACAAATTGCCAAAGAACACATCAACTGGCCTAAAGATAAATGGAGGAATATTTTGTGGACTGATGAGAGTAAAATTGTTCTTTTTGGGTCCAAGGGCCGCAGACAGTTTGTGAGATGACCCCCAAACTCTGAATTCAAGCCACAGTTCACAGTGAAGACAGTGAAGCATGGTGGTGCAAGCATCATGATATGGGCATGTTTCTCCTACTATGGTATTGGGCCTATATATCGCATACCAGGTATCATGGATCAGTTTGGATATGTCAAAATACTTGAAGAGGTCATGTTGCCTTATGCTGAAGAGGACATGCCCTTGAAATGGGTGTTTCAACAAGACAATGACCCCAAGCACACTAGTAAACAAGCAAAATCTTGGTTCCAAACCAACAAAATTAATGCCTCGCAGATGTGAAGAAATCATGAGAAACTGTGGGTATACAACTAAATACTAGTTTAGTGATTCACAGGATTGCTAAAAAAGCAGTTTGAACATAATAGTTTTGAATTTGTAGCGTCAACAGCAGATGCTACTATTATTGTGAACACCCCCTTTTCTACTTTTTTCTACTAATAGCCCAATTTCATAGTCTTAAGAGTGTGCATATCATGAATGCTTTGTCTTGTTGGATTTGTGAGATTCTACTGAATCTACTGGTACCTTGTTTCCCATGTAACAATAAGAAATATACTCAAAACCTGGATTAATCTTTTTAGTCACATAGCACTACTATTATTCTGAACACTACTATATATATATATATATATATATATATATATATATATATATATATATATATATATATATATATATATATATATATATATATATATATATATATATATGAAAAATGTTGATCAATGTTATCCACAGCCCAAAGATATTCATTTTACTACCAGACAGATTTAAAGCAGCTCTAATAATAAATAAACCAGAAAATATTCACATTTAAGACGCTGAAATCAAAGACTTTAGATTTTTTTTAAGTTGCTCACAACAGGTAATCAATTATCAAAATAGTAATTGATAAATTCAATGGTCAGTTAATCTCTGCAGCTTTAATGTGTGTGCATCCATCTGATGCCTCTTGTTGTTAACACACACCTGTGCCTTGTTTCTAATCACACACCTGATTCTGTTTGCTCATCATTAGTCACAGTACTTGAGCTCCCAGTGTGCTGTTTGCCTTTCACACTCTGTTTGGATTTAGGTGGAGCGGTGTGTTGGTTATTGCAAGACTGTCCAATTGCACCCTTCGTGCTGCTTCAAGATATTATTTTTAGCTTCATATGTATGTGGTTGCTTAGCTACATCTTCTGTTGACACTTCTTCCCGATACCATCCAATGAACTAACTGGAATTCTGCTTTTATTAGCATCTAATGTTCACACAACAAGATCTTCTGCAGCTGCTTACCTGCACACCGTTACCACTCCCAACTCTCACACAAATCTTCATCTTTCTTCTTATGTGCTAAGAACATCTCAGCTGTGAAATTGCATATTTCATCTGCTTCCAATATTTATAATAGTTTTTATAAATTGCATTTGTTTTTCTTAAGTGGAATGTAATAATGAAATTTTGTATTTTTTTTATTATTATTATTATTAATTTATTTTGCCTCTTTTCATCACTATTGATGGGACCATCAAGTCCAGAAAAGGAAATTTAACAACTTTTCTGTTTTTGCATGTTTGGAAATTCCTTATTGTGCTTTTATATTGCTGTTGTTGTTTGTTTGTATGGCCATAACAGATGTTCACCTCATTGAGTTTAGTCTGCTTGATTTTTCTTCCTATAATTAAATCACCTGAGAGCATTTTTTTCTGAACACTGTTGTCAGTTTGCTTGCTCAGGGGCTGGGTAGTATTTAAACCTTACTCATGCATAGTGCCTTGATGTGATTTATGGTGTGATTTGGCAATGTGTAAATGAACTGAACTGGGTGAAAGGCCCTGTGGCCTTGAAATCTGGTGTTCATCAAGGATGTGTGCTGGCTCCTCTTCTGTTCAGTGTCTGCATGGGCTGGGTGTGTGGTATGGTCATGGAGTCCAGTGACCAGGGTGTCATTGTTGGTGAGGAAAGGTTCACCGACCTTGATTTTGTGGACAGTATTGTGATTATTGTGGAATCAATGGATGCTCTGAGTGCAGCACTAGCAAAGCTGAATAAAGATCCAAGCTTTCAATGACTCAGTCATCGGCGGTATCTCTGTATGTGTTGAGAATCTTAAACTTGATGAATTGGCTTCCCTTGGAAGTCACATTTGTGACTCTGGGAGCTTGGCTTATGAGGTCAACAATCATCTGGCAAAAGCTTGTGGAGTCATGAGATCACTGGACAGAGGTGCTTGGTGAGTATCTTTGCAAGAAAATGAAGGTCCACATCTTCATGGTCCAGTCTTGCTGTATGGTTGTGATGCTTGGACTCTAACCATTGAGCTAAGATGATAATTGGATGTCTTAACTAAGTACCTTATGTAACTTAATTATGAAAATAGAGTGGAGATGTATTAGTTGTATCATCAGCTACAACATGAAGGCCACGTGGTGCATTCTCCTGAACAGAGGACTACAGTAAATGGATGAGGCCAATGCACCAACCACATAACATAGGTTATGTGGTTATGTCCGTCAGAAGATTCAGCATCTTTATGAACAGAAAAGTGAGACTATGTCATATGTGAGGAGTAAAATTTTGGCATTGTGTCCAGGGTGTACACCACCTCTCGTCCTATGACTCCTGGAACAGACTCCAACATCTTCATGACCCTAGATTGCACTCAGCAGGTATAGAAAATGAGTGAATAAATGAAAATTTTGAAATCATACCAAAACATATAAGGAAGTCGATGTGGAAAGCTTACAGTTGTTACAAAACTTTGCTTCAAACAGGCCACTGTGTTATCTTGGTTTGGTTAGAGTGTCGTCTTGGTTTTTCTTCCCAGATGTCCTTTCAGTCACTTGTTTATACATGTAATACATGTCATTAACATACTAACACACACAGACGTTGAGCACCTTTGAGGAGGACTTCTGCAGCTGGGCTTACAGGGCAACTAGTGAGCATCAGCGAATCTCATTATTGGCTGTGGAGCAGTTTAGTCAGGGCTTACGCTACTGTGTGCACTCTTCAAGGTTGTTTGAGGTCAGGTGTAACGCTGATTGGAAAGACTGTGCTGAAGTTTATGTTGGGATCCATGCCACTGGATGTCTGCTAATGGACAACAAGCAAAACACAACAGCTGGAGGTATTAGAGAAGTGTGATTGTTTGCAGATAAAGTACTTCTGCTACAGTGTAGTTGTTACACATATCACGTATGCACTTCCCCATTAATACTTTAATTGTTGATTCTTAACTGAACTATAAAAAGAAATTTACAGGATTATTCAGCGTTTTATCAAACAATCTCACTTCCTGGCTATTATCTGTCAAAGACTAGACACAACCAGACAACCTACCATATCTAAATCTCTAGTCAAATTGCATCCATCTCTTTTCAAGATATAGCCATATTCTGAATTTGCATCTGCTCTAGCCTGTTTTATCCATTTTGTTTTTATATAAATTTTTTGTAAAAAGTTGACTTTTGTGGCCTTTCAATTTCCTGTTCTTCCGCTTCCTGGTTAATCTGTTACACATCACATCATTATCGCCTCTGTATATAAACCACTCCCTTCCATTTACCCTTTGCTAGATTGTCCTGTTGGTAAACACACAGTCAGTGTCCCATTTTACCACATCCACAACAACACGGAACAACCTTGGGTTCTGAATGGCAACCATCTAGGCACATCAATCCCTACATCTCCAACATGACCATCGTTCTGCCCCAACCAGATGAAATATGGGAATTCCCATTTCTCTCTCCAACGACTGGGATTGTCAACACTCAGGCTGGACCATGCACAAAGAAATGCACCCCATGGCCAAAATGTCAAAGTTGATCCCCCCTCACAATGCAAGTGCTACGCCTCATCTTCATCTCAAGCAATCGCTTGTTTGACCCAAAGTCATTCCAGGTGTAGGATCCTCTGAAGAGACCCGGTATCAAAGACAACCAGTCATTGCCTTAGGCCACTGGTTAACATCCAAGTCTCACAGCCATACATCAACACAGGTACCACCAGGATCCTAAAGACTTGGATCTTCATTCTCCTGCACACACACGCATAACGATAATGCGATAATTTGTTTGCATAGCTAGTAATATTTATACTGTTTTTTATTTATTTTACATTTTACCCAATCATTTATCCAATTATTTATTTAAGGATCAGTTCAGGACTGGAGTCATGCTTGATGCAGTGCTTCACTGTCATAATCACACTACTAAATCACCTAGGGCCATACTTCCCCACACCAATCACACACCACAGTACCACCTCGGGCCATGCTTTGCCACATCTACCACAAAATGAGTCTTGAATTTCAATAAAATTCTTGAATTCAGTTGATGTTTGAGCTGAGGTAGTATGCAGAATTACAATTCTAAATTTCTAAATTTGCACAGCCACGATGATAACCACCAACAGGTCCATACCCACCAAACAAAAGTAACCATCCATGTGCTTGAGCGATAGATGAAAATTAGATGTCCCCTTAGCTACTCCTGGTTGTTTGGGTCCTCAAGCCTGAGGCACCTGCGGAGGAACATGGCCAAAATATCACACTCAAGTGATGGCGTGCCTCTTCTGAGTCTCCCTAAGTAACTATTCATTTGGCACAGAGTCATCCAGAACTACCAAAGAATCCTCCAAAGAGAACTAGTAGAACAGGTTACCTTTAAGTTGCTGAGTCCTCTGTTGACAAGAGCAGCAAAGCATGACTATGGGTTGAAGGTGTACCAGGATGTTCCAGAAGTGGTTAGCAGCTTCTTGCGTACCAACAGCAGGTAGGGTAGAGAATGTGTGGGGTCTGTAATGTTGACTCCAGTGTTAGAGGTCTCAAGAGCAGCGTCAGCCTCTCGGCCAGCCTCAAGGCTGATTTTTTTTTTTTTTTTTTATGCCTAGGCCTCACTATACAATGACTTGGTCTTGGCCTTGGCCTCGGTATTGTGCAGACTTGAAGAATAAGCCGAGGCCGATTCAAGGCCACTACATTTTTTTTCTTATTTTTCGCATGGTTTACTGACAACAACAAAAACAAAGCCTCCCTATCGCCTCATCATGTAACTTTACACATACTATGGCCTATGCATACGCAATCCTTAAAAATACAACATGCACAGATAAAACATGAACTATGAACTGTGTCCAAACAAGACACTTAGTTGAGAACCGTCACATGACTGGTCTTAAACCAATGATAAAGACCAGTTCAAGGTTGGAAGATTCCATAACATGGCTACAGGGGTGTTTAAAGAATTTATGTAAAATGTCGAGCATAGTTCTGGACGGGCCTATGAGAGAATTTGCACTAATGTAATGAACTTTGCAACTTGTGCACCCCCTGCAAATTCATGTGTGTGGAATGTTCCATAAGGAGAGAACAACTCACAAGAGGAGCATATGATCTAGTGGTGTTTGGGTTTTTTAATCACAAAGAGTATGAAGAAAAGGAGAAGAAGCAGCGCTGAGCAAGCTGGAAGTTTTGCAAAGTGAACTCTCCAAAACTCAGTGGGTTCTGTGGTACAACGTCCAATTTCACAAGATACTTGCAATGTGTACACAAAGCAAAGTAAGTATACATACAGTAGACTTCACATCATACACCACCATGTGCAGTTTAACCCTGCAAGGTAATGTAGGATGAAATGCCCAAGCTAGGTTGTAGGACTATGTGATACGGAGCATGTGTTGGTGCATGATGAAGAGGCCCTAATCCAAATGTGCAGTTGTTTGGAGCTGGTGCAGCCATGGCAGTTGTGCACCTCCGCATGGGCTGTGCTACTTCATGGAGCTCCAAATTTTAGTTTGGCAAGGGTTCGTCGGCATCACCTGTTCGGAAAAAAGCCAACGGTTACAAATACTTATTATTAACATTAAATGGGTAAGTTAATGAAAACGCTGAAGGCATCTATCCAATTAAGTTAAATTTCTTTGAGAATGGTCTGTGAATCCTTTGAGGTACCCAACTGTTTTTTGCGTTGACAGAAGAACTAATTATTGAACCCACCAAAAGTGGTCACAAAATGAAATTATGCCCCCGTTTTATGCTTTTGTATAATACTTGGCCTTGGATGCTGTGTCTTCGAGGTGATGTGACTCTGTCTTGTCCTTGGCCTAGGAGACCCAGGACTCAGACTTGGCCTCGAGGGAGGTGAACTCGACTACACCAGATGCCTCCTACACTTCTTTTGTACTAATTGCATGATTGCCAACCCAGCAATTTGCTTGAATGTGATCTATGACAGCAGACAAAATTGTGGAGTTAACTTGTTACATGGCACAAGTGAAGACCGGATGTTTGGTCAGACTAAAAGGGCTTTACCTCTTGATTAAAGTAAATGAATGGAAATCCAGATGAAAGAATATAAATAGGAGGCAGCATAGAGACACAAAGGCAGAGAGTTGAGTCACGTTCAACTAATGAGCTCAATGTACTCTCTTAATTAACTTCCACTGGTACGAACGGTGAGATGACGGGATGGAAAAGAGGTTGCAGACAGTAGAGTTAAACAAGGTATGTTCCAATTGTGCTGATGGACTTGAGCAGAAACCAAGACGTCAATCCTTCCAAATCATACAAACTAACGAATATAATGACGTGCTGCCAGTTGGTTTGGCAACCTGAGCAGGGGTCTACTGGAATCCCCTTGCCAATCCTCTGCTGTCGTCAGGACAGTGGAACCAAGTTGCTATCATCCACTCTGGCGAGTCAGAGGTCAGATGAGCAGCTGCCTTGTGGTAAGCGTAGTGTTCCTGACCCGCTGCCTTTGTGTCCACTCGTATGCCTTAAACTAAATACTGGGTTTGTCATTTTATGTTGGTTTTGAGTTTCAACAATGTGACTTTTGGTTTCATAAGATGTGGTTTTGCAGAAATGCCTACACAGCAGTAAAAATGCACATGTAACTGAAAACAGCTCCCACACCAATGATTAGAACAGCAACTGGTCACCAGAAAAAAATATTTGCTAGAGCAAACAGCATTTCTGGTCGCCAAGTGTCCAGTCCATGATTTGTCCTGCGCCAGGCCTCAGAGCCTCTGTCGGGTATCATAGTAAAAGCAAGAAAGGGCCCTCCGAGTCCAACATGCATGCCTTACATGTTTGACACAATTCATGCAAATGAACTCCTTGTGATTTGGTGATATCATAATATGTGGTTCTGATTGGTTTTGACATTTGAACGTTTTGACAAAAATTGAACCACTTTAGCCTTAACACAGCCTTTCCTTCTGTTTCAGCTACACTGGTGGCAAACTCTGAGATAAACTGCTATGTCCTTGAGTTGGCCCTTTCAAGATCACCCAAAGTCAAAGGTCATGTGAGGACTGAGCCAGAAAGTTGACCTTGACTTTTAGGTGATTTCTCTCAAACTCACTGTCCTTGGCTGATCCTCAATAAGGTCCAAACTCTTGGTGTCTTATCTTACACAAAGTAGACGTGAGCACGGTTGTGCAAGTTGTATGCAAGTGATGGTGCATTTTTATCATATTTTACTGTGGGTATTTAAAATTGTTCTGTGTTTAAAATATTGATTTCTATTTTTCTATTTTTACCTCTCCTACTTGCTATTTTGCACTGAGCACATGGGACAAATGCAATTTCTCCCGGGATTAATAAAGTATTTGATGAGGCAGCCATAAGTGATTGCACCCTACGGCATCAAAAGACTGGTCAAAGTCCTGAGCAGAGTTTTTCTGCTATTTAATTTTAATTTTCTGCAGTAATTCAATATTCACATATGCTGACATCGGCAGGTTCACAGTACTCGTACACACATTGAGTGCATTGTCTAATCAAATGACAAGAAAACTGAATTGAAAACAAAATGCAAATGAAACAAAGTTTAAAAAAAATGGAAACTACAAACTTTCTGAACTCTGGTTTGTATAGCTGTTGTTCTAGTTGCCTAACTTTACAAGTTTGTTGGCAGGGAACATCAAGACGGAGCTGGCCATGGGAGCAGTCAGGGCGGGGGAGCTGTGTGTGTCCCATGGGTCCTGGAGAAGATGAAGGTGTTGCAGGAACCAGGCAGCCATCTGTTTCATCTTAGGACCTGCTGCTCAAGTGAAGTGTCCACTCACATGTTTTGACACATTTATGCAGATATGGTTCCTCACCAGAAAACCTCTCAATTCTGCCATCTACTGAGTCTACCATCTAAATGGCAATTGCCCCGGTTTACATTTGCTACCATGCTAGCAAATCACAGCTGCTGTTACTGTACATGAACTACCCACTGGGTAAGTTAAGTGAAAATATTTCCAGCAGAGGAGGTTCAACCTGCCAAAAACATGATGGTGAACTTCTACACTGCCATCACTGAGTCCAATCCTCTCTTCCATCACCATCTGGTACGCTGCTGCCACTGCTAAGCACAGGAGCAGACTGCAGCGTATCATCCATGCAGCAGAACAGATCATTGACTGCAGTCTGCTATCCCTAACGGACCTGTATGCCTCCAGGGCCTGAGGAGAGCAAAGAAGATTATGGCTGATCCCTCCCACGTTTTGTCACTCTCCCCTCTGGCAGGAGGCTGAGGTCCATCAGAACCAAAACCTCAAGGCAACAGATGCAGCTGGCCTCACAAATAATGCCAGAGACACCCCGCTTACTCTCCCTAACCTCCCCCACTACCATAAAGCTCAGATTGGTCATCCCTGCACTGAAAGGTACTGTACATCTGTACTCCAATCACTTGTCCTTGCACTGTCCCATTCCATTATGTATGGCTTATTTATTAAACAGTGAATATATTTTTGTGTATTTGACTCTTTTTACTCTCTTATAGAAGTGTTTTTTCTCTTCCTATTGTTTATGCACCAATAACACCAGATCAAATTCCTTGTATGTGTGAAATTCCTTGGCAATAAATTTGATTCTGATATATATATATCCCTGTTAAATGTCCATTACAGTCACAGTGCAGGTACTTTTATTACTTAATTACAGTAACCCTTCTTTATTTATTATAAAAATTGATAGGACAGCTGCTAATATGGAAAAAAATGATATTCACAGACAGTAAATACATTGCTGTGTGTAGCTGTGACCATCTGCGCGTGCATGCCGTTGCCTGTGTGTGTGAATACTTGCGACGGTGCAGGTACAGGGTAATCTGCAGTAAGCTGGTTTATGTGCTTGTCTCTGGTGACGCAGATATACCTGCCAATTAAGATCTTCATCTGATAGATTCTCCATGACACTCACCTGCAGACGGTTTGATACCCTACATACCGATGCACACAGCAAAAGAGCGCATCACAAATGCACGGAGAGTGACATCATGTTCTGTCAAATTCGACTGCATTAGATAAATATACAATTTATGTGGCACTTTATGTAAGATTTATGTGTGTGGACAAGATAACTTGAAAACGACTGGGTCAGATTTCCTTCAGACTTGGTTGGAATGTTACTTAGATAAGATATCTAGAGGTGATTAGATTTTGAAGTGGTTTGGTCAAAGGTCACCATCAAGGAAAACATGATCCAAAAGCACCTTTTATCACAATTGTAAGTTGTGCTGTCAAGAGAAATTGCTGGCTGTTCGTCTGTACTTCAAAACCTTCCCCGTCCTAAAACTCAAGAACTGTAAAAGTCTCATAATCAAAATTTGTATACATTAATACTATGAGGTCAAAGGGTGTGCCTGCCAAAATATCATGCATTTAAAAAACTGAATTCGTATTTTCAAGTAGGAACATGTGCAGAAGCCCTGAAATGCTCACACTGCCCGCTAGATGGTGACAAAAGCTGCTCCAATGTGCCACAAAGTTAAATTTGGCAACAAAAAATAAAATAAAATGGGCTAACAATGATGTCCCTTGCCCTTATGGGCAATTTACTTGTTGTATATCTCAACAATGAAAAAGTCTAGATGGATCAAACTTGGTGGGAATATTACTTGGGTAGATATCTAGAGGTGATTATATTTAGGAGTTGTTTGGTCAAAGGTCAAGGAAAACATGGTAAAAAAAAAAACCTTTTGTTGTATATCTCAACACCCAAGAAACCGAGATTGTGCTCTATGGACATATTGATCATCAAAATATTTCTAATTGTTTGGTTTGATGTTTTTATAATGAAGTCAGACAGACGCCATATGACTGAAGTCATATATAGTCAAAACACCATGACAGACATATGTATATTTACTTATACAATGAAATTGTGGAGTGTGGTGCATGCAGGGTATACATCAGCACTTTGATGCTTTTTTTTTTTTTTTTTTTTTTTTTTTTTTTTTTGTAGTGTGCAACGTTCCCATCTGGGCACATAAGGCCTGCTACGCTAAAGGAAGAAAGCGAAACCCACCCTAGAGGGCGTGGGGTCAGGTCAGCAGATATACTGAGGACTGCGCAAATTTTGACAATCAAGGATTTGTCAGTTCCTCTCTGTTTGTAACATTCTTCTTTGTTAAAAGGTTAGAAATATGTGCGTAAAAAACACACACATTTCTACAAATCAGAGTGCACTGAAGTTCTGTACTGTCTTCAATCGATTAAACTGAAACTAAAAATGCCTCTTACTCCTGGTGATAACGCGCAATCCGACCCTTTCTCTTCTCCCTATTCTATTTTTCTCGTTGGAGAACCCAGCGCTTCATGGACAGCAGCCGCTATTAGTGGATAGAGGCTGTCAATCAAACGGACCCGCCCCGACGCTTCTCAGACGGGAAGCGCGCAGTTTACGTTTCCAGCAGCTGTGAAGGGGCACGTCTGGCCATAAGCGCGCAGCACCAGCAACCGACAAACGGCCAAAATGTAACGGACCCGCAGTCCTGCCCCGCTTTCTGCAAATAGGTGTGCAGGGGGGAAGGGCCGCCGTGCGTAAACGTCGCTTTTACGCACAAGGAATGCGCAAACGTCTGTGCGTAAACGTAATCCAGAAGACATCGAATTCTCGCCGTGCATGAACCCTTTTTTGGACGTAACGATGAGTCACTGAGTCTCTCCGAGGCGACGAGAAGAAGCTGTTGTTGCGAGGAAGGTTCATGTCCGATTTCCAGAGGTTTGGCGCAAGGGTTGGAGTGCAGTGCGCAATCTGCGCAACAGGGGTGGACAGTAATTTGTTTCGCGGCTGAAACGCGCATGAATTGAACTTGTCCTGCTCAGCCGCTCCTGTCGTCGCATGCATAAAGACGCATTGTTGCCCAGGATCCGCAAAAGCGCGCTAACGCCACGGGGAACATTTCCACACGAACTAACTGCTGGCTAATGCTCCAGCAGAAGTTACTGGAAACTTCTCGTGGCTTACGTCCTTCTGACTGCTTCTCATCAAAATGGACGAACACGTTGAGTCTGCTGCTGTGGTCGGCTGCTCGGACGGGGAGCGCATCAACCTTAGCGTGCTCAACTGGGAGCAAGTGCAGCGGCTGGACGCCATTCTCACCGGATCCATTCCCATCCACGGCCGATGGAGCTTCCCGACCCTGGAGGTGAAACCTCGGGATATCGTTAAGGTGGTGAGACGACGCATGGAGAAGAAGCGGATACGCGTCCGGGAAGTGCGCCTGAACGGTTCGGCGGCCAGCTACGTACTGCACGAGGACAGTGGTCTGGGCTGGAAAGATCTGGATTTAATATTCTGCGCTGAGCTCAAAGGAGAGACCGAGTTTCGGACAGTCAAAGACATAGTTTTGGACGCTCTTCTAGACTTTTTGCCTGAAGGAGTGAATAAAGAAAAGATCACACCGCGACCTTAAAGGTATATTACGCGTGATTTTCAATAACATAAATGCACATTTTGTCCAAAATATTCTATCAAGCCATGCATGATCCAGTCATGTGATGAGCGCATTGCTGCATGCGTCATCTGCGCGCACACTGACTGACAAAAACACAAATAATATCTGTTGGAAAAATGGAGATAGAATATGAAATATATTTTTAAAATGGTATAAGGTTGCTTTGGGATTCAGAGAGGATTCTGTGAAATCCCAACTGAAGTGGGATCCAAACTAATCATTTGGTTACCTGGATACCTAATGACTGATGTGAGCAGTAATGGTCCTTTTTCTTGTACTATTTATTTATTTAAATGCAATGCAGCAAATCTAATTTCAAAGCCGGCCTTAAATTACACTTACAGATCTGTTTGGTCTTTTTTTCCCAGTTAAATTAAAGTAAGTTTATTTATATAATGTCATCACAACATAAGTCGACCCAAGGCACTTCACAAGTGTGAGGTCTAACCTCACCAACCCCCCAATCAAGCCTGTGGATGACTGTGGGAAAGAAAAACACCAGCTTTTTTTATGTGGAAGAAACCTCAAGCAGACCAGACTCGGTGGGGGGAGGGTGGGGGTAACCCACTGCTTAAGTCCCTCTAACAAAAAAGAGACCAAATAAAACAAAATATACTCAACAAAAATATAAACGCAACACTTTTGGTTTTGCTCCCATTTTGTATGAGATGAACTCAAAGATCTAAAACTTTTTCCACATACACAATATCACCATTTCCCTCAAATATTGTTCACAAACCAGTTTAAATCTGTGATAGTGAGCACTTCTCCTTTGCTGAGATAATCCATCCCACCTCACAGGTGTGCCATACCAAGATGCTGATTAGACACCATGATTAGTGCACAGGTGTGCCTTAGACTGCCCACAATAAAAGGCCACTCTGAAAGGTGCAGTTTTGTTTTATTGGGGGGGATACCAGTCAGTATCTGGTGTGACCACCATTTGCCTCATGCAGTGCAACACATCTCCTTCGCATCATCCGTGAAGAGAACAACTCTCCAACGTGCCAAACGCCAGCGAATGTGAGCATTTGCCCACTCAAGTCGGTTACGACGATGAACTGGAGTCAGGTCGAGACCCCAATGAGGACGACGAGCATGCAGATGAGCTTCCCTGAGACGGTTTCTGACAGTTTGTGCAGAAATTCTTTGGTTATGCAAACCGATTGTTCCAGTAGCTGTCCGAGTGGCTGGTCTCAGACGATCTTGGAGGTGAACATGCTGGATGTGGAGGTCCTGGGCTGGTGTGGTTACACGTGGTCTGCAGTTGTGAGGCTGGTTGGATGTACTGCCAAATTCTCTGAAACGCCTTTGGAGACGACTTATGGTAGAGAAATGAACATTCAATACACGAGCAACAGCTCTGGTTGACATTCCAGCTGTCAGCATGCCAATTGCACGCTCCCTCAAATCTTGCGACATCTGTGGCATTGTGCTGTGTGATAAAACTGCACCTTTCAGAGTGGCCTTTTATTGTGGGCAGTCTAAGGCACACCTGTGCACTAATCATGGTGTCTAATCAGCATCTTGATATGGCACACCTGTGAGGTGGGATGGATTATCTCAGCAAAGGAGAAGTGCTCACTATCACAGATTTAGACTGGTTTGTGAACAATATTTGAGGGAAATGGTGATATTGTGTATGTGGAAAAAGTTTTAGATCTTTGAGTTCATCTCATACAAAATGGGAGCAAAACCAAAAGCGTTGCGTTTATATTTTGTTGAGTGGTAAACAGGAATTGAAACAAAAAGTTCATTGTGCCGTCCTCCAGGATGACAGAACTGCAGGTTATTTCTCAGCTGCATCCTCGACCAGGCATCCAGCAGGCAATTATTTCTTCTTTTTTTCCTTTTTAATTCCAGAAAAAAATGTAATAGGCACACATGCCTATTATGGAATCCTAATATAGAATGGGACTTGGCCTGCTGCACTTCCTCCAGCCAGCAGAGGACAATCAAAATTCTGATTTTTCTTTTCCTCCTCATACAAAGAAAAAAAAATGGAGTGTTAAAGTTCTCAAACATGTCAGTTGATTTGACACTAAAGTGTTATTTTAAGACTTTAGAGTTAAACCTTTGAAGGTTTTGGAGGTGTTTCTCTGAATTGATCATATCAGTGTAAACTCAACCTTTCGACAATTTAACTCACTCCCTCTCTAATCTTCAACCACTTACTTCAATTAAGGTTCACCAGGGGTTGGAGCCTATCCCAGCAGTCATAGGGCGTGAGGCGGGAGTACACCCCGGACAGGACGCCAGTCTGTCGCAGGACCACATATAGACAAACGAAGACACTCGCACGCACACCTATGGACAACTTAAAGTTTCCATTCCACCTAACCTGCATGTTTTTGGATGTGGGAGGAAGCCAGATCTTCTGGGTGCATCTGCAAGGAGAAGGCACTTACCTCCTTTTGCCAGGTTCTGCAAGACGCACACAACTGCAGTTGTTGGCAAATTGCTGCTTTTTTTTTTTACTGTCCTCGCATGACCTCTCCCTGTCTGCAACTCACCCGGCTCAGATTCTATGCTTCTGGTCATAAATATTTAGAGTAATAATGTACATTTTTTAAAAATCCTTGTGCAGTGTAGATTGTCTTTCTTGGATCTGCAGCTGTGGCGATACTAAAAATTATTATTATTACCTTTTTTTCATCACAGTTTTCTGAGTGTTGAACAGCTTTTGGCATTGAGGAATGTTTTAAAAATTTCACACACACAGCAGAAAGAGACTTTTTGATACATTTGATTTAATGAAGCAATTGCTTCAAAACATGATTCAGTGCTTTTAAATGCTTCAGACAGTAAGTTTGAAAAATAATTCACTCATGAAATGCGTGAAACAGTAAATGAAACACTTAGTTTTGGAGAAGGATTCACAGTTCTGGAAGACTGAAACCTGAAACAAACCAGTTGTTCAAAAAGAATGAGAACATAAATAAACATCTGTTTGCAGATACTGTATGACTCAGCAGCAGGCTGAAGGCAGCTGACATGAACAGACTCAACAAGCTCATCAGGAGAGCTGGCTCTGTCCTGGGGTTGAGCTGGAGTCTGTGGTGGAGGCGTCAGAGAGGAGGATGCTGAGGAAACTGCTCAGCATCCTGGACAACACCTCCCACCAACCTGCATGCCACACTGACAGAGCACCTTCAGCCATAGAGTGAGACCACTGAGTTGTACCACTGAACGCCACAGGAGGTCAATCATCATTGTATAATTTCTCCCTCTTCTGCAGGATAAATACATAACAAACAGTTATTCAGTTTTCAGAGATTTGTGCAATATTGCCGAACATCTTATGCAAATGTCTTCCAGTCATTTTGCATAAATTTGTTGTAAAAACTGTTCACTTTTTACTGTTTCTGTATTCTGGAAAAATAATTTCCTTCGGGATAAATAAAGTTGATCTTATCTTCAAACATCTTGGCTCAGAAATCAATCTTTTACAAGTGCTCAAAAAGGGGGAAATGTTTAATTAAATTAAATTTCTGATTACACCCCTACCTAGATTCATTGGTTTAAATTATTGGCTATATTCCTGTTACTGGAGAAAAATGTATCCTGCACTGGCTGTCAATACATTTGGGAGAAGAGAAAAGAAGAGAGACTCAAAGTTGGAAAAAAAGGCCAAACAAAGAACAAAAAGTTTTATGCTGATGACAAGGCTGCTTGAATTGTATTTGGCTGGAATATAAAAAGAATAATGAAGAGAAATATTCTGCAGCTGTTGATACTAATCCGGCTGTTTGAAAAATTCCCAAGATTGAGTTTTATGAAAGCACCATCAGCCTGCATTTCATTACATTCTGTGGTAATCACCTAAATGATCATGTCTGATTTGTTCTGTACCGTGAGAAAGACTTGATGTGCTTATTACAAATTTAACAATACTTAAAATAAGTGGCTATTGGGTCTGATCCCACTTGAAGCCTTCCCCACACAGTGATAGTACAAACAAGGCTTTTTTTAAAATAAAATAAAAAACTTTGAGCCAATTGATTCACAAAACTGTTCACTGTTTTGAAATGCTATAAAGAGTAAATACTTTAAGGAATGACTTCAAACAATAATTCATTAGCAGGAAATGCTTGAACTTACATAAGCCAATAGCTTCATGAAATGATTCAATTTTTTTTTAAACGCTTAAAGCAGTAAATGACACAGTTGCATCAGAAACAATATTATTTTTACAGTACCTTTCATTGTTTCTGGAACAAATTAGTCCTGATGAACATAAACAGAAAACAGCAACTGTTTCAAAGCTATTGACACACTAAATTAAAAATCAGATTCACAAAATGATTGTTCTGAAATCTTCAAAACATTAAATGAAACCACATTTTCATACAATAATTTGTTGACTAGAATGTCTTGGAAACAAATTAGCCAAATGTTTCATAAATGATTCACTGATTCAAACCACTGAAACACTACATAAAGTATTTTCTGTGGCTAATCATTGTTTTGGAATGTTCAAAACAAATAAAACAGTTGCTTAAGAAGTCTTTGCAGGTGCTTGAAACTACAGCAAATTAGCCAAATGCTTCACTAATGATTTGTTTTGTGAAACAGTCCAAACCAGTGGCGTTGCTAAACATAACTGCAAATTATGCCATTATTTCACAGCAAAATCCCTGAAATCTAAAATTGTACTTTTTTTGATAAGTGATTAACTACTACATCCAAAACTCTAAATGAAACAATTGCTTCAAAAATAGATTTGCTATTTGCAGAGGTTCAAATGACAAACTTAAACTATTTCAGGAAGCCGATTACTGTTTCAAAATGCTCAAAAAAAAAAAAAAAAAAAACACAGAAAGAAATATAGAAAAATCTAAATTAAATATTTTATGGAACATCATTGCTTTGAAA
The DNA here is from genome assembly GCF_902500255.1 of Thalassophryne amazonica. Classification (NCBI taxonomy): domain Eukaryota; kingdom Metazoa; phylum Chordata; class Actinopteri; order Batrachoidiformes; family Batrachoididae; genus Thalassophryne; species Thalassophryne amazonica. Next base: position 25,444,111 of record NC_047123.1, on the reverse strand, counting down.
CATTCAAAATAAGTTATGAAACCATTACTCCAAAAATAAATGTTTTGAGGTGCTTGAAACTAAAATCCTTCATCATAAATAAATAAATAAATCTAATAATAAATAAATAAATCCTTCATAAAATTCATTGCTTCTTAAAACACTCAAAAAATGCAAAAGAAACTTTTTCAGAACACAGTCACTGTTGAAATCAAATCGGTCTAATTGGTCTGAGAAATTCAAAATACCAAATGAAGCAATTGCTTCGAAAACAGATTTGCTATTTCAAAAGGGTCAACTGTTTCAGAAAGTGATTCACTGTCTCAAAATGCTCAAAAAAAGAAAAAAAAACTGCAGAAATGTTGGAAGCACCAAGCTGGTGGTGAACAGTGGATATCGCTGATGTGCTTCATGGCGTCATTCATATGTTAATTTTTTTTATTTGTTTATATTAATTGATTTCTTCAAACGTTACCTTTGCAGAAGTGAATCCTCTGCCTCCCCAAAGTCCTCTTTGTGCAATTCATGCTCTATTACATTTGTTTGTAAGACAAACTGTTGATGTATGGAGATAAATGCTAAGATTAGCTCTCCCAGGCCCATCTTGTGGTGACGCGAGTGCTTTCTGGACAAACCTTTTCAACAAGCAGATCCTTCTGATCGCAAAGCTAGTTCTGCAGAATGCAACTGTTAAAATGGTCAAAGCTTCACGATCCATAGGTGAAAATCATCCGCTAATTCTTTTTGCGTAAATACACTTCAGATGGTGCGACTCTCCACACCAACTGCACACATGGATGCACTTCTTTCCAAGCACAAGTGTCTTGTCTCTCTTCCTCCAAACAGGAAAGGCTGTGATTATAAACATGCAACATTTATTTATGAGGCAACAACAGTTCCAGTTTTCTAACGCATAGTTCAGAATGTGTCTGAGAGTGAGGATGAATGGATGAGCATGATCAGTGATTCATTCTATAAGCAGCATGGTGCCTTTAAAGACATATGACATATGACAGAGCAACGCTCCAAATGACCAATGACTGCCACCTCCCCTGCAGCTGGAAACCGAGCAGCCCACCGCCAAGATGCTCGTCGTTCCTCCTGAACACAGAAAAAAGCCCCCTTTCCAGAAAGCTTTGTGATCGTGACCCATAAACATACAAATGACGTAGTTGTAGCCTCATGGTACTTATGGAAAACAGGATCCTGATCTATAAACAGGGGCGGAATCATGAATTAGTTACAGGTTGTGGGGTGGTAAAGTCCATGCAGCTTGATGAATTTAAAAAAATACTACATCAATTTCTGAAGCAACTGTTTAATTTACTATATAGAGCATTTAGCAAAAGTGAAGTGTCATCTGAAGCAATTGTTTCGTTTACTGTATCAAACATTTAAAAAAATAGACTTGTATTCTGAAGCATCTGTTTCATTTACTATATTCGGCATTTTGAAAAAGGCACTTGTATTTTCAAGCAAGTGTTTCATTTGCTGTTTCAAGCCTTTGAAAAGAGAGAGTTGGTTTCTGAAGCAATTGTTTCATTTGCTACATGAGGCATTTCAAAAAAGGGACTTGTTTTCTGAAACAGGTTTTTTAATTTCTTGTATAGAATATTGGGGGGAGTGACTTTTTTGAAGTGATTGCTTCATTTAGGTTTCAAAGTTTTTACTTTGTTTCAAATAGACTCTCAAAAGGTATGAATTATTTTCTGGAGTAATTATTCATTTAAGTTTTGAGCTTTTCAGAAATGATTCATTTTCTGAGACAGCCATTTTCTCTTACTGTTTGGAGCATTTTAACACTCGATGAAGTAATGACTATTTATTTTTGTATCTTTCAAAAGGCATTTTTTAAAACAACCATTTTAATCAAAGTCTCACAAAAATGTAAATATTTTGTAGTAACCATGACTGCTTCATTTTTTGTGGCAGAGTTTTAGGGCCACATTGAATTTCTTTTTCTTTTTTTTTTTTTTTTTTGGACTTCGAAATAAAGTCGTAATATTACAAGAAAAAAGTTGTAATATTACAAGAATAAAGTCGTAATATTACGAGAATAAAGTTGTAATTTTACAAGAAAAAAGTCGTAATATTACAAGAAAAAAGTCAAAATACTATATTATGACTTTAGTCTTGTAAAATTACGAATTTATTCTCGTAATATTACGATTTTATTCTCGAAGTCTTAAAATTACGACTTTATTCTTGTAATATTACGACTTTATTCTCGAAGTCTAAAAAAAGAAATTCAATGTGGCCCTAAAACGCCATTGTCATTTGTGGCATTTCAATAAGTGAATAATTTTTCTGAATTAACTATTTTATTTCATATCCCATACATTTTGAATTATTCTCTGACAAAATTGCTTCATTTAGTTCTGAAGGTTTGGAAAACTGACTTTTACTGACACAAATGTTTCAGTTACTGTTTTAACAAATTTGAAACAACCATTTTTTAAAGTGACTTATTTGACTGACACAATGGTTTTGAATCATTTTTCTGATTGAATTGTTTAGGTTTTGAAAAGTAAATCATTTTTCAAAACCACTTGGTTTGTTTGATTTGAAACATTTTAAAGCAGTGAGGCATCATGACAATCAATTTTTCATTTGCTGTTTCTTACAGTTTGACACTGCGAATCACTTTGTGGAGCACTGGGTTCATTCTCTTTGGTTTGAACATCACTGTGCAGACTTGCCCTCCACCCTAGCTTTGCTTGTGTACAAGGCCTTACTTTTTATGTTTTTGCTTCATCAATAAGAAATGTTTATGCATTTCTTGATCATTGAAACATCACATATTACTGAGGCGGAGGAAAATGTTTGTTGATTCATCACGGCTGCAGATGTTTCAGCAGCTGCACTGTTGAAATGTCAGTTTTCAGCACTTTTTCACACATGCAGAGAGCATGAACCACAGCACTGTGCTGTTGCAACACACACACACACACACTTTAGACATCTCAAATGAATCTTTGTCTCATTTTTGCATCCTTTCTGGCCATAAATCATTCAGAGTCAAAACAAAGCTGAAACTGAGCATTTAGTGGGTCATCCATTCTCCAGACAAGAAACAAAGTTGTAAATGGTTGCTGTGACGACAAAATAATACACTGATCTCAGCAAAAACAGTAATGATGAAAAAATGGAACAACAACAAAAAAGAAAAAAAAATTGATAACGATTTTAATTGCGACCAACTTCAGAAAAAATGTAACAATTGGGGAACAATGCTTCAAACGACGTTTTAATGCTTTAATGCCTTCACAGTTAGGTCCACACTGACCAAAGACTATAATTTTACCTTATAAAGAGTTGAAAGCATTGTAATGCAAGCAGACGGATTTAATTTTATGCATACTAACATCCAAATCATGTGATTTGCAGTGGGGAATAAGTTTCATTACACTAGAAGTCTTTCAGAAAGCGCTGTAACTAGGTTTAAGGATATGATTCCTTCTTTATGTTCTCTAATGTTATATACCAACACAGAGCAGAGTAGCTACCTAAACTCTGTAAGGGAGTTAGAGTATCTCGTCAATAGTTTTACATCCTCATTGAAGACAACTTTGGATGCTGTAGCTCCTCTGAAAAAGAGAGCTTTAAATCAGAAGTGTCTGACTCCGTGGTATAACTCACAAACTCGTAGCTTAAAGCAGATAACCCGTAAGTTGGAGAGGAAATGGCGTCTCACTAATTTAGAAGATCTTCACTTAGCCTGGAAAAAGAGTTTGTTGCTCTATAAAAAAAAGCCCTCCGTAAAGCTAGGACATTTCTCATCACTAATTGAAGAAAATAAGAACAACCCCAGGTTTCTTTTCAGCACTGTAGCCAGGCTGACAAAGAGTCAGAGCTCTATTGAGCGAGTATTCCATTAACTTTAACTAGTAATGACTTCATGACTTTCTTTGCTAACAAAATTTTGACTATTAGAGAAAAAATTACTCATAACCATCCCAAAGATGTATCGTTATCTTTGGCTGCTTTCAGTGATGCCGGTATTTGGTTAGACTCTTTCTCTCCGATTGTTCTGTCTGAGTTATTTTCATTAGTTACTTCATCCAAACCATCAACATGTTTATTAGACCCCTTCCTGCCAGGCTGCTCAAGGAAGTCCTACCCTTATTTAATGCTTCAATCTTAAATAGATCAATCTATCTTTGTTAGTTGGTTATGTACCACAGGCCTTTAAGGTGGCAGTAATTAAACCATTACTAAAAAGCCATCACTTGACCCAGCTATCTTAGCTAATTATAGGCCAATCTCCAACCTTCCTTTTCTCTCAAAGATTCTTGAGAGGGTAGTTGTAAAACAGCTAACTGATCACCTGCAGAGGAATGGTCTATTTGAAGAGTTTCAGTCAGGTTTTAGAATTCATCATAGTACAGAAACAGCATTAGTGAAGGTTACAAATGATCTTCTTATGGCTTCGGACAGTGGACTTATCTCTGTGCTTGTTCTGTTGGACCTCAGCTGCTTTTGATACTGTTGACCATAAAATTTTATTACAGAGATTAGAGCATGTCATAGGTATTAAGGGCACTGCGCTGCGGTGGTTTGAATCATATTTGTCTAATAGATTACAGTTTGTTCATGTAAATGGGGAATCTTCTTCACAGACTAAGTTAATTATGGAGTTCCACAAGGGTCTGTGCTAGGACCAATTTTATTCACTTTATACTGCTTCCCTTAGGCAGTATTATTAGACGGTATTGCTTAAATTTTCATTGTTACGCAGATGATACCCAGCTTTATCTATCCATGAAGCCAGAGGATACACACCAATTAGCTAAACTGCAGGATTGTCTTACAGACATAAAGACATGGATGACCTCTAATTTCCTGCTTTTAAACTCAGATAAAACTGAAGTTATTGTACTTGGCCCCACAAATCTTAGAAGCATGGTGTCTAACCAGATCGTTACTCTGGATGGCATTTCCCTGATCTCTAGTAATACTGTGAGAAATCTTGGAGTCATTTTTGATCAGGATATGTCATTCAAAGCGCATATTAAAGAAATATGTAGGACTGCCTTTTTGCATTTACGCAATATCTCTAAAATCAGAAAGGTCTTGTCTCAGAGTGATGCTGAAAAACTAATTCATGCATTTATTTCCTCTAGGCTGGACTATTGTAATTCATTATTATCAGGTTGTCCTAAAAGTTCCCTAAAAAGCCTTCAGTTGGTTCAGAATGCTGCAGCTAGAGTACTGACGGGGCCTAGCAGGAGAGCATATCTCACCCGTGTTGGCCTCCCTTCATTGGCTTCCTGTTAATTCTAGAATAGAATTTAAAATTCTTCTTCTTACTTATAAGGTTTTGAATAATCAGGTCCCATCTTATCTTAGGGACCTCGTAGTACCATATTACCCCATTAGAGCGCTTCGCTCTCAGCCTGCGGGCTTACTTGTGGTTCCTAGGTTTGTAAGAGTAAATGGGAGGCAGAGCCTTCAGCTTTCGGGCTCCTCTCCTGTGGAACCAGCTCCCAATTCAGATCAGGGAGACAGATACCCTCTCTACTTTTAAGATTAGGCTTAAAACTTTCCTTTTCGCTAAGGCTTATAGTTAGGGCTGGATCGGGTGACCCTGGACCATCCCTTGGTTATGTTGCTTTAGACGTAGACTGTGGGGGGGTTCCCATGATGCACTGTTTCTTTCTCTTTTTGCTCCGTATGCATCACTCTGCATTTAATCATTAGTGATCGATCTCTGCCCCCCTTCTCGGCATGTCTTTTTCCTGGTTCTTTCCCTCAGCCCCAACCATCTCAGCAGAAGACTGCCCCTCCCTGAGCCTGGTTCTGCTGGAGGTTTCTTCCTGTTAAAAGGGAGTTTTTTTTCCTTCCCACTGTGGCCAAGTGCTTGCTCATAGGGGGTCGTTTTGACCGTTGGGGTTTTTCATAATTATTGTATGGCCTTGCCTTACAATATGGAGCGCCTTGGGGCAACTGTTTGTTGTGATTTGGCGCTATATAAAAAAAAAGTTGAGTTGAGTTGAGTTGATCAGTGTAGGAATGGAAGCAACATTTTTTGTGTGATCCGCTACTAATTGATCTTTTATGATGATGATTTATTTTTGAATTACATGCAAGCACAGTGGGTCCTGTGTGTTGGTCCATTGGTGTGTGGGTGACACTTGGCGGAATGTGTTTGGGTCAGCCACGGACAAGGTGATATGATTTTGAGAAATATCAGTTGTGTATACACCTCTGGTGACTATTATACACTAATATGAAGTCACATGTGACATCAATATTAGTCAAGTGACCTTTTGAGCTTTTGTGACCTTGAGAGATCAAGCTAATTTAGAATGGCTATTTTAAGGAATTGTTATAGAGTTTGTCACAGGTTGAATCACACAGAAACATTCTGAATGAATGAGAGTCCCTTCGTGTTGCTGCATGTTGAGCTCAGCTTACAATATAGTGGAGCAGATGACAGAATATTTACAGAGGAATCCTTAAAATGGCACAAATACTCCTTAGACATTATCCTTTTGAAAAAAAAAAATGGACTGGCCATTGGAATTTTCAGTAGGCAGCCAGGTAGGGGTCAATGGAGGAATTCCACAGGTGTCAAAATTAAAAGATGCTCCAATCATATTGAAAACTACACCACATTATTTGTCTGATCATAAAGATTCCAAAAACGTATAGTTTGGACTATCTGTGACTGAATGTTATGGAGTTATGGGGTAAAAACAGCAAGAATGGTGACAAAGGTCAATTATCATTTCTACACGGATTAAAGTTAAAGTTGCTCCAATTTTGGTAAAAGGTGGTGCAAATTATTTGTTGAACTAATAGGATTAATAAATGGAATAGTTTTCATTGTGTTGAATGTTTGGTCTCCAAAGTAAAGGTCAAACAATGTTGGCATCCATTGGATTCTATGACATGTGGCGTATGTTACCATAACAAGAATGGTGGCAAAAGTCAATTTCAGTTTGTACAGGGATAAAAGTCAAAGTTGCTTCAATTGTAGTAAGAAGTGGTGCAAATTATTGGTTGAGTTAAGACAGTTTTAAAAAGGAATAGTTTGCACCATGGGTCATGCTTAGTAATCATGTTACGGATTAAGATATGTCACATTTCATAGAATCCATGGTTGTCAATATTGTTTAACTTTTTCTTTTGCAAATCAAACATTCAACACAGTCAAAACTATTCCATGTATTCATCCTATTAGCTCAGCCAATAATTTGCACCACTTTTTACCAAAATTGGAGCAACTTTAAATTTTGACCCCTCTACAAATTGTTATTGGCCTTTGTCACCATTCTTGTTGATTTTACCACATAACTCCATAACATTCAGTCAGAGATAGTCCAAACTATTCCTTTTTGGAATCTTTATGATCAGACAAAAAATGTGGTATCATTTTCAATATGATTGGAAGATTTTTAAATTTTGACCCCTGTGTAATTCTTCAATAGACCCCTACCTGTCTGCCTATCGAAAAATTCAAGTGGCCAGTTGGTTTCTTCAAAAGAGTAATGCTGAATTTAGTGCTTGCATCACCAATCAAAGGACTGTTTCAGTTATGTGCTGCACTAATAAGACAGAATGACACACCAAAAGGGTCAAATGAATGAATTCGGCCATTGGACGACAATGTTTACCCAAACCAGCTGTGTTAACATTTCATTTCAGCCTGATCTGTGGGAAAATGAAAATGAGAGAAAAAGAGAGACGTCAAAAGTCTGTTAAGCTTCATCCAGTGTGAAAAGTGTGCCACCTACAGAACTGTTAAAGAAACTATGAGGGGACCAGCACAGCATGGAGTGTTCGCTCTATTCCAGGAGATGGCATCATAACACCAACTACAAACTGGAGAGATTTGTTCCAGAGATAGATTGCGGTGCAGTAAGACACAACAAAGTAACACCAGTTATCTGGAGCTAAAAACTTCAGAGGAATTTTTGCTGCAATACCGCAAAAAATCAGAAGGACAGGAGGGTGTTTTCCTTTTTATTTCAGTTACTAGGCCGCGGCCATGCAGATTTTGTGCATCTGCATTTGTTTGTTTTGTGTGACAGGAATCTTCATGTTTTCACTTCTCCGACCACACTATGACACAGGAAGCTGAGTCAATGAGAAAGTCTTGTTTGTTTTACTGCTGCTCTCTTCAGTTGTGTCAGAAGGCAGAAAAACCAAACAAAAATGAATCACATTATGATAATGTAGGAATTTACAGGGTTACATTGGAGAGTTGGGTTTAAAAGATTTTTTTGATTATCGTATTGTCTTGCTATCAGTGCCATGTCCTGATCTTTGTCTTTTTTTTGGGGGGGGGGGGCACTTTTGATCACTGTTTCTTTGTACAATATTTTAGCCACTTAATGATTTCTGTTTTTGTTTTAATGCTGGTCAGTGGTGTGTGAACACTGTTATGGTTTCTCCCTATGTGTGGGCAGCCTTTTGGTTTTTCCATGTGTGTTAGGGCTGCAACTAACTTATTTTCATAGCTGATTAATCATTCAGTTATGCTTTTGATTAGTTGCTTAGTTGTTAGGTCCATTATATATATACAATAGTGTTCAGAAATAGTAGTGCTATGTGACTAAAAAGATTAATCCAGGTTTTGAGTATATTCTTATTGTTACATGGGAAACAAGGTACCAGTAGATTCAGTAGATTCTCACAAATCCAACAAGACCAAGCATTCATGATATGCACACTCTTAAGGCTATGAAATTGGGCTATTAGTAAAAAAAAAAAAAAAAGTAGAAAAGGGGGTGTTCACAATAATAGTAGTGGCATTCAGTCAGTGAGTTCATCATTTTTGTGGAACAAACAGGTGTGAATCAGGTGTCCTCTATTTAAGGATGAAGCACCTGTTGAACATGCTTTTCTCTTTGAAAGCCTGAGGAAAATCGGACGTTCAAGACATTGTTCAGAAGAACAGTGTAGTTTGATTAAAAGTTGATTGGAGAAGGGAAAACTATATGCAGATGCAAAAAATTAGGCTGTTCATCTACAATGATCTCCAATGCTTTAAAATGGACAAAAAAACAGAGACGCATGGAAGAAAATGGACCAACAACCATCAAAATGGATAGAAGAATAACCAGAATGGCAAAACGCTCACCCATTGATCAGCTCCAGGATGATCAAAGACAGTCTGGAGTTACCTGTAAGTGCTGTGACATTTAGAAGACGGCCTGTGTGAAGCTAATTTATTTGCAAGAATCCCCCGCAAGTCCCTCTGTTAAATAAAAGACGTGCCGAAGAGGTTACAAATTGCCAAGAAACACTCAAATGGCCTAAGATAAATGGAGGAATATTTTGTGGACTGATGAGAGTAAAATTGTTCTTTTTGGGCCAAGGGGCCGCAGACCATTGTGTGAGATGACCCCCAAACTCTGAATTCAAGCCACAGTTCACAGTGAAGACAGTGAAGCATGGTGGTGCAAGCATCATGATATGGGCATGTTTCTCCTACTATGGTATTGGGCCTATATATCGCATACCAGGTATCATGGATCAGTTTGGATATGTCAAAATACTTGAAGAGGCATGTGCCTTATGCTGAAGGACATGCCCTTGAAATGGGTGTTTCAACAAGACAATGACCCCAAGCACACTAGTAACAAGCAAAATCTTGGTTCCCAAACCAACAAAATTAATGCCTCGCAGATGTGAAGAAATCATGAGAAACTGTGGGTATACAACTAAATACTAGTTTAGTGATTCACAGGATTGCTAAAAAAGCAGTTTGAACATAATAGTTTTGAATTTGTAGCGTCAACAGCAGATTGCTACTATATTGTGAACACCCCCTTTCTTACTTTTTCTACTAATAGCCCAATTTCATATTCTTAAGAGTGTGCATATCATGAATGCTTTGTCTTGTTGGATTTGTGAGATCTACTGAATCTACTGGTACCTTGTTTCCCATGTAACAATAAGAAATATACTCAAAACCTGGATTCATCTTTTAGTCACATAGCACTACTATTATTCTGACACTACTATATATATATATATATATATATATTATAATATTATATATTATATATATATATATAATAATATTATATATATATATTATATATTATATATATATGAAACATGTTGATCAATGTTATACACAGCCCAAAGATATTCATTTTACTACCAGACAGATTAACAGCAGCTCTAAATATAATAAACCAGAAAATATTCACATTAAGACGCTGAAATCAAAGACTTTTAGATTTTTTTTAAGTTGCTCACAACAGGTAAATCATTATCAAAATAGTAATTGATAAATTCAATGGTCAGTTAATCTCTGCAGCTTTAATGTGTGTGCATCCATCTGATGCCTCTTGTTGTTAACACCCACCTGTGCCTTGTTTCTAATCACACACACCTGATTCTGTTTGCTCATCATTAGTCACAGTACTTGAGCTCCCAGTGTGCTGTTTGCCTTTCACACTCTGTTTGGATTTAGGTGGATCGGTGTGTTGGTTATTGCAAGACTGTCCAATTGCACCTTCGTGCTGCTTCAAGATAGTATTTTTAGCTTCATATGTATGTGGTTGCTTAGCTACATCTTCTGTTGACACTTCTTCCCGATCCATCCAATGAACTAACTGGAATTCTGCTTTTATTAGCATCTATGTTCACACAACAAGATCTTCTGCAGCTGCTTACCTGCACACCGTTACCACTCCCAACTCTCACACAAATCTTAATCTTTCTTCTTATGTGCTAAGAACATCTCAGCTGTTGAAAATTGCATATTTCATCTGCTCCAATATTTATAATAGTTTTTATAAATTGCATTTGTTTTCTTAAGTGGAATGTAATAATGAAATTTGTATTTTTTTATATTATTATTATAATTTATTTGCCTCTTTTCATCACTATTGATGGGACACTCAAGTCCAGAAAGGAAATTTAACAACTTTTCTGTTTTTGCAGTTTGGAAAATTCCTTATTGTGCTTTTATATTGCTGTTGTTGTTTGTTTTGTAGGCCATAACAGATGTTCACCTCATTGAGTTTAGTCTGCTTGATTTTTCTTCCTATAATTAAATCACCTGAGAGCATTTTTTTCTGAACACTGTTGTCAGTTTGCTTGCTCAGGGGCGGGTAGTATTTAAACCTTACTCATGCATAGTGCCTTGATGTGATTTATGGTGTGATTTGGCAATGTGTAAATGAACTGAACTGGGTGAAAGGCCCTGTGGCCTTGAAATCTGGTGTTCATCAAGGATGTGTGCTGGCTCCTCTTCTGTTCAGTGTCTGCATGGGCTGGGTGTGTGGTATGGTCATGGAGTCCAGTGACCAGGGTGTCATTGTTGGTGAGGAAAGGTTCACCGACCTTGATTTTGTGGACAGTATTGTGATTATGTGGAATCAATGGATGCTCTGAGTGCAGCACTAGCAAAGCTGAATAAAGATCCAAGCTTTCAATGACTCAGTCATCGGCGGTATCTCTGTATGTGTTGAGAATCTTAAACTTGATGAATTGGCTTCCCTTGGAAGTCACATTTGTGACTCTGGGAGCTTGGCTTATGAGGTCAACAATCATCTGGCAAAAGCTTGTGGAGTCATGAGATCACTGGACAGAGGTGCTTGGTGAGTATCTTGCAAGAAAATGAAGGTCCACATCTTCATGGTCCAGTCTTGCTGTATGGTTGTGATGCTTGGACTCTAACCATTGAGCTAAGATGATAATTGGATGTCTTAACTAAGTACCTTATGTAACTTAATTATGAAAATAGAGTGGAGATGTATTAGTTGTATCATCAGCTACAACATGAAGGCCACGTGGTGCATTCTCCTGAACAGAGGACTACAGTAAATGGATGAGGCCAATGCACCAACCACATAACATAGGTTATGTGGTTATGTCCGTCAGAAGATTCAGCATCTTTATGAACAGAAAAGTGAGACTATGTCATATGTGAGGAGTAAAATTTTGGCATTGTGTCCAGGGTGTACACCACCTCTCGTCCTATGACTCCTGGAACAGACTCCAACATCTTCATGACCCTAGATTGCACTCAGCAGGTATAGAAAATGAGTGAATAAATGAAAATTTTGAAATCATACCAAACATATAGGAAGTCGATGTGGAAAGCTTACAGTTGTTACAAAACTTTGCTTCAAACAGGCCACTGTGTTATCTTGGTTTGGTTAGAGTGTCGTCTTGGTTTTTCTTCCCAGATGTCCTTTCAGTCACTTGTTTATACATGTAATACATGTCATTAACATACTAACACACACAGACGTTGAGCACCTTTGAGGAGGACTTCTGCAGCTGGGCTTACAGGGCAAACTAGTGAGCATCAGCGAATCTCATTTATTGGCTGTGGAGCAGTTTAGTCAGGGCTTACGCTACTGTGTGCACTCTTCAAGGTTGTTTGAGGTCAGGTGTAACGCTGATTGGAAGACGGTGCTGAAGTTTATGTTGGGATCCATGCCACTGGATGTCTGCTAATGGACAACAAGCAAAACACAACAGCTGGAGGTATTAGAGAAGTGTGATTGTTTGCAGATAAAGTACTTCTGCTACAGTGTAGTTGTTACACATATCACGTATGCACTTCCCACATTAATACTTTAATTGTTGATTCTTAACTGAACTATAAAAAGAAATTTACAGGATTATTCAGCGTTTTATCAAACAATCTCACTTCCTGGCTATTATCTGTCAAAGACTAGACACAACCAGACAACCTACCATATCTAAATCTCTAGTCAAATTGCATCCATCTCTTTTCAAGATATAGCCATATTCTGAATTTGCATCTGCTCTAGCCTGTTTTTATCCATTTTGTTTTTATATAAATTGTTTTTGTAAAAAGTTGACTTTTGTGGCCTTTCAATTTCCTGTTCTTCCGCTTCCTGGTTAATCTGTTACACATCACATCATTATCGCCTCTGTATATAAACCACTCCCTCCATTTACCCTTTGCTAGATTGTCCTGTTGGTAAACACACAGTCAGTGTCCCATTTTACCACATCCACAACAACACGGAACAACCTTGGGTTCTGAATGGCAACCATCTAGGCACATCAATCCCTACATCTCCAACATGACCATCGTTCTGCCCCAACAGATGAAATATGGGAATTCCCATTTCTCTCTCCAACGACTGGGATTGTCAACACTCAGGCTGGACCATGCACAAAGAAATGCACCCCATGGCCAAATGTCAAAGTTGATCCCCCCTCACAATGCAAGTGCTACGCCTCATCTTCATCTCAAGCAATCGCTTGTTTGACCCAAAGTCATTCCAGGTGTAGGATCCTCTGAAGAGACCCGGTATCAAAGACAACCAGTCATTGCCTTAGGCCACTGGTTAACATCCAAGTCTCACAGCCATACATCAACACAGGTACCACCAGGATCCTAAAGACTTGGATCTTCATTCTCCTGCACACACACGCATAACGATAATGCGATAATTTGTTTGCATAGCTAGTAATATTTATACTGTTTTTTATTTATTTTACATTTTACCCAATCATTTATCCAATTATTTATTTAAGGATCAGTTCAGGACTGGAGTCATGCTTGATGCAGTGCTTCACTGTCATAATCACACTACTAATCACCTAGGGCCATACTTCCCCACACCAATCACACACCACAGTACCACCTCGGGCCATGCTTTGCCACATCTACCACAAAATGAGTCTTGAATTTCAATAAAATTCTTGAATTCAGTTGATGTTTGAGCTGAGGTAGTATGCAGAATTACAATTCTAAATTTCTAAATTTGCACAGCCACGATGATAACCACCAACAGGTCCATACCCACCAAACAAAAGTAACCATCCATGTGCTTGAGCGATAGATGAAAATTAGATGTCCCCTTAGCTACTCCTGGTTGTTTGGGTCCTCAAGCCTGAGGCACCTGCGGAGGAACATGGCCAAAATATCACACTCAAGTGATGGCGTGCCTCTTCTGAGTCTCCCTAAGTAACTATTCATTTGGCACAGAGTCATCCCAGAACTACCAAAGAATCCTCCAAAGAGAACTAGTAGAACAGGTTACCTTTAAGTTGCTGAGTCCTCTGTTGACAAGAGCAGCAAAGCATGACTATGGGTTGAAGGTGTACCAGGATGTTCCAGAAGTGGTTAGCAGCCTTCTTGCGTACCAACAGCAGGTAGGGTAGAGAATGTGTGGGGTCTGTAATGTTGACTCCAGTGTTAGAGGTCTCAAGAGCAGCGTCAGCCTCTCGGCCAGCCTCAAGGCTGATTTTTTTTTTTTTTTTTATGCCTAGGCCTCACTATACAATGACTTGGTCTTGGCCTTGGCCTCGGTATTGTGCAGACTTGAAGAATAAGCCGAGGCCGATTCAAGGCCACTACATTTTTTTTCTTATTTTTCGCATGGTTTACTTGACAACAACAAAAACAAAGCCTCCCTATCGCCTCATCATGTAACTTTACACATACTATGGCCTATGCATACGCAATCCTTAAAAATACAACATGCACAGATAAAACATGAACTATGAACTGTGTCCAAACAAGACACTTAGTTGAGAACCGTCACATGACTGGTCTTAAACCAATGATAAAGACCAGTTCAAGGTTGGAAGATTCCATAACATGGCTACAGGGGTGTTTAAAGAATTTATGTAAAATGTCGAGCATAGTTCTGGACGGGCCTATGAGAGAATTTGCACTAATGTAATGAACTTTGCAACTTGTGCACCCCTGCAAATTCATGTGTGTGGAATGTTCCATAAGGAGAGAACAACTCACAAGAGGAGCATATGATCTAGTGGTGTTTGGGTTTTTTAATCACAAAGAGTATGAAGAAAAGGAGAAGAAGCAGCGCTGAGCAAGCTGGAAGTTTTGCAAAGTGAACTCTCCAAAACTCAGTGGGTTCTGTGGTACAACGTCCAATTTCACAAGATACTTGCAATGTGTACACAAAGCAAAGTAAGTATACATACAGTAGACTTCACATCATACACCACCATGTGCAGTTTAACCCTGCAAGGTAATGTAGGATGAAATGCCCAAGCTAGGTTGTAGGACTATGTGATACGGAGCATGTGTTGGTGCATGATGAAGAGGCCCTAATCCAAATGTGCAGTTGTTTGGAGCTGGTGCAGCCATGGCAGTTGTGCACCTCCGCATGGGCTGTGCTACTTCATGGAGCTCCAAATTTTAGTTTGGCAAGGGTTCGTCGGCATCACCTGTTCGGAAAAAAGCCAACGGTTACAAATACTTATTATTAACATTAAATGGGTAAGTTAATGAAACGCTGAAGGCATCTATCCAATTAAGTTAAATTTCTTTGAGAATGGTCTGTGAATCCTTTGAGGTACCCAACTGTTTTTTGCGTTGACAGAAGAACTAATTATTGAACCCACCAAAAGTGGTCACAAAATGAAATTATGCCCCGTTTTATGCTTTTGTATAATACTTGGCCTTGGATGCTGTGTCTTCGAGGTGATGTGACTCTGTCTTGTCCTTGGCCTAGGAGACCCAGGACTCAGACTTGGCCTCGAGGGAGGTGAACTCGACTACACCAGATGCCTCCTACACTTCTTTTGTACTAATTGCATGATTGCCAAACCCAGCAATTTGCTTGAATGTGATCTATGACAGCAGACAAAATTGTGGAGTTAACTTGTTACATGGCACAAGTGAAGACCGGATGTTTGGTCAGACTAAAAGGGCTTTACCTCTTGATTAAAGTAAATGAATGGAAATCCAGATGAAAGAATATAAATAGGAGGCAGCATAGAGACACAAAGGCAGAGAGTTGAGTCACGTTCAACTAATGAGCTCAATGTAATCTCTTAATTAACTTCCACTGGTACGAACGGTGAGATGACGGGATGGAAAAGAGGTTGCAGACAGTAGAGTTAAACAAGGTATGTTCCAATTGTGCTGATGGACTTGAGCAGAAACCAAGACGTCAATCCTTCCAAATCATACAAACTAACGAATATAATGACGTGTGCCAGTTGGTTTGGCAACCTGAGCAGGGGTCTACTGGAAATCCCCTTGCCAATCCTCTGCTGTCGTCAGACAGTGGAAACCAAGTTGATATCATCCACTCTGGCGAGTCAGAGGTCAGATGAGCAGCTGCCTTGTGGTAAGCGTAGGTGTTCATGACCCGCTGCCTTTGTGTCCACTCGTATGCCTTTAAACTAAATACTGGGTTTGTCATTTTATTGTTGGTTTTGAGTTTCAACAATGTGACTTTTGGTTTTCATAAGATGTGGTTTTGCAGAAATGCCTACACAGCAGTAAAAATGCACATGTAACTGAAAACAGCTCCCAACACCAATGATTAGGAACAGCAACTGGTCACCAGAAAAAAATATTTGCTAGAGCAAACAGCATTCTGGTCGCCAAGTGTCCAGTCCATGATTTGTCCTGCGCCAGGCCTCAGAGCCTCTGTCGGGTAAAGTAAAAGCAAGAAAGGGCCCTCCGAGTCCAACATGCATGCCTTACATGTTTGACACAATTCATGCAAATGAACTCCTTGTGATTTGGTGATATCATAATATGTGGTTCTGATTGGTTTTGACATTTGAACAGTTTTGACAAAAATTGAACCACTTTAGCCTTAACACAGCCTTTCCTTCATGTTTCAGCTACACTGGTGGCAAACTCTGAGATAAACTGCTATGTCCTTGAGTTGGCCCTTTCAAGATCACCCAAAGTCAAAGGTCATGTGAGGACTGAGCCAGAAAGTTGACCTTGACTTTTAGGTGATTTCTCTCAAAATCACTGTCCTTGGCTGATCCTCAATAAGGTCCAAACTCTTGGTGTCTTATCTTACACAAAGTAGAGTGAGCACGGTTGTGCAAGTTGTATGCAAGTGATGGTGCATTTTTATCATATTTGTACTGTTGGGTATTTAAAATTGTTCTGTGTTTAAAATATGATTTCTATTTTTCTATTTTTACCTCTCCTACTTGCTATTTTGCACTGAGCACATGGGACAAATGCAATTTCTCCCGGGATTAATAAAGTATTCTGATGAGGCAGCCATAAGTGATTGCACCCTACGGCATCAAAAGACTGGTCAAAAGTCCTGAGCAGAGTTTTTCTGCTATTTAATTTTAATTTTCTGCAGTAATTCAATATTCACATATGCCTGACATCGGCAGGTTCACAGTACTCGTACACACATTGATGTGCATTGTCTAATCAAATGACAAGAAAACTGAATTGAAAACAAAATGCAAAATGAAACAAAAGTTTAAAAAAATGGAAACTACAAAACTTTCTGAACTCTGGTTTGTATAGCTGTTGTTCTAGTTGCCTAACTTTACAAGTTTGTTGGCAGGGAACATCAAGACGGAGCTGGCCATGGGAGCAGTCGGGCGGGGGAGGCTGTGTGTGTCCCATGGGTCCTGGAGAAGATGAAGGTGTTGCAGGAACCAGGCAGCCATCTGTTTCATCTTAGGACCTGCTGCTCAAGTGAAGTGTCCACTCACATGTTTTGACACATTTATGCAGATATGGTTCCTCACCAGAAAACCTCTCAATTCTGCCATCTACTGAGTCTACCATCTAAATGGCAATGCCCCGGTTTACATTTGCTACATGCTAGCAAATCACAGCTGCTGTTACTGTACATGAACTACCCACTGGGTAAGTTAAGTGAAAATATTTCCAGCAGAGGAGGTTCAACCTGCCAAAAACAATGATGGTGAACTTCTACACTGCCATCACTGAGTCCATCCTCTCCTCTTCCATCACCATCTGGTACGCTGCTGCCACTGCTAAGCACAGGAGCAGACTGCAGCGTATCATCCATGCAGCAGAACAGATCATTGACTGCAGTCTGCTATCCCTACAGGACCTGTATGCCTCCAGGGCCCTGAGGAGAGCAAAGAAGATTATGGCTGATCCCTCCCACGTTTTGTCACTCTCCCCTCTGGCAGGAGGCTGAGGTCCATCAGAACCAAAACCTCAAGGCACAGATGCAGCTGGCCTCACAAATAATGCCAGAGACCCCCGCTTACTCTCCCTAACCTCCCCCACTACCATAAAGCTCAGATTGGTCATCCCTGCACTGAAAGGTACTGTACATCTGTACTCCAATCACTTGTCCTTGCACTGTCCCATTCCATTATGTATGGCTTATTTATTAAACAGTGAATATAATTTTTGTGTATTTGACTCTTTTTACTTCTTATAGAAGTGTTTTTCTCTTCCTATTGTTTATGCACCAATAACACCAGATCAAATTCCTTGTATGTGTGAAATTCCTTGGCAATAAATTTGATTCTGATATATATATATCCCTGTTAAATGTCCATTTACAGTCACAGTGCAGGTACTTTTATTACTTAATTACAGTAACCCTTCTTTATTTATTATAAAAATTGATAGGACAGCTGCTAATATGGAAAAAAAATGATATTCACAGACAGTAAATACATTGCTGTGTGTAGCTGTGACCATCTGCGCGTGCATGCCGTTGCCTGTGTGTGTGAATACTTGCGACGGTGCAGGTACAGGGTAATCTGCAGTAAGCTGGTTTATGTGCTTGTCTCTGGTGACGCAGATATACCTGCCAATTAAGATCTTCATCTGATAGATTCTCCATGACAACTCACCTGCAGACGGTTGATACCCTACATACCGATGCACACAGCAAAAGAGCGCATCACAAATGCACGGAGAGTGACATCATGTTCTGTCAAATTCGACTGCATTAGATAAATATACAATTTATTGTGCACTTTATGTAAGATTTATGTTTGTGGACAAGATAACTTGAAAACGACTGGTCAGATTTCCTTCAGACTTGGTTGGAATGTTACTTAGATAGATATCTAGAGGTGATTAGATTTTGAAGTGGTTTGGTCAAAGGTCACCATCAAGGAAAACATGATCCAAAAGCACCTTTTATCACAATTGTAAGTTGTGCTTGTCAAGAGAAATTGCTGGCTGTTCGTCTGTACTTCAAAACCTTCCTCGTCCTAAAACTCAAGAACTGTAAAAGTCTCATAATCAAAATTTGTATACATTAATACTATGAGGTCAAAGGTGTGCCTGCCAAAATATCATGCATTTAAAAAAACTGAATTCGTATTTTCAAGTAGGAAATGTGCAGAAGCCCTGAAATGCTCACACTGCCCGCTAGATGGTGACAAAAGCTGCTCCAATGTGCCACAAAGTTAAATTTGGCAACAAAAAAATAAAATAAAATGGGCTAACAATGATGTCCCTTGCCCTTATGGGCAATTTACTTGTTGTATATCTCAACAATGAAAAAGTCTAGATGGATCAAACTTGGTGGGAATATTACTTGGGTAGATATCTAGAGGTGATTATATTTAGGAGTTGTTTGGTCAAAGGTCAAGGAAAACATGGTAAAAAAAAAAAACCTTTTTTGTATATCTCAACACCCAAGAAACCGAGATTGATGCTCTATGGCACATATTGATCATCAAAATATTTCTAATTGTTTGGTTTGAATGTTTTTTATAATGAAGTCAGACAGACGCCATATGATGAAGTCATATATAGTCAAAACACCATGACAGACATATGTATATTTACTTATACAATGAAATTGTGGAGTGTGGTGCATGCAGGGTATACATCAGCACTTTGATGCTTTTTTTTTTTTTTTTTTTTTTTTTTTTTTTGTAGTGTGCAACGTTCCCATCTGGTGCACATAAGGCCTGCTACGCTAAAGGAAGAAAGCTGAAAACCCACCACTAGAGGGCGTGGGGTCAGGTCAGCAGATATACTGAGGACTGCGCAAATTTTGACAATCAAGGATTTGTCAGTCATCTCCTGTTTGTAACATTCTTCTTTGTTAAAAGGTTAGAAATATGTGCGTAAAAAACACACACATTTCTACAAATCAGAGTGCACTGAAGTTCTGTACTGTCTTCAATCGATTAAACTGAAACTAAAAATGCCTCTTACTCCTGGTGATAACGCGCAATCCGACCCTTTCTCTTCTCCCTATTCATATTTTCTCGTTGGAGAACCCAGCGCTTCATGGACAGCAGCCGCTATTAGTGGATAGAGGCTGTCAATCAAACGGACCCGCCCCGACGCTTCTCAGACGGGAAGCGCGCAGTTTACGTTTCCAGCAGCTGTGAAGGGGCACGTCTGGCCATAAGCGCGCAGCACCAGCAACCGACAAACGGCCAAATGTAACGGACCGCAGTCCTGCCCCGCTTTCTGCAAATAGGTGTGCAGGGGGGAAGGGCCGCCGTGCGTAAACGTCGCTTTTACGCACAAGGAATGCGCAAACGTCTGTGCGTAAACGTAATCCAGAAGACATCGAATTCTCGCCGTGCATGAACCCTTTTTTGGACGTAACGATGAGTCACTGAGTCTCTCCGAGGCGACGAGAAGAAGCTGTTGTTGCGAGGAAGGTTCATGTCCGATTTCCAGAGTTTGGCGCAAGGGTTGGAGTGCAGTGCGCAACTGCGCAACAGGGGTTGGACAGTAATTTGTTTCGCGGCTGGAAAAGCGCATGAATTGAACTTGTCTGCTCAGCCGCTCCTGTCGTCGCATGCATAAAGACGCATTGTTGCCCAGGATCCGCAAAAGCGCGCTAACGCCACGGGGAACATTTCCACACGAACTAACTGCTGGCTAATGCTCCAGCAGAAGTTACTGGAAACTTCTCGTGGCTTACGTCCTTCTGACTGCTTCTCATCAAAATGGACGAACACGTTGAGTCTGCTGCTGTGGTCGGCTGCTCGGACGGGGAGCGCATCAACCTTAGCGTGCTCAACTGGGAGCAAGTGCAGCGGCTGGACGCCATTCTCACCGGATCCATTCCCATCCACGGCCGATGGAGCTTCCCGACCCTGGAGGTGAAACCTCGGGATATCGTTAAGGTGGTGAGACGACGCATGGAGAAGAAGCGGATACGCGTCCGGGAAGTGCGCCTGAACGGTTCGGCGGCCAGCTACGTACTGCACGAGGACAGTGGTCTGGGCTGGAAAGATCTGGATTTAATATTCTGCGCTGAGCTCAAAGGAGAGACCGAGTTTCGGACAGTCAAAGACATAGTTTTGGACGCTCTTCTAGACTTTTTGCCTGAAGGAGTGAATAAAGAAAAGATCACACCGGCGACCTTAAAGGTATATTACGCGTGATTTTCAATAACATAAATGCACATTTTGTCCAAAAATATTCTATCAAGCCATGCATGATCCAGTCATGTGATGAGCGCATTGCTGCATGCGTCATCTGCGCGCACACTGACTGACAAAAACACAAATAATATCTGTTGGAAAAATGGAGATAGAATATGAAATATATTTTTAAAATGGTATAAGGTTGCTTTGGGATTCAGAGAGGATTCTGTGAAATCCCAACTGAAGTGGGATCCAAACTAATCATTTGGTTACCTGGATACCTAATGACTGATGTGAGCAGTAATGGTCCTTTTTCTTGTACTATTTATTTATTTAAATGCAATGCAGCAAATCTAATTTCAAAGCCGGCCTTAAATTACACTTACAGATCTGTTTGGTCTTTTTTTCCCAGTTAAATTAAAGTAAGTTTATTTATATAATGTCATCACAACATAAGTCGACCCAAGGCACTTCACAAGTGTGAGGTCTAACCTCACCAACCCCCCAATCAAGCCTGTGGATGACTGTGGGAAAGAAAAACACCAGCTTTTTTTATGTGGAAGAAACCTCAAGCAGACCAGACTCGGTGGGGGGAGGGTGGGGGTAACCCACTGCTTAAGTCCCTCTAACAAAAAAAGAGACCAAATAAAACAAAATATACTCAACAAAAATATAAACGCAACACTTTTGGTTTTGCTCCCATTTTGTATGAGATGAACTCAAAGATCTAAAACTTTTTCCACATACACAATATCACCATTTCCCTCAAATATTGTTCACAAACCAGTTTAAATCTGTGATAGTGAGCACTTCTCCTTTGCTGAGATAATCCATCCCACCTCACAGGTGTGCCATACCAAGATGCTGATTAGACACCATGATTAGTGCACAGGTGTGCCTTAGACTGCCCACAATAAAAGGCCACTCTGAAAGGTGCAGTTTTGTTTTATTGGGGGGGATACCAGTCAGTATCTGGTGTGACCACCATTTGCCTCATGCAGTGCAACACATCTCCTTCGCATCATCCGTGAAGAGAACAACTCTCCAACGTGCCAAACGCCAGCGAATGTGAGCATTTGCCCACTCAAGTCGGTTACGACGATGAACTGGAGTCAGGTCGAGACCCCAATGAGGACGACGAGCATGCAGATGAGCTTCCCTGAGACGGTTTCTGACAGTTTGTGCAGAAATTCTTTGGTTATGCAAACCGATTGTTCCAGTAGCTGTCCGAGTGGCTGGTCTCAGACGATCTTGGAGGTGAACATGCTGGATGTGGAGGTCCTGGGCTGGTGTGGTTACACGTGGTCTGCAGTTGTGAGGCTGGTTGGATGTACTGCCAAATTCTCTGAAACGCCTTTGGAGACGACTTATGGTAGAGAAATGAACATTCAATACACGAGCAACAGCTCTGGTTGACATTCCAGCTGTCAGCATGCCAATTGCACGCTCCCTCAAATCTTGCGACATCTGTGGCATTGTGCTGTGTGATAAAACTGCACCTTTCAGAGTGGCCTTTTATTGTGGGCAGTCTAAGGCACACCTGTGCACTAATCATGGTGTCTAATCAGCATCTTGATATGGCACACCTGTGAGGTGGGATGGATTATCTCAGCAAAGGAGAAGTGCTCACTATCACAGATTTAGACTGGTTTGTGAACAATATTTGAGGGAAATGGTGATATTGTGTATGTGGAAAAAGTTTTAGATCTTTGAGTTCATCTCATACAAAATGGGAGCAAAACCAAAAGCGTTGCGTTTATATTTTTGTTGAGTGGTAAACAGGAATTGAAACAAAAGTTCATTGTGCCGTCCTCCAGGATGACAGAACTGCAGGTTATTTCTCAGCTGCATCCTCGACCAGGCATCCAGCAGGCAATTATTTCTTCTTTTTTTCCTTTTTAATTCCAGAAAAAAATGTAATAGGCACACATGCCTATTATGGAATCCTAATATAGAATGGGACTTGGCCTGCTGCACTTCCTCCAGCCAGCAGAGGACAATCAAAATTCTGATTTTTCTTTTCCTCCTCATACAAAGAAAAAAAAATGGAGTGTTAAAGTTCTCAAACATGTCAGTTGATTTGACACTAAAGTGTTATTTTAAGACTTTAGAGTTAAACCTTTGAAGGTTTTGGAGGTGTTTCTCTGAATTGATCATATCAGTGTAAACTCAACCTTTCGACAATTTAACTCACTCCCTCTCTAATCTTCAACCACTTACTTCAATTAAGGTTCACCAGGGGTTGGAGCCTATCCCAGCAGTCATAGGGCGTGAGGCGGAGTACACCCCGGACAGGACGCCAGTCTGTCGCAGGACCACATATAGACAAACGAAGACACTCGCACGCACACCTATGGACAACTTAAAGTTTCCATTCCACCTAACCTGCATGTTTTTGGATGTGGGAGGAAGCCAGAGGGAACCAACGCATACACAGGGAGAACATCCAAACTCCACACAGAAAGGCCACAGGTGGGAATCAATCCTAAGACCTTCTTGCAGTGAGGCAACAGTGCTAACCACTAAGCCACCGTGCTCCCACAACTTAACTCTAAAAATGAAATTTTTAAACCCCAACATCCATTTGCACAAGGTTGTCATTTCAAACCAACTCCACTTTCTGAAAGATTAAAATACTCTCTATAGTAATGAAAATGACTCTGAAAATCTGAAATGTGGAAAAGTGTTGAATACTTCA
Organism: Thalassophryne amazonica; assembly: GCF_902500255.1. Classification (NCBI taxonomy): domain Eukaryota; kingdom Metazoa; phylum Chordata; class Actinopteri; order Batrachoidiformes; family Batrachoididae; genus Thalassophryne; species Thalassophryne amazonica. The sequence continues at coordinate 25,420,398 of NC_047123.1, read as the reverse complement.
CTCTAGATAGTTTAAAATTAACTCTGATAAGTGTGGAGTTTTATAAATGTGTTAGAAATCAAATATGGCGGTATTCACTTTTGCACTGGTCTTTCTGCCATAAGGAACCAACAGCTAAAATACAGCTAAAAGGAAAGGTCGCGATCACCACCAAAAAAATTTTAAAATTGTCTCTGACACGAGGACCATCTCTACACCAATTTTCATTAAAATCTATACACTGCAGTCAAGCAAACGGTTTAAAAACAAGGGGAGGTGGGATAAAGTGCCCCAATGTAATAATAATAATAATAACAAGAAGAAGGGATTCAACCCAACAATGTTTTGGTTAGTGGACAGTCCAATCTATACCAACTTGGCAACAAAGATTGTCCGTGTGAAATATGACGCAACTTAAAAAATAGACTCGAGAAGCAGTTGGTACGAATCAATAAAAAAATAAGTATTTTTATTGATCCGTTTGTGGTGGTGCCTCATGTTTACCAATGTGCTCATTTCTAGGAAGCCTACGTGCAAAAAATGGTGAAAGTGTGCAATGACTCGGACCGCTGGAGCCTCATCTCGCTTTCCAATAACCGTGGCAAGAACGTCGAGCTGAAATTCGTGGACTCTCTTCGACGGCAGTTTGAGTCAGCGTGGACTCCCTTCCAGATCCGCCTGGACTCGCTTCTCCTCTTCTACGAGTGCTCGGAGCACCCCATGGCGGCCACCTTCCACCCCACAATCCTCGGCGAGAGCGTCTACGGGGACTTCTTCACCGCTCTGGATCACCTGCGCAAGCGTCTCATCTGCACAAGGAGCCCCGAAGAGATCCGCGGCGGGGGTCTGTTGAAGTACTGCCACCTGCTGGTGCGGGGTTTCCGCGCGGCATCTGACTCGGAGATGAAACTGCTGCAGCGCTATATGTGCTCGCGCTTCTTCATAGATTTTCCTGATGTGATGGAGCAGCGGCGGAAGCTGGAGTCCTACCTACAGAACCACTTTGTGGACCTGGAGGACAGGAAGTATGACTATCTGGCCACGCTCTACAATGTGGTACAGGAAAGTACGGTGTGCCTGATGGGCCACGAGAGGCGCCAGGCACTTAGCCTCATATCTTCACTGGCGCTGCAGGTTCTGGTGGAGCAGAATGCCATCCCCAACACTGCCAACGTGACATGCTTCTACCAGCCGGCACCTTACATCTCCAGTGGCAACTTCAGCAACTATTACATAGCCCAGGTTCAACCGGTCTACTCCTGCCCGCCGTCGCATCCTCAGCAGTACCTAGCTCCACCACAGCATCCCATGTACGCCACCTGGCTGCCATGCAACTAAACACAAACACTGATCATTTTTATTTGATCGCTTTTTGGCCACTTCTCTGGAAAATGGTGGGGAGGAGGACATCGAGGGACGAGTGACACACAGTCGATCCCTGCTTGAGGAATTGAGGAAAAGAGGGCAAAATGAGGACCTGAATTGAGGCAGCAAGCCAGGTTGGTCCTCATGTTAGCCCCCCTGCGGAGAAGGAGTCCACGCGGGAGGGAATCCGTAAAGGAACCCAAATGCTTAGGTCCCATGAGATGAATAGGAGCCTGTGGAGGACTTGATCCAAAACAGACATTTATATGAAGCCACTGAAGACATTAATTGTTGAAGTAAAGATGATGCTCCGTCCGTTTTGTCTCCAGATCTTTTTTGTTTGTTTGTTTTTTTGTACAGCCAATGCAAAAACAGGAACTGGATGCTGTTTACAAATCCACAAATCAACTTTAATATCCAGAAGAAATATCTAAACAATGCATTCTTTATTTTTCAGGGGGGGTTTGTATTTTTTTTTTTCTTCAAGTGCCTTGATAATTTTGAAAGGGAAGAGTTTTGTTATGTGGAATAATGTTAAGTTGTCCTCCTGAATGTAGCGAGCGAGAGACGTCTCGGACCGATTCCTTTTTGACGTGTTTTTAAAGGCTCTGTTCTTATCTGCTGCACAAAATAAATCCTGACTGCTATTAAAGGGAAGGGCAACACACTTTAAAAATGAGGAAAAATAGATTGAGAAAGAGAATGATGTTTGGCAAAAACAGTGAGGGTGCGAGAACGTGTTTCAAATCGATGCTCTGCTCTTATCTGCTGTTAAACTTTGTTGCAAAATTGCTTAAACCAGTACACAGCTAGATAACCAGAGTCATTTATCACAGAAAAGAAACAGCTTTTTTATGGAGAAATACTTCACTCACTACATACATGAAGGAAAAACAATCAAGACTTTTATTCCACTTTGGCCAAACTAATATTTATATGAAGAAATACATTTAAAATCGACATAACATACTGAATTTCAGCTCCAAGAAAAATTAAATGTAACACATTTATACAAAGTGCTTAAAAATAATTAAAATTACTCTTAAATTTTGGTCACAATTATCATGTAGTATTGACATATTTAATTTTGAGCCATATTCATTTTGCATATATGTGCTTTCGACATGCTGTTGTCAATGCAGTACTGTGCAAAAGTTTTAGACACAACTATTGTTAAAAATGTTCAAAGTAATACTTACTATGTAATAGTTATAAATAAGCGCAATGTGGATTCATTTTTCACCTTTAAAAATATGTAATTTCCCGTCTGTGATAATTGGATTATCAGTGAGCAATTATCTACAACCGTCTTTGTGCCATCACATTTTGAGCAGCAGAACTACAAAGGAATAAAAAGCTTTTTAATTTATTTATTATTATTATTATTATTATTATTATTAGTTTCATTAACTGAGGGAAAAAAATCACTATTTTTTGCACAAGTAAAAAGTGTTCAAATTTATTTTTTATTCTTTTAGCAAAAAGTTTTTTAGCAAAATTCTGGGGTGCATAAAACCTTTTGTGCAGTACTGCCAGAAGGCCTAGGTGTTTACACACCCATTTTCCCCATATTTTGAATGTAGGCTTTTTGTCATGCGGTAATACAGTGCTGTGCAAAAACAACGTGCATGCATCTGCAGGAGTCGGTACATTTAAAAAACAAAGTGGATGTTTGCCTATTGGCAGTGCAGTGAGCAGTGGGTCTGCAGCGGGTTCGGAAATGTGTGCAGGCGCAAAAGTAGAATCCGAAGACTTAATTACATGAAGCTAGAAAAGCTCAAAGGTGATTTAACATTCAGGAGGACATGTCCTGTTGCTATGGGAGAAAAAGACAATCACATGGATGATTGCAATAATATGGCAGATGAGGAGAAATGAGAAAATGTGAAAATAAATTTCATTTTTTTGAAGTTGAAGAGCCTCAGCATGCTGTTTGGTCTATTTTTTCTATCATCTGTATTTTTGTACAGTTTGTGATTGACTGTCATAGCTGACAGATTCAAAACTCTGTTTTGTGTTGTTGTGCACACCCCCCCCCCCCCCCCCCACCCCATGCGCTAGTAAAAGTGTAGTGCTTGAACAGCAAAAATATAGATGAGTGGGTGAGTGGATCCCAGCCAGCTTGTGTATCATCTTCTTCTTATCTATCTTAAAAGGGTATATATCAAGGACAAACTGATTAAAATCTGGTGAGCCTTGATGCAACATATCAATGGAAAAAGCAACTTTGTTTCATCTGTGTGATATCTCTTTGACTTTGCCACATGCTGAAGCAGCACCCACCTTTTCGTGAACTAACAACCAAGGGTAGAAACATGATACCTGCCACATCACCAAATATGTGACAACATAGCCAACAGAATAGGGAAAGTAAAATCGGAATTAATTAATGGGGATAATGAAACGTTTTTGCCCGGATTGTATATTACTCAAGAAAAAGTCCAAATACTTTTTAAAAACATTCTGAAACCTTTGAAACACCCATGTTGTGAACGCTGTTAATGATGCTGCATTAAAAGGAATGTGTCACATGGTGTGCTGCCACCTGCTGGACAGTTCAAGAATGTGCACCCATATGGTTTAAGACCATGAATTCCATATTTTCTAAAAAATAAAATATATCTGTGCAGTAAATTTGTCAATATAAGTTACATGGCTGTTTCATTCCCATTCCATTTTTTAAATTATTATTATTTTTATTTTTATTATTTTTATTTTATTTTTTTATTTATTTATTTATTTATTTTTTTTTTTTGCAGATTTCTAAAAAATAAAATAAATCTGTGCAGTAAATTTGTCAATATAAGTTACATGGCTGTTTTATTTCCATTCCATTTTTTATTTTATTTTTTATTTATTTTAGATTTTTGCAGATTTATAAAAAATAAAATAAATCTGTGCAGTAAATGTGTTAATACAAGGTACATGGCCATTTTATTTCCATTCCATTTTTATTTTTATTTTTTAGATTTTTGCAGATTTATAAAAAATAAAATAAATCTGTGCAGGAAATTTATCAGTATAAGTTACATGGCTGTTTGATTTCCATTCCCTTTTTTTATTTATTTATTTTTTATTCATTTTAGATTTTTGCAGATTTATAAAAAATAAAATAAATCTGTGCAGTAAATTTGTCAATATAAGTTACATGGCCATTTTATTTCCATACTTTTTTTTTTTTTTTGCAGATTTATAAAAAATAAATAAATCTGTGCAGTAAATTCGTCAATATAAGTTACATGGCTGTTTTATTTCCATTCCATTTTTTTTTTAATTATTATTATTATTATTTTAATTTTTTTTTATACTTTTGCAGATTTAAAAAATAATAATAAATCTATGCAGTAAATTTGTCAATACAAGGTCTGTTAGAAAAGTATCAGACCTTTTTTTTTTTTTTTTTTTAAAAAAAACCATATGGATTTGAATCACGTGTGATTACATCAGCCAAGTTTGAACCCACGTGGGCATGCGAGAGTTTTTTCATGCCTGTTGGTGACGTCATTCGCCTGTGAGCACGCCTTGTTGGAGGAGTGGTCCAGCCCCCTCGTCGGAATTCCTTTGTCTGAGAAGTTGCTGCTTTTCGTGAACTAACAACCAAGGGTAGAAACATGATACCTGCCACATCACCAAATATGTGACAACATAGCCAACAGAATAGGGAAAGTAAAATCGGAATTAATTAATGGGGATAATGAAACGTTTTTGCCCGGATTGTATATTACTCAAGAAAAAGTCCAAATACTTTTTAAAAACATTCTGAAACCTTTGAAACACCCATGTTGTGAACGCTGTTAATGATGCTGCATTAAAAGGAATGTGTCACATGGTGTGCTGCCACCTGCTGGACAGTTCAAGAATGTGCACCCATATGGTTTAAGACCATGAATTCCATATTTAAAGGTTACAGTTGTATGTGGCTCAGTGGAAAGCTTCAAATTCATTTATGCTTATTGGGTTTGTTTATTTGTTGCCAACCAGTTTGGATTCTGAAATCATGATGTGTTCAAGTTGATCGACTTTATAATTAAAAACAAAAAAAAACCATCAAACGCTGACATTGTCTCATTATCATCATCAAACATGCTTTTGGCCCTCGATAATCTAAATAAACAATCTTTTTGTGATGGTTTGCAGACATCGTAGTCACTGTGGCATTCAAGGCTCAGAACTGGTGGCACAGACAGGCGGGGGGGGCGGGGGGACTTTTTGGGCTGAGGTTTTAGTAGGTCAGCGTCCCGCAGGGTCCAAGTGATGCTGCCAGCGAGCAACAGCTGAATGTGAAGGATCTCCTTTCCAGGAGACGTCACTGAGAATCATCAACAACCGGAAACTGTCATCGCGCCATTTGCCAGACCTCATACATGAACCTTACTACCGGCAGAGCCTTGTTCCCCAGGGACACACGGACACTGAGTGAACAGACTGGTTCCAGGTCCAGATTAGTGCCAGCAAGGCCTCAGCCTCCAGATGGGACTTTCCCTGAGACTCCGACTGGATTCTTTGGCTCACTTTCTTCCTCTCTTTTGTCTCTCATTGATAACTTTCAATTCTCTGTTTTTTTTGTTTGTTTTTTTTTGGTCAACAATCGAGATTTTTAGCAATCAAGCTTGATTTGCTGAAAAGGAAATAATGAGTACAAGGGGTGTGGATCGCTCCCTGATGAAACGATATGGATATGTGGGCTATGAGGCAATTCAGAATTAGTTTTTTATTATGGAACAATCCAATGGGATTAAATTCCATGTGATACGATGGAATCCTGTCTAATTCTTTGTTTAATGTTGCCATTCGTTTTCCATGATAAAGTAGAATAGGTCCAAAGTGTCATTGCTTTCCTTCATCTACGGTTGCCTTTTGTTCACCACTAGGGGCAGCACCACATACTGTCACAGAAAACACAGCATAGAAGAAGCCCAAGAAGAAGCAGCCATATTTTGCCATTCTGAACCACAGTTCAAGTGGGGGGCATTTATCTGTTACATCGTCTAGTGTTGGATATCTCAAGACTGATTTTTTTGATGCCCTTGCAGTCTCGAAGAATTTTTACTTATTTTTCGCACCGTTTACTTGCCAACAACCAAAAAACAAGCACTGCGTTGCCCTCATCATGTAACTTCACGCGCACGTGCAATGCTTGAAAAAACAACATGCACAGATAGATATGCTACGCTACATCTAGAAATGCTAATCATGTGGAAACAAGACAGTTTAGCGTTTCCCATTTGTTGAGAGCCGGTCGCATGGCTGGTCTTAAACCGATAATGAAGACTAGCTCAAGATACTAAGAAACAGCTGCAGAGGTGTTTAAAGAAATTTATGTAAACTATTGAACAATATCGCTGGAAGTTTATAACCTTTCAAATAGTTTTAGATTTATACTTGAAAGACATTTACAAATAGTGACAAATATTCCCCTTGGTGAGAGAACAACGTCCAATTTCACGAGGCACTTTCAGCGTGTACAGAAAGCAAATACAGTAGACTTCACGTCATACACCACCGTGTGCAGTTCAACTCGGCAATGTATGATGTAGGCCGAAATATACATACGGCGTTTTACAATACTCGGCCTCAGCCTTGGTCTTGGCCTCAGATGTTGTGGTCTCGGCCTCGAGGTGGTGTGATTCGGTCTTGGCCTTAGCCTCGGAGGCCCAGGTCTCAGACTCGGCCTTGGCCTCAGGGGTGGGGGACTCGACTACAACACTGCCGTCTACCACTATCAGACTTGGTGATTTTGTTTTTGCCTCACAAAGTTAAATGTTCCTGTGAACCATCTCATGAGAGCCTTGTGTCAATCAAGTGCAACAAGACGTGGAAGCAGCAGCAAAGTAAGATTAATTCAACCAATTTATGACAATAAAATCAATCCATACTGGTTCATAGTGGTGGTAATCCCTCAGTGGTGAGGAAGATTGCCTCTTGATCGATTCTTGGATGGGATGGTGGATATGGAGAAAATCTACATCCAGGGTCGATCTGGGTTTGTGTACTGTGGGAATGTCATTGCAGGCTGACAAAGACCCAGTCCTTGACGGGTCCTTAGCCTGGTCCAATAGCTGGGAAATCCCAGACGATTAGGGTCTGAGGACCTGCTCCAGCCTTCATCCGCCTTCACAGCCACTGACATGCCATCACCTCCTCTGCCTGATCCGCCGTTGAGAACTTCTTGGTTCACCAGAGCCCCGTTAGCCAGCTCGTGTTTAGGGTTCCTGTTGGGCCTTCATGGTTACCGTAGTGGCCACTGGGCACACAAAGTCCCCACCGTATTTTACCCCAGCAGGCAGTCCCCTACTTGATCCACTACCCAGGTTTCACAATGAGGACAAGGGGCTGGATTTTCACACTATGGTTCATAGTACATTCAGATGGATTCAGGGTTCTGTGTATCAATGCAGTTGTATCTATTACTGTAAAACTGTTTTTTTTATTATTATTATTTCTATTGGCTAATTGTTACACCCCAAATGGAAACATTGGTATTTTATAGAGCTTTAAATGAATTCAAACTGTGATTTTCCAAACATTACAATTACAGTGCATCCAGAAAATATTCACAACGTGCCACTTTTTCCACATTTTATGTTACAGCCTTATTCCAAAATGGATACAATTCACTTTTTTCCTCAGTATTCTACACACAATACCCCATAATGACAATGTGAAAAAACTTTGAGATTTTTGCAAATGTATTAAAAATAAAAAAAAACTAAGAAATTGCACGTACGTAAGTATTCACGTCCTTTGCCATGAAGCTCAAAATTGAGCTCAGCTGCATCCTGTTTCCGCTGATCATCCTTAAGATGTTTCTACAGTTAATTGGAGTCCACCTGGGGTAAATTCAGTTGAGGTGATGTTTTTTAGCGGCAGGAACTTTTGTAGCATTACTTAATCTACTTTAATGTAACACGTAGTCATACCATAAATGTAAAAACGACTTCAACATGCTCTCCTTAATACTAGGACTAGGACTAGTGAGAAGTTCCCCTACTCCTCACCCCTGCCAAATCTCAATCTGACATGAGCATAAAACTCTACAGTACACCAATATATCTTTTTTTAAAACTTATTTTTCTTCTTAAACATATCTGTCATTTGCCACTTTTATTTGCCACATTCACAGCTTCCTTCTTTCTTTTTCTTTTCCTTCCTCATTGCCTTTCTGCACTGCCTACGCAGGCCTGACAGATTTAAGCAAAGAGAGGTATAGAAGAGTCATGGAGGCGAGAACAAGGCAGATATTATCCCCTATTAAGAGGGAGAGAGTGGACACTAAATATAGACCTCGCTGTAAGGACATTAACCCGTCTGCAGAAAGCTGATTAGCCTTCCATCATACACTCTGGTTGGTTACCACGAGTACTATAGCACTGTAACACATACCTCCTCCACGTTCTACTGTCTTTAAGGTCACGCTATCTGCAAAGGACAAAAAAAAAAAAATCAGTTCACTTCCTTATCAAGGGCTTAAAAGGAACTGAGAAAACTGGATTTAATGGGTTGCACAACAGCAAAAAAGGGATAAACCAATAAAACAGGCAGCTTACAAGCGAATTGCTGCCGCGCTCTTTAAAATGTCATTAAAGTGCAATCATGCATGATTTTCTACTCTGTGTGCTGTATGAAAGTATCCAGTGGTCATACAGCACATCATAGTTGTACTTCATAGTAAATTACATTTTACTGCAAAGTTTTTCAGGTTGGAATGTGGAGGAGAAAACAGATTTATGGGTGGAAAAGATGTTAGAAAGTTTATCAAATACCTCAGCTCGGCCATCAACAAATTATGGTGAAAAGTTGTTCTTTGTGATTTATCCTTAGACATATTTGCTGAGAGATTTGTTCCTATCTTTAGAAATAAAGCTGTAGAAACATCTCAAGAATGATAGATGAATGAGTTGATGTAACAGGAATACAGAGGATGGGAATGAGAGGAAAAGTAGTAGCCAGTAAACCAGTATTGATCAGTATGTCTGGTATTTATATTTGTGTATTCATATTTATATTTGCAAACTGTTTTTTTTTTTTTTTTTCAACTTTCACTTTTGATACCCTGTGTGCTTCTTACATTGTGTGCTGCTATACAATGCTGCTGGAACCTCAATTTCTCAGAGGGAGTCTTCCCAAGGGATTAATAAAGTTCTATCTAATCTAATCCAATCTAATCTAATCTAATCAGTGGAAACAGCATCATGGCAAAGGCTGTGAATACTTATCTACATGTTTTTAATTCTCAGCGAAAAATGGCGACATCTGGTCATCAATATCTATCTCTCTATGCAATAGATTTGTCAATATAAGTTACATTGCAGTTTTATTTCCATTCCATTTTTATTTTTTTTTAAATTTTTATTTATTTTTTTAGATTTTTGCAGATTTATTAAAAAAAAAAAAATCTGTTCAGTAAATTTGTCAATATAAGTTACATGGCCGTTTTATTTCCATTCCATTTTTTATTTTTATTATTTATTTATTTATTTATTTACTTTAGATTTTTGCAGATTTATAAAAAATAAAATAAATCTGTGCAGTAAATCTGTCAATATAAGTTACATGGCCATTTTATTTCCAATCCATTTTTTAATTTTTATTTTTTTAGATTTTTGCAGATTTATAAAAAATAAAATAAATCTGTGCAGTAAATTTGTAAATATAAGTTACATGGCTGTTTCATTCCCATTCCATTTTTTAAATTATTATTATTATTTTTATTTTTATTATTTTTATTTTATTTTTTATTTTTTATTTTTTTTTATTTATTTTTTTTGCAGATTTCTAAAAAATAAAATAAATCTGTGCAGTAAATTTGTCAATATAAGTTACATGGCTGTTTCATTCCCATTCCAGTTTTTAAATTATTATTATTATTTTTATTTTTATTATTTTTATTTTATTATTTTATTTTATTTTTATTTATTTTTTTTTTTTTTTGCAGATTTCTAAAAAAATAAAATAAATCTGTGCAGTAAATTTGTCAATATAAGTTACATGGCTGTTTTATTTCCATTCCATTTTTTATTTTATTTTTTATTTATTTTAGATTTTTGCAGATTTATAAAAAAAATAAAATAAATCTGTGCAGTAAATGTGTTAATACAAGGTACATGGCCATTTTATTTCCATTCCATTTTTATTTTTATTTTTTAGATTTTTGCAGATTTATAAAAAATAAAATAAATCTGTGCAGTAAATTTGTAAATATAAGTTACATGGCTGTTTCATTCCCATTCCATTTTTTAAATTATTATTATTATTTTTATTTTTATTTTATTTTATTTTATTTTATTTTTTTTGCAGATTTCTAAAAAATAAAATAAATCTGTGCAGTAAATTTGTCAATATAAGTTACATGGCTGTTTCATTCCCATTCCATTTTTTAAATTATTATTATTTTTATTTTTATTATTTTTATTTTATTTTATTTTATTTTATTTTATTTTTTTTTTGCAGATTTCTAAAAAATAAAATAAATCTGTGCAGTAAATTTGTCAATATAAGTTACATGGCTGTTTTATTCCCATTCCATTTTTTAAATTATTATTATTATTTTTATTTTATTTTATTTATTTATTTTTTATTTTTTTGCAGATTTCTAAAAAAATAAAATAAATCTGTGCAGTAAATTTGTCAATATAAGTTACATGGCTGTTTTATTTCCATTCCATTTTTATTTTATTTTTTATTTATTTTAGATTTTTGCAGATTTATAAAAAAATAAAATAAATCTGTGCAGTAAATGTGTTAATACAAGGTACATGGCCATTTTATTTCCATTCCATTTTTATTTTTATTTTTTAGATTTTTGCAGATTTATAAAAAATAAAATAAATCTGTGCAGTAAATTTGTAAATATAAGTTACATGGCTGTTTCATTCCCATTCCATTTTTTAAATTATTATTATTTTTATTTTTATTATTTTTATTTTATTTTATTTTTTTTTTAATTTTTTTTTGCAGATTTCTAAAAAATAAAATAAATCTGTGCAGTAAATTTGTCAATATAAGTTACATGGCTGTTTTATTCCCATTCCATTTTTTAAATTATTATTATTATTTTTATTTTTATTTTATTTTATTTATTTATTTTTTATTTTTTTGCAGATTTCTAAAAAAATAAAATAAATCTGTGCAGTAAATTTGTCAATATAAGTTACATGGCTGTTTCATTCCCATTCCATGTTTTAAATTATTATTATTTTTATTTTTATTATTTTTATTTTATTTTATTTTATTTATTTATTTATTTATTTATTTTTTTTTTTTTTGCAGATTTCTAAAAAATAAAATAAATCTGTGCAGTAAATTTGTCAATATAAGTTACATGGCTGTTTTATTTCCATTCCAATTTTTATTTTATTTTTTATTTATTTTAGATTTTTGCAGATTTATAAAAAATAAAATAAATCTGTGCAGTAAATGTGTTAATACAAGGTACATGGCCATTTTATTTCCATTCCATTTTTATTTTTATTTTTTAGATTTTTGCAGATTTATAAAAAATAAAATAAATCTGTGCAGTAAATTTGTTAATATAAGTTACATGGCCATTTTATTTCCATACTTTTTTTTTTTTTTTTTTTTTTTTGCAGATTTATAAAAAAATAAAATAAATCTGTGCAGTAAATTCGTCAATATAAGTTACATGGCTGTGTTATTTCCATTCCATTTTTTTATTATTATTATTATTATTATTTTAATTTTTTTTTAGACTTTTGCAGATTTAAAAAAAAAAAATAAATCTATGCAGTAAATTTGTCAATACAAGGTCTGTTAGAAAAGTATCAGACCTTATTATTTTTTTTAAAAAACCATATGGATTTGAATCACGTGTGATTACATCAGCCAAGTTTGAACCCACGTGGGCATGCGAGAGTTTTTTCATGCCTGTTGGTGACGTCATTCGCCTGTGAGCACGCCTTGTTGGAGGAGTGGTCCAGCCCCCTCGTCGGAATTCCTTTGTCTGAGAAGTTGCTGAGAGACTGGCGCTGTGCTTCATCAAAATTTTTTCAGAGACTGTGAGGCACATCCGAGTGGACACCATTCGACAAATTAAGCTGGTTTTCGGTGAAAATTTTAACGGATGATGAGAGATTTTGGATTGTTTCTATCGCTGTAAGGACTTCCCATGGAGCGGGATGTCGCGCAGCGCTCCGAGGCGACGTCGTCATCCTGTTTCAAGCTGAAAACCTCCAAATTTAAGCCTCTGTTGACCCAGGACATCGTGAGAGAACAGAGAACTTTCAGAAGAGGTCGGGATCAGCAGTTTATCTGGTCATTCCACTGTTAAAGGAGATTTTTTTAATGAAAGATGTGCTGACAGATTGGCGCGTCGGCTCAAAAGCCGGCGTGGCGCGCCCGCCACAGGAAAAACACCTCCATTGGAAGCATTAAGGACAAGTTGGAACATGCCCTGCTGTTTAACAATTTCTCAGATACTCACTCAACTGAAAGCCACCAAAAGCCTCCTGGATTTTACAAATGGTTATCAACACAGAGGTGTTTTTCCTGTGGCGTCTTTCATTAAAAAAATCTCCTTTAACAGCTGCTGATTCCGACCTCTTCTGAAAGTTCTCTGTTCCCTGTTGTATCTTCGCTGGAGCAGACCCCCTCATGGAGGCTGCCATGCTGCATGTTGCTATAGTAACCCTAAAGGGGCATCCTTACTCTGTCTTTTGCATTTTGCAGAGCGGGCAGAAGACTGCAGAAAAAAGATATATCAGTGTTTGCACAACTATGCACTGTTTATTAGTTGCTGGTAGAGACAAGTTTAAGAACCCTTGTTTTGGTTAAATGGGAAAATTTTTGATCACAAATATAATATATATAATATAATGTCAAATATGAGGTTTGAATTACAAAATTGCAGTTAATAATTTGTTACAGAGACACACAGGTCATGGAGGTAACGCTGCAGATGAACCGGTTGGTGCAGCATTAGGGGCAACGAGTCCATCCAGCTCAGATCAGCTGAGGTCAGAGGTCACAGAATAACTCAAACAACAACAAGACCAGACTGTGGAAAAACAACGATATGCATTTGGGAGTGAGCAAAGTGAGGAAAAACATGTGCTGACACGCAGGTCTGCGTTATTTTTATGATGTTTACAGGGAAAAAATGGGAAATACGACTGCAAATGTTAATAATAATGAAAATAATAACGGTAAATCAAACTTGGAGCACAAGCCAATCACTAACAGTATATTCCACAATATCAGATGCCAAAGAAATGGCAAACTGAAGCAGCAAATCAGTTGTTCATCCCAAATCTTAAGTGTTTATGTCTGGTGGTACGAATAGTTTAGCCAGCTGGACCCCAGCCGGCACTGGAACAAACAGAGAGGCAGAACAGCAGTTTGGTGCACAAATGATTGACTTTTTTTTTTTTGTAGAATTGGAGAAACTCTAAGAAATCTATGAATAGATCTGCAAGACTATTCACTTTTACTGATTAGTGTTTTGACTCTGCTGCAATTTTATTTTAATACCTCAGTGCTGGATTTATATATATATATATATATATATATATACTATTCACTTTTACTGATTAGTGTTTTGACTCTGCTCTGATTTATAAATATATATATATGTGTGTATATATATATATATATATATATATATATATATATATATATATATATATATATATATATATATATATATATATATATATATATATATATATATATATATATATATATATATATATATATATATATATATATATATATATATATGAGACACCATTAATATATATAATATATAACCATCTCTAGGGTTTACAGAGAATGGTGAATGAACGAAAATGCCTTGTTGATGTCAGAGGTCAGAGGAGAATGGGCAGACTGGTTGAATGGGCAACTTCGTGATGCCACCATTAATTGATTGGAGTAAGCAGGTATAGAAAATAATGCCCAGGCAGTATCCAGACATGAGGTCAAATACTTTGCATTGTATTTAAATACAAATACTTTATATTTTGAGTATTTCAAATACAAATACAAATACTTTCTATGAACTATAAACAACAAATCAACACAAAAACTGATAAACCGGTGACAATTTATTGTGAAAATAGCATGACCAAATACTACTGATAAGTAAAGGATTCAATGCTTTATCAGAAATTCACTATTATAATATCACAGGCAATAATCAAACTATCACAATATATATTCTGTTTCCATCAAAATTGCATCCTTTTGTATCCACCATATCACAAAACAATAATAAAGTGTCATATCTGGTGTGTCTCAACACAGTGTCACAGAGATTCCCAAGTTTGAAAAGTATTTGAAAAGTATTTGGAAATACTTGGGATTGGCGATGTATTTGAAATATAAATACTTTGAATTCGAAATCATAAAATACAAATACAAATACTCCAAAAAATGTATTTAAGTATTTTCAAATACAAATACTTTTGTATTTGGCCCCATGTCTGGCAGTATCAAGTTGATCCAAAGTCAATTATTATGGGGTCAAGGTTATTGGGGTCAAATGTCAAAATTTGAGTTCAACTTGACACATTACACTCACGGCCACTTTATTAGGTACATCTGTTCAATTGCGTGATCACACAAATAGCTAATCAGTCAATCACACGGCAGCACCTCAATGCATTTAGGCATCTAGACGTGGTGAAGACCACTTGCTGAAGTTCAAACCGAGCATCAGAATGAGGAAGAAAATAGGATTTAAGTGATTTTGAATGTGGCATGGTTGTTGGCGCCAGCCTGGCTGGTCTGAGTATTTCAGAAACTGCTGATTTACTGGGATGGTCACATATAACCATCTCTAGGGTTTACAGAGAATGGTGAATGAACGAAAATGCCTTGTTGATGTCAGAAGTCAGAGGAGAATGGGCAGACTGGTTGAATGGGCAACTTCGTGATGCCATCATGTCAATATGGACCAACATCTCTGAGGAATGTTTCCATGCCACGAGGAATTAAGGCAGTTCCGAAGTCAAAAGGGGGTACTAGCAAGGTGTACCTAATAAAGTGGCTGGTGAGTGTATATGAATGTGGGTTCAAGGTCATATATCCAAAAAAGTCCATCATTAGGATAAAGGTCATGTCTGCCTGTCTGTTTGTTGGACTGCTCCTCCCAGGTCCTTTTGCTGGGAGTTGCTACGTCAATGAAGGCTGACGCTGAACACGCCCTTAAACAATTCATTTTGGCAATGGTGAAGGTCCAATTTGGACCAAATGGAGAATGCACTTATTTGGATTCCAGAACTGGCCTGCAAAAGGTCATCTGGAGGTCAAAGGTCAGCTTGCCTTTACACTTCCTCTGTTCATGTCTGTGGGTTCTATTACCTTACGCTTGAAACACCAAATGAAACAAATCCTGACGAAGTGCCTGAACATTACGATGCATCACTGTGCCCTAATTCCAAAACTGCTTTGATTTTTATGTCGTGTTTAAAACATCTCATAATGTTGTTTTGATTCGTGGAAGGTTAGAGAGCTTTGTGCATCACTAATGATGCTCAAAGCACTTATTCTAATCATTCCCAAACAGCACAAATTTGAATGAGCTTTTCCGCTGGTGTGGTCTGGTATTTGTCTCCTGTCAGTGCCGTTCCTGATTAAGAAAACCAATTTAGGCAACTGGCTGGAACACATTCAGAGCAAAAAGAAAAGGAAAAAAATCAGCCAGAAAGACTAACTACACAGTGTTGTTTATTTTGCCTGCCATCACACATGCCACAGCCAGAACTTGACGGTCACGGTCAGACACTATCCAACCAGCCACTCCAGTCCAACAGACAGGCTTGATTTACTTTCGTTACACTGGATGTTACATTGAAAATATTGGGACAATATGGAAATTTCAAAAATTATATTTACATTTACTTTTATTTCATTGCAGACACTATGAGCCCAAAATATTACTTTTGTGTGCGTGTGTGTGTGTGTGTGTGTGGGGGGGGGGGGGGGGGGGGGGGGTAACTTCATTTCATTTGGAACAAGAGCAAACAGAGATTTCTGATGCCCGCCAATCTGGATCTGGATCACCTCCAAAATTCAGTGGAGTCTTCCATGTCCTAAAATCTATCTGTGGTGCAAATTTGGTGAGAATCCGTGAAGTCGTTTTGAAGTAATCCTTCAAAGCCTATATAAAGGGAAATCTTGATCCAGAATCCAGATCTGGATTTAGATCACCTCCAAAATTCAGTGGAGTCTTCCATGTCCTAAAATCTATCTGTGGTGCAAATTTGGTGAGAACCCGTGAAGTCGTTTTGAAGTAATCCTTCAAAGCCTATATAAAGGGAAATCTTGATCCAGAATCCAGATCTGGATTTGGATCACCTCCAAAATTCAGTGGAATCTTCCATGTCCTAATATCTATCTGTGGTGCAAGTTTGTTGAGAATTCACAAAGTAGTTTTGACGTAATCCTTCAAAGCCTATAAAAAGTGAAATTTTGATCCAGAATCCGGATTCTGATCTGGATTACATCCAAAATGTAATGGAGTCTTCCATGGCCTAATATGTATCTCTGGTGAAAATCTGGTGAGAATCTGTAAAGTACTTTTGACGTAATCCTTCAAACCGTATATAAAGTGAAATCTTGATCCAGAATCCAGATCCATATCCAAATCACCTCTGAAATTTAATGAAGTTACAAATATGTATCTGTGTTGAAAATTTTGTCAAAATCCCTGCAGCAGTTTTGACGTAATCCTGCTAACAGTCGCACACACACAGACAGACAGACAGACAGACATATCAATAAATAAATTATTTTAAATTATTTTATTACGTCCTTGGCGGACACAAATATCCATCCATTCCTGCATTTAAGGCCTGCAACAGATTCCAAAAAAAGTTGGGACGCTGAAGCTTTTACCACTTTGTAATGTTGCCATTCCTGAAAAGATGTTTTGGCATTGAGGATACCAAGCAGTGAAGTGTTTCACATGTTATTTTGTCCTATTCTTCCTGTGAATGTCCCCCCAAGGGAAGAAAAAAATCCCAAAGTCATCTCTTGCACATATGGTTATATCAGTTATTGATGATTGAAGCAAAGCCGTCTATGGGAACCGAGATCACAGGTGTTTAGCTTAGGCATGCACCCTTGTCACCCAAGTCACATCATTTTTTTATTTTAGTTCTTTATTTATTTGAATGTGCTGCAGTCCTGAAAGGCAAGAATTATATATATTTATGAACTAAATTATGCTGACCAGACAAAAAACATGAAAAGTCTTGGCTTCAGACAAATGTAAGAATCACTGCAATGTTATTTTATTTTATTTATTTATTTATTTGGGGGGGGGGGGGGGTGTTTGGGGGTTTTTTTGTTTGTTTGTTTGGGGTTGGGTTTTCTCTGTTTTCTTCTTTTTTTTTTTTCCTTTTTCCATCCCAGCTTTTTCTATTATGGACTTGTATTGTTTACACAAATGTGGTCTGGACATCACAGAGAGACGGATCTGTATATTACAGTAGTTACAGTAGTTTATCCTCCGCAGTTATTGGAGGATAAACCATCAAAATCAATTAGGCTGACATTTAAAATGCTGCACTAATTGAAAATAGGTGGTTTTGGGGGATGGATGTTATTTTATCACGTTTCACTCCAAGCTGGAGTGAAACGTGATAAAGTCCAGTCAGTATCCCTTGTTTTGGTCATTCTCTTCTGTTGTTCCCTCTGCCGGACTGATTTTAGCCTCTAAAACTAAAACGTCTGATTTCAGCAGTATTTATGGATTTACACTGTGTGCTCACCCCAGGAAGTGTTCTCGGGTCAAAGGTCAGGGGTGAAAGCAGAACAAAAGAGGGAATGACTGCTGAATGGAGGATGTGATGGACTGATAAAACAAGCTCTCAATCTGATCAAACACAATTCTCTCATGGCTAGAATCCTCCGGCGTCCTGACTGATGCTGTCTGCTGATTATTTTCATCTCACACTATGTCTGTGTTTACATGATGCTGACAGTCTATCAAATCCTCAGAAACATGTTTCGTCCATTGACCCCCTGACCCTACTTTTAATGCTGTTTTGTCCACTTTGGCCTTATCATTCCCACCTACCCCAAAATGCTTTCCCTCTGGTTCATTCCAACTATAGTCATATTAATCATTGTCTTTGACTGGGCTACTCACTTGGGACAATCTTGTCATATGCAAGAAATCTATTTTTTCCACAAGTAGATGAAAATTTAATATATAGGTTTCAATGGGAACACCTGTAGTAGATCTCCAATAGACCTCAACCTGAACCCTAAAATTGCATTGTGTAATTACTAATGCTTGCTAGCATTTTTCCAAGACCTTTCCAAAGCTGAGGTATGTACCCTGTAAAAAAAAATGCAGTGACGGAAATATGGATGGGTAGATAGATGAGTGCATCCTTTCCATTCTTTCCACTTTTCCATTTTAGCTTTCAGAGGCGTGATTTCGCATGATCCTTTAATATTAATAGGTTTGTAAAAAAAAAAAAAAAAAAGAAGTGAACTTTAAACATCTTCAATGTTCCCTACTTAGATTTGTGAAAACCCAAACAGTTGTCAATCAAAGATTGTCCTAAGAAAGCGATTGATCTGCCCTTCCTTCTCACTATGGCGGTAACTTGGACACAGACACATACTTGAATAAGGATCAGCCAACACTGGTTTAGCAGTTATTCATCAACTGATGGTGTAACAAGGTCACCTAGTGCAAATGGAGCTCCCCAAGGATACATCCGAGCTCCCTTCCTGTTTACACTTTACACAACAGTCTGCAAATACAACATGCCTGCAAACTGACTTCAATGGCACTATGATTGATGGTTGTACTGGAGCAAGGGAGGAGAGGACACGAACAGTAACAGCACCTGGGCAACAGACTGAAATAAAGAGTCCAGTATACTCCAAAATCAGTAAAACCATCAGACCTACAAATACTTTTGTATGCTGTTGGAGTAGTAATCCCTCCCCCCAGAGGGGTTGGCATCCTATCAGATATTTTGTTTTCATCTCATCGGTTGGATCTATAGAACCTCATCAGCTCGCAAAGGACAAATTAGTGTTAGTTTGGAGTGACTAAAGTGTGATTAAAATTTCCAGTTTTCTGGTTTCATACACTAATTCAGCCAATACAGTAGCAACCGTTGCTTAGCTTGCTAGCACTAGCATTGCCCAAGCATGACTTGGCAGATTTGCCAAACTTGCCCACTGTGACGGATTTGCCTATACACCCCAGTGTTTAGTCTATGAGCCATATGTCAGCTCCCTGCCAGATTGTACTCCGTGTTCCGGCTGAGTTTTCCAGGCTTTTCTGACTTGCTATGCTACTACTAACGTAGGGCTCTGAGCCTGCATTTTCTTTTATGTTTGACTTTTATCTAAACTCTGAAACTTCAATTACTCTTCGACTGATCTCTGATCCCCAGTTTGTTTTGACTTACAGGCTGCATTTGTTCAATTATACATTAATAAAATGTTGAACTTTTGTTGACAGATGTACATTAAAAGGTCTGTGAGTAGATCTGAATCCACCATGGATGCACCACCAGATAAATGATAATGGACCAGCACACACTTGATTTTATATTAGTGGTTCATAGTATTGTTGCATCTTTTACAAATTTCTTGAGATGGCCATTCAAATGATGACTGTAAAAAGTATAATAGAAATTGTTATTGAACCATTTACTTATATTTGTAATCTGTCTCTGTCAACTGGGATTTTTCCAGATGAAATGAAAATTGCCAAGGTAGTCCCATTATATAAAAATGGAGACAAACATAATTTTTCTAATTACAGGCCAGTATCATTGCTTCCACAGTTTTCTAAAATTATGGAAAAAGTTTTTGTGACAAGGTTGGATAAATTTATTGAGAAACATCATATTTTAAATAATGCTCAGTATGGATTTAGAACAAAACATTCGACAGCTATGGCAATTATGGAACTAATAGAGAAAATATCAACAACAATAGATAATAAGGATTATTTTGTAAGTATTTTTATCAACCTGAAAAAGGCTTTTGATGTTATAGACCACTCAAGATTGCTTCACAAGTTACAACAATATGGAATAAGAGGTGTTGCACATCAGTGGGTAAAAAAGCTACTTAGAAAATAGAAAACAGTTTGTTCAGATAAATAATACCAAATCAGAATTGTGTAACATTATTTATGGAGTACCACAAGGATCGGTACTTGGACCCAAACTGTTTATTTTGTATATCAATGATTTTGTGAATGTATCCAATGTGCTTGGCAGCATTTTATTTGCTGATGATACAACGCTGTTTTACTCTGGATCAGATATACAGGAAGTAGCACAAGTGATAAATACAGAGTTGGAAAAAGTTAAACATTGGTTTGATATAAACAGATTGTCACTAAATATTAATAAGACAAATTTTATATTGTTTAATGATAGAGCAAAAAAATAATGTGTCATTACAAATAGATGGAATGGATATACAATGGGTAAAAGAAACAAAATTTTTAGGAGTCATGATTGATGAATATCTTACATGCAAGGTCCTTAATCCCCTAGTTGCTCCCGGTGTGTACTGAGCGCCTTGTATGGCAGCAGCCTGACATAGGGTGAATGTGAGGCATTATTGTAAAGCTCTTTGAGCATCTGATGCAGATGGAAAAGTGCTATATAAATGCAGTCTACTTAAATATCTCCTGTATATAAGCACTGGGATCATATTTGACATTGGCCTGTGACTGTGACTTTTAAATTACTTTGGCTTGTCCTGGCTGAATATATGCAGTTCATCTCGAGCGGCTGACTGGGTTTGACACTAACCAAAAGGTCAGTGGGTTCAGTCCCCAATTGTGGTTGAAAATCCTTGAGTAAGATGGTAAACACCAAAATTATCCAACCTTGGGGAGCAATGCAACCTTTGACCCCACATAAATATGGGATAAACAAGAAACTTATTTTAAAGTGCTGTTTGTTTTTTCTTCATTCTGTGCACACACAGTGTCCCTGATGCTGTGGCTTTAACCTTCTATTTATCTTGTGTTGTGTGATTACATGGTGTGTGTGTTTGTTTTTTCCCCTTTTTAATTCTCTGACTTTTTGCATAAAATCTTTTTATAAATGCTGTTTCTGCAAAAAAATAAAAAAATAAAAAAAATAGTTTGTTGTAATGAATGAAGGACTTTCTTATATTTAATGGCCTCTTGTTTGTGCTTTGCTATTTGCATTCAAATGTGCAAGAATTGAAGTCAATTTAAAAAAGTGTACTAATTCTCTCTTTAGTTTGCATCATGTCCAGCTTGTTAAGAAATTATCATTATTTTATCCTAAAATATTTGATTTTTATCCATTTTTTAAAAAAATGGGACAAAAGCACCCTTTCCCATGATTCAAAATCATTGAATTAAAACTGATCAAATAATAGAGGTTATTGAACAAACCATGTTTTTACCAGAAACATTCCAAAGCCACAATCTAATCACTTTCATATTAGCCACAAAAAAAAACACCCTAATCCGATTAGCGACACAGCCACATTCTTGACCCTCTCTGACCTGAGCCCATGTTTGGCTGAAGACAACAGGGATTCTGGGAGGAGGGTGGTGGGGGGGGGGGGGGGGGGGGGGGGTCTGTGTCATATCCATGTGGTCTCCATGTGGAGAGTGCAAAATCTTTACCTTATCTTTATCTTCACCACTCACAACTGGGTGAATGTGAGGCATTATTGTAAAGCGCTTTGAGCATCTAATGCAGATGGAAAGCGCTATATAAATGCGGTCCATTTACCATTTTTAAACTTAAGGAACACAACAGTCCTGGATCCCTGCTGAAGCAGGTCATCCTGCACGTGTGCATGTGCGTGTGCGTGTGCATATAAAAACTATCCTGTCTGCGTCTTTCAGCCATCTGTGCACAGCTGGTGACCAGACATCTGGAGGGAGAGAGAGAGGGAGAGAGTAACAGACAGAGTGTGATGGCAAGGACAAAGGTAACTCAGGGTGAGACAGACTGACGTCCCACAAAAACAACAACAATACAGACTTGTAAATTATGGTTCGAGCGTGGCTATCAGGTTATCTGGCAAAGGGCACAGCTGTGTGTAACAGCCGTGGTGCATTCTTGCGTTGGGTTAATCCCTCCATTGTGACATTCTTATCATATTTTTACTTTGCTTTGCTCATGTTATTTTTCAGGGACTACATGAACCAGGATAAAGGATTCAGACGGGAAGGGAGCGAGGCCAGAATTGGAATGAAATTGATTGATAGTACATCAATGTTGTGCACACTAGAGTATAAATGATATAAAAAAAAATTTTGGGGGGGGGGGGTGGTCAGTGTCAATATTAGGGAGTTCATATATACATATTTTTAAAAAATCCTTCCTCTGGACTTTTGGTACTAACCTCCGTATTTGGCACAGATGTTTCTGTTGGTTGTGCCTCTCAGTGTACACAGTCATAGGGTGCATCTTGCACCCTGATATTATGTGCTGCATGGTTTCTGGAGCACAACTGGACAGTCTGCATGTCAGATCCTGTCTGCTTTGGTAGACTGCTGTGGTCCTGGTGCTTAGGGCCTCGATCAGAGCCTCTGCTGTCGTTCAGCACAGCTTTTGCTAGTCAGCCAACCCCTTCTATGTGCCACTGATTCATGCCATGAAGGGGTCTGGTCTTCTATGATGTCTGAGGTTCTCATTTAATGATTTGTCTCTGGGGAGCAGGTTTTTTTTTGTTTTTTGATTGTTTGTTTTTTTTTTGCAAGTTTCTTGTTTTATCCTGGATGGTGGTTTTGACACTTTGACGACTCAGTCTCAGGGTGCCAGACTTTGGGTATCTAATGACTGGGCGGGCATTCATGTTGATGGCTTGGACCTTAATTCTACCACTGAACTGGACTCTTTGTACTTGTCTTACTTTGTGGAGGCACTTGCTGTGATTGTCCTCTTGTGCCAGCACCCCAACACCCATTACCCTGGCTCAGAAGAGCTATTAGTCAAGATGGCTTAGTTCTGTGCATCATTAGTGCTCCAAACTCCAAACTAAGCATCAATCTAAAGATATAAATAAAATAAAAAATAAAAAATACAGGTTACAAGCAGGACTTTTTCTTCATCTTATGTTAAGTGATTAGCTACGGAGCCCTGGAAGTGTCGTCGCAAAATGTTTTGCATGTGGAGAGAATGTGCGCACATTTTAATACATTGCGCGCTCATTTTATTGTATTGTGCACTTATTTATTATATTGTGCGCGTTTTACTACATTGTGTACTCATTTTATTATATTGTGCACTCATTTATTATATTGTGTGCACATTTTGCTACATTGTGCACTCATTTTATTGTATTGTGTACTTATTTATTATATTGTGCGCATGTTTTACTACATTGCACGCTTATTTTATTATATTGTGGACTTATTTATTATATTGTGCATACGTTTTGCTACATTGTGCGCTCATTTTATTGTATTGTGCACTTATTTATTATATTGTGTGCATGTTTTACTACATTGCACGCTCATCTTCTTATATTGTGCACTTATTTATTCTATTGTGCACATGTTTTACTACATTGCATGCTCATTTTATTATATTGTGCACTTATTTATTATATTGTGCATGTTTTACTGCATTGCATGCTCATTTTATTATATTGTGCACTTATTTATTATATTGTGTGCACGTTTTGCTACATTGTGTGCTCATTTTATTATATTGTGCACTTATTTATTACATTGTGCGCACATTTTACTATACTGCACGCTCGTTTTATTATATTGTGCACTTATTTATTATATTGTGCACACATTTTACTATATTGCACGCTCATTTTATTATATTGTGCATTTATTTATTATATTGTGCGCACATTTTACTACATTGCACACTCATTTTACTATATTGTGTGCACGTTTTATTATATTGTGTGCATGTTTCATTATATTGTGCGCACGTTTCAGTATATTGTGTGCACATTTCAGTATATTGTGAGCACGTTTCATTTCATTTTGGGGAGGTGATGGTCTTGTGTTTAAGCTTTGGGCTTCAGACCAGAGGATCCTTGGTTCAAATCCCACCCTGACCGAAAAATCATTAAGGGCCCTTGGGCAAGGTCCTTAATCCTGTATTTGCTCCCAGTGTGTAGTGAGTACCTTGTATGGCAGCACCTTCACATCGGGGTGAATGTGAGCATTATTTGTAAAGCACTTTGAGCGTCTGATGCAGATGAAAAAGCACTATATAAATGAAGCCCATTTCCATTTGTTATGCTCACATTTTATTATATTGTGCGCACATTTCATTATATTGTGTGCTCATTTTATTATATTGTGCACACATTTTATTATATTGTGCCATGTCTTATTATATTGTCTGCACATTTTATTAATTCCAGGGCCCAATTAAAGGAAAATGTGCACACAAATTATCACGGCCAGGAAAACGTGTGCAAGTTTTATTAATTTGAGTGCTCCATTAATAAAACGTGCACATGTTTTATTAATTCAAGGGGTCAATTAAAGGAAAACATGCACAAAATTACCATGGCCAGAAAAAAATATCACTTTAAGTGACCTCTCCTGGGTTCCATAGATTGCTGTCCAACAGCCAGAGGAAAGAAAAGAATATCATCAGCAAACGGTGACATCATCTACCAAGGGAAAAAGAGGCAAAATAGAGAAAGCTTTTCCATTTCCATGTTTGAGGCAGTTAAAACTATATGTGAAATTTGAAGCCCTCAAAATGTTTTTCCTCACATTAAACATGTCAGAAATGGATGATAACCGTACTGCAGGTAATAAAATGTAAGTGAGTCCTCTTGATAAGGGCATGATGGAGAATCATGTTTACACTACAATATGATCACATTTTAATTTGCTTTTATGTTACATGACTCACACCATTTAATGCACAGACCATCAACACGCCAACAGATCTGGATCTTCATCTGGAGGCAATCCAGTTTTCATTCGTGGTCTTGCAACACCATATCTTGCGAGGATGGCTGCAGGTTCGGTGGTTTGATTACTGGCTAGTCCTGCTTCTGTTTTAATGCTGGACTAAGTTCGAAACTGCAAAAATCTAAATGTAAATACTAATTTACCCTGACGTTTTGATGGGAAAGTGTTATTACACCACAGTGATTTAAAACTGGGGTACATTTTCCAAAGTCTTCATGTTACTGGTGATTTTTCATGTTTTCTTTGCTTCACCATGAAACTGATCCCAAGACAACTTGCCAAAATAAAAGTTTACCTCAAGAATTGTTTAACCCCTCATTTTCCTATGATCTGTATACTAGAAACATGACTAGGAGGATTTTTTTTTTCTTCACTTGGATAATATTACAAAGCTAGGACCTATTCTGTGGCTGGTGCACAAACTCAAATTTATACTTTTGTTTGGTCTTCTATACACTAGAATCAAGCTGCACCTTTGATGATGAGACATGGAAGCAATGTGGAAGTACCAAAACCTGCAATTCCTCGAACAACCACTGAACCTGGGCATGTTTACACCCTGGTACAAAACAGGTTTGATTTCTAGCTTGTTTCCTCATTCATGACAACTGCACAGAGGGCATTTTTTTAAAACAACTCATACATTTAAGCTATTTTAAGGCATCAAGTTATAAATATTTAGGGGCATGGTCACTTTGAGTGACAGTTAGTGTCTTGGGTCCAGGGCTTGCTATTCGTAGCTCATCATGAATTCAACTGTGTTTGTCATTTCTGAGCATTTTAATATAAATATCTGAGAATGTGTCTTACTGTGCCATTAATTTAACTAATGAAGCATCTAAGAAGTCGGTGCTTCAGTATTTCTGTTGAGTGAAATTGTAGTATTATTTAATTTGAATATCTGCACCGTTAAAACTAATTAGCAGGTATTGATAGCTTGATGAGATTACTGCCTGTCCCAGTCACACTTCTGTTGGTGCTTTTATGTTCACACTTTTTGTTGACTACTCATACAGTTGTGTAATATGACTGCCAGAATGTCCAGCTCCCATGCCAGTCTTCACAAAATTATCGCTAGTATTTGTGTTCCTGTTGCTGAATTTTGCTGCTATTATCATCATTTCCACATTTGCCTACCATCTTGTGGATTGCATGCTTGGTATGAATATTGTCTGTGCCTTGACACTCTGCTTGTATTTTTGGGCTGCCTCTCTGCATATTCCCTCATGGATACTGTTACCATGTGGACTGCCTGTTGATTTTTGCAATGCATTTGATTATGTTGACAGAGCAAGACATGTTGAGAATTTTCGAGATATCCAAGAACATGCTGGACATCAAAGCCAGCCTAAAAATAGGCTCAGTGCAAAGTGGGGGCTGAATACCGGTGTTCCTCAGGGATTCGTGATGGTTCCTTCATTGTTTAATGATTGCATAGACTGGGTGTTGGTTGGGGTGGTAAAAACCAGCAGCTTAAATGCCTTTGCTGCCAAGGAAAAGTTTAATGACCTTGAATTTGCGGAAGATGCTGTGATTTTTGTAGAGTCAATGCAGCATTTGAGAAGCTAAGTGAGGATTCAGAGTGTCTCGGTATGCAAGGCTGAAATCTGTTTGCCAGAACGTTCATGGCAGTTTGTTTAAAACCTGTGTCACCACAATGCCTATAAAATATGCAGGTTAAGACGTGGAGACTTTCATCTTTAATTTATTTGCATCCAAAACCTGAGAAAATTGTTCTAATTAAATAAAGCATTTTATTTTTTTTCACATGTACCCTCAGTTTATTTCAGTTCAGTACCATTTCTTGATTGCATTATTCAAAATCGCAGAGATTGTGTGCTGACCTGGCCGCAACCTTATGGTACTTAGTCTCATATGTCATGCTAAATGGAAGGTGACTCTATAACGTTCCATTTATTTTTTCCAAACTGTTTAAACAGACCTACAATTATGGCCCACATGTCCCTTAGTGATCAAGGAAAAAGCCTATCTGCAGTTACAATCGTTAATGGTTTTTTTTAAAAATGCATATTTCACAATAACACAAGTCTGGAAACAAAATTTCCCCCTGTAGGCTCAAATTTGCTGTTTGTGGCTCATTCAGACATACTGTATTAGTGTAATTAAAGCGTGGCACATGGCACCATTTGTCTACTAAAATTACAAAATAATAACGGAATTTGAGTCAACTGCCCAATTATTTCCTATGTTGGTACAATTAGATCCAGATGCGTACATGTTATAAGTGTGCACGTGTGAGCAAGAGACAGACATATCCAACCATCAAAGACGATATCGCACAGTTTATATTTTTATCAAATGTGCGTTCAAAGTTTTATTCTTTGTATGTGGATCTGCATGTTGATTTGGCACAAGTTTTACATCGGATGCCCTTCCTAACACAACTCCACATTACATAGACAAATGGGCAGGGGTGGGAAACCTTCAACCACTTGGCCCCCACCCCTGCCTTACGCAATATCATTACATTGAGCCAAAAAATACAGAACTCTCAGAAATGCTAAAACATCTGAGAAAAATATTTTCACTCATTAAAGAAATACTAGTAAAATCTTTGGGTGGCAGAATTCCTATGGTATTGGCAAGACCTTCTGCACTGTGCCCTTGAGGTCAAGGTCAATGTCATCCATTTTCAAGCTTGACCAAAGTCTTAATCTGATGTACCTTCCCTGTAGGTTTGGTGACTTGAGACCTGTCCATTCCAGAGCAATAGCCCTAACAAGCCAGCTGTTGATGACACCCAGCACTCGCCCACACCCCAAGCCCACCGGGGTGACGACAATATCCCTTCAGCCTTTTATAGGCTGAGCTGTAGCAATTGCAGAAATATTTTAATGTATAAAATAAACTGTGCAACATAGGAACTTTGCAACTTGCCTTATGATGGTTTGTCTGGGTAACATCCCAGTTGGCCTTCTCCCATTCGGTCTACTTCCCATTTGGTCTACTCCCATTCAGTCTGCTTCCCATTTGGTCTACTTCCCATTCGGTCTACTTCCCATTTGGTCTCCTTCCCATTTGGTCTACTCCCATTTCATCGACTTTCATCGTGAATAGTATTCCTGTTTGTCTACTACATATATTATGCTCATTCTCATGTTATATAAATATAAAAGACAACTCAAGGAATAATTGTAAAAGGTTAGGGTTAGGGGAATCTAAGAAAACAAATAATTTATGATATTAACAAATAAGAAATTTCTCACAAACACAAGAAGAGTGTTATAAATGACATACATTCTATAACTTAGGAGGAGACATAATGGGAATAAGGGAAATATAGCAGGTAGACAAAATGGGAATAAACCAACTGGGAGTAAGCCAACTGGGTATATATGCTGCTACAAAATGGGAATTTCTGATTAGGCATAATGGGATTAGGCCAACTGGGCATAAACCACTTCTCTGCATGATGTCCTAGTTTTTACTTCACATAATTTTGCGGGGGTGGTTCGCAAGACAAGATTCCCAAGACTTCCATAAAGAATTTGTGTTTGAAGGAGATGGATGCTTCTGTTTTTTGTTTATTTCTTCATTCTCAAAGGTAGCAATTGACAAAACAAAAAGACTGCAAGGACCAGACTTCCATGGTGTGCACATGAAGGTGTCACAAAGCACTGGAGGGGTCATGGACTGGAAAATATAGGGCTTCAACTGCTATATGTGTGCACAACATATAATCCAGCAACAGTTCCTGTATATTCTTTTTGTGAATTGTTTTGTAAATTGTGTCTTAGCATGGCCCAAGCAGAGGGTCACCCCTTTGAGTCTGGTCTGCTTGAGGTTTCTTCCTCAGATTATCAGAGGGAGTTTTTCCTTACCACTGTCACCTGTGTGTTTGCTCTGGGGATTGGTAAGGTTAGACCTTACTTGTGTGAAGTGCGCTGAGGCAACTTTGTTGTGATTTGATGCTATATAAATGAAAATAAGTTGAAACTGAAATCCATTCTCACAGTTTGCTTTGAATAATTTGTGCGCACAAATTAAATAATTAAATAGCTCAGTGCACAAGGCCAAGGCATTCAGTTTTCTGCATGTAGCCATCTGTTTGAGCAACAAACTCCATCTTGTGCTCAATAAATATCACTTTTGTGTTATTATTCATAGACAACAGAAGGTTCCCTAGTAGGATTAGCATCCCTTCATTCTTGAAAAAGAATTGTTACAAAGAATTGGATTGTTCACAAACAACACAATGCACCTGCATGGATAAGCCCAGACATGTCCCACTGTGTCACCATTCCTTTTGAAGCTAATATATAAAAGAATAACTGCAACCTGTTGTGCTGAAAGATGTCAAAATGGACCAAAATAGGTACTCACCTCGATCAGTCAGAATTCAAACATTCAAAGCTGAATATCAAATCATTTTTAAGGAGCTTTTAAACAGAAATTTTGTTGGGCGGGTCCCCTAGTCCGAGGGTCCACTGGTCTTAACCTCTTTGTATTATTTGATAATGTATATTACAACCCCAAACTGATTTTAAACTTCACAAATAAATGTAATACTTTCAAATAGCTAACAAATCAGATCCAGTTTTGTTTAATTTTCAAAAATAATACACCATTAATCACTTTTAATTGGACTGTTGTCTGTAAATCTGTTGAATTGAAAATCAACAATAATGGTAATTCACCATAATTAAATGGTATTTTGTAGCTGTCACACTTTTGTCACATTACTTAACCTACTTTAGTGTAACATGTAGTTTAAGCCTACCATAAATGTAAAAACAACTTCAACGGTAACTTCCCGGTTGGTCTACTCCCAGTTCGTCTACTCTCAGAAATGTACATTAGTGCCATTTCGTCTACTCTCGTATTTTCCTGATTTTTTTTTCTTCATTATTTACAAGATTTTGAATTATAAGAGGTTGGGTTAGGGTTAGGGGTTAGGGTTAGGGAGTAGATGAAATGGGATTTATGTACTTTCCTAAGAGTAGACAAAATTGGAATAGACAAACTGGGAACCTAGCTGTAGACGAACTGGGAATTTTAGAGTAGATGAATTGGGAGTAGACCAACCGGGAATAAACCACTTCAACATGCTGTCCTTAATACTAGGACTAGGACTAGTGGACCATAGGACTAGTGGGCCCTAGGACTAGTGGGAAGTTCCAAATTTTGCTGACTCATTGGCTGATTGAGTCCATTATCCCTGGTTGTCTGCTTATCACAGGGGCAAAGATTTGACAATAAATCCTTAAGACTGGGTGTTGGTTGGGGTGGTAAAAACCAGCAGCTTAAATGCCTTTGCTGCCAAGGAAAAGTTTAATGACCTTGAATTTGCGGAAGATGCTGTGATTTTTGTAGAGTCAATGCAGCATTTGAGAAGCTAAGTGAGGATTCAGAGTGTCTCGGTATGCAAGGCTGAAATCTGTTTGCCAGAACGTTCATGGCAGTTTGTTTAAAACCTGTGTCACCACAATGCCTATAAAATATGCAGGTTAAGACGTGGAGACTTTCATCTTTAATTTATTTGCATCCAAAACCTGTGAAAATTGTTCTAATTAAATAAAGCATTTTATTTTTTTTCACATGTACCCTCAGTTCATTTCAGTTCAGTACCATTTCTTGACTGCATTATTCAAAATCGCAGAGACTGTGTGCTGAGCTGACCTGAAAGATTTGACAATAAATCCTTAAGACAGCTTATGAAATTTTCTGAAAAGCCACCCCTTGTCTCCAGGACGACAGTTTGACACCTGTTTATCTTCCTGCTTAACACTGCCACACTACAGGTTGGCTTTCACTTCACTTTTAGATCTCTTCATCTTATCCAAGCAGTGCAGCCGCTGCATTGCTGGAAACCCCTTTTTCTTTTCTTTTTCTTTTTGTGCTGTTGAAGTGGCGTTGCCGCATCTGACAAAAGACGTCGTCTTTCATTCAATCGACAACCGCAGTTAAAACAAGAAGGGAACTTTGTGATGACTCTGCAAAATGCATCTTCTCAACCTATCAATTCCCATGTGGTGGCGAGAGCAGAATCTGAGCAAAGACGGAAACGCTGGTTGTCGTTAACCACATCAGACCAGATGACTCATCTCCGCAGAGATTCAAAGGGATGTCTGGATGGATGGTGTGTGCCCATGTGTGTGTGTGTATGGCTGTCTGTTTTAGTCATGGGTATGAGGTCGAGCGTTGTGAACTGAAACCTCTGCATCCTTTGCGTTACGATTGGAAAAATATATATATATTGAAGCCATTTTGTGCCTCTGCTGGAGTCATCTAAATCTTGGAAGTTGGGAAATCTTCCTCGGGAATGTTAAATGACTCCATTTACACTTCCTAATCTGTGCCTGACATATTCTAAGAAGAATTTCTGGCTGAGGGATTAAAGCGTGTTAAACGTGCCACGGAATGGTTCAAATGCTTCACGTCTCTCCCCACATCTGCTTCCTTATTTCTCAATCTCCTGTAACAAAAGCTGAAAAATCCCCTCTCCAAAAAAAAAAAAAAAAAAAAGAATTTGTGAGAACCTCAAGAAGCTGCTGTACATGGGCGGTGTGCAGAGCGGAGGCAGAATTTATGAGTTTTCCCATTGAAAAATGGTGTTCTTCAGGGATGTGTTCTGGCTCTTGCACTGTTCAGTGCTTGTGTATCTCGCATCTATCTCACGTTCTTTTCTTCTTTTTATGATCACCTGTTGTTTTGATGACAGTGGTCCCTTCTTCTGTAGTTTCTTTCATGTGCAATGAGTCCTTGTCCTATCCTAGAGAGGTAGACTGGGACAGCCGTTGCAGGAGAAGCCATCTTCAGGATCCGGCGGAGGATGTTTGCATGAACTGGGTGTTGGGTACTTTTGTGGAAACCGGCAACTTAGGTGCATTTGTTGGAAAGGTTTACTGGCCTTGATTTAACGGACAATGCTTTGATCTTTGCATAATCAATGGATACCCTGACTGCAGTACTTGTGAAGTTGAGCGAGGTTTGTGATTGTCCTGGATCAAGACAAGTTGTAAGTTTCTTTTGACTTCCTGGACTCAACCATCAGAAGTGTATCTGTGTACAGTGAAAGTCTCAAACTTGTAGAAACATTCACTTATGTTGGCAGTGAGATTCATGTCTCTGGGTCCTCAGGTTTCAGATCAACCTGTGTAAGGCATTGAATGAATAGCTTCAGTACTATTTCCCTTCTGAGGATTGATGGCATACCACTGGAAAGACTTTGTCTTTGTGCCGTTGGGGAGACTCAGATGAGGCATACTGCTTGCACTGTGAGGGAGCGTCAGTTGTGACATTTTGGATACATGCTTCATTTGTCTGGATATGATCCAGCAGTAAGATGCCTCAATTCTGAGGACCAGAGGAGCTGGAGAAGGTCACCCGGCCTTACCTGCGTGACGTCTGGGTGTGACCTCGGCTGCGACAGGCTGACAGGCAGTGGGTCAGAACCTGCGCACTGCATCCAGTCCAGATTAACATTAACAAAACCTGACAGAGCTGAGAGGCTTTGCGCTCTCTGGGGCAGTGGATTACATGGAACTAACCCTGTCTCAGTTCTCTACTATACACTAGTGGGGTTTTGAGTGTAGTGCAATGATACAAGAACTATGAAGTATAACCAGAGATGCTTGTATTGTGATTTTTTTTTCCCAGTGCGTCTACTAAAAAAAAAAATTCTGAATCAAATCGAGTCAGTGGTGAGAACGTCCAAGGTGGCATTTCTGACCATTGCTGAACTTTCAGTAGAAATCAGGCATTGCACAAAAAACCCTCATTGCTGATTGGTATCTTCCTGGAAACTTGCATTTATTTATTTATCTGTTTAGTTATTTTGAGGTCCCTCGGTGGATTCTTCAGTATCAACAGAAACAGATCCTCAAAGATGGAAAGTGTTTTTTCCTTTAGATTTTCGGAAAAGAACCAACACTTGAACTGCCCAATCTTCTTCTTTTGACCCCTTCTGTTAGGAGTCACCACAGCACATCATCAGTCTCCATCTCACCGTGTCCTCTGCATCTTCCACCTTCATAAACCTCCTTTTTGGCCTCCCGCTTCTCCTCCTGCCTGGTGGCTCCATCCTCAGCATCCTTCTCCCTATATACCCCGTGTCCCTCCTCTGTAGATGTCCAAACCATCTCAATCTCATGTCTCCAAACTGTCCTATCTGTGCTGTTCCCCCTGATGTGTTCATTCCTGGGTGAGAGGGATCGGCCACTATCTTCTTTGCTCACCTCAGGGCCCTGGAGGTGTACAGGTCCTGTAGGGATGGCAGATTGCAGTTGACCAATTTCTCTGCTGCACGGAATAGATGTAATGATTAGATGTTAGGGTTGTTTGGGACACACATTTGTATGTTAATGAGGATAATGTATGTATATATATATATATATATATATATATATATATATATATATATATATATATATATATATATATATATATATATATACACTCAACAAAAATATAAATGCAACACTTTTGGTTTTGTTCCCATTTTGT
Source organism: Thalassophryne amazonica (assembly GCF_902500255.1). NCBI lineage: Eukaryota > Metazoa > Chordata > Actinopteri > Batrachoidiformes > Batrachoididae > Thalassophryne > Thalassophryne amazonica. The sequence continues at coordinate 25,386,689 of NC_047123.1, read as the reverse complement.
ATGAGATGAACTCAAAGATCTAAAACTTTTTCCACATACACAATATCACCATTTCCCTCAAATATTGTTCACAAACCAGTCTAAATCTGTGATAGTGAGCACTTCTCCTTTGCTGAGATAATCCATCCCACCTCACAGGTGTGCCATATCAAGATGCTGATTAGACACCATGATTAGTGCACAGGTGTGCCTTAGACTGTCCACAATAAAAGGCCACTCTGAAAGGTGCAGTTTTATCACACAGCACAATGCCACAGATGTCGCAAGATTTGAGGGAGCGTGCAATTGGCATGCTGACAGCAGGAATGTCAACCAGAGCTGTTGCTCGTGTATTGAATGTTCATTTCTCTACCATAAGCCGTCTCCAAAGGCTTTTCAGAGAATTTGGCAGTACATCCAACCAGCCTCACAACCGCAGACCACGTGTAACCACACCAGCCCAGGACCTCCACATCCGGCATGTTCACCTCCAAGGTCGTTTGAGACCAGCCACTCGGACAGCTGCTGAAACAATCGGTTTGCATAACCAAAGAATTTCTGCACAAACTGTCAGAAACCGTCTCAGGGAAGCTCATCTGCATGCTCGTCGTCCTCATCGGGGTCTCGACCTGACTCCAGTTCGTCGTCGTAACCGACTTGAGTGGGCAAATGCTCACATTCGCTGGTGTTTGGCACGTTGGAGAGGTGTTCTCTTCACGGATGAATCCCGGTTCACACTGTCCAGGGCAGATGGCAGACAGAGTGTGTGGCGTCATGTGAGTGAGCGCTTTCTGATGTCAGTGTTGTGGATCGAGTGGCCCATGGTGGCGGTGGGGTTATGGTATGAGCAGGCGTCTGTTATGGATGAAGAACACAGGTGCATTTTATTGATGGCATTTTGAATGCACAGAGATACCGTGACGAGATCCTGAGGCCCATTGTTGTGCCATACATCCAAGAACATCACCTCATGTTGCAGCAGGATAATGCACGGCCCCATGTTGCAAGGATCTGTACACAATTCTTGGAAGCTGAAAATGTCCCAGTTCTTGCATGGCCGGCATACTCACAGGACATGTCACCCATTGAGCATGTTTGGGATGCTCTGGACCGGCGTATACGACAGCGTGTACCAGTTCCTGCCAATATCCAGCAACTTCGCACAGCCATTGAAGAGGAGTGGACCAACATTCCACAGGCCACAATTGACAACCTGATCAACTCTACGTGAAGGAGATGTGTTGCACTGCATGAGGCAAATGGTGGTCACACCAGATACTGACTGGTATCCCCCCCAATAAAACAAAACTGCACCTTTCAGAGTGGCCTTTTATTGTGGACAGTCTAAGGCACACCTGTGCACTAATCATGGTGTCTAATCATCTAGTCTAGTCAATCTAGTCAAGCATCTTGATATGGCACACCTGTGAGGTGGGATGGATTATCTCAGCAAAGGAGAACTGCTCACTATCACAGATTTAGACTGGTTTGTGAACAGTATTTGAGGGAAATTGTTGGGAAGGTGTCGTAACACGGACCCACAACAGGGGGCGCAAGTGAACGGACAATGGATAAGAAAAGGAGTAACAATTTAATGTTGCGAAAGTACACAACGGAATACAAACAGAAATTACAGGTGCCAATTGTATACAAGAGGACAGTGGGCAGGCTCGAAGATAGGAGACCTCTGATGAACGAGGAGCCGGGGCCCACACCGCTTCCACCACCAACGGCCTGAAGAACACCGGAGCCGCCAAGTCCTGAATCCCCAGGTGGTCTCTGTCCTCCGTTGTCGGCCCTGGTACTGCTGGCAAAGAAGACACAGAAGGAGGTGAGTGCGAGTCCTCACACTCAGCAACCTTTACACTCAAAGTCTCTGGGAGGGAAAACCTCCACCTCCAGATACGTTTCTCTCGTGCAGCTCCTGTTGGTCCCTCTTCTGGATCACCACAGGAATGCGGCTGCACACAGAACAAAGTTTAGACAATCGATAATCACAGCAGAGAAGATTACCTTTGTGGTAGATGATTTCTCGGCGAGGAGGTGGAGTTGTGATCCGCTTCTTGTAAGGAGGTTAATGAGAGACAGCTGGTGAGGTTGACAGGTGACAGCTGTCACTTCCAATAGCTCTGGCGCCCTCTCATGCTTGAAGCCCGCACTCCAAGCAGGGCGCCGACTGGTGGTGGTGGGCCAGCAGTACCTCCTCTTCAGCGGCCCACATAACAGAAATGGTGATATTGTGTATGTGGAAAAAGTTTTAGATCTTTGAGTTCATCTCATACAAAATGGGAGCAAAACAAAAAGTGTTGCGTTTATATTTTTGTTGAGTGTATATATATACATTATCCTCATTAACATACAAATGTGTGTCCCAAACAACCCTAACATCTAATCATTACATCTATTCCGTGCAGCAGAGAAATTGGTCAACTGCAATCTGCCATCCCTACACGACCTGTACACCTCCGGGGCCCTGAGGTGAGCAAAGAAGATAGTGGCCGATCCCTCTCACCCAGGACACAAACTTTTTGTTACCCTCTCCTCTGGCAGATGGCTGAGGTCCATCAGGACTAAAACCTCAAGACACAAAACCAGCTTCTTTCCATCCACAGCTAGACTTATAAATACTGCTAGAGAACCCCCCCCCCCCCCCCCATTTACCCTGCCCTTCCCCACTCCCACAAAGTACAGACTGATCATCCCTGTACTGTTCATCTGCATGCCTGCAAAGCCCCATTCCACCATATCTATTTGACAGTAAACTTAGCTTCGCCCATTTGTCTATTTGACCCATTTACTTCTTACAGAAATATTTTCTTTTATTGTTGTTTATGCACCAATGACACCACATTAAATTCCTTATAAGTGAGAACTTACTTGGCAATAAATTGGATTCTGATTCTGATTCTGATTATTCACCATGGGGTGCCTATGGTGTAAGTAGGAAGTGTTTATCATCTATTGTTAAAGAATTATCATGCTGGCAATGAGAGGCTAAAATTTCAAAGATGGACTTTTTGGTCATCATAAATCACGAGTGAACTGACTGTTGACATAGCAAAATATTCTGAGATACTCATGCAGTTTATTTACAAATGTGAGAAATCGCTGAATAAAGGGAGTTTGAAACTCTATCCTCCACCACCCCTAGGATAGTGAGGAAGCCCAGCATGGAAAAAAAAAACAGACACTATACGGACACCCTACACCCTGCAGTGATATGGCAGTATTTTTTATATATTTTCTCAGATTGAATGAATTCTCTACTTTTTAATGAGTTTCTTATATTTGTTCACCGAGTGTGACTGAACAATTTCTTGGTATAAAACTGTCCAGACAGTACAACTCAGGCAAATTGAAATCTTCAACATTTCCTATCTGCCCATCAACCACGTCCTTATTATGAGCTTATTGGCTGAGCTGGTCCTGAATCAGATGAAAATGTAATTAGTGACCGCATTGTGCTGGAAGTGCTTCATGTTGACTTGTGCTTTCCAGTCATGTGCTGGCCACACGTCAAAAGGGATCTAACTTCTGGTTTTGCAGTAAGAATCGGTGTATTATATATATATATATATATATATATATATATATATATATATATATATATAGCTGAAGGACAAGTGCTGTCCTTGTGTTTCTGTGGTAAAAAATGAAAAGTGCTATGAAATAAATAAGCATGATGTCCTTGTCGTTAAGTGAATTTTCCAAGAGTTCATCACAGGTTTGTACAGTCTTGAAATTTGGTGTCACATTATTTGCTTAATTAATTTGCAAGAAACTGGCAACAACAATAAAATTCACACCCACTCGTCAGATCTGAGTGTCTGAGTACCACTGATGGTAAACAGTAGATGTTGGGCTTAAATGACTCAGAGACTCCAAGTTTCTATTTATTTCAATTGAATGTTTAATCGTAAAATTGCTGCTCGTGCCTGTTTTCACCTTTTCATGCTGATTAAGTAGCTTAAAGACCCACATTTTTGCTTTTTCAATTAAACATTGATGACTACTTGGACCTTTGACACAAATGCACTAGCCCCCTCACTATGTAGGCCATTAACCGGTGACACTAGACAGCAGAGTTTGGCATTAAATTATCCAAGGACCCCAAGTTTCTATTTGGTCCAGTTGTATATTATGTCTTGAAAATGATCTGAAACATCAATTTTGACCTTTTTTCCAAAGACACCACCAGCAACGAGTGAGGGGATACAGATTTTGGCCTACAATTAGCCGAAGACCCCAAGTTTGTATTTTCATTAAGCTTTTTCAAAATGAAGAGGAAATATTTGTTTTGATATGATCTCTGACACCAGTTAAACTTAATTAATTCAATTAGTCACATTCAGTTGTATC